>NW_008795129.1:14369015-14407810 GCF_000699145.1 Aptenodytes forsteri
GGAAAACGTTGGCACATTACAAATGTTTATCTCTGATCACAAAGTTTTAACTGTCCTTCGGAGAACAAACAAACAGAAAAGCCCTGATTTTAATTGCAGCTAATTTGCTATGAAATGAATGCTTTATTGTCATTGCTTTCATGTGAATTAGCCAAGTTTTACACATATTTAAATGATATCTGACCCAAGGAACCTATTAATAAAGCTGTTGAATAACTCTGAAAAGAGCATACCACAGCATGGTAAATCATCAAGGCATAATACGGCAACTCCGTAAACCAACTTTTAAGCCTAAAACATGCTTTGAAGCTTTAAAATGGAGGGCTTCCCTGGACCAGTGACCTGACTGCCTTCATCACTCAATAGAAAACAAGTTGCTTCTTGTGTGCAGGGCAGAAGACTCATTTCCCCCACTGTATCTGGAGGGGAAAGGGGAATGTGTATGCCTTGCTAGGCACACATTTCCTCAGGAGGTTAATGGTGTGCTCTGTTCAGGAAAAAGTGCATAACCAATTCAGTGTGATCAGCCCACTGGAGGAAAATGGTGAGCCAGGTAACCTCAGTCTGACTGAAAGGCTCAAGGCAGGGTGTCCATGAATTTTGAGAGAGGCGGTTGCCTCTCTTTTTTCTCTGATACCCCATCAGGGGAGAAAAAGAGTCTGGCTGACAGCGTTGCAAACCCATTCATAAGACCTCTGCCTTCTCCACCAGTCTCTAGTCCTGACTCATTCCTCTTATTTGCCTCTTCCAAAGGCCCTGGCTCATCTTTCTGTGCTACTCTCCTGATACTGCACCAATCAGGCAAATGGGAGACCTATCCGTGTCCCTGAGATGACTCCTGCCCTTCTTTGAAGAAGCGGCAAAGGCTGCGAGCTAGTAGGGCACTTTCTTCATACTGACTGCAAAGGGCTTCTCTAGTTCTTTCACCTGCTGACTCCACCCTTTGAAGGCTCTTGCTCAGTCACTTACTCTACAGTGGATTGGGAGGGGAAAAAAAGGCTTTTCACATGATCTCCCCAGTGGAGCAGGCACTAGGGGATTTTGTAATAATACTTTGAATTTCTGTGGTCTCTCTCATCCAAGAAGCTCCAAAAGACTTTAAGATTCATTAAGCCTCTTGATCCACTAGCATTAGTATCCCCTCTTAGAGATAAGAGCACCGAGTCTTAGAGCAAGCAGTGCAGATAAATGACAGAACAGGACTGAGAATGGGGGTGTCTCACCTCCCATTGTCCGGTAGTAACCACAAGGAAATGTGGCTTTACCAAAGCCCCTTGATGTGGTGACCTATATTTTACATAGCTTTCGCATAGTACTACGTGATTTATTTTAATGCAAATGTTCATAAGAAAGGTGCATAGCTTTCCATGATCAAAGGAAATATATGATATTCTTAAGGCCAAACCAATTGAATATTAAATTATATTAACAATTACTGTTTATGTTATACATAATGATGAGACTTTAGAATGTAAGATAATTGGAAAAATTATCTCTTCTTCCATGCTCTATATTTCAAGTTTTTAATTGCAAAATCTACAGAAAGAACATAGAGTGGGTGGAAAAAAACATGCTTGTAGCTCAATGCCAGAGACATAGCATCCACCACACTCCTGACAGGGATTATTCGATCATGGTAATCCATGTGTGCTTAGACAGCTGTTGTTGCTTGACAAAATTGACAGTAACCACAGAAGGTCTCATCATTACGATATACAACACTGCACGGGTAAGAAAGTGAATATTCTGGGAAGCTCATGATGAAAGGAAGATATAAATGTCCTGCACAGTCTTGCTTTCTGAGCGCAGACCAACAGGCTGGAGGCTACTTGCTATTCCAAAGTCTGCCACAGATTTATAGTTTGACCTTGGGAATGTCACTTCTCTGTTTCCTTTCCTACCTTTTGCGTTACAAAAAGAGGAGTGATTCAGACCCAGATGAAATCATAATATGATTGAAAGCCAGAAAATGGACTATTCCCTGTCATGCCACCCAAAGCGAATGCTGTTTTAGCTAGTGGGAAAGAGGCAGAAATAGCGCAGACCTTCTCTCTCATTGTATAAGTTTATGTTGCCTGGTTTGAGATAGCAGCTTCCTCAGTTCCAGCCGCCAGGCACTGCTGTAACAATAAATAATCAAAACGATGCATTTGCTAGGATGAGTGAAGTCTTGCACAAATAGAAATGGCTGTTCAGACTTTCAGGGAAATAGTGACTCATGAACAGGTAGCAAGGCCGTTCCTCAGGTAAAGTTCATCACTGAACCTACCCTGAAATTTTCTGAGGAAGCAGAAAAGTCTGCCTGGTCCTGCCCAGTCCTCACTACGGTGTGATCTACAGCTCCCATCCACCCAACCTTGGCTCAGCTGCAGAAGCAGGTGCTGCTCTCTGTGCAATATCACATTCTGTGCATGTTCCCTTGTTCCTTACAAATCACGTTGGGTGAGCCGACAGCCATTTCAGCCTCTCAAAGCAGCTTGTTTTTATTCCTCAAGAAAGAGTTTATAGCTAGGATTTAATAATCCTGCAGTGTTTTATATATTGGCAAAAAAAATCACATTCTGCCCAATGTGTAAACAAGGGCAGTGATTATACATTTGAATGATGGAATGAATATGATGTTTATACAGTAGGATAATAGACAGAATATTTCTGATTCAACTGGTGATTATTTGCCATAACCAATGGAATTTTTATTTTAGTACAACAAGCTAAGACATTTTCACCCTGGAGTAATTGTGTTCACAAATTTGGTATCTCTCCAGTCTATCTACTGGATATTCTAGCCTAATATTTTCATGCTGTGCAGCAATTAATTTTGTGAGGCTGTAAGGTGTGTTGTTTTTTTCAGAATTTCATTCTTTATATTCCACTCACACCATTTTTCAGCACAATTGAAACTGAACTCTATTGGTATTAAAAATAGTGCAAGACAATCTTTCTTAGCCAAAGTTAGAAATTTGGCTTTAATTTTCCTTAAATCAAACAGATGATGGTAGCTACACATACTAAAAATGGACGTGCAATAATAATACCTTTGCTTCTTTCCTGTCACTTCATGTTTACTTTTTCATCTCTCTCTTCATTTCTTCCATCTCTTTTGTTTTTGAAATACTCTCTTTTCCTTTATTCAGTCCTTACCTAAGAGAAATAAAACACCTCATTCTACCCTCCTTTTTTTTCCTCCCACATCTCACCTTTACTCTCTAACAATAAAATGCAAAACATCAGGCTTGGTATGAGCCTTAATACAGAGACAAACAGGACTGCCCAGAGCCTTTAATTAGAATCTTACTTCCACATCTGAGCAGAATGTGGATTAATGAAAGACTATGCATTGTGGTTTTTTTTTTCTTTACAGACAACAAAGAAGAAATCAAAGTCTTCATTATGGATATGCCTATCAGACAAATCCAGTAAAACACCTGACAGATCACACAACTAAAGCAACTACCTACAAACAGGACTGCCCAGAGCCTTTAATTAGAATCTTACTTCCACATCTGAGCAGAATGTGGATTAATGAAAGACTATGCATTGTGGTTTTTTTTTTCTTTACAGACAACAAAGAAGAAATCAAAGTCTTCATTATGGATATGCCTATCAGACAAATCCAGTAAAACACCTGACAGATCACACAACTAAAGCAACTACCTACTCTCTTCACTTTGTAATGAAACTGGTAGGAATTGAAGAAACTGTGCGAGCAGCCAAGAAATTACCAGTGTCTAAACCCATTTCGTCTATCCACAGAGATGATGGAGCCTCCTTTAACTTGCAAGTTTGAAGTCAGAGGAGAGACAAAATATTCTGAGGAAAAGCACATTAATGATGCAGAATATTCACTCAATGAAGAATAACTCTCTACAGATTCTTTTGTATTGTCTGAAGTATTTAAAACTACATGGGACAAAACAATAGACTTCTACCACATCTTCCAGGTAACTAGTATTAGACATCAGGAGCACTTCCCACCAAAGAGCTTTTCTTACTAGCTTGTCAGTTCTTTACTATTGCTCTAGGTCAAAGTTGTATGACCTGAAGCAACTCTCATTTTGCTCAGGACTTTTCCTATTGTGTTTTAATCTTTTTATAAGTCTCTCTGTGGCCTCTGTAACGGATTTTTTTTTTTTTTTAAATTCTTCCCTTCCATACTAACAAGAGGATTGCGAAGGTATATTATCTGTAATATCTATAAGAAAGCAATAGGGCCAGGCCCCAGCAAAAATGACTTCTGTTTCTTATCTCTTCATTGTTTCTTACCCTTTTCATACAGAAAAAGGTTAGGGTATAGAATAGATGAGGAAGCTTCATCAATCTGTCTGGCTTGGTCCACGCACAAAATTCAGAGCTATTGTGTGTACAAATCCCAGCTTTTGTGGTCGGAATATTTAGACTGCAAATGCAGAACCAGAAAAAATCTGGAGGCTCATGAATGTACATTAGTACTGTGTATTTAGTTTGATGCTTCAGGAAGACATCTGTCTTGAAGTCTGTTAATGAGTGAGGAGTTACCCCTGCCAATGAGGAAAGTATTAGTGCTGCTTTCTATAGACGAGAAAAGTGACTGTTAATGTAAGCATTCACAAAGGCTACTCCCACAAGGATAATATTAATCTGTTTTATTGTCCAGAGCATAACCTAGCATGGGTTTTCAGGGTGGCTCTTTTGGGGAGTTTCTATCTTTCTTTTGACAAGGGAAAGACTGTAGGAGGTAGATTTTGGGAGTAACTTAAGATAAGGTTTCTTTTCCTGCCTCTGTTCCTAGATTTCCAGGATGACAATTGACAGGGTGTATCCAGAAGCTAACTTTAATTAAGGGAAGCAAACAGAAAGGAAGTGTTATCAGACGTGGGTGAACAATATGGTGTTCTCCCCCAAAGAATTTTGAGAAAACTGAAAAAAGTGATTTTGTTAATGTTTCTAAGGAAAATGTGGATTCTCAAAACTTTAACCTAGTTTTTTAGGTTACAAAAAAACTGAAAGCTTTTTAGGTTACAAAAAATAACATGGCAACATTAAAATATTTTCTTAAATGTAGATTTTGCATGGTCCATATCCTCTTATGATTATTATTAATTTTAAAGTACTAAAGTGGACTTTGCATTTCTCTTTCAAAAAACAACCCAAAAACCTTCTAATGGAAAGACTATGGCTTTTTTCCTTCATGTCTGTTATAACTTGAGGACAAAACAGGAGCGAGAGAGGTCCCCTAAGGTTAAGCTAACTCTACTATGTGGCTAAATCTGTTTATTCATCTGTACATCTCAGAGGACCTATGTCACTTAATTCTAAATACAGAAGTAAGGCTATTAAAAATGAGTATTACTCAGTCATATAATGTGCCAACGTGTGTATTACTTGTTCTTCTACTGGCTGATTTGCTACAAGATAATAGCCTATTATTGCTACCAGCTGCTAATTAGCTGCTAATTAATAGGTTGATAGACTCTGAAGCCAGAGGGACCATTAGCTCATCTTGTATGGCCACAGCAGTCTTAACACATTCCAACCATGCTACCAGAACTTGTGACAGGCTGTTGAAGTCAGTCTTTGGCAGCAGCAACCACACTACTGAAGTCATCTAGAAATGGAAAACCTTCCAGTTCTTTTATAGTTATTCCAGTATTTTACCACCATCAGTGTAAGACATTTAGACCTGGATTCTCAATGAATGTGTTTTCAACTATTAGTTGTTCTCCACCAGAACAAAAAGCTTTTTATTATCCGGTATTTTCTTCTCACACAATTGTTCACTTATTGTAAACAAAGTACCTCTCCAGCGTACATTTCACAAACTAAATAGACTATTTCCGTTGACTGCCCACAAGATTTCTCATCATCTCTGAAATTGTTTCCTACACTCTCTACAATTTTGTTGAAGATGATCTTAAGTTTTACTGAATCTTTAGGTTATGAAATAATCAACTATAAGAACATTTTGATTCTAATAAGGTAGCCCCTATGGTAGCATTATGTATAGGATGCTGTGTTACTTATTATTTGAGGCTGTGTTGCTTGAAGTCCCTATTCCCTATTCTCTGGACTCTCTAGACCATAACCAGAGCCCCTAGGTTCTATTGTATATGGGATGAGTTATTTGACAACCTGGCAAGGTAGATATCTAGCTGGCCAACTTGGCAACAAAACCTACTTTTAAGGTGTCCTGAAGTGAACTGCCTTCATTATAATACTAAAAAACACACCCACAGGTCAAGAAGACCCTTGCCCAGGTGAAGACCCTTCCCCCGCGCAAGCGTAGTAACAGAAGAGAATGACACAGCAGATATAATTATATGCAAATCACTAACCAATCATTGTAACTGGGAGTGTACTACCTCGTAATTTTTGTGTATAAATGTAACGGTAATCTAGCCTTAGGTGTGCTTGATTTGTGGAAATTCTACCTTGTACCCAGCGCCGCAATGAAGAATGCCTGCTTTCTAAAACTCCAAATTGAGTCTCAGAGAGTTCTTCATCTGCCGATTTATGGTAACAATTTCATTAACTTTTTTAAAAAGCAGAGATGCTAGAACACTTGGAAGGTTTTACTAGGTACAGGATTGAAACCAATCCTTATGCATCCATCACACAGAAATGCCATCTAGATACTGTCTTGAATTTGTTAGAGGTGATACGCCAGATTACCACACTGCTAGCTGCTTTGCCACCCCTGTACCCATCATTCAATCTATTAAGCAATACCTTCATTTGGAAGGTTTTTTGAAACACAAAGAAAGGTGATATACCCTGCACTTCAAATGGCTTTATTTTTTCACAAGAACATGCAGATAATCATTCCTCTATGCTGTCCCATACAAAGGGAGAGTGTCTTCAGTTTTAGTATGCGACAAACGTGATAAAAGAGGAGTTATAATTCTCCCGGAAGCAGACTGGTATAAGCTCAGCACAGGAACCCTGGATCCCCTGGTTCTTGCTCAAAGGCACTTGGTTTGCCACTCTGATTTCATAAGCCTTTATTGTATCTTCCAGCAAAAGTCACATTTTCATTTGCTACGAAAGTAGCTCTGAGGAGACCCTAAGTAATTTCCCTTTCTTACTTTATGTCCTCATCACTTCTCACCAGCCCACCCTCTCACAGCTCCCCATCTCACCCCACCCCCCCATTTATTTTATTTATTTATGTAGAATTACTGGAAGTTTTTCAGATTCACATATGGCAAGTTATACATTATTATATACTTGATTGCATGTAGACTTGTGAGATTATAAGAAATGAGGCAGAAAAGGTAAATTGTTTTATAGCCTCTTTCCTACCACTGTTACTTTCTCAGTGTCCTCACAGCATGTGGAGGGAAGTAATACCAAAGGTACTTAACTGTTTTGTGTTCGTTATTCTCATGAGACAAACATCACAATATCACCACTTGGGTGAACTGTGTTGGGAATGCAGTGCCAGGATAACATAACCAGGTACAAAAAAGGTACATTCAGCCACACACAGTAGGCAGGATGATCACATGCTCTTAAGAAAATTTTGGTGAGGTGCTCTCCTAAGCCACCTCGATGCCGCATGTTCTAAAAAATCCATAGATATTGTCGTCTTTGTATATTAAAGAAGTTTTCATCACAGAATAAATTAACCAGCAAAGCTGAGCCACTGAATGTTTCATTATAGCTCCTTCACAGCTTCTCAGTTCCCCACTTAGATCTTCCTTTGCAACGGAGGAACAGACACCTCCCTTTTCAGAAAATACAATGAAATAGCTATCAGTGATTTAACAAATCCCACAAGACCCTCCTTGAAGAAAAAGAATACACACCCTAGAATACCCAGATGCACAGTGTTAGCCTATTAATATGCTTTTATGCAGACTGGTTTGGTTTCTTCAGCCTCTGGCTTTGCCATATAAATGTATTTATCATTCTTCTGTCTTCCAGACCAATCCTGTGAGTTGAAGTTCATATAATCTAAAAGATATCTATTAACTCTGGGAGTATAAAAGCTTTAAAATAGACACTTGC
This sequence comes from Aptenodytes forsteri, assembly GCF_000699145.1. Classification (NCBI taxonomy): domain Eukaryota; kingdom Metazoa; phylum Chordata; class Aves; order Sphenisciformes; family Spheniscidae; genus Aptenodytes; species Aptenodytes forsteri. Next base: position 14,377,002 of record NW_008795129.1, read on the forward strand.
TGAGTAAGGGTTGTACAGTAACTACCATGGTATGATGATCTTAGCTGACAGAGTTTGAATGAGGTTGACTGTCAGTATTATGGGTTCAGATCAGTGGAGCTAAACAGCTGGTTTCATTTGAGCTCACACGGGTTGGCCTCAGCTATCTGTTTCTATTGTTTGAAATAGAAACAATCAATATGGTGCTGCAGACATTAGTAGGGATAGCAAAACATAAAACATTAATTGCATCATGTGCAATCATTACCAGTATAAACAGGCAAGAGCATTTCCCAGTCCACTGGGTATTTTACTAAGGCATAAGATATATCTTTTGTCCCAGTTTGAGACAGCAAGTCCCCATATTCCTATTTCCTGAGACACACTGGCGCAGTGATTCACTGGCTTCATGCCAGGAGCTAATAGAAGGGCCAGAAATTGTATTTAAATCTTTTGTACCCAGCTAAGTTACTTGATATAATAAAAAGTACTTCTTGCTGGTTCATGGAGACCTAAGAACAGTCCCAAGGGTGCATGGTACATAATTCAAAAAAAGTTCGAAGTGGTATGAATTGCCCCATACACCTGGACTGTCTGATCCAGCCCCCTATCCAATCAAAGGAGAGGACATGGGTTAATTAGGGACAATTGTGTCTATTATTTACTCATGTTCCCTCTTTGAGTTATATTTTGAACTGTTCTTTCCCCAATATTTTAGACAAACTTGCACCATCCTTGCCTCTTTCCATGATAAAGAAAACACCCATTACTGGAGCACGACAACCTGATAGTTCCCATGTCAGTTAAAAAGACTACTCAGCTATGAGAGGTGTTTTTAAGAAGTGGAATAGCCTGCCAGGAGGAAGGTAAGTGTCCTGCATGGATTGCAAAACAGGGGCTTTCAAAAGGAAGGAGTCATGCATAATATTTTTATACATATTATTCCTTTTACTTGTGAATAAGGTAGAATAGGTCAGGGATGTGATGTCCAGGGAAGCCTTAGGTGTCGTGACAGTGGAGCTTCAGATCCTGATGGAAGTGAGGAAAGCAAATAACAACATAAAGACCCTGGATACCAGGTAAGCAGGCTTGGGCTTCATCAGGAAACGAGTACACAAGATCTGTCAGTATTGCCCAGTTCATCAGACTGTCCAGAGACACTGGATTCTCTGTCTTTGGACAGTTGCAAAACTGGACTTGATAAGGCCACGGGCATCTGCATCTAACTTTGCAGTTACCTCTGCTTTGAACAAGGGGCTGGGTTACAGACCTCCAGAGATCCCTTCCAACCTAAATTATTCTATGTTTTATGCTATAATATTTTCCCTTCCTTTCTCTACTTGCACTAACTGTTCTGTCCTTCCAGGTCCCAAACAAAGGACCAACATAACTTTCTCTGTTTATACACATACTGTGAAAATACTCATATATGATTTGTCATATGACATATTGACTCAAAGTTGTTCAATGCATCACACTGCTGGACTAAATGTCTGCTTGCTTTTCCAAATCAGTTCTGTGCAATGCCTACCTATGATAAACTGCTCTTAGCTGCAGTGTTCTACAGATAACAACAGCAGGGTTGTGAATTAAGATCTTGTAGTAAAAAGAATACATCTATGAATTTTGTTTCAGTGAACAAAAATGGATTTTTATATTGGTTGCCTAATGAAACAGGGTTTATGTATTCATTATTTGGGGATAAATTGTCCATCTATTTGACCATCCTCCCTAATATTTTTTTTTAATTAATTCATCAACTACAATGAGATGAGATAAAAGGTCAAGTGGTAGAGGTCTCAAAGATTAAATTACTACAAGTATTATGAAACCTGATAGATCAGAAAGTATCCTCAGCTGAGAAAGTGCTGCCATATGATTTTGAGTTTTATCAGAAACCAGAAAATATATGTAGGAGAGAGCTGTGAGAGTCCCAACCGTGCAGAAAGCTTCACCTGGAGCTCGCTGCTAGATAGCAGACAACACAACCACAAAACAAATCCACTAGGAGATCCACCTTTCCTAATACTCTTACTCACAGCGCAGCTCGTTTTAAAAGTTTGTGCTAAGGATCCACTGCTGCATACTGTACAGCTAGTTTTGATCATGTTCATGTGTTGTGATTATAGAAGTAAGGCAAGTCCTGTCCTGCCAGTGAATCATTACATTGTGTTGTATAATTGTTCAGCCCTTATGAGAAAGAAGGAGAGGACTTTTTGTTGACATTTGATCTACTAAAGATACAAATCAGTAACAAGTACAGATAGGGTAAGATTTGGTTTTTAACACATAATCTGTGAGTTCCTACTCTTGGTTTTGGTGACCTGTCTCCCCACAGCAGCTCTTAACTTTGATTTTGATAAAACCCACAATGTTACAGGCTGGAGTGTGTGATGGTACTGGAAACAGAGAAATTACATAGGCAATAGTTGCTGTCTTTTGAATATAATAACATCCAGAAATTATTTCAGTGAATCCTATTTCTAAGAAAATGATTCCTCCTGCTAGAGGCAAAGTTTTTGCTTCTAGCTTAGCAAATCCTGACCCTGTCAGTAAAAAAAAAAAAAAAAAAAAAAATATATATGCATATAAATATAAATAGATACATATATTAACAATTTCTTCTCTCCTATGAGTAGGAAATAACAAATGTAGACACAGGGGAAAGGTGCTAAATTGTTTTTATTGCATTTCTTTTAAATATACAGTATGCCAGTTCAGCTCCCAGAGGCATTAAGTGAAAGAGCCCAAAAGCAACATAAACAAATTCAAGCACAAATAAAAACAAATTCAGCACTCACAAACACCCCTTAGTAACTTGACTTCTATTTGCAAGTCAGGGTTGTGCCTAGGGAACCTAATATTTAAAAATGAATTTGTAGGCTCCTTATATTTATCTGTTTCTGGATATAGCATCTCAGGATTTATTTTATTTTATTTTATTTTATTTTATTTTATTTTATTTTTTGACAGCCAGAGGAAGACTTTTGTAATTATTTGTTGTTAGATACTACACAGAAAAGAAATACCAAAGGAAAATGTTGAAACTGTTAAAGGGAATGCAGAAAATAAAAGAAAACCTATTATGGTTGCAAGGCTCAATAACAATAATTAAGGACCTTATTGCTGATTGTATTACAGAGTTGCCATTGTTTTTTTGTACTGAATGTTTATGGCATGTACTTTGTCTCTGTAGTACCTATCACCTCTGTGGGGAAACACCAAATCTATTTAAGTAACACCAAAAAAAAAGGTAGAAAAAGGTATTTATGAGTAGATTTCTCAGATGGCCTAAAAAAAGCTCATTATTTCCCACCGAAGTCAACAACAACTTCCCACACTCTACCAGGCACATGGAACAGGCCCTATGGAAGGTCCCAAAATTATGACTAATATCAGAAGATCAGGTCCTTTAAACACTGAAAAAATCTGGCCTTTCTCTAGGTCTTGCTGGCCTGGCTTTGAAAGAAAATCATTACCAGCTTTATCAAAAACGGGGCCTTCTGCTGTAGCCTGGAATAGCCTTATGTCTGCTCCAAAAGGCATCTCCTGGCACTTGGTCTGCTGCTGAGGTCTCCAGGTTGTAATTTCCTGGAGTAGATTAGTCAGTAGATTGTGTGCTTATTCATATATAATAGTATACAAAATAGATGGATCAAACCTTGAAAGAAGAAATAGAGACACATACATTAGTGGAAGTGGAGACAAAATGCGGTATATGCTTTTCAAGAGTAAATTGCACCAGACAAATCTGATATCTTGCTGTTATTTTTAATAAGAGAACTGGTTTTGGTTTTTGTTTGTTTGTTTTTTAAATAGATATGGGATACATTGTGGCTGGGGGGGACTTGTACCTCAGCAAAGTATTTGATGACTTCCCTGAACAGAGGAACTCCTTGTTATCCTAGAAAGGAAGTTTACAAGTTTAAAGTCTTTAAAATGGATAGGAAAGCTGTAATGCAAATATGTATGAATGTGGCACATAGGAAAGCTATCAGACTGGAGAAAGGCTAGGAGAAAAATCCCTAAAGGATTAATCTTTTTCGTGTTGTCTTTGACAACCTGGGCACAAAGTCATGTCATATCTGACACCAGAAGCAGTCAGTTATGATGCGGATACAGTGGGAAATGCAAAGTTGGGGACAGAAATATGTCCATTTTCTGCCCAGGACTGAACACGTGCAGTTTTTCCGTGCCTGATCTCCTGCCTTAGGATAGGAGGAGCTGTAACATATTACAGGGAAAGGAAAGGAGAGGAGACGGAAACTGTTGGTATGGACATTTATTCCATAACATACTGGAGGTTTTGTTGTATACAGTCCAATGGAGACATACTGCAGAGATACTGTCTTGCCTGTTTAAAAAGGAGTGGCTGAAAAGAGGTTCAAATCAACCACTGACTAATCCAGTGGTTATGTTAGGAGACTGGGATATGAGAAAACTAAGTTTAGTTTCTGTCTCGGCATCCAGGTACTTATACGACCTTAGGCAAGTGAAGGAATTGCTCTGTAAAGTTCCTCATCTAGTAAGTGGGGATAAAAGTACTTCCTGACTTTAGTAGAGGTTGTTGTGGGGAAAAACACATTAAAGATTATGAGTTGTTCAGCTGCTATTTTAAAAGGGTCCATGTGAACATCACTCTTCTGGAAGCTGCTGCTGGATTTAATGGAAACTGATGACTTGCAGTGAAAGATGTAGTAGTTATTAAATTTATGTAAACACTTAGTGGGCTGTGTATGGTTTAATTCTAGTTGGTTTATCTGGGAAACTCAGTTTATTATTATTTGATTTTTAATTTTTGCTACCCACCACTTCAGGTATTATATTGCTTAAAAACCTTCAACTTCTAGAGCTCTAACACTCAAGAAAAAGAATCTAGTGCTCAGGAATTATACCCTATCCATGTAGTAGAGTAATCCTGTTTGCCCAGTTTGGCACGAATCATTCTATGGGCTGTTAGTGCTAAATGACACAGCTATGCATAGTGTGCAGCTCCAAGGTTGAAACTGTGTCATGCCTACTGCCATGGTGGGTGCCACCCACACGCACCATTAAACTCAGTTTAACGTACTTGCGCTCACACAAAAACTGGTGACCTGTCAGCTCAGCACTCTCCTGGATTTATTACTAAAAAATAACTACTGGGTGATTGTTAAAAGGCCACAAAGAGTAAGTGGAATTCAGAGGGAACGGGAAGAGGGCAAGGAGAGGAAAACATTTCAGATTCCTTTTTCATTTAAAATGCAGTCTTTTGGGAAAATGTCATTTATTGCAGATAAAAATGCAGTGTGTGGTTGAGCAGGTGTAAGTAATTTTATCTAATTACTACAAATGGGTTTTCCATGTATGTGAACCAGCTGGGAATACTGAATGATAAAAACGTAGGAGGAAGGTGGATTTGGAGAAGGTGGAAAGAACACCTTTAATAGCTGATCACAGTGAGCACTCTGGGGTAACAGGGACATTGAGAATGGTCTTAGGTGGTTTTAGAAAAAGAAGTTTCTGTAGCAGGATGTAGGGAATAGGCTTTAAGAGGCACATGAAAAACAAGAGTAATGTGCAGTGGTTTTGTAAATCTTTAAGTATCAGAAATCCATTAGAGCCAGGAGAGGCATTGCAATTCCCATGATCTGACACTGCACACCAGTGTTTCCTAGAAGGAACCAAAGCTGGCTGTTATTAGGATAGAATAGTTAGGCTACATCAGAGATCAGCTCTTCGATGTTAAATGTTTGAGTCCAAAATTTATTTAAAAAAAAAAAAAAGAAAAACTGATTTGGAGTAATTTGGTTTTGTGGAGCTGAGCTAGGGATACAACAAAGGACCTTGTTGAGCTCTTGTCAAGTCTTCACAGATTCAGCAATGGATAAATAAAAACAGTATAAAGAAGGCCAGAAGAAAGGCAATCTGAGCTGTTTATGATCGTACTGATCGTACCAGCTAGGGCAAGTCACACAATCTCCATCTGACTTCATATTTTCCTCCACAGAGGATAAACTTCTAACCTAGATCAATTAGACTGTGGCAGATGCAGTTCTGCAGAAGGGATGGAGCCAGTTAAAAGATCCTCAGTAGTGGAGACAACATTAAATTATGCTGCCAACACACTTAAGAGGTTGGGCCCAGACTGTTACAGGAAAGGAAAATACAATGCAAAAGACAGAATTAGGGTAGCTAGCTAATAAGAGAGTCACAGAAAATCATGTTTAATTGATTAATTAATGTTTGCTGTTCCTGCCAGCAAGATAGAGGCAATCGGGATGCAACTTCTGTTGCTGGAATGGGTCACCTCTGTGTCTCTCAGCAGAAGCTGCCACCCCACAGACCTCAGTACTTCCCTTGACACTACCAGCAGCCAGCATGGCTTTCCAGGGCTTTAGCAGGGAGGAAGTAGCAATTTTGCTATTCATAGACAGCCTAGATAGATGGCTACTTACTTTTCCGAGATAAGGGTTGTTATACGAAACACTAACAGATTAATCCAATATGGTTCTCTTCAGGCTGTCCACCAGGGTTAATCATAAGCTCATTAATATTGTGGCAATTATTATTCATATGCATTAGCTTTTGGGTGGCCCATCCTGAACGTGAAGGACCAAAAACATGTAGCGATTAAACAGGAACCTGGTAATGTTTATATTGAGAAGTTAGACGATTCTGATATTCTCCTGCAGAGGATGGCAACTATACACCTTTTTGGCCATCATCCTGCTCTCTTTGGCTTTCTCCTCTAAGGCACTATTGGCTGATTATCAGCCCTGTAGTGCTGTTGAAGCATTCAGCAAATAGTATCTGTCTTGCTAAAATCAGGCAAGCATCCCCTTCATGCATGGGCTGATTGATGCTTTGACACTACTTGTGGTTTAGTACCTCACTCTGTCCTGGCTGAGATGCCCATCAGCTCCTCCTGTACCCGTGGCTCCTGTGGATGGAAAGCCTTGGGAGCACAAGACTCACTCCATTTGCCTGAGGTTTTGGCATGCAAAGGGTATGATATATGATTCCAAAAGGTCAAGGACAAAAGCATGTTGCTACATGTGGGTAGACATTATCTGGTCTGTGTGATGCAGTGCTGTCAGCAGCACTAGAGATATGTGCTCAGGAGAGGGGTATCTAAGTTATAATCTAGTTTATCTTAGCTAAGACAGGTGATGCATTGTTCTTTGAGCAGCAGCGCGGCGGGACCCATCCTTCATGCACTGCAGTACCTGAGAATCATTTCAATGGTTTACAGCAGCTAGTAGAAAGCCAAGATTTGGTGGGGGGGAGCAGGAATCAGCCTGAGAAACAGTTTGGTTTTATAAGGGGGAAGGGAGAAACGGTAAATATGACAGAAGTGCTGTGCCTCTCCAATTTAGGACACGGTCATGTCAGTGTGTTTTAGAAAGCTACTGGTCCCCAGCTAGAAGCTGAATTTCCCCTTTCACCTGAAGCACAATAACTGATCAGGTGTGCATGCCCAGCTCCTCACACTGCAGAGTAATCCGGGATGGATTACGGCAGCTGTTTTATTCCATGCTGCTGCAGATTAAAAGCCACATGTACACTGGCAGCTTCTCATTTCACGCTGCAAAAGCATTGATTTTGAAACTGCTGTGTTAACACAGCACATGGTTCCTTGAGCTTGCTCTCTGGATACATACTGAGCCCTGTTCAGAAGGACCCTAAAACACTCTGAAAACTTTATCATGGGCCTGATGATATCTCAGAGCAGAAGATACGAGCATGGAGCTGTGACCACATTGCAGTTATGCTAGATGTACTCTTATGTTCCTTTTTTAATGCCAAGACCATCAGCAAAGTGACCATATTGAAAAGAAAGTTTTGGAGTACTCTGGAAAGCAGCTTTCTCTGAGATAGATGACCTGACCTATATAATGGCATGTAGTGTTGCTACATCAGGTTAGGAGGACCTGAAGAAAGAAGAATCTTAGAGCCCATAGACACAGCTAGGAAAACAACAGAGTAGCTGAGGAGTACTTGGACTTGGATTGTCAGAAAGCAAGGGCTAACTCTCCTCCAGTTTCTTCCTAAACAGCCATAAGACCATGTATAAATGTATCATTAACATCTCCTATTACCCTGCTAGCTCATTGCCCAAGAAAAATAAAAAATAGAAACAGATGCTGATCCTCATCAGGATGGAGTTCAGCTTTGATTTAAATAAAATCATGTGAGATCATAATTTGTCCTGAAGTGAAGTAGGGGGTAATACCTCAGTCTCAGAGAGCAGGAGAGAAAGAAAGAGAAATGCCAGTGTCCCAGTCAGGGGAGAAGTTTCTCATTAAGTCTAAACTGTTCCCTGGTTTGTGGAGTGTCTGTGGAAGGTTGTTACAGAGTTAATGAGATCTGCAGTGACCAGGAACATCATCAGTACAGAAAATGCCAAAGCCATCTGATGACATACAGGATAAAATGTAAAAAGTACTCTGAAATCTGCTTCTTTGTGAAAAACTCTGCTTGCTGGCAGCAGAAACGGCAGTCAGGCCTTGTGCAGGAACGCTCTAAAGCTTTCTTATTCCTGTTTTTACACCTCAGTAAAGGATTATCTGCTTTTTCCCTGGTTTCTCTTTATCTCCACCTCGTTGCAGTGAGTTTTCCAAATAACTCTATCAGTTTCATGACAGTTGTGTCCAGGGGCTTCAGACCAAGGTGATGCTCCATTGCATCAGGGTCTCCTTCTAACATGAGAAAAAGACAGTTCTCTGATCGGTTCATATAGGGGAGGTCCCTGCCAGAAAAAGGACTAATTTAAACTTGGAGGAAAAGTACTTGCACCTTACTTTGGTAATGAGACACAGGGATGTTAAGTGGCTTGGCCAAGATCTCAGAGAAGCCTATGTCAGAGGTATGAAGTGCCTGCAGACTCCCCAAGTACCAGATCTGACCTTTGAGAAAAACCTTTCTTACAAAGCTGTGGCACTAGATGGACCTAAGTGACAGATCTGGAAGATCATTAAATCAGGTAGCAAAGCCTATGGAGAAAACAGATGTTACAATTCTTTTGGCTGGGCCCCAGATTCACTTCAGCTTGCAAGGAGCAAGACCTTCTCCTTTCTCTGGGAGAAAGGACTGGGTTTGGCACTGATGAGTGGTTGGTTGTGGCAAATAAAAGCAATTCATCCTAATGCATCACTAATCAGGAGGGGACAGGTGACTTTGGAATGGACTGCAGGGGTTTCTGGAGAAGGATCAATGAATGCAAAGGAGGGAAAGATTCCAGCCAGCTGCTCAAGCTCTACTTCCATTTAAGGTCCAATTGACCTGAACCGCACAAGGTGTCCCCAGCATTTCATCCCTACCTTTGGGGGTAAATTTGGTTCTGTAGTAGGTAATAGAGTTTTTTTTGGCTTCCTCACACAGCATCTCAGACTTAAAACTTCCAAATAGTCTCTCTTTACCCTATTAACATCAAGCAAAATATAGAATCGCCCTCCTTCAAAGCTCTTCCCTTACTCTCAGGGAAGCAGCTGCCTTCACTGAACTCTCTTTTTCCCTCTTAAGCAGGAAGTCTTTTAAACCTTTAAGATGGGAATGAAACCTTGTTGCTTCTACCACTCAAGGCACTTTCCCACTAGAGGTACATAATTACATTAGCTAGAAGGACAAATTTTCCTACTGGATCTTTAAAGGAGCCATATACTCCATCACAGGTAGGTCTCATGCTGGCCATATACAGTAGCGTGGATCCCCCACAGGCAGTGAGATACATAATGCAGTTGGATTCCTGTCATCAGCGGCAGCTCGGCTTGCTCAGCATCCAGAGATGTGCCGGACCCACTCCTCTTCCTGCGCCTGACTCCTGCAACCTGCCCTCTTCCACATCCCGGGGTTGCTAAGCAACCTCCTGCACAGCGGAGTGAGCAAGAGCTGTCAAATTTATTATTTTTTGTCTTAAAGTAGCAAGGTCTCCTATGTAACTAAAAAAATATAATCAAGAATTAATTGTTAGTTTAACATCACGTTGAAGCCTAATCTCCACTCCTCTCCCCATTCCCTCATTTGGAGTCCTGCATAATTTCAGAGGACCCAGGAAAGGGTTGCACCTGAATAAGTGAAATGAAATAAAGTTTGAAGCCAGCTCTATTTTTCACATTTGCAGCTGGTTTGGAAGTGAAGGCACCAGCAGGGTCTCCCACACTGTTGAATTTAGCGTCTGACAAACTGCAGGAAATTGAAGCCAGTTATGCACAGGGGGTTATATTTGCCAATGGCAGGGGACTTATATACATTTAAAAATAAAACAAGACATAGATTTACCATACATCTACAATATATTTCTCGTAGTGATTGGCATGTCTAGCATGTGCCAATTATGGTTCTTCTGAACTCACCTTCTGAGGTGGCAGAAATAACTCTACAGCAAGGGCAAGATGGCATTGATATCTGAAGTCACTTAGCATGAAGTAGTCTCTCCTCCCCACACACTACATTCATACACACACATACAAGGAACTCAAAGTCAAACACACATACAAGATGGTACTGAGCCGTACATTCAGATCTAAGTTTGCCTGTTTGAATAGTGGGTCTCAGCTGGGAGAAGACAACCACCCATATCCCCTTCATTTAAACTAGTGACCAAGTCTCTAGCTCTTGCTGGACTTCTGGACTTTACCTGGCCCAGGAGTGTTATGGAGGTTTTAGAGATCTTATATAAAGGGACATCATGGGTAAGATTTATAATATGTAATTGGGTCTTGAATCGGGATTTAGCATGCAACGTAGATACATCCCATGTATCACATATCACAGGGAGTGAGAAAGAGAAACGAAGAGCATTGCAAGGGTGTATAAATCCCACTTTAATAGGAAATTTATTAATTTGCAATGCTTTCATCACCCTAGGAAGTAGACTACATCCCACACTTCAGAGAAAGGTGAAAGAAACTAAGAAATTAGCTTGTTATTGTTAACCTAACCTAAGGAAAATATCTCTCCTGGCCTCAAGTCTCTTGATTGGTGTAATTGGGTTCTGGGATGTCTACTATTTTAACAATACTGAATACATACCCAGTAACTTCTGCTGCTCCTGCTTGAGATAAAGTGTCATGGTAGTCTCTTCAGCTCTGTCTTTTCAGACTATAGTCTCTTCAGGACTTTTCTGACCACATCTGGTATTTCAGCAAGTTGCTTGGCCTGGTGATTCATGAGGCAACCATGTGGACAGAAGGCATGAGGCACGACCCTAGGCTTGGCAAGCTGACTTTCAGAAAGAGAGGCATAGCCATTACTTATTTCTCTTGAGACCTGAGCGTAGAAGGATGTGTACGATAAGCTGAAGCCTTAATCATTACATGGCATGCACCCTTTCAGAAAGGAGAAATCAAAATATACTCAACTAAAACCTTCCTCATCTCAAGCAGGGCTTGATAAAACTGTCTGAATAATGAACAAACAGATTCACTAACACTTTTGTGAACCAACACCTCAAGTATAATTTGCTGCTACCTCATGGGAGCACGGTCTTTGCTTACTGGTTATATTCAAATAACTGACGGGTAGTAATGGAAATGCATGCTTGTGATTCCCAGGCTTCATGAATTGGCACCAAGTTTGCATTCACTATTCATTACTTGTCCTTTATTGGCTTCTTTGGAAAAAAATAAGAGAGTCATGGAAAAGAAGCAAAGCTTTTGGGGCCAAAGCCACACCAGTGATAATTATGGGAAACAAATAAATACCAAGTGAGATCATTATTCATCCACAGGTAAATGGGGGAGTGGGAAGGAGGAGTTTTTGAATGATTCACAAACGTGGGGGGAAAAGAGGTTGATTTTTGAGTTTGTTTTATCCGTTTTAACCAGATGTACTGGCTGTGCATCATAATGAGGTGGTGTTACCTTTTTTGAGCACAGAACATGTATTTCTTACACTGAGGAACAGTCATTAGAAAAATTCTTCCTTAAAAATAACCCTCCTTATCTTTTCCACTCCTTATCTGTGCAGGGGTTTATACAATTTTCAAGCTAAACATGTAAGAAGTTCAGGTAATGATAGAGCAGGTGTGCCCTGGGAGGACTAAATTACGGGAGTCAATAAACAATTATGGGGTAGCATCTGGATGATTGAAAGAGTGTTAGCAGCACTAATAGTTACAGAAAATAGTGATTCTTCTGCTCCACGTGTAGGTCTTTTAATGTCCAAGACATAGGCTTACAGATTCAATGGTTTTCTGGGTTTGAAACTTCATGAATAAGACCAATCTTGCATTTACACTGGTGCTGTCTTAGACTGTCTGATAAGATCTAACTTTTGCAGTATCAAAAGTCCATAGTGTGACAGTAGGGAACAGAGATGATCTTCATGGCAGAAGATGGAATAATTTACATTGATTTCAGTAAGGTTTGTGTGATGCCATCATGACTCTTAAACTAGAAGCATTTGCTGTGAAGTTCAAGAAAGTCTGGTTCTGAACGGTCATTATGTTCTCCTGTCACGAGTATTAAGGTATTAATCTCTTGTATATCAGTAAGTGTTTATGCAAAAGGTGAAAGGAACAGTCCCGTTGCTGGACATGACTGTGAGGACCTGAACTCTTCAGCATGTCAAAACTCAAGAGAATAATGTTTCAGAAGTAAATGGCACCATCTAGGCTCTTTTTATGGCAGGGTACATTTGGCCTTTCCACTTGTGGTTACCTGATCTCATTGTCTGTTACAAGTGTCTTTAGTGAAGACATGAGCAAGCTTTGGGGCAGGCTGTTAAAGGCAGAGAGCACAAGAAATCACTTTGAATGTCAGAACTACCAATGACAGTGAGAGGAAACCCAGGCAGCATAGTACTTTGAAGAGGCAGTAGTGAGGCATTAAAATAATTAACAAATATAGCTGAAATTGCCTAAGCAGGGTGGTGTTGACAGCAATCTAGGCATATTCATGCAAGATCATAACAAAAAATCATATTTTTCTTAGGAGGTTTAGATGAAAAATAATCTATAATATGCAGTGCTACACAATTTAGAATGTTAATGAAAAAAGAATCTAAAACTGATGATTGAATCTTGTACTTTAGCCACAGGAGAAATGAGCTCCCTGGGCTCTTTCCTTTTTGCAACCTCTGGAGTATCTTTCTGTCATCCAGAATATGATAACAGATTCTTCAAAGTGCAAGTCTGGGTGTGCAGTGCCGGTGTATGAATTAAAATAGACTGAAAGATAGAGGTAATTTAACAAGCGGTTGATAGGCTTTGCTTTTCTGAGCTTGTTCTTGACAAAATAGACCAAAACCAAGAAAAAAGTGTAAAAGCAGCTAGAAATGAGGATGCTCTCCTGGCAAGATACACTTGATTCTACAGATTTCTGCCCCAAGGTTCAAAAATGGCAATGTCAATATTTTGCAGTGTTGATAGGTAAATCACCACCATAGACCATAACTATGTTTTTTCCCGTGACACTTGTCTATGTCCCTCTATACAAGATGAAAACTCCAACCATGGTGCCATGTCAAGATGATCCTTTGCTGTACAAAACCCACTAGGGCACTTGAACTTCCTTCAGGATGTATCTTATGCCAAAGTCTCCCGTCAATCTAGATCTGGACAGCCTTGATTGCTCAATTTCTTTCAATCATTTCTGAAAGGCTGATGTCCAGCATATGGTGAGGAATGAAAGGTGTTGAATTTGGTTGTCTCTTGGCAAAGTCGTCTTCCGACTTTATGTGAAAGTGGAAAGAGTGGGTGTGTATCATATTGATCTACTGATGACTCCAGGTGGAAAAGAAAGTTTATCAAGGACTGTTATATGACCCATTTCTCAATTCTCCATAGTAATTTATTAAATAAAATCTATGGTGGAAAAAATTCTCTCTTCCAAAATGTCATTTTCCCTCTGAACACCTCTACCTTGAACAGAGGAGTGCCCTTTTAGATATGAATCTTTTTCAAGGGTTTTGTTATCTCAGAGGACATACATACTTTGGGGGTCAGGATCTCACCTAAGAAGACAGCATTTGTTATCACCTTGAGATGGAAGCACTGCAAGTAGTTGCCATACAAGCTCATCACCAGGATTGCTTTTCAGGATCAAAATGTTCATCTTTGATTTTGCATACTGGCAGAAGTCTGGATCTAGGATGTGTTCAAAGAGAAGTCTAGTCCCAAAGGGCTTGGTTATGGGACCACTCCCACACTATGGGGAGACAGGACACCCTTTGGATCACCCACTGAACCAGATAACATCTTTTGCTTGTGACAAAGACTGCAGACCTCACCAAGTCAAGGTAAAGCCTGGTGGCTTGTAATCAACAAGAACTCCAATGAAAACAAGAACAATCCTCAAGTTCATGGACACGCCAGTACTCTGTGCTCAAGCAAGAATGGATAAGGAGGCCTCAGCCCTAGTACAGGTGACAAGTGATTTTGCTGACATCAGTCAGGTTAGTCTGGAGTAGCTTTTATGAAGTTGAAGCCACTGTAGCACATTACAATGGGTAAGAGAGGTGGAAAGGTTCTGCATAGGAAAAAAGTAAATACTACTGAGCCACAGACTGACTTTCAAGGTTAATTGGACATTTAGATTTAGCTGCTGTCACAATAGATCAGTCATGTCACTGTAATCAAAACTAACACCTTCCAGTAGGCTTGTTAACTATTCTAATGTAGGAGGCAATTGTTTCAGTAATAATGGCAAAGGTAAGGAATATTACTTTGTGTATTACAGACATTTATAGCAGCAGCACCACCTGTCCCCTGGAACTGTGACCTGTACTATTTGTGAAGGAAAGACCTGATTTTTTTTGTTTATTTGCTTGTAACACCAATATAGAAGTCTGGCTGAATCAAAGTGATTCATGGAAAAAGGTCAAAAATAAAGAGCTGCTTGGTCCAGATGATGACAATAAGAAGCCTTATGAATAAAACCACTGCCTGCAAAAGAGTGCGGTTGTATTTTTAAATTGAAATATGTCATATTCATGTATATAGAAAGATAAGCCCAACAAGCTCTCAGACAGAATGGAGGGTCTGAGGATAAAACCATTTACTCCAGAGATGTGTCTTCAAGCAGGACTGAAGCCAAACTTCACCCACAACCATGTTATACAACAAGAGGCTTATGTTTTGGACCAAGGGTCACAACAGAAAAGAAGGGAAACTACATTCCTTTCAGCACCTGCTCTGTGTAGCTCTGCCCAGGAGTACACCCCAGTGAAGGTCTCCTGACAAGAGATTTCCAAGGCTGTATGGTACATTCAGCATACCACTGATACTATGATGACAGCAGATGTGTCAGCCCATCTATTAGCCTTTTCATGTCCTTCTCACTTCTTATCATGATTGGAAGGTTTCCATGTTTCCTTTGGCCTGACTTGTTCTATTTACTAACATAGGAAATGATCTGGATCCTTCAGACACACCAAAATGCCAGTGGAGCATTTTTCTTTTGGTTCTTCCAGGCCCATGTGCCCATGTGTCCATGTGATGTTTGGTGAATCCCCTCTGTGGGCTGAAAAGGATCTGTAGCAATACCTGAAAGCCTCAGAGATCCTCAGGCTCCTGGAGTCATTCAATTCCACTGAAACAAGACATTATTCTGGATTGCCCAAAATCAATCTCCTCAGTCATCTCTTGCACTAGTAGTAGAGAATAAAATTAGTACTCAGTCTCCAGAGCATGAAACATGGATTAAACACTTCATTCCTTACCAAAACTTGTATAAATGCTGGTAAAGCCTGAGTTTTAGCCATGTTACAATGGCAACAACATGATCTTGGCTAATTGTTTTAAGCCTGCTCATGTATTAAAGCTGGAGTTGTGTCAGGGCCCTCCTGGACATACTTTGTTGTGTCCATGAGTTTCTGCTAACCTCTAGTCACAAATGAAATCTTTCTTCTTTGGATTTGTAAGAAGAATAAGAAATACAGAGACACACTTAAAGGAAAGACTGAGAAATTAAATGACAAACATAAAGCTAAGAAAAAGTATGGAAGTGAAATGAGAGTTAAAGGAAGTTTTCCTAAAGTTATAATTACTAAAAATCCATTTTTTTAACAGATTACAACAAATGCCAATGCTGTATTCCAGTGACTCCTTTGAATTGTGTTATTGGAAGCATCATTTTCCGAACATCTGTATGTACCATAAAATATGGGCACAACATTTTTTTCCAAGTGAGACTCCTCTAGAGGGTGAAGCACGACAAGAAAACTTGTCCTAAAGACTAAGGAGACAACCAAACAACAGTTTCCAGGAGGTTCTGTAGCAGTGCATCACACCTGAAAGAGGTCTGAGTTTGTCTGAAGATGCTTTATTTTCTTGACCAAAAAATTGAGATTTACTACCAAAAGCAGGAACTCTTCATAAATACTGTTTTGCTCATGACCCCATTTTCAATTTAAGATGTTGTATCAACAGGCATATATACCCCTCATCCATATATGACAAGGTCTTGTAGAAATATTGCAAGAGATGTTAAGGCAATTGGAAGAGAATTATTGTAATGAAGTGGAAATATGCTCTGGACAAAACCAAACCAAACCAAAACAAAAAAAAAATCAGAAGGGAAGGAAACCATAGAAGAAAGAAGCAATTGGGTGACTAAGACTGAAGAAGGAAGAGAGAAAAGGCCAGGGTAAAAAAAGGAAGTCCTGATCTGAATTTAGCAACAAGACTGCATATCTACATAGCCATGACACAGGAATAAATATGCTTTACATGCCAGTACCTGTAGGGCTAAGGACTGCTTTAGCCCTCTTCATAACTTCATGCCTGAATCCAGAAAACAAAGAGCTTCAAAGCAGTTTTGCTCTCCAAGCCCATGATTCAGGTGTTCTGAACACCAACACATTCCCCCTTCCCTTAGGCTGTTTTCTTTGGCAGTTGCTCAGCTTTTCCATTAAGATTTGTGCATTATTGCACAGACTGCTGATAAGTTGTTGCATACACGGATGGCTTTGCCAGCTACTGCTTGAACCTGCTGGCAGTTTCCTGGTAGGTAAGAATTAATTCGCCAAAGGAAGGAAAAATCTGTGGTTTATAAATATATCTTTTACTATTCAGCCTGCAAGAATTTTAAACCAGAAAGACATTTTTCTTCTTTCTTCAATACAAATTCATTGCCCAGATTTTTTACTTTCTTTGCTCTTAGTAGATGCTTTTCTCAGTATAGCTGTAGCTGACCTCTCTTGGATGAATGATGTTAGACAACGCTTCACCAGCAGCTTTCTTGATAGTTATAGAGCAGTCCAGATTCCTTTGTTGGACCAGAAACATAAAGTTTCTCCAAGCATAAGGCAGCACTTCTCCTTTAGAGAAAAGTCGCAAAAGCTGTCCTTGACCACGCACGGGCAAGGGACAGAGACCAAGAAGCAAACTATAAGCAACCCAACTCAGAGCCTCCAGTTCTGTCTCACATGTGAGGCTTGTGCTTTGTGGCAAAACCTCTCATAACCCATCCTCCCAAAAGCTGGCTTCTCCCTTCCTCTGGCAGAAACACAGTGTGCCCTGCTGTGGACCCCACAGAGGACCCCTTCCCTCTGAGCCATGAGCTGGGTGGCAGCCGCCTCCAATACACATGACTAAACCAGTACATCTTTGTTGACCCATGCTAGACTGGTTGGAAATTTCATAACTAGGAACACTCCCAAACTCCTAATTTCTAATTCCCTTTGCAATAGCAGACTGTGCAATAAGACATTCACCCTCCAAGTGAGCCTTTAAGGAAAACTAAGCAGAGAAATCTGGGCAAGCACCACTCTCTAATCAGCAATCAAACTTCCCTATGAAGCTCTAGAGCACCTGATTAAAAGCAGATGTGGGTAATCTTAATGAGGGAAAAGATATAGCTGCCAGGAGAATAGAAAGTTTCATGAAGAGCCCTTGACTCTGTAGTAGACCTTCATACAGGGTTAATAGATTTGTGCAGGCAGCAAGCTATGGTTTTATGCTGCTTTTTATTAATTGCAGGAATTGTGTGTTGCACTGCAGGATGAGCAGAGGGAATTTGTTAAAGTGCAGCCCTCCCTAGCTGCACGGCTCTAAAATTGAAACACAGTCTTGTGATCACTTTGAGAGATTTAGGAAGCACTTGTCTTCCAGATATCCACAAGGTTGCAAGCTACTCTTTTTCAGTTACAGTATCTCCTTGAAAAAGTGGGGCATAGAAGAGAAGAATTCTGCCAAACAAACATTTTGAAAACAAACCACGGCGAGGGGGGCAGTTTTGTTCTTCCTAACTGGTGATGCCTGTGGGTCTCTGCCCACTAAGGGGTTGGGGGTTGAGGTGGGGAGGTATTCACTTCAGACCCTTCTGGCAGGGAAATGACAGCAGTTTCCAAAGGTAATTAAAATTTATCTTCAGCTACTGGAAAAACAAAACACACAGGGAATGCCTTAATTGGCAGCACTGTGGAACAGAATGTTTGTATTTACAAAAGAAAAGAGCAGTCCACATGTCAGTAATGGAAGGAGGTTTAAAAAGCATTAGTAGGGGGAATAGATTGCATGTATATGTATATGAACTGGCATTTCTTCAGGTGCTTAGCAGGGGTGTCTCAGACGTAACTGTAGATCACAAACAGTTCATAGACCACAGAACACTACTCTTGCATTTGGCTGATCTGTTTCTACATCGAAAGGCCATCTGAACATGTCCACAATATGTTTATCCTTACAACATTCCTATAAGGCAAAATGATACTTCAGCCCATATGTCAGACTAGATATTTCTTACAGTCATGAATCACTTTCCCATCTTGAGTATACTTTCCATGGCTTTGGTCACTAAAATGTCTCTGTCCAAAGTGCTTCACTATTAAGAGTTGACATGACATGACATGACATGACATGGTTAAGAATTTTTTCTCAAAAGATTTTTTCATTTTAAAATGCAGCTTTATTGAAACCGTTCTTTTGGCAGAAGCGACTTAGTTTGGATGAATTTTTAAGCTAAAAATAGGCCAATGTTGCCCAAAAAATTGCTTTGACACTCATAAAAGGAAGAAAAAAGTGTTCTAATTTGAAGTGCCTTTGTATTTAAACATTAAGCTAATTTTAGTCGTCTTTTTTTTTGAAGTCAACTTCTAAATGAATATTTTATGATTTTCAGTATGAACCTTTTCAGTGGGCCCTGACAGAATGCATTTTGGCATGACCAGTTTGGGGGATGATTTGTGGTTTGCATTTTTCAGGTTTAAGGTGGAGTTTGTTTTTTTCAGAGGTGAGATTTTCTTTTCCTGATTCAATTTTCCCTGTCACTTGGGAGATGATTAAATAAACAAAAAAGTTTTAGTATTACAAAATTTGTCCTGATGATCAATGCCAATTTTTTTAAATGGCCTCCACACAGCACAGCCTCACAGCTATGCAAAACTGAGAATAATTTTACATATTCAGATATGCATTTAAATCCCAGTTAAAGTGGTTTCTTTTTCAAGGTAGAGTATACCTCAGAAAACCTTGAGGAAAAAGCAATGGTCTCAATGGTAAATGGCTTTGTGCACCATAGAGTTCAAATTTGCAAATAACCTTAGAAGACCCTTTTTTATTGAATAAGGCATGTATCTATTGACTTTGGTTTTTTTGTAAATTCATCAAAGGCAGCATGGATTCAAAAAACGCATAGGAAAGACATCCTTTTCTGTAACGGTAAGAAGTCTCTAGAAATACATTGTGCAAACAATAGCACCTGAAAGAAAGCCTCCCTGAAGATGAAAAGAGGCTGTTATGAAAACATGTGGTGATCCAGAACGTGTCTGTGCTGAAGCAAAGTACGTACTGTTTCCCAATTTAAACAATGGGGAGAATTTAGGGAAGACACTGGAAATGAGCCCAAGATAACTTTATAAATGATTAAGTGATAATAATTCAAAATGAATTCTAGTCTGTGTAATTTAATTAACCCACTGTAATTAACCCACTACTTTTTGGTACTCAGTGAGCAGTTCTTCTAATGTAAGCACTTGAATTTCCCCATCACATCATCAGCAGCAGGTGTTCTTGAAGACCTCTTGGGTGATGTTCTCTATTGAAATAAAGCCTTTAGACTTAGGCTTTTTCATCTGAAGACTGTTTCAACAAGTGCCACTGCTAGGCAGAGCGGTTCTAGTGGTTACTGTGGTTTTGATGGCCTGTAAAGGTACAACCACAAGATAGCCACAACCCAGGTTTAGTGTTCAGGGCTTCTGCAGCATGTCCTCAAGGGCTGTCCTCAGATCACACCAGCTAGCAGAACATTTCCTGTAGGATTTGCTGAAGCAGAGAAAAAAATAGTTTGTTGGCTGGTATTTATCTGCCGTGCAATACAGCTTATTCGCTCTAACACAGGCACGTATACCTCCCAACTGTGTTTACACAGCAGCTAATTTCTACTTGCGGCTGCTGCTGTTTATAAGGAGAACCAAGCAATTGTTCCTAACAATTCTCTAAAAATAAATGTGCCGCCTTTACTGGGGTCATTAGAATTCTAAATAGTGCATTTCATGATCATTTATAATGCAACAGCCTTAATGAACAGTGCCAAATCGGTCTTACTATTCTTGAACCACCCGTTGCTCAGTTTCTCTCTCTCTTTCCATTGCCTTTATGGAAAGAATAACAATAAATCATTTTATATTTAGAAAACTCCTTTTTATCCAGAATTAACTAAATGGATTACCAGCCCTCTACCCAGTCCTCAGGTCCTCAGCTTATCAGCCATAACAGGGATTGGATCAATTTCTGGAGCAGGACTTATCTGTATTTATTTATTTTTGGCTGTAGATATTACAGCAGAGTAGACTAGGATGCAAAATATTTCAGGTCACAACCAGAACTGCAGAACAGAATTTGGTCAGACATTTAGCATAAATCTTCGTTCCTGAAAAAAAATTGACATAAGCTTTTTAATGACATGAATCAAAAAATCTTTTTTTAAAGGCTTCTTTGAAAGGTAATAGGCTCAAAAGAGGTGTCCCTAATAGCAGTCTTTGGACGTTGACTCAGTATGGATCTGCAGGTTAAACTATCCTCCAAGGCTCAACAGGACCACTTACTTCTATAGTGAGGGACTCCATCCTAGTCCCCTAACTAGCTCTGTGATAAAGGTTACGTACTTTTCAGCATATTTGATGTGAGCTTGCTTTTCACTAGAGCTAAAGCAATTGAATCCAGTGCTCTGAGTTCTGCTTAAAAGCGACACTAGCTGAGAGGAATGAATGGCTGAAAGATATTGATGAACAGTGTTGGATGGCACAGTGCTTAATAAAAATGAGTCACACCTTGGCAGCTGTCTGGAATGACCCTACAAATAATTAGGAAATTAAACTTACTGGAAGAGAATCTGGTGCAGAGTCAATTTTTATTTTTCTTCTTTCAAATTCAAGTTTCTTTTTCAACAACAACCAACCAACCCTGCCCCCACAAGAACCCCCCCCCCCACTTAAGCACTCCAGGAACTACACAGCACTCTGGACAATGATCTTTGTCTTATTTGGTATTTGCTATTTGTCTTTCTAGAAGTGTCAGGGCTAGGACTCATTCCTTTGGTACAGGACATCCACCATCTTTTCCAAGTTCACTCAGATTACCAAACTGAATGTCCTATGAAGAAGATCTTATTTAAAAAATCTCTTAAAATACAAGCTTCTACCTTTTTTTTTTAAATTTTATAGTTAATTTTTTTTTGGGGGGTGGAGTAGGTTAAGAAGTTTACAACCATTTACAAAGTAAGGTTACACTTGACAAATAAGTTCGGTAGGTAAAAAAAATGAAAAGGTTGCAAGGATTTTAAATCCTAGTGTTGACATTTGTTAAAAGGATTTCTTTTTAACTTTCAGAATGAGTTTTATTTTTTGTTTTCAATGTTTTGCTTCAGAATTATTGAGAAGTTAAAGCTGAACTACATCAAAATTAAAAGGCTAAATCAAAGTCGAAAACCATGACAGTTGAAATGAAACATGACATAGTTGTGCTATTTGAGAGAAAGCTCTCAGGTTGGCAAAGGTGTTTTTCACTCTCATACACACACTATTTGTTTTAGCTCAACTATAAGTAATTATTGCTGCCCAATTTTCCAGTTGTATGCCAAATCAAAATGGCAGCTGAACTACTGTTCTGCATGTCAGTTTAATCCAGATGATCTGTATCTTGAATGGGTGAATGTGTGGAGAGAAGAATTTCTAATCCTTACCAGATTTCAACAGAAAATAAAACAGTGCAGAGAAGAAGAGATGCTGAGAATTAGCTGTGTCTAAATGGTATAAAAACCCCAGCAGAGTAATGAGATTCCAGTGCCTGCTGGTTTATTGTTGAAGACTATAAAAGACAAGCAAGCATTGACATAGAACATATGTTATTGATATTTGGTCTGTGGTGATAACAGAGGAGCTGAAAATGGGAGTCCGCTCAGCACGTTGTTTCATACTACCTTACTTATATCCTACCTGTTTGCAATATATAGCGTGGTGAAATTCAGCTAACCTCCATATGCTTATCTTAAAAGCAGAAGTACCAGAAATATCAATGTGTATGAAACATACAAATCATTACTAGTATGCATCTGACAATCCTAAAAAAGGAAACATAAAAAAAAAAATGTGCACAGAAATAATTTACAACTAATACAAATGGGTGTGGAGGAAAAGTACTTAATAAACAAGTTCTAAAGGCAATTTTTTTTTTTTCAGACTGAAAGGATCATGGAAAGTTTAAGTAGGTGCCTCTTGGTATATGTGCAAACAAACACGGAGGAAGGGTTCACAACTTTCCATAGTACAGAAAAGACTTTCATAAACATATAAGTTAAAACAGTTACTTAAGTATATATAACATTGGTTAACATAAACCAACAGTGAAACAGTTTAAAAATAAACAGCAACAGACAACCAGGAGCAGTTAACATTTCACGAGTGATGGAAGAAATACAAGATTGTCTGCAAATTTCGGTGGCTGGTGAGACAGCCTGCAGAGCTGTCATCCCTTCCATTCATCCTGATATCACAGCCTTTTCAGTCTTGCATATTCATTTTTATATTCTCATGAAATATTACTTGCTTAGTTTTATAGTCACATATATAAATATAGAATTTTCTTAGTAGTTTCTGATTCCATTAAACGTGCTGTTTTTTCCTCTGTGACAGAAATAGACATTCAGAACTCAAGGATGAGCAGATGATGGTTTGAACTGTATTCTGACCATGGGTGTAGCAGTGACTTCTGGAATAAAGAACAGAACTCCATCTGTAGTGCACCTGGAAGAAAACAGCTATAACTGCCTTTTCACCCCTCCACACCCTTCTAAGAGGCATGCATGATACATAGGGAAATTATACAGGAAGTAAATCCATCATTCCTTGTGAACTACTCCAGAGGTGATGCTTATTCAGTTGAATGAGGCAGAAAAGTCCTGGGAGGTAACTGAGCTAAGGTAGCTGTAAGAAAAGTTAAGCTTGCGATACAGTGGCATAAAGAACTGCAAAGTAATTACTGGAAGGGGAACTCAATTAACTGGAACAAACAACTGATTGTGCAATTAAGAAAAACCCTGTAAATCATTACAAACTTCTTGTCATACAGCATTTCTCCACAGTCCTGCCGTAGTGGCCCTGTTCTATCAGCTAAGAGTTAGGGCTAAGCTGCAATCATGTTCTCATTGCTGTATTATGAACCACTAACGATGCTCGCTTGTGTACTTTTCTTAATTACCTTGAACAACAATGCGCATGTCTAACCCTCCATTTTACTAATGTTTTGGTGTACCAGAAAGTGCAGGAAGCCATACCGAATCATACAGCGCTCCATGTACCACATGGAGGTTTACAGGTTTGCAATTCTACCTTTCATGCAAAAGACCAGCTATGCAAGGAAATACACGAAGTTCCTTTCTTATCAGATCATTTAGGCAGAATGCAACAAGTTTCAGATCCACTCAGACATCATCAGGTGGAAAACTAGATTTGCACTTCATTGATTATAAGGTTTGCTTCTATTTAGAAGAGATAGGAAGAGAAAGAAGGAAAGATCTCATTACAGTATTATTCAAAAAGAGAATAATAGAGAAAAAAGAGATCTGTAGAACAAAGCAGAATAGTGACAGTATGTGAGAAGGAGAGGACATACAAACTAAGCTGGCAGGACTGTCTGGAGATAAGATTCCTTGAAACTTCACCTTTATGAGCTTGCTTGCAATTGTGTCGTTAACTCTTTGTGATGAAATTGTAGTGTTGGACGACTCCTCTGGATAAGAGTATTGGTTTTGTTTAGCCTCTAAAATTTCAGCAAAACTGGTTACACTGTTTATGAGACTTAGATAAGAGGGTAAGAGAGGGAAATAAAATGTTTGTGCTGCATTTTGTCATAGCCTTTCCAACTACCTGAAAAATGTTCATTTAAAAAAAATCCTGCCATTGTTCTTCTGTGAATTTCCTAAGGGGTTTTGGTTTGTTTGGTTTTGTTTTGTTTTTCCTTTCAACCTTTATACATCAAGAGAACTTTGTTCCAAAGGCAGCACCTACTTACTCAGAAAGAGCATGCCCTCATGGTGGTTGGGTCATCACTGTCACCTGGAAAAAAGAAGCCCTTTTCCCCAACCTCCTTTCTGCCATACTGAGATGCATAAGCAACTTCTTTCTGAAAGCACAACCACTGATATGTCCTCCAGCACTGACTGCTGTTAGTGACAAGTGCCGTACTCACTGCTCTGAAGAAATGACATTTTTTTACCCACTGAACAGTAAATGCAGCTGTTTCTTACACCGCCCCTTGCTAAATGCATTTTTAAACCATGTTGGCAAAAATAATCTCTAAGGGAAATTTGCCTTTTGTGGCCCATCAGTCCTAGGCATGGGTTTAGAGAAGCTACTAATGAGGCTGATGATTAGTGACAACTCTGGTGACAGTACTTATGGTAGAAACATCTGGCTGGATACTCTGAACTGGGCGCAGGCCCACCATCCTGACCCACAATTTGCTACTGTGCAAAATGGCTTTATATTTCAGAGACTGCAGGATCATTTATCTTCATTAAGCCACAGTTCCTAAAACCAATAATTAATGACAACTGGTCTGGAAATGGCTGTGCAGAAAAGGAAGTATTAAGGGAATAAACAAATTCTGAGAAGAAGAAAAGTGCAGGCTGGAAGAAAAGAGACATGAAAATGTTTTCTTCTCTCAAAGCATTTGGGACCCTGTGAGGACATTTCAGTGAGGACTGAACCACTGGTATTTCCTGAACAAAGTGAGCAAGACCACTGGATGTTTGAAGCTGTCTGAATGTGTGCAGGTGGACACAGCTGGCAGAGGGCAAGCTCAGCAGCTTTCCTGGCACCCCAGGCACGGGCTGCACTGATCTCTTGCTGCCTGTCCCTTGTTATTGTCAATAAGTAACAGAGCCACGGATGGGATTTATGATCTACAAGAGGAATAGGAGGTGGCTTTTCAGGTGAAGTGCAGACAGGGACCAGGTCTTCTGAGTATTTCTGTGCATCCAGTCCTAAATTTCAGCCCAGCCTTGCTGTACTGATGCTGTCCACTTCCCTGAGGTACCTGAGTTAAATATTCCCTATTCCTCTGAGCAGGGTACTGCTTCCCAGATACCTTGGTATTCAGTCTTTGTGAAGAAAGCATACAAGGCACAGACATGAGATGGTTGCCGCAAGTTTCCCAGAAAGAAAGATTCAGTGAGAAAAAGTTAACAGCTTCCATCTAAGAAGGACAAGAAAGTGACAGCAGTCGTCAAAACACACTAAAAATTCAGTGCATTCAAGGAGCAGAGCAGAAGGAAGCCTGGTACCAGGCTCTCCTCAGCATCACAGGCCTCTTTTACAGTCTGTCCTAAAAACACCAGTGACTATCGAAAGAAAGATGATTTGTAAAAGCTGTGTTTTAAGGTAAGAGTGGAAGTGTTTTTCATTGACTCTTGTATTATGCTAATTCACAAAAAGATTTTAGAATTGGCCACTAGTTTTAAAAGCCGTTGAGGGAATTGTTGATGGGTTTTGTACAGTCTGTACAGAGAGGATCTTTCATCATTTCTAACCAGCATTCAGTCCCAGCACTAAAAATGCACATTCACCCCCTGGGCCCATTGCCTAACTAATTGCTTTACACTACTTCATAGCCCTTTTGTAAAAACAAATTGTATCCAAATGAAGGAAAGCTTCTGACATTCTCCTTTTTCCTGTTCTGCAAAGAACAGCACATGAAATCCCTCTTCTCAGGGCTATGAAGAAGTTTCAACTTAAAAATGAGAAGACTCCTGTATCAGCAAAGCAGCAAGGATCTGGACAATCTTCCAACTGGAATAGTGGGGAGCAAGATCTAACTCATTTAAAATAACCTTGACAAGTTTATCATGAGCTTGTATGAGGAGGCAACATCAGGTCACAGAGGACTGGACTTGATCCAAAAAAATTGTTTTGGTTCCAAGTTTTAAATGTGCTGAAGGTTGTTTCAATGAAATTTAGGAAGTTGTGAATACCTTCTCTTTCGGTGTTTCAGTGTTTTTAAAAGATGAGCAGCAGAAAAAATACAAGTATCTAACAGCAGAAGAAGCAGAAATAAAAATTATGAGGAAGAAAAGAAATGAGATTTGGGCTCATTCAGAGGCCTCTATTTTCTATGTTAAGGGTAACATGCACTGACCAATGATTCACAGGCTGCTGGTGGTAGGCAAAACCATTCTAAATGGCTCACAACTGCTCAAAGAAACTGTGTCACCTTCCTATAGCTCAAATTTAGCAGTAACTGTGCATAACAGACTATGAGAAATGTAGAGGTTTGTCAGAGGTCTATGATTCCAAAAGCTTGTAACTCAGTTAAACTGCCTTCATGAATACGATCGTTTCTATTTTACAATTAGGATGAACAAAGGAATATGTAAAGGACACACAGGAGTGAAGTGGCAAAATCAAGAAAAGAACCAGCTTGTCCACACTGCAGTATTCGATAATGTATAGGAAGGCATGGCAGGCATGGCTGCCAGACTTTCAGAGGACTGGCTTGGCTAGGTATCCTCCAAGAGCCATGCTGATGATTGCCATTTTGTTCTGCTACTGCTTGGAAGCAGTTACGAGGACATTTGTGGGTGGGGTGGACAGGGAAGTGTGCAAGATGCAAAAAGATGTAGGGCAGGAGGAGAAGTCCTGAGATTACAACAAGAGAGGGGTAACACAAAAGTAAAAAAAAAAAAAAAGTTACTCTCTTAGGAGGAAACAAGTCTGCTCGCTGGAGAAGTTCAGACGTTCAGCATACATTTCTGGACACTTGGACAGGAAAGTTCATGCATGATGGTTCCCTGCCCTGAGGGGTGATCACCCTGTGTGATGAGTCTGGGTGACCACCTCCTGAAGTGATCACAGTGACTTGGTTTGCAACAGTATATGAATAGAGGCTGACGGGCAGCTCTGGTGTGACCATCTTCACACACCAGTAAGTAAAGTGATGGAATTCACTTAAGGCATTTGGTACCTGATGGATAGAAACCAGCAATCCTATTCAAAGCTATCCCCTCCCATATGAAAGAAATGGTGCCCAATTTTCAGCCAACTGACCCTCCATGAACAAATTGCCTTTATATGTGTGTGTTAACTACCAGTCATTGTGAAGATCCATGAAAGCCCCTGGGCACAACCACAGTACTAATAACTTCTTTGCTATAAAATGAGGTTGCTATTCGTTCCTGGATAAAAACCCAGCACAGTTCTGCCAACTTCAGCTTGTTCCTGTTTCTCCAGTGAGCATCAAACATCAGAATCTGGTCATTGGTCCTCTGCTTGTTAGGAGCAAAACACTCAAATAATAAGAAGCAGGAAACCTGCACGAATGCTCTCCGTTTCAGAAGGCTATGAAACAGATGGCTTGGTTATAGCATCGTTTCCCTCTGCGATAAAGGTTTTGCTTTAATTCTGTAAGTACAGCTCATCTATCTCAGCCAAGGGAATCCTAGAGGCTTTGTCAGTTTTGTGTGTCTGTTTGGGGGCAAGACAGAAAAGTTGTTGTCTTGCCATGGAAAATAAATGTGCTTCAGTACAGCAAAACAAGAAGAAAAAAAAAGACACATTATAACCAAGGAAACAATGATTTTTCATGCAGGAGAGGAAGCAAAGCATAAAATAGGGTATATGGGGAAACAGGGCAGGCAGAGCCCCATCTTGTGGCAGAAAGTCCGATTCATGTTCCTCCGGCTGTGCATGAGTCATCATGTCCCAGTGACAATGTTCTGGGACATTACTCTGTGCAGCTGGCCTTTAAATATTTAAATCTATTGGACTACAAGAAAGATGTCTGCTCTTTGCCAAGGAGCTCCCTATAAACAGCTTTCTAAATTGCAAGTCTAGACTGCACTAGCCTAATCCAGAAGAGAACAGGAGGAATTGTGTAATTAACTTTTCCCTTTCTCACAGAAAATAACCTGTTTGTGCTGGGAAGGCAGGGGTGGCTCTGAGTCTAGAAAGGAACTGAAGTGACGCTGAGCTTTTTTGGTGTTCGTTTGTTCAATTTGGGAGTTTCCTGTGGTCTAGGGCACAGCTGCTCACCGCTGGCTGCTCTCTTGCTAAAGATAATTTCTCCAGCTCTCCCTTGCACCCACTCCAGCTATCAAAATAGATGTTTCTCCAGGTAATTTCATATTCCAGAACAGTCACCCCACTCAGCTAGCTGCAGGCAGACAGAAGACTATCAATCAGTGACCAGGAATTGCTATTTTGGGATCTTCACGGTCCCAGAGCTACAGGAGTGCAATGTAGAAATCTCTTTTATTTGTGCCCAGGTCACCTCTCCTAGGATTTCTTTCTGTAAATACACCCCAAACCACCTACTGTATGTTGAGGAGGACAGGAGCAAAGAACTTGCAGCTAAGAATGTATCAATCTTATCTATAGGAACATGTGGAAGAAATCAGAGCTGCATTCACCTTTTTTTCTAACAAAGATCCAGCTCTTTAAGAGATTTTGGCACATTGCACTGATGCCAACAGGAGCTGAACTTTGAGATGAGAACTAGGTTCCTAAATACCATCAAGTTCTGAGGTTTTGTAATTGGGGACTTTCCAGACACAAAGATGGATTTGTCTGAGTACAGCCTATCTCTGGAAGAGTATGCTTTAGGTCTCAAAAAAAAGATTGGAAATCATTACAAAGTTCTCTCTTGAGCCTTCTCTTGCTTTCTCATCTCTGTTAATGAGCATTTATACATGGAGAACACGTTCTCTCATGTCATTTTGTTACCTTTGCATCTAACAATGAAGTAAAATCAGCACAGAAAAGGTGCAAAGTTTTTGCATACTCGTAAGTTCATTCGAAACTTCTGTCAAGTGGGATGTTTCATTATGAACTTGGGCCAAAACCTGTAGATTACCTGAGTTCATCCAGATGTCCTCAAAAAGAACTTTCTTGAAAACAGACCAACGAACCATCTTGCCCATTTATATTTCTAGCTCAGATATGAGTCTGTGGTGGCTCATTTCTGCTTTGCTGTGAGCTGAGGGTGCAGTAAAGGGCCAACTGGAATCCTTTACCTCCTGTGTAGATCTGTGCTCAGCGTGGCTATGGCCATGGGTCACTGGTTAGCAGCCTCTGCCATTTGGCTTCTTCATTTTCTCAGTTCAGTTCCTTAAGGGCGGGCATTTGCATCATAAAGTTGAATGGTAACTTATTAGTAAACTAGCAAATGGGATATGGACCTGTCATGGAAAAAGTACTCCTACATTAGGACATCGATTCCTAAGAAAATAATCTTAAATACTTTATGCAGAAATATTCTGTGGTGAAGACAGCAGCCATCACATCTTATACACATCAGCTGGATATGTATTAACCTTATTATTATTTTTTCCTATTGGATGCATCTAAAGGATATCAGACTCTACTATATTATGTGTGCTACAAGCAAGACTTGAGGGAAAGTGCCCGGCCTAAAGATCTTCAGGCTGAGCACAAGAGCAAATGAAAACAAGAAGACGAAGTTCATAAGCAGAACCAGGAAAAGGATCCAGATGTTTTAGCTTACAAAGTCATGCTTCATACACTGGGCCACACTTCCTTCCTTCCCTCTCCTTTAACCTATGCTTTTTCTGCCCTATTGGGTGTTCTTTCCCTGTCTGCAAAAGATGGTGGCTCTGTAAGAGAAATATCTGGAAAAGAAATAAAATCAAAAGGAAAAAGCTGTAATTTATGGTGGAAATTGTTGATAGAAACACTGGAAGATCATAGGGCACTGGGGAATCTTTGTATTTATGGCGTGGTTTGCTGGGGTGGAGGGAGGTGACGTTTGAGAATGCCAAAACTTCATTTACTACACAAAGTATGCTGACACCTTTTCTTTGATTCTAGGGAAGTGTGAACATCTCTCCTAGAAACTTCAAGGGACACAGAGGAGTCTCCACTAGTGGAAAAGGAAAGCACAAATGCCAATAGCATGAGCAGGCTGTGCATGTTTCCCTGTTTCTGGAAGAATGTGGAAATATTATTATTTTTATTCAGTATTTTTCAAAGTTTTCTATTCTCTGTAAACAGAATTTTTAAAAAATACTTCACAAGGATTATTTTCAAAAGGTCAGAAAGTGGTATTAGTCAGGTTTGTTTTGCTGAGCACCCTTTGAAGACTGTTTTTCTACAGTAAACAAAAACTTGAGAAATCCCATATTGGCAATTAAATAGTCCTTGTGGACATCTCTATTTTTTTTAAAAAGGGCATTTAAAAAAAAATGATGTGGGCATAACATTTCAGTTTGGTTTACTAATGCTTTGGATAAATTTGTTCTCAGTGTATTTCAAATGTGTTATTTGCAAATCTGTTTACCCAGTACTCAGTTCTGGCTCCAGCTAAATGATATTCTTTATAAATAATACTATTCATTATAGAATCATAGAATCATTTAGGTTGGAAAAGACCTTTAAGATCATCGAGTCCAACTGTTAAC
>NW_008795129.1:14408661-14477793 GCF_000699145.1 Aptenodytes forsteri
CTGTCCAGGTCCCTCTGCAGAGCCTTCCTACCCTCGAGCAGATCAACAGTCCCACCCAACTTGGTGTCGTCTGCAAACTGACTGAGGGAGCACTCGATCCCCTCATCCAGATCATCAATAAAGATATTGAACAAGACCGGCCCCAGTACTGAGCCCTGGGGAACACCACTTGTGACCGGCTGCCAGCTGAACTTACTTAAGAGCTTTAGCTGAGGAAATGTCTTGCAGTTTGTGGAGCCAGGTCCTTCACCGGAGAAATACATCAGACTGCTGTGAACTCTGGCTCCTAAAGGCAGAGCTGGGAATTGTTGCTAGTAGATGCCAATACCCAAATCCAAATGGGGTAGGTTTCACCTTTTACAATAACCTTCAGACAGCCAGAAAATGGTAAGGCAGCAGAACTCCCTTGCCTTTCCAGGTATTGCTTTCTCCTGAACCCCACAGCCTTCTCTGTACATCCTGTAACCTAAAGTAAGTTTTCTTGCCTCTTTCTCTGTCCCTCCCCACCTCTTCCCAAACACAGTTTCTTGTCTTTTGTCTATGTATCCCTGCTCCTGCCTATCTTAATTACTGACCATGTGACTGAACACTTTTAATTTATTCATCATGGATCAGCTTAACACTGCTCTTTTCTGTAATTCACACCGTATCCTGCCTGCTGTTGAATGTTGTTTAATTCTGTAAAGCTTTCCAAGTTACAAGCTGTTATACACTGTGTCATCTTGTATTGGCATCTTGAATCTTTAATAAAATTGTTCTCAAATAAAGTTTCAATAAATGAAATGTACCTGCTGAGATGAGATTCTGCATATCAACATGATGAGCAATGGCATTTAATGGGATAGGAGATACAGACAAAGGGAGGGATAGAATATCTTAGAGAGAAAGAAAAAGAACCTTCCCACCTTTTTTTTACATTCAGAGATTTCCGTTGTTTTTGTCTGAGATTTCTCCCACATAATTGTCAAATTTAATTATTTATAATATATATCCAATAATTCACTAAGACTAATTCCCTGGGAAACTGTCAAACATGTAAAAAGGAGTGGCGAGAAAAGCCCTGGAGGGATTTTGTTTAGCATGACTGCAATTCAGAAAAAGATGTGTGCACCAATACTAGGGGCTTGGGTATTTATATATACATGTAGAAATGCACACGTGTTTATACATACATATATATTCATTTGCATACTAAACAAAAGCAGAATTCCTATGAAAAAAATGAAAAATAGGTGGATGAAAACTTTCCCTTTTTAGACAGAAAAAAGCCCAGAATATTTAATTTCTGACTCTGTAAGTTGATACAGACAGTTGATGGGAAGATTAGTGCTGACCTATTTGTGATGAAGAGATGAGGTTTGTTTTCTGTGAGGATTCATTGTACTATAGAAACTCAGATCCTTACAGGTGCACAGGCAAAACTGTCAACATGTAAAAAGGAGTGGCGAGAAAAGCCCTGGAGGGATTTTGTTTAGCATGACTGCAATTCAGAAAAAGATGTGTGCACCAATACTAGGGGCTTGGGTATTTATATATACATGTAGAAATGCACACGTGTTTATACATACATATATATTCATTTGCATACTAAACAAAAGCAGAATTCCTATGAAAAAAATGAAAAATAGGTGGATGAAAACTTTCCCTTTTTAGACAGAAAAAAGCCCAGAATATTTAATTTCTGACTCTGTAAGTTGATACAGACAGTTGATGGGAAGATTAGTGCTGACCTATTTGTGATGAAGAGATGAGGTTTGTTTTCTGTGAGGATTCATTGTACTATAGAAACTCAGATCCTTACAGGTGCACAGGCACCCAGTTACAAATGAAAATCAATAGGAAAGAGTTATGTTTACCGTCTTAAGAATCTGAGCCTGAGCACCTGATCCAAGGCCAGTTTGTTGGTTTCCATGGACTTGGGAACAGGACCTCTCTCAAAGATGCTGCAGAGACAAGGTCAAGGTCTGCTGCTCAGTGAAGGGAAGATAACGTGCTAAAGCATTAGTGCATTCAGCTCCCTGGCAGCTTTCCTGTGTCCCCCAGGATGCTCCGAGGTTCACAGCTGTGAACGAGCAGCTGAAACATTTGAGCATGGGGATCGGGCAGAGTTAACCAGCTAGAGACGGACAATGTCAGGACTGGAAATAGCTGAGAAGTAGGAAAGTAGGTGCAGGACAGGTAGTTTAAAATAACAACTCTAGTCCAGATATTTCCACTGCCCCTTGGTTCATTGTTCACGGATTAGCACTGATTTACCTCAAAAAGGTGCAGGAGGGACAACACACCAGAGCTGTGCTGAAAGGAGCTGTTGACATATCCTGAATGACAGTGGGGGGAGTCTCCTAGAAGCCAGCCAGGGAGAAGTGCTCAGCTGAATGGCCTCAGAGAAGCTAGACGGATGGAGGAAGTAGCAAAGAATGTTCCTCATCTCTGTTCTACTTTCAGAGGGCACAAAGAAAATGTTTGATGAAGAGGGGCTTTCAAAGAGCAGAGCCCAATAAACCAGCCATGAGCCCTCCCTGGCCTGTCCCCTCTTAAAATGATGAGATTTTCATCCACCCAGACCTGTCAAGATGGATGGAGAAAGGAAGGACTAAAGTAGACATAAATTTCACGTCTAAAAGCACTCTGAGGTTTTAAAGTCCACAAGACATGGTGGAGCCTACTCATTAAGTGGCATTTTTAATTTTCCCCTTGATTTTTGCTGATTACTTCAGGATGTCAGAGACTGATTCATTATCTTTACTAGTCTTTTCTTTTGTCAGTGACTTTTGGGGCTGCTCAGGCATGCTTTGTGCATGTGTGTGTATGCACATGTGCATGAGATTGAGGTGTCTGGATTCTGTGCATGTTGTTTTACATAATATATTGATAAAGCCTCAGGATTTAGGAAGAATAAAGCTGGGACAATCAGCACAGATAGTAATAGCTTCTGCTAATGGTGGTGATTTGGAAAGCAACCAGAAACTAAATCAGGTACGCTTAATTTTTTGCCACTATAAAATACTGTTCCTGGTCGCTTGCTTTACTCAAGAGTACTCTGAAAACTAGAACTGGGGAGAAGCAATTAATGTTATGCTTCTCAGGTGTTGAGCAAGGGTCTCCTGGGAACAATTTCTAGTATTCAGAATAAAATTAGAGCCTGTGAGAGCCCTGCCACCCAGTATTAAAACTCTTCCACTCCCTAAATATTCCTTGATTTTACTATTTCTATGGGTACCTGAGAATGGATGGTAATTCCCCTGAAAAGAAACCTTAATAGTGTAATTAAAGATGCAATGCACCTTTTCTGCTCCAGTTTTGAGCTTCAGGGGAGCTCAATACTGTAATCTCACTTCTGGGATGGTATATATGTGGCTCCCACTAAATTACTGCTGATCCTGAAATGCATCATCTGCTGTCATTCCAGATCTGCTCCTTCTCTGCCCCTGCTTGTGGCATTGCTATATCATCTGAGGACCTACTGTCTCAACACTGTCCCATCCTAAAAAGCACCACAGCCCAAAAAGGAAATCTTCCTCTTGCGGCTGTGAGCTAAGTCATATTTAGCCACACACTCTCAGTCTGGCCAGGCCACATGGTCTCAGACCAGTCAGAGGTTTCAGCAGGTTTCAAAGGGGGAAAACTTCCTTTCTTTTCTCTCTCTTAAGACATGGACTCAGAGTCCCTGAGATATTGCAGCAGGGAAAAAAAAAAACATGGTCCACCCTGATGTGAAACAATTCTTGAAGGGTCTACTGTTGACAGGGCTACTATTCACCTTAGCAATATGATGGATTGCCCCAAACTATCTGTATCATTCCAGGGAAGATGCACAGACATTTCCTCTTAGACATATCTTTCAAATCACTCATCAAAGTGTCGACTACACCGTGGGGCAAGAGCTGAGGTCTTGTTGATCTTCCTAAGCTGTTTTTGCTTAGCAAAACACAAGCAGGCAAAATTTAGAACTGTGTTGTTTTCTTGACATAAACAAATTACATTGTGGGTCAGATGATATATAGAAGCTATCCTATTAGCTTGACAGCCTACAGTGAGTATCTGTTGGTTTAGAAAAGGAAAACAAAGACAATAGTTATGCTTAATTAGAAAGTGTAGGTTGTTTTTTATCATTAAGCACAGAGAACTGTGAAGTCAGGTTGTAGTAACCACAAGATCAAGCAGCGTAAGTGCTGAGGTAAGCATAACAGAGGTCTCCTGGGTAGCCAATAAGAGTTATACCCTAATGTGGTAGCCAGGGCAGTTAAGGGATGCTTAGGAAGTGAATATGTAAAAGAGCTGCAATAAAGGATGAAAGGCAAACATGAGGGAGTGGCTGTATGGAGTTTTCCACAGGACAATATTTCTAGGTGTCATAGCACCCTGAATCTGGCAGGTTGTGTTAAGATAAACAAGGCCCATAACTGCGTTGATGTTGGAAATACGCAGAAATTTTGACTCTGCTTCCTGATTTCTGCTTAAGCAAGCCTGTGACTTTCTCTAATCTTTGTGTGACTGATCAGAAGCAAACCGAACAGAGATAAGGGTGGCAATTGTGTTACTTAATTTCAGTGTTATCTGATGTTTGTCATCCAGGTCTTCCATAATATGGGCTATTGATACAAAACTGTCAGTTCTTTGCTGTCAATGAAGTTACCTTGCTAAAGCAGGCTTGCATTCAGTTCAAATCTCCCTTTGAATACTATTGTTAGTAGAGAGACATTTAACTCTGTCCTAGGTGATACAATCATTAGGAGAACAATTAACAAAAGTGATACTGTACCTTGCTGAGCAGTGAAAGGTGTCTTCACCTAGACAGCCTTTCTAAGAGGAGAGGCACAAAGGAGGGAAGGACAGGATCCCCTGTTGGAGCTAAAAATAGGCTACAGGCAAGCACCATACCACCTGTGAAAGGCTATGAAGTAAAGGAGAGAGTCCCAAAGCAGAAGTTAGTCTTGATAAAAGGAAAGACCTCCTCCAAAAAAAGGCGAAGGCTGGGGAGGAGGGGGAGAAGTGCGTAACTAGTGATGGCTCGATGGGGCAGAGTTTGCACCTGCAAGAGATTGTTTGGGATTTGGGTGCATATTCCCTGGCAAAATATGGATTTAAATATTTTTGAAATAGTTGTTCAGGTATCTTGAGTTTCACGGAAGTCTGCACGCAGCTTAACATGAGGTGTTGCAAGCTAAAAACAGCTGTTGCTCTAATTTATACCTCAGGGCCTTTTTGCTGCTCAATGTATATTGAAATGGAGTGGGCCTAAAGGGGATATAAATTCATCTTATTTCTGCCCTCGCTTTAGGCTGTTCTCAGAATGTAACATAATACACTGTGCATTTTCCTAGGAATTTCTTCCTGATGATCTCCTCAAAGTATAATTTTTTTATTATTGTTTTAGCTCATGGTCTATATTTGACTTCTGTTGCCTACAGTATGTGAGCATGCAATGAAACTCATTTGACCTCCTAACATCTATGTAGAAGTAAGTAGTTTTCCAGGGAAGAAATGGACTCCCTGAAATGAAATGCCTGTTTTCTCTGACTCTCATTGAAGTGAATGGGAACCAAATTGTTTTATAAAGCTGTCTTTAACAACTTGTAAGAGCTAGTGATAGAGACTTGACCTGGGCCTGAAGGATAGCAAGGAGCACTTTAAAAGGTGGAAAATCCTTTTCACTATGAACTAGCGGGTCTTTCAGTGAATGAGTCTTCCTCTTAAATACGTGTGCCACTGACAAAATTAAGCCATACCACTGATTTACTGAATCTTTGGTGCAATTAGGCAGTCTTATCCTTTATATTTCATCTTTTGTTGAGATTGCATATTGCATTCTCTTTCTGTGTAAACTATATTTTAACTTGTGAGTCAAAGGAGTTTTGCCTGGCAATCAGTCACTGCAGTACGTTGGGCTTATATCAAGGATGCTGGAATACTCCACTCACAATGCAAAATTCAGAGGCTTTATTAATATTCTGCAGTATTTTTGCATATGTCTCATTATGCATATAACTAGACTCCTGTTTAGCATATGTATCAGTGACATGCCATGCAAAGGATATACTTAGTTACAGAAATACAGCTGTATCCAGTGACTTCCAAAAATAGCTAAATATTCTTTATCTCCTTTAAAGATAACAATTCTGAAGCTGTCAATGCATATGACAACTTCTGGATTTAATGTGTATTACTAGTAAAGCTAGTCATAGGAAATGTGATGGAACCACAGTCATTCCATGTGAATATTTTTTATTCTACTGGAATTGAGGTACTTTGACTCAGTTTAATTTCCTTTTTAAAGAAGAAAGAGTAAGATTCTAAGAATGTGACAATGTCTTTTTTTAAGACTTGTGAATCTTTATTCATTTGGAAGTCACCGCTTGCCCGCTTTACTGTTTTTTTTCCTATAGGGAAATATTTAATATTTCAAATAGAAACAGAAATAAAAGATTTGTGTTTTGCTGGAATGAAACATTTCTGAAGACCCCAAACAATCTACCCTTCTTCGTCTTCTTCTGAGGGGAGACCTTATCGCTCTCTACAACTACCTGAAAGGAGGTTGTAGCGAGGTGGGTTTCAGTCTCTTTTCCCAAGTAACAAGCGATAGGATGAGAGGAAATGGCCTCAGGTTGCGCCAGGGGAGGTTTACATTGGATATTAGGAAAAATTTCTTTACCAAAAGGGTTGTCAAGCATTGGAACAGGCTGCCCGGGGAAGTGGTTGGGTCACCATCCCTGGAGGTATTTAAAAGACGTGTAGATATGGTGCTTCGGGACGTGGTTTAGTGGTGGACTTGGCAGTGCTAGGTTAATGGTTGGACCCAATGATCTTAAAGGTCTTTTCCAACCTAAATGATTCTATGATTCTGTGGTTGGGTCACCATCCCTGGAGGTATTTAAAAGACGTGTAGATATGGTGCTTCAGGACGTGGTTTAGTGGTGGACTTGGCAGTGCTAGGTTAATGGTTGGACCCAATGATCTTAAAGGTCTTTTCCAACCTAAATGATCCTATGATTCTATGATTCTATAATTCTATGATTCTTGGTCACCAGGTAGAGCTCTTCTTCCCGGAAAATTTCAGAATTTTCAGTTGTTCTTCCCACCTGGAATGAAGCCAGTCTGTGCAGCTCCAGTTACAATAGCAGCTTTTCTCTCTCTACTTTTTCTCTTGCATAACCATCTGGCTTTCAAACTCTCTATTCTTGGTAAAATTATTTACCTTTCTTCACAGTTCCTGTTTCAGTAAGCACAGTTAAAATTTCATCCCTTTACTCTCAGGGTTTCTGTAGCTTGAAGACCAAGATAATACTGCAAGGCATTTCTTGGCCTGATCTAATCAGTTGAAAATGCTCTGCAGAAGCAAAGCCAGTGGACTCAATTGACCATGAGATTTGACTTCTGTGGGTTAAACCTAATGATTTTGTCTAACTGCCTTCTGACCCCAGCCAATGTTCCACATCTGACTGCATCCTGCTCATTTGCTGCAAGAGGTGGTTTGAATTTCTCTGTATCTAGCTAATAGTTTTTTAGAATTCAAATCATATTCTGATCTCAGAGACTATTTAGAGAAGTTTGAAAGAAAGCAACCTTCTAGCTTCGTGGGATGTGCTTCCTAGCTCTGTGCTTTTGACTTCTCTTTTCATTATTTCCTATTTTCCTGAAAATAACACTATCAGTATCAAGTTAAAGGGAATTCCCTGGCTGAACTTGTCTTTTCACAGACTTCTTATCTGTCTAAACATTCATCTGCCCAGAGCTTATATCCTGCCTTAAAGTTTTATAGCAGTTGTTTTTATCAGATACTTTAGAGATTTTTTTTGAACATTCTTCCTTTTGTCTGTTAAAGAAAACTGATTTTCATGTGAACTCCATAACACTGTTGATATCCCAGAGTCCCTTTGTAGCTGCAGAGTTAGCCTGGGGTCCAGGGCTAAAACAAAAAGTGGTAAAAGGAAGAAAGGACTCTTCAAAGCAGAGGTAGAGCAACTGAGATGCTCCACCGTAGGTTTAATGTCAAGTTGCACCCCAGATTTCTTCCAGAGTCTGTCCCTTTTCCACTAAAGACATCAGTAACATTATGGTGCTTATAGCATTCTCTTATGTGATTTTGGGTATAGACACCATGGTAACTTAGGTGCCCTGTGAATTCCTTCAGCTCTGGGTTGATCTTGTTTTGGATTTGTATGACATGAAATGAAACAAAGTCTTCTCGGCGATCAAAGTGGTTGAACATTTGTCTGTCTTACGCAGTGGGCACACTTTTTAAACTTTTGAAAGCCAATAAGCATATAACAAGGCCATTTGTCTATGCATATGCCACTAACTCTGTGCCAGGACTCTCCAGACCATCACAGTGTTGGATAAGTAATGCACAGTTTTACCCAATATAAACTGATCAAGTGGACTACATCTATTGGTACATAATAATTTGTTGCTAGCCACAATCCCTGACACTAAATGTCTCTTGGATGTGTATAACCCTGATTGCAAGCCACTCCTTGCTACCTGTGCTTTACCACCTGCATATGAAACAAACTCTGCTTTTCTGTTGTACCATCTACCCTTCAGAGTGTAAGACTTTAGAAAAGAAACATGATTAAGTCATCTCTCATTGAATTTTAGGGCAATGCTTTAACACATCACACCCTGAGTATTCTGCTAAGCCCTTCTAAACAGAATGGGGAAGAAGTGACAGAATTAAGTTCATGCCTACTGCCCCTTGTTGAGTTTGGCTGCTAAAACAAAAGCTTCTCCCATCACTACACTTCAGCTTTGCTAGTGATATTAGTCACCTCAGGAGGCAAACACAAATTGTGTTGCAGTATTATTGCCTGGCTCACAGTGTCCAAACACTCTCTGCTCTATCCAACCAGAATATGACGAGAGTCTCCTAGACCTTTTATAAATATTTTATTTAAGGCACAGACTCATTACTGAAAAGGTATTCACAATAAACACAAATAAATTCATTTTCTTAAGGTACAGCAAATAATTCAAGAAAATTGTAGTTTAACCAACTTGACTCTGTATCACACAGCTTCTTTGCTGGTATAAATTGACTTAGCTCTTTTTTCTTCAGTGGAGCTATACTAATTTATATTTATGGAGAATCTGGCCACATCTCTTTATTGCGCTAAAGTTATTTGTGTTGTCGAATGTCATCTACTGCACAGATCATTTAGTGTGTATGGAAGTTAGCTCAGGGACAACTTGTCAGATCATATTATTCCTGTCTGTTGTGGTAAAATACAATCAGAAACGTAGAAACCATCTCTTTTTCAGAAAGGTGAAAGAGCAATACAGAAGAGTGGAGACGTACTAGTACATCTAGAAGATGTCACCTTTCCTAAAACGCATGTTTTGCTGGAATGTGATTTTAAAGAGAGTGATACATCTTTGTATATTTTAGAGATAACTGACATTTTCTTGATTTTGTTTCCCTCTCCCCCCAACATTTTAATGGAAAAAATTATTAAAAACATTTTATTAAAAACTCTTACTAAGAAACAGTACTAGTAAAATTTCACTAATATAGAAAGTGTGGGTATTTTCAGCTTTATTCCTTAATAATAATAATAATAATAGAAGAATATACAAAGCAAGTGATGCATGATGTAATTGCTCACTACCTGCTGACTGATATCCAGCCAGTCCCCAAGCAGCAGTCACTGCCCCCTGGCCAACTCCCCCCAGCTTATATACTGAGCATGACGTCACATGGTATGGAATATCCCTTTGGCCAGTTTGGGTCAGCTGTCCTGGCTGTGCCCCCTCCCAGCTTCTTGTGCACCTCTTCGCTGGCAGAGTATGGGAAGCTGAAAACTCCTTGACTTAGTATAAGCACTGCTTAGCAACAACTAAAACATCGGTGTGTTATCAACATTATTCTCATGCTAAATCCAAAACACAGCACTGTACCAGCCACTAGGAAGAAAATTAACTCTATCCCAGCTGAAACCAGGACACCTACAGTTTAGATTTCTATGTTTTAACTATGTACAATAATAATAAATGATTGCTATAGCTAACCAGCTCAATGAAAATTTGGAATATTGCAGTCACATGCACAAGTATTCTGTTTTAGTACAGGTATTTTTGATAGAGTAGATTTACAGTTCAATTTTGGATGAAATAAAGTCAAGCATTACAAATTAGCTTCATGGACAATTTTGCAAGCAGACACAAATGGCAAAAATATCAATTATGAGTACAATACAAAGGGGGTAGGAAAACTGACCTCCTGCTTTTCCTGCCTCCGGGTAATATTTTCAAGAAGGTATGAAGGTAAGTGGATTGGGGTCATCTGAAGGAAAGATACACTTGAGTAGAAAAAACATCATATCAGGTATATGAATCCACCATTTTTCGTTTCTTCAACTCAATTATATTTATTTCTGGCCTTGCTTGAGGCTTTCTCACCCAAGGGGGAAGGGTCTTTCAAAGTTTCATGGACTCAACTTCCCACGCAAGGTATCAATGAGGTTGGTATTTTCAACAAAAAAAGCAGCATGAATACATACAGTGTGGAGTGGTTCCTTCAGAAATAAGTCAACAATGAGAAAATGTAATGGGGGAGTTGTGTACAGTCCATCAAAACTTTATGTGAGAAATAGCAGGGTTTAAGCTTGAGCGTTGCTTTGTGTCTCTCAGCTGAAGGGTTCCTTTACCCTCTGTTATTTCTATAATCAACACTGAATTACTATCAGAAACTTTAAGGCTATCAGATACCCCTCATACCAGGACCCAGCTCTGCACCTGATATAGTTAAAAAGAGATTACTTCAATTTGCTGTAAGAAATCAAGCCCTTTCAATTTATTACTTTTCAGTATGTGAGAAATGTCTTTCTTTTTTTCTTCTCTGCAGCTGAAAGACATTTTTCCCTGGTTCACAAAGAACAACTCATCTTGGGAAGACTGTAATTTTTCCTGCTCTCATCTGGCCATCCCAACCACTCTGATGGATCCTCTGCTTCTCACTGCTTGGATGGTTCAGCTGCCTATGTAACCCTACAAACTGAAGAAAGATAAAATCTCTCCTAATTCACTTTAAAATAATTGTACATAAACAGCAATGTTCCTACAGTATCAGAGCCAAGGTAGGGGAAATTTGAAAGGGCCAGATGTCTATACGCTTTCCCATTCATGAATCAAAACCCCAAATGGCTTGGGCTCATAATATTAGTTGTATGTTGGTATCTCATTCACAAAGACATCCCTTTGTCTGCAAGGAAACCTTTTTCTTCTCCAACAAGCTCCCATTTTCTTGACAAATCAAGGGCTAGACGTCTGAAAAGAGCAAATGTCCCTCATTTAAGTGATATTTCCTCTGGTAGGCCCTACTCAATTCAGTTCTTGTCCCTCCTAAAGAAATCTTAAGTTCTTCCCAGTAGTGCCAACATTCAGAGTCTAAAGTCACATCTTTAGCAGGACTAAAGGGAAGTGGTGAAAAGTCTCCTAGATACAAAGCAGCAGATTTGGTGTTTAAAGGGAGAAGCACACCGAGTCCCAAGGTTTGTTAGCAAGTGAGGACCTGATATTTTCCATCCTTCTGCCTGAGGGGAAGAAGCAATCATCTGACACATGTTTACAGGGCATGAAATAACAACTTGGCTGTAACATTTCAGGTCAGATCCCTTCGGCTGCTGAGCTTTGAAGAGGTGGCGGAGGAAGGGCAGGAGCACTGTGCATGTATATGTATGTGTGGGTTATTTTCTCCCGTGCTTAGCATTTGATATAACTGTATTAGCACCTGCTGAATGGAAAACTGAATTCTTCCTGTCACTTGAATGACAAAGCTGCCAAAATGGTGATGAATATTTCTTTCAAGGCTGATAAAGTAATCTCTCAGTGCTGGTCACCACTGAGTCTCTGGGAAAGCTTCAAATGCAATTTTCCCTGTGTAGGGTTGTACTTATTTTGATTTTCAATGAATTGCATCAGTGTGAAACTGCCCAAAGAGGACACATAAGGAAAGAAAAAGACTTAACTGGTGTGTTTCTGATTGACTGTGTAGTTCAAT
This sequence comes from Aptenodytes forsteri, assembly GCF_000699145.1. Taxonomy (NCBI): domain Eukaryota; kingdom Metazoa; phylum Chordata; class Aves; order Sphenisciformes; family Spheniscidae; genus Aptenodytes; species Aptenodytes forsteri. The sequence continues at coordinate 14,420,657 of NW_008795129.1, forward strand.
ATTGTGCTGAGTTGCATTATCAGTTAAGCTCATCCCTTTCACAGGGACTGGGACAGCTCTGGAGGGAAAGCAACATTTGTTAAGCTATATACAGGACAATGAAATTACAATGACTGATTGGGATTGGGTCTTTGACACGGGTAAGACAGAGTAAACCACAGCCCACAGTGAATCTGGATACTGGCATTTATTTAAGAACAAGTGAGATTAGAAATTTACCTTACTTGATTAGCTCATACATACAGTCGCATGCTCGCTCTCCCGCAGCACTGGATTCACCAGGTCTCAATTTCCCTTCCCCACAGGGATGTGGCGTTACCAGCCAAGGTCACTGACTGTCCCCCAGCATTCATCTTCCTGATCTCCATGATCTTCCCCACATCCCACATTTTTCCTCCAGTGGGATCTTCACCTTCTTCTTTCTCGACCCGCTTCCTCCTTCTGAAACCACTTCTTTTTGGGAACCCTTTTTTGAACAGCCTTCTCTTTTTCCAATCCCCCAAGTCCTGTTTTCCCAACCTAAATAGTCTACATGCAGAGCAGTAGACTACAATGCATAAGCAGCCAAAAAGTTCAGTTTTGGTCATTCACCCCCTCACACTTGTACACCCAATTTTCTGCCGCCTGTTTGCATTCACTGTTCAAACTATTTTTTTGCCTATAACAGTTTCAGTTGGTGAAAATCAAACTCTCCCGAAGAGTCAGCAGAGCTGTCCTGATTTCTGCCAGTTCAGAATCTAGCCCCGAGACACCTTGCCTGTGTTCCACAGGTGGAAAAAGGGGCTTGAAATATTTTCAGGCATGTTTGTTCAGCAGAAACCAATCCTGGAGGTGGAAAAGTCCTTTTCTTACTTGCTTGAATATTTGTGTTGCTGTTTTACAACAGAAACATTACTTTTCTCATTAAAATCTTGTGTACGATATTGTTGGAGCATCATGTAAAGCCTTCATATAAAGAAGATATATGGCTTTTCCTCTTCATTTTGCTTGTTTAGCTCAAGTCCTGTGTGATTACTTTAATGCAGGGGTGTGCTGCTGAAGGCAATTTGAAATGCAATGCTTGCTACTCTCCCAGCAATGAGGCTACCTCCATGAATCCCCAGCTGGAACCTGTTTGAGTGCTCTGCCCTGTTTCATATCGATGCAAAAAGCAACACTGAAGGGAGAGCACAGACTGAGGGAGGGACATTTTGCAAACTTCCCGAGTAACCTTGTCAAGAATATGAAAAGTTATATTATCTCCCTCCCTCCTATATTACCTTCCATTATGCTCAGCTTCTGATATTTCCCCCTTCTTAACACTTTTTTTCTGTGGTGAATTAAACCACTAAAATGCAATGGCAGAAAGATTTGGAGTTTAATGTTTGCATGTCCGGTCTCAAATTTTGGCAAGTTTTGTTCATTCCCCCCTGACCCACACTTCTTCCTCAGTCAGTTTCACAGATTTGATGATAGAAAGAATTATGATAAGCCTGCATGGGTCCTTTGGCTTACACTGCATGTCACTAGTCATATGAATCCTTGGGAAAATAATTTTAGAAAATTATGAGATAATGGTGCTTAAAAGACACCTCTGCGTATGTGTGCAGACAGACCTGAATTCCACTACCCATGTTATGGGTTAAATGCATGCTCTTCGGTCCAAGAGATTTATAACCACCTTAGCTCTATTTGTCCCTGATATACCTGCCTTTTAGTGTATTGCCTGCATTAGCAACCTTCAGGTGAGAGCAGCCTCAGCTGAGCAGCATACACTAATCTCTGAGTTTCCCTGTGTATGAGTAGTCTAAGAAAATCAAAGATTTGCCATTTTCCAATAATGTCAGCCAAGATTTTAAGTTTCTCTATGGGTTATGGAATTCCTGTCTCCCCTTTTGGGAATTCTTTGTCCCTGGAGTAGCCTCAGGATAATAGAGGCACAGAAGGGATTTGATGGGATGGGGAACTGCTGACGTGCTGGGCATTAGGCTGTGGATTTCCCTTTGCAGAGATACACAGGTGACAAGAAAGGGGAGTTTATTAGGAAACTCTTTCCTCCTTCTCCTTGTGCAACAGAAAGCTAAAATGTATTGGGGGAAGGAGGAGGTGTCAGCTTCTGTTTGGATGATAGATTAAGGAAAGACATGACCTAGGAGCTTTAGCTGAACTGGTATGGCAAGTAGGGAAGTCGGGCTGCAGTGTCTGTTTGTAGTTTGAGCCTTCCATTGTTATCTGAACCACTGTAGAGATCAAAAGCCAGCCCTGTGTATCTAGACATGGCCTTATTTCACATTTCTGTGGGCAATACATGTGTATTAGTTGGTGCTTCTACTATGTCCCCTGAAAGGGAGAGCAGCCGTGCAGCTGTCCCATCCCCATGGTGGCAGGAGTTGCTCAGAAGTTGCTTCACCCGTTGCTAAATAAAACAACATCTGGATTGAGCAGCTGGGTAGTATTGAGTAACTGCCTCTGCAGAACCATGGTGAAGTGCAAGAAACACAGCTCTTTGTCTCCCTCCAATGGCTAATTAATGTCAGAGCGTACAGGTGGGGGTAACACCCCTGCCCCATTTCCACCATGGACAAACCTTCCAGTGACTGCTGTTTTTAGCCTCTGAATCAGCTGCCTAAACATTTATATCCAGAGGTTTGGAGTCGTAACTTTGGAGCCAACCTGGAAAAAGGTGGATTTATATGCACTAATGCTTTAAGACAGGGCGTTTAGTTGCCTGAGTTGAGATTTGGGGTAGAACAGAGGGCTCCAGCCTCCCTCTCTGAACCATAGTCACATCACATAAGGTCTTTCCCCCTTCATAAACTCATCTAGAAAAAACAAGCTGGTAAATACAGCTGGGACATATGAATTTCTACATCTCTTCTTTGATGAAAGCAAGCATGTGGCGTTTGCAATGTTCAATAGCAGCAAGGAGCTGGCTTTTAGCTCTCATCAGAGAGATATCCAACAGTACAGCTCTCCTCTGTGTCCCGCTGTGGCACTGGGGCCATCCTGCAGCACGCTGGCCTGTCACTGCTGACACCTGCAGCACCCTTGGGCTTCGGGAGGGTTTGGTGCTCCACCACCTGACCTTTGCATGTGTGTGATCTGAGAAGATCACAGCCTGCAGAAATATAGCCACAGGCAGAAACAGAGGTTTGCCACAGGTCCAGCTGTTCTGAACTAGAGATGGGCAGACCTTGAATCAGTGCAGACGGAGAGGCACTGCGAGAGCAACAGGGCACTTCAGGGAGTGAAGGACTGGTCTCTGGCTCTGTTTCTGACTTATGCCAGCAGGTCACAAATAAGGTCAAAGTACTGTCCACACAGACAGGAAAACAAGTATTATCAAAAGGCACATCCAAATAAAAATGCGCAAAAGACACATCCGAAAGATACCTTCAAAAAACAAAAGTTGAAAGATAAGAAGCTTTGCCTAGAGATGGCCTGCAGTTTCTGTAGCCAGCATCCCGTGTCCTACCTTCCTCTCTGGAGCCCAAGTGGCTGGCTGGATGGGGGAAGAGGAAAGGAGAAAGAGGTCGGCTACAACTCAAGGCCAGAGCTCAGCTTGACATCATGCCCTTAAATTCACAGGAAGTCACTCAGCTCTGCTGCTGCATATCTCTGTCAAAACAGACAGGAGTAAATGTCATCATTAACATGTTCCAGCCAGGAAGTGAAGGCAATAACATGCAAGGTGCCAGCAGAGCTGAGAGGGGAAGCCAGTGCTTGTGGAGTCTAAACCTAGCACTGACCCACGCACCCATGCCAGTGCTGACCCACCAACTCCTCTGCCCAAGGGTCTTGCTTCTGTAACCTGTGACTAACAGCACCTTGGAGGCTGGAATCACATTAGTGGCTGAAGGCTACAAAGCTTCATTGTGCAGAAGAAAGAAGTGATGAATATGTGATGGATCCTTCAGCAGTGCAGTTTGTGGCTGTTATTGGGGAAGAAAAAAGGGAAGTTCAAGGGAAGATGATAAAGCATATCCTTTTTATACTTTTCCACACTTCTATGGGGAAAACCCTCCTACTACAGCTCTCAAGATGATGACACTCCTCCCATAAAATTACTGGCATCCCTAGCCATTCGTGCGTAGTTATAAAGCTGTGCTTAAATGACAAGGAAGAACTGTTAGATTGTTTCTTAAGGAAACACACACATATGTATATATGTGTATATATGTATGTATATACACATAAGATAAGTCAGTAAAACCCACCTGTTTATGAATTATGACGGTTTCTCCAAAGATAACCTATATCCATTGCATAGTACGTGTAACGGGGCAACACAGTTACAGAGCTATACAAGGTAGCATGCAATAAACTACACCAGAGCTGTCTCTGGTATCCCTGCCCAGGGGTGATCTTAGAAACCTGCATTCTCTTTAACTGTTACAGGCAGTGGAAGTGGCATATGGCATAACTGGGAGCAGAAAGTTCATGTAGCAGCAAAGGTCAGCTGTTCCAAAGCCATCTGATAGTTTGATGACCATTTGGGGGACAAATTTTGAATATTGCCAAACTGAAATGCATGACCGGGAACAATACCCAGGAATCTTTCCTCACTAGAAACTCATCCTTCAAGAAGAAGATCTTAGGAAATCTGAATTAAGAGTTGATATGCTTGTTTTCTTTCACTTATTTCAAAATCAACCTCCTAGACAGGAGATTGCTTTTTTATTTACCTCTTGGTGACAGGCCTGTTGAGCCCAGACACAGAGCATGCTCAGAGAAAGTCAGATTGTAAATTCTCTCCCAGACCACATTAGCAAACAAATAAACAAATAATCCATGAACTGACCCATATCCTTACTCCAGCCTGAGTTGCAAATTATTCTTTTCTTGTCTCTCCGTCGCCGGAATTAAAAGACTCTTGACTACCCCATCGCACAGCTGGCAGAGCAATAGAGAGCCACAGGTAGAGAACATCTTGAGGTACCAATCCCAAAGCTGCTTCTTCCCCCCACCCCAATCTTCTAATCTCCTGGCTAAATCCTAATGAAATGGTGAGTCCAAAGGGAGGTGAATAGGAAAAATTACAGGGACAGAACTAAAAACTTAGTCCATGCTTGCAGTTGCAATGATAATTTGCACTTCTGGAGCAACATTTATCTACAGTGGGACAACAGTGTTCTGCTCTACTAACTGATGCCAAGAAAACTTTGATCAGCTCCCTTCAGGACAACTTAACTTTGCAAAGAGCTGTTCTTACAGCAAACATTTATTTTTGCTGCACCATTGGCAAAGGACACTAAAGAGTTATTGTGGCTGATTGATTTCTCTCGTGCTTTTGTCAGCCAGATTTGTTTACTCCTAGTACCCTGTTCCAAGCAAAGACTGCTTTAAAGGATTTAAATTAGCAACAAGAGTGTGACATTCATCTATCTATGTGGACAGCAACACCATGACCACCAAATTTTTGTCCTAACCTATCATTACAGGGTTAGAAGTTACTACCAACAACTGGCTGTCACAAGTTGAGTTCTCAGTGGTTTCTGTTTGATTGGTAAAGGCTTTGCTATTTCTTATCCTCTGAAAGGAGGTGAAAAACTTTGATGTTGTTTTTCTTTGTCAGTGAGCAGCAGAACTGTTAATACATCCTGGTAAGATGTTTTTTACTGAGTTACTCTGAGATGAAGCAAACCTTTTTTCAGCCACAAAGATCTCTCAACCAACTCTTGTGATCAGAAAAACTCTTTCCATTCACCAGCTTGGAATAACACCACTGCATTGTTCTGAAGTCGCTAAATCACTGGTCAGTTCTTGACATACCCAAAATAAGATATAGGAAAGCTATTATAGCCAGAGCTCATGGTGCCCAGCACTGCGACTATTACTGTAGAGACTCATGACTTCAACTGGAGATATCTGACTCTGTCCCCAGTGCTGGCTAAGATGGCAGTCATCTTACTGTAATGATTCATCTCTAAAGAGAAGTGATAGAGGCTTTATTCCCATTGGAAAATGTTAATTTGTTATATGCAAACCACTTCACTGAAACATGCTCCCTCTAACTGCAGAACTGAAAAAGATTCAAAAACTGAAATAAAACTTGAAAATGAGGTCAAAACGTTCTATTTGCGGCATTTAAAGCAGAATGATTTGATCTTTCATTCCTTTTGGTTTCTATTTATTTATTTATTTATTTATACAAAAATATAAATCAAGTCTGAATGAAAAATCTGACCCATGTCAAAAAGAATGTCTCCTACCTCTAGATTTTTCCATTGCACTTTAAGTGGCAAGACTTTTTCTACATTTTGGCTTTGTAAACTCAAATCTTTAAGATTCACCTTAAATTAATTAAAAACCAAAAATGTTGCACAACAATATTCACCAGAACTTGGGCCTGAAATGGGTGACTGCTACAGGGGTGGATTTCTTTTTCTCCCTTTTAATCAGACTTCAGGACAGAGTAACCTTTTAGTTTTTCTATTTTCTGCATATCTGTGTTAGTTTTCCTACCAGCCCAGTGTCTGAAGCAGCAAGGAAAATGAATACATTCTTTCATGTAGTTAACCATCTGTAGTAGTAGAGAGAATGGCAATTGTCCAGAGGACAATGCTGTATAACATTTATTTTAAAATAAGAAGTTCATCTCTTCCTTTGCAAGATTAAAAAAATCTCTCAATCCTACAGAAATGAACCCTTTTATCCATGGCAAGCATACCAGGAAAAGACATTTCAGCACAATATTGAGCTGAAAGTCCTGCTTGGGTCATCATGACATTGGTGATTATTATATTTGCTTAGAGAAGTAACCCTTTGTCGAGATACAGGTTTTAGACTGGCAGTAAGGAGATATTTTCAGACAGGTAAGAGAAGCCAGGCTAAAGAAACAGGAAGGCAAGGCTCTCTTCAAGCAACAACTTACTCTTATTAATGCTGAGAGCATCCCAGATGGGAGGGTTGTTGCATGATGCTCTGCACACACAAAGACACAGTTGCAGCTATTATCTTGTCCCCGAGTGACTGGAACAGAAAAGTGCCAATTTCTGTTTGTGGCAACACTTTTCAAGAACAGTGGTGGTGCAGCACCACAGATCATAAAGCACTTTGCAAACACTAAATCAGAAAACATGCAAGTGCAGACAGTGTTTTATCCCAGCTTTCTTGGAGCACAAATTAGGGAGCCAGCAAGTCCATGTCTAATGTATCTGTAACTATGTACTAAAGCTCATTAAAGCAATTCACAGTGAAGTTGGACTTGTTGCTTCTGAATGACAGGACGGCAGCAGAAGAACTGGGGATAATCCTTTTTAGCCATTAACAACAGAGGACCAATGATTGGCATTGAATGGCTCTGAGGCCAAGGAGAAGCGAAATATTCGCCTATGGCTGTGGCAGGCTGCCTGGCTGGACTATTGTAATTCTCCCTGCATAGGATCAAGAGTGTTCAGGAAGACACAGCTGTTGGTGCAGTGTAAGTAGTCAGTCTTCAAAACTGTTTGAAATCAAAATGAATGCATCGCAGGACTTTGACAGAAATGTGATCTTCCAAACAGTTAGACAGAGCTACGTTGATAGGGATAGACCTAGGAGGAATATAGGACTGTGGAGGTAGCTGTCTTGAGACAAGCAAGAGGATGAGGTAAGGTTGTCCTAGGAAAGCACTATCAACTCCAAAGTCATCAGCTGCCACATGGCTGAGCCAGGAACAGGATGCAAGTTTGAGTCAAAATCCAGTGCTTTAGTCCCTAGACCACAATTCTAGGCCTGAAGGAGGGTTATGTCTAGCTCAGATGTCTAAATCCCTTTTGAAATGCAGAAAATGCTTAAATTACATCTCTTGTCCATAGCAACACCTGCTCATTTAAAATGGGAATCTGAGTATTTGCAGTCTGATTTCCTAAACACTAGGCAAATACTCAGGCAAAAGTGATACAGTGTTTTGGGACACACTTTGAACAGGATAATTTCTTGACTATTTAGTTTTGTCTGAAAGCTGATTCCTGAATTCAAACTATTGCCCCAACCACATGGTCAGCATTTAATGCCTGACAAACTGTACAGTATGTAAAAGCTATCATACTTCAGAACTTAAAAGGAAACTCGGGAAGTCTGTGGTATGGTGATAAGTATCTGGTCTGCTAAGGAGCTCTGTATATCATGCCTCTTTTTGCTTCAGTTTCTTACTCTGAAAAGAAAAGGCATTTTGTTACTGATCTCCTTTATAAAGAGCTCAAGAACTGAAAATGATTATTAATACATAAAAATACCCCTATCTTTGACCAAAAAAAAAAAAAATGGAAGAGTTGGCCTGTAGGTATTGTTCCAACTAGCAATTTGCATCTCATTATCTTCTAGAATATTAACTTTTATCATACTGCATATTCTCCTTACACTGTGTCCTTTCATACTTAGGTTGACTGTAATACAAAATCACAGGGAAATCTCTCCCTTGTTTGGTTCAAGTTAATTATGCAGTAGTTCAGGGATTTTGATAAATTGATACTTTTCCCCCATCATCTTTGGACCTGAACAGGATGGAGGAAAGAAAGATGAGATTTTCTCCTTAATGTTTCGCTTTGCAAATGATAAAATATATGTAATTATTTTGCTTCTGTTACATGTGATCCTGCTAAGGCAAAACATAAATGGCTGTGCTACTGATGTTTGGGCTCACAAAGGTGATAGAGAATTTACTTCTGTAAGGGTCAATTCTCCTTCAAATGAAACATGATAGTATGTTTGGAGGAAAAGGACACAGGTTCTCATTCTGACCTCCTCGAGTAGTTTTACAGAGGCATAGTTATTCATGGTACATGGATTGTGTCTCAGTATTTCTGGGTTATTTTCCTTTCACAGGTGTGGCCTCCATCAGTTATGGATCATGCTGTTCACTGGAGCAGCAAGACAGGAGGTGACTGCCCTGTCCCCCTCCCCAAAAAGAGCATTTTGAGCCCATGGCCAGCAGCAAAAAATGTTGATGTGCTTTTCAAATGGATCAACCCTGTACCTTTGTGGGGAACTCTGCCAAATCTGGTCTACTGCTTATGGGCTCAATCCAGCAAGATGCTAAGCCCATGGCTGAAGGTGCTGAGGGTGGACTCTTAGGGCCAAACTTTAGGCTCACTGACACTTTGGGCTTTGTAAAAGGAAAAGGCTGTCAAAATCCCACTTTCCTAATTTTAAGGACCAGATTCACCTGCTGGAAATCAGGATAGCTCAGCTGGTTCAGAATAAGCTTAGCAGTTTAGCAGATTGTCCTTAGGCTTCTTTGAAAATTTTTTTTTAATCAACATGTCCCATCTCTCCTGTCTCTGTTTTTTTGTAAGTCTTCCGTTCAGCTTGATGCAGCAAGATGATTTACAATGCTGCAAGCATCACAATTAGCATGATACTAATGTATAAAGAGAGTTTTGATCTTAGTAATCCTCCTGGCCACCTGAGGTGTCTTTTACCAATCCTTTTTCACCTTTTATTTTTATAAAGGTGTGTGTACACATGTGCATACACACAGGTGTGGAAGACGGTTATCTGTATATTGAAAAGTTGTTTCATAAAAAGATTTTTTGTTTCTGGAAAACATATTTTATATGCTAAATAATAGTTCAGATGCTCACCATTATCCCCCCCTTTTTCCCCTGGATTATCAGAGACAGAGGCAGCATTTAATCAGAATGGAGAACTACAAATTGGCTGTTTTTGCTATTACATTGTCTCTGAATCCATTTTAAAAAATAAATTAATTAATGGGGCTAAAGAGAGGGTTGTTGTTTTTTTTTTCATAAAACATGTGCAGTCTCTGCACATACTTTTACAGATGTAGTATGTCAGAGATGTGCAGCCCAGTCCTTTATTGCTGCAGATTAATTTGACACCAAGAATGGTGTGCCTTGTAAATGACAGTAATGCTTTCAGGAGATGTTAAAATGTCTTTATGTACATTAATGAACTAACCAGATCCCTTCAGCAGCCTCTGATAGAAAGACAATCATTATCACAGCTGGATGAACTAAGGCATGGACAAACTGAGTTGTCACTGTCACACCCAGAGACAGTGGAAAGGCTGGGACTGCAACCCCCACCGCATGCTGATTTATCCAACCTGTGTGTTACTCACCGCATCAGTCAATAGCCCCATCTACCACATAATCAACTTCCCATTTTCAGACCTCTAAATATTTTCTAGCAGAACAGTGATTCCAGCAGAGCAGATTTAACCTTAATGATTTGCTTGGCTAGTTTTTGTTGGTTCCATTAAAGATGCAAAACAAATTTAGTGGCAAGAAACAAAATAAAGGATCCCTCTGCCAGCTAGATGACATATATCCTCCTGTTCCAGAGCAGGCCTTAGAGGGGAAAAAAATGTTTGTCTTTGAAATGGACCATGGTAGTAGACTTCAGAAATCTCCTATGTTTAGTTGCAGTTTGCAGTAATATCACTGCTGGGATAGCTCATTCCTTCGCTCCAGACAGGAATGGAGGGCACGGCTTTCATGGCCTCTATGATAAACGAGTGTGTACAAATTCCCAGATTCCATTCAGAATGGTATTTTCAAATGTAAGGTTTCCTGTTAAAAAGCTAGGCAGTTCATTTTGTCATCTCTACTTCAACTTCAACAGAAGCAGAAAACTCATTTCTCTGTTTGAAGAAATTTAATTTAAAACAAGAAAAAAAAGCAATTCTCCTTACAAAAAGAGGCATTTTGTTAAACCTGAATGTTAAAATGAAACTCAAAGTTAATTCAGGAATGACTATGATTTCTTTCTATTTTTTATTTTTACTGCATCAGCTATAAGCAGATTTGAGGCACTTCTCAGCAAGTATCAATAGGGAGAGCACTAAGGACTTCACAGGGGCTTTAGAGAAAAATTCATACCTGGAAAGAGCACAGACATCACTGAACCAAACTGCTGTGGATTTTCAGTTCATGCAAACTCTCTTTTTGACACCCCGGCTTCTCAATGAGATCTCGAAATGACATAAATCAGAACAGCTCCACTGAAGTTGATGATGGTATCGATAAACTGGGGTGTATCGTAGTCTTCGACATTTTGCTTGTAACAACAATGCCCCCAGCCTCTGATGAGGAAGCGCTGCAGTGGTCATTTCTGCAATGTCTTCAATAACTATATATGAAGTTAACTGATTTCCTCCATTATTTGCATAATCTTTATTTAATTACCATTACTTTTATATACACTGAGTGTTTAATTTCCTACATGTTATTATTATTATATTTCTTATTTACGCAGTGTTCTAAGGCCCAGTTTCTTTTCTGTAGCATACCAAAATAGCTCCCATTAAGCCAAGTTACAAATATTTACATCAGGTGACTGTTTATCTTATATGGTCTTTTACTCAACATGAAAATGAGAGGTGGAAAGCAGCAAACAGATAATTTTGCAAAATGCAAATCTGTGCATTCCTGATTCTGCACACCTCGTGTGGCTGCTGCAGAGCAGAACACATGGATATCTTTCTCCATGATCTCATATTTCATATGCTTTCTGAGTTGAAACTTTTTCGCTCTCATTTTCCTGAATATTGTGGGGCACCTGAACATTTTAATTTGGTCTATTTGCCTCAAAAAGATGATTTTTTACTAGTGGACAAAGCTAGGGTCCTTTGCTTTGGTTTCTGTAAAACAGGCAGCCACAGCATAACATATTTGCTTTCTATGTTAGACATTCAACAAGGATGATATGGAATAGTACTTCTATTCAGAAAGATATTCTCTGTATATTTGTGATAGTGGTGGAATGCATTTTCAGATTTACAGTATACTGGATAAAGACTCAGAGGGCTTGAATATACGGTCTGTTTTCCAATTGGCAGTTGTCAAGTCACTCCATGTGATCATCACTCTATGGCTTAACTTTCTTATCTACTGTCATCACATTAATTTAGCCTCAAAGCTGGTTGATGTCAGAATTGTCTCCTAATACAACTATGGCACCGCACACAGAGAGACTTTTCCTACATTGGAATCTCTTCTCATTTACTAATAAATCAGAATTTCTATTATGGTACTACCAAAACATCCTAGATATGTTGGATAGGGACATGAGGAAAGGAGGCGTCCAGGTCTTATTTAACTACCTTATAGCGAAGTGAGCCTGAGCCATGATGAAAATCTTTCTCTAATACTGATCACAGCTCATTGTGCTTTCTGTTTGCTTTCTGATTCCAAATCCTGAATCATCACCATACCTATTCCATAGAACTGTCTAGAAGAGCCAAAGGCAGATGGGAGGACAATTTAAAATAATGAGCTAATCACAGCTAATTTTCTTGATATTTACTGTAATAACATTAATTTTGATGAACCACTGTTATTAACATGAATGTCACAAGCACTTCTATAGCATTTCCACTTGGATTCCATATTAATTAACTGGGCTGTTAATCTAAAGCATCATGGCAGGAATATAACAGAACATAACCCAGTGAGAAAAAAAAAGAAAAAATTCTCAGTCAATGGGAAGGTGTGAAATGAAAAAACCCCAACATAAAATGACCTTCTCTCACCGGTTTCTTAGACATGGTGAAGTTGCAGTACCTTGGACAGAGTCACGGTCCCGTAATGGGATTCCATTTACCAGCCTGCGACGTGATGATACATGGCTGGATTATCGTTTGAACTCATCCCTCTTTACATGTAATGGACATAAATTGAATTTCTGCTTGCTTTATAGCCCACTTTAGTGCCATCATGGAAAAGAGTCTTAGAATAAATGAGAGCAGACCCACATTTCTTATCCAGTTTTCAGAACATGGACCAACTTGATCTTTTCTTAAGGAATTTGGAGCTTACCAGGGTCTCCAAATAAAGGATGACAAATCCATCTGTGAGAAGCAGTATGTCAGGTTTCTGTAGCATGAGAGCTGGACAGCTAATATCTCCTCTGATTTCTGTCCAGTGGCCCTAATCACCCTCTTTATGAATTTTCTATATTGCAAGCAATGACCTGGGAGCACTATATAATTCACTAACTGAGCCAGATATGTTATACTTTCCTTTTACGAGCCATCCCATGCCCTGCTAACACAGATTATCCCAGAGAATTTAGATTCCAGGAAAAAGCACTCTTTTATTTTATTTTTTTAAACCTGGGTTGAGTGGGATAGAGATGGATTAGAAGCAGCACTGTGCACGTGAGTTAAAATGTGTGCTTTTCTAATACTCTGTTTGAGATACCCCTCTCTCTCAGAGTTTGGTGTTATCATACATTTTCATTGACATAATCTAAAATTTCCTCCTATTCCATCTCTGCACCCCAGGAGGACCCCTTGTCAACCACTCCTTCAGACCCACTGTTCCTGTTCTCTGGATCCTTCTCCTGGTGCCCAGCTGCAGTGCTGAAGGCTCCGAAGACCCAGTACCACTTTGTATGCCCCCATGGTATCACTGTAAACCTCTCAACTGTACCCCTTGTTTGCTCCTCACTTTCACAGCACCAGAAAAGCCTTTCTGGCACTGGCTCAGGACTCCCTGCACAAACTGCCCCTCCATGTCTCAAATCCCTGAGTCATTTCCTTTACAGTCTATCTAACAAACTCATGTCTTGTCTCCACTCATGTGCCTCAATCTTCTTCTCTTGCCTTGTCTCCAAGCTTCAGTCTGCTTTTTTCTTTCTTCCTCTGTGTGCATAGCTGACTATGGAAGTAAATAGAAACCCAGGTATGGCACCCACATGCCTTGCTCTGGCTGCCTGTCCTGGCATGGTCTCGGCACTCACAACCACCATCAGCTGGCTCTGACGGTCAGCATAGATTTGTGCCTCCTGTCCTATAAAGCAAGTCCTATGTGCAACTCCTCTGTTTTTAAAGAGAAACTTCTGCTTAGAGTACAATTTGAAGTGCTGATTTTAGTAAGCCAGTTAACTATTCCTCACAGACAGAAGGTGGTCCATGTGCCACCCTTGTTCAGAAATGTGTTCCATGAGATGTCTGCCTGGAGGGGTTTGGCTCATGCTTTCTCTTGAATGATTTGAAGTTGGGTACAAATGCACATGCATGGTTTTAACTCCAGAATAGTCCGTATCACTGATTTTCTGTGTGGTTTCTTCTCAGGTTTGGGAAATATCAGCTTTCTGCTGTGTTCAAACAATGACCCATCTTGTACAGAAAAATCCAAATGTTTTTAGTGTCTGCCATGCACTGACTTCATCACAGTCCTGGTGAAAAAGAGTGATGAATAAGTGAGAGAAAGCTACGAAAGCATAATCAGTCTTATCTGGCTCTCCTAATATGTCAGTGGTGAAGAATTATAAAGACCCCTCCCTTCAGTCTCAGCCTCTAAGATAACAGACCTTGTCAATCAAGCTTGTCACACTCAGGGTTGCTAAACAAGTTACAGTATTATGATGATGTAACGGATGTCAGGGAGCAGGACACCAAAGGAATTTGTTTATATCCTAAGGAAGCTATTTTAAAATATGACAAATCCACATCCAAATCTCATTTCACATATTCATCCAGGCCTAACAGCAAAATACTCTGTAACAGCTCAGCAAGAATATTAGTGAAGCTCAGAAAATTAAATGTTGCAAACTGCTTTGCTTACCTCTGATAAAAGGTACCACCTATGTGTAAAATAATAAGAGCTTTATGATACAGATGGGTTTCTTATGGAGAGAAGCAAGAGCTGCCAAGCACATTAATTATTAGGGAAAAGATATAAAAATTACTTTCCACTTCAGTGAGAGATAGACTGGATCAACTGAGCTGATGTCTCACTGCTTGAGAGGAGATTTTATTTTAAAGAAAACAACCTTTCTAGTCACTGTGGTCTGTCCTCATCACTTCTTATGATCCTTACAGAGTGTCACATACCAGTTGAGGACATGGTTTAAGTTGTGTATTTCCTGCAAAAGCAGAAGAGCTACATCAATTTACAACAGCCAAAACCCTGTCCCTTTTGCCAGGTTGTCCCTCACAATGACATATAGCAGGCTTTGCAGCATTGCCAGCTCACAGTTTTATTATGAACCTTGTTTTTGTGACTGTATTCTGCATAGAATTTAATTGTTTGAATTCTTTTATTTTATGAGACACTCCTTTTCATCAAATGATTCACCTTAATGATATTGATGGGGGGGGGGAAGTTTGATTGCAAAAGGCCCCAAATTAGCAGTCAATTTCACCTAAAAGCATACAGTTCTCACTCTTTAAGATAAAGAAATAGCAGTTTAAGCCTTGTTTGTGAACACTTTTGATTTTCAATCTTGCTGTTTCCAATGAGGTGTCTTGGACTGACTGGGAAACGGGAAACAAGACAGAGCAATTAGCCAAAAGGTTTCAAGGGTGTCAGTACGCTCAGTGCTGGCATGAGAAGCCCCCAAATTAGCAGTCAATTTCACCTAAAAGCATACAGTTCTCACTCTTTAAGATAAAGAAATAGCAGTTTAAGCCTTGTTTGTGAACACTTTTGATTTTCAATCACTGACATTGCTGCTTCCAATGAGGTGTCTTGGACTGACTGGGAAACTGGGTCAAAGACAGAGCAATTAGCCAAAAGGTTTCAAGGGTGTCAGTACGCTCAGTGCTGGCATGAGAAGCCTGGGATTATCCAGAGACAGCAACCAGCGACTCCAATGGCAGCCCACTGCCTTGGTGCCTGACAGTCCCAAAGGCACTAACGCGTCCTTACAGGGGAGTAAACAAGGTCCCCAGGGAGAACTCCCCTAATAGAGACAACCCCTTAACCGAGTAGCTGAGAATCACCACCCAGAATAAGAAGGAAAGTGCATTTATCACACTTCTCGCTTTCAGCTTTCTCATTTTGCTGCCCCATTATCAGCTACCAGAAAATGCCCTTTGTATCAGTGTATTACTGCTCAGGCATTGTGTAAAGTGCTGGGGAACAGACTGAACATAGCTGAGAGCTTATTAATGATGGTCTTAACCAATTAATAAGCATGCTTTCTGTGCTCTCTAAAAGCCAGAGAAGGCATATTTTGGGCTCCAGTTCCTCTTGCTTATACTATATTTCCTCTTTACATTTGCATTGTGGGGTCTCTGATTCATGGCTGCTTTATAAAATATTTGCATATACACTAATTAAAAAAGATTTATCAGGTTGAGCCCATGATGACTGAAGGATCCTTTCTCCCTTGGCAAGGTTTGAATATTTGAATAACTCATTAATGCTCCTGCTTTTTTCTCTTTATGAGAGGAGACTGAAAAATGAAAGAAGGGGATTTGCTGTGCAGCTTTAGATGACAGGTTGCTTCATTTATTTTTAAAGCTATCTAAAGTGGTTAAGCCCTACTCTGATTTACACCAAAGGGCAACTTCTGACCCCTCACCAAAATAATTCCTCATTTACATTGGCAGGCACCATTTATTTGCAGGGTTTCTTCAATGTAAACTGGAGAAAAATTTATCTCAGATTTTTGCCTTTTGAAGTTGTAAAATTGACACAGCTCTTCTGAATCTGTGTGAATCAGGAGTTACCTTAATTGACTTGGTTGTGATGTAAGTCAGACCATCATAGCCTTCAAATTACAGGAAAATACCCTCACTTATGCCACCTGGGGATTTCACCCTTGAGTTAAAAAAATGCCCAGGGCTTAATTTTACTCTTATTCTGCCACTATGCACATCGCCCCCTAGAATTACTCCAGGTTTACATTGCCACAGGTGACATTACTCCATCTTCAGAACTGAAGAGTAGTGCCCACATAATAGTTACAAGTTTCAAAGTAATTTAATATATCCAAAAACATACACATATATTTTAAAAATACCTCCTACCAGTGCTAATCTTGGGTGCTTGGCTGGATTATTATCTCATGAAGATTATATCCCTGAGAGCTTTTAGTGCCCACTATGTCTTCCTTTTTTTTTCTTTCCAAAGTGCTTGAAAGATCCCGCTGAGTCAATTACACACAGTATCTCTTAATAATGTCCTCTTCCTGGCACATCATTGTTTTCCTTAATGTTTATTTCAAAAGGTTAAATTAAACAGGAGAGTAGAGATAAATCCACATTATGAATTATAAAAAGTTACCACATGCTCCTGAGAATGCCCAGAATTTTGATGGGGAGGATTTAGTGAAGCGGTGCCCTGGGGAAGCCAGTGCTAGAGAAAGCCAGGATTGTTAAAGCCAGAGGAAAGCACGGTGTATGAACTTTGCTGTTTACAAGTTCATTTTTCCTGTACTGGGAGGCTGGTACCAAACACCCTCTTGCTTGCTGACTCCGACAGTTTCATTTGCCTGCAGATACCCATATTACGTACCAATCGAACTGATTGCCAAAGAAAGCAGGGGAGAAACCCCCAGTGCTTGGGAATCTTTAGGAAAAGATTAGTTTAACACCATTCAGGACTGGTTTAGGAGCTGAGCCTCCTTTCAGCAAGGTGATCCATGGAAAACCCTCCAGCTCTGTGATTATCTGAAATTCTGCAACACGCATATAGAGGAGTCACGTTGGTTGGAAGAGAGATAGGGTTGCTCCATGGGAATAGCAACAATGACCATCTGAGTACTACTGTTAAATCCCATAACCTTTCCTGGTGCTAGAGGGGTACCACGCTTCTTCTGAATGAAAATTTAGCAGGCATCCTCTTGACCTCTTGATATGTAGGGCTGTGGTGGAGACTGCATTCTCCATGGCACCAGTATTACAAATTCCAAGCTAACTACTTCCTAAAATACACAAGGGTGTAATATAAGAGCGTGGCTCAATTTCCCTCCTCCTTCTAACCGACATATCAAATGGTTTGCCCTCTGACTTCAACCTACTTACGTTACCTTGCCATATAAATTCAACCAGATCCAGTGGGTAAATATAACCAAGAATATATCAACACAGCCATCAATAGCCCTACAGTGATATGCACTGGCGTAGCTTGAGGACTGTTCCCTTTCATCTCTTATCTTGAGCTTTATCATTGCTTCACTGTGAACTATGAAACATCTCTCACACCAGAAGTAGTTACATTTCAGTGATGAGTGAAACATTCCTCTTATAGCCTTTGAGTAAGTACATAAAGCACCTTATGAGCCTTCCAGATATAAAAGGTAATATAAAAGGAAATAGTAATACGCCCACATAAATATTAAGGGAAAACTGTCATTTCTTTTTTATAAAAGCAATATTCATTCCTGACTTAATATTTTCTAGAATATACAGAAAGATAAAATCTGCATGCCCACATTTTATGGCTAAATTCTTGTCTACTGAATTTAACCTGCAGTTTGCTCACCCTCCTCACTTCCTCCTCTCCTCCCCAATAAGTCATTAAAAGCAATAGGGCTTGTAAAACTGTTGTAGTACAGGACTCCCTGAAAGTCTTGTGAAAAAAGGTCAGGAAGGAGAGGTTTGTTCTGAGAAGTAAGTGGTGCACGTGAGAAATTAAAGGAAAAAACTCAACTTTTTATGCTGCGAAAAAGAACAGTGTGCTGAATGTTAGGAACAGGCAGCAGCAATGAATGTCAAGCAAAGCAGGCAATGAACTATATTGCATATCTCTAAGAATATGAGGGGTACCAGCAAGTTATGCAGGTCATCATTCCTTTATTGTCCTATTTTCTGCTTTCCCATTGCACGTACCACCTGGAACTGATGAAGTCTGTGGCCAAACAAACAAAAAAAAAAACAAAATAGCCAAAGCAGGGTTTTCCCTGCAATAGGGATAAAACCAATTTGCCACCTGGTGTAAACTGATATTTTCTAACATAAATTGGTATTGCCTGTCACTTCAGAGGTCTCTACCAAAATTGCAACAAAATTACTATCTGGCCCCACTTTCATCCTTAGTGACACTTCATTAGAATTACCATCACTTCCATTTCCAGCTTCCTTTTTTGTCAGTAATGTGTCATGAAGAAGATGTCTGTAATAAGGAATGGGATGTGGGGTTATGACACTTAGCCGTAAGCATGTGCACAAACTGGTTTTGATTTCCATGTCTGCACCAGGGCTTAAATCAAATAATCTATTTTACAGCCCTGTGGAAGATGAACCAGTAAAGGCTGTGATGGATTATCTGAGTCAAAGTTTTTATTCAAGACTGTATCTTTCCCTAATGACATACCCACAACAGCAGAGATGCATGGGACTAAATTGCCTCTGTCCCCACTGATTTTTGAAATGGCAGTAGGGAAGAGCAGGGGGAGCTCAAGGTAGCAGTGTCTCAACTAGCTCCAGCTGAGATGCTGCACAGTCATACCCTCACCACTATGTAAGTCACGACCCCTGTGACAAGGACAATACAGGTTCAGGAGGTGAACACTCAGCTGTGCCATGTGGATCAACTAGCTACACTCCCTTTAGCTTTGGGACTACTCTGCCATCATTGTCTGAGCACAGGTGGAGGGGCCCTGAGAGAGGGAGGTTAGATTCAGCTGTGGAAGCAGAAATAGTGCAGAAAGTAGCTACCAAAATTAAACATGCAAGAGATCCTGTCTCAGTATTTCTCAGTAACGTAGGCAAAACTGCACTGCTGGGAATGAAGAGCCAGGGCTGGACTGCTTCTGCCACTGGGTAGGAGTGAGGAACTTGAGGGACTTGCTGCCACTGTCCAGGGTTGAGGATGGCCACTTGTATTTCAAAGAAGGATTGCCTGTCTTTTACTTTGCTTCTTTCTCAGAAGGAGAGGCTATCAGCCCTGCCCAACTCTTCCCTTGGCACCTCTAACCAGGGCTTTAGGGTTTTCAATTCGCAGTAGGGGGAACTGCCATTTTGCTATCTCAGCTGTCAGTTACACCAGGCCACTACTTGCTTTGCCTGAGCCTAGAGCTGTCTCTGAGCAGTCCCTCTGGTGCTACTGATAAACCAGAATGTCTCAATTCCTGTGGCTTTGCATATTAACAAGGCTATTATACCTCCAAAATGACAAAGTATGACCCTCCTCTTCTCATCCCCTGGGAATTCCTCCTTTGCAAAGGGTTCCAAATTATTTTATTTACATATGTATTAAAAGTCAGGTCAGTTAGTAATTTCTGAGTACCTTGTGAAATTGCTGTGTTTTACAAAACCGGCCTGAGTTTACAGATTTTTCTCCCTTGGAACCAATTATTTCTTAGGTTGAATTTTTTAGGGTTTTTTTTTTTTTTTTTTTTTTTTAATTCTCTTGCTAAAGGGCAGCCTGCTTCTTTAAATACATCTTGTATCCTCCAGACCTGGATTCTTTAACACTTAGCTGTGTAACTCGCTTGACTTCTGTAGAATAACTCATCACAGAATACATATCATCTTCAATCCATCTGCTTTATATTACACTATTTCTTCTTGCCCCACCAGTGTTGCTCTCTCATTTGTTTTCTGTGCTGATTGATTATTATTTATATCAGGCCAGGAATTTCCTGCAGTGACTACTGCCCTTTGAAAAATCCCCATTTTTCAGTTCCCAAATTGCCCTTAAAAAAAAGCTATTACTAAGTGGCAAAATGGTCTTAAAAAGACTTGGCAATCCTGACAAAATCTGGTCTAGATAAACTCCAATAGAAAGTCATGATAATTTCACACAATTTTCTTCAGATATTTCTGGATTGGAACATTTTGATTAAAATAAAAATAAATTACTTAATTTATATATTTTAATTTTATTTCCTATTATAAATTTTTAAAGAAATAATTTGGAATATGGAATTTAATGTTTAGCTAGATTTTTTTGTCAGAGCTTTATTTCATATGAAGCTGCTGCTTCTTTTGCTTTCAGTGTGTGTGTGTGTCTGTGTTTTTTTGGTCCTATTACAGTCACCTCCCACAAAAAGACCCATCAGAAAGGACTTATGGCAAAAGTGTTATTTACGTCTGAACAGTTGCAAAGAAACCTAGTAATAGGTACAGATTCTGTATGTTTTGGGTTTTATATGCAATTCCAATACTGCATGAATGCCCCACTTCTTCTTTCTCTCACCCCTCTAATAAAAAAAAAGTGACATTGCTCCTTAAAAAATAGAAACATGCATAGTAAGCTACACCGAACACCCTCACAGCTAGAATCTTTTCCTAGTGCCCTGTAGTGAATCCTTTGCTCTCACCATACTCCTCATCATAATTTAGTGACTTCTGGGTTCCTAAACTTGTCTTGATCTTTCTAAACTTGTGCTAGGGTCAGGAAGACGTCTTTAGTGAGAGAAGACTTGAACCAGAACAGTCCTAATACAAGGCTGCCATATTTTAAGAAAATCCTTTAGTCTTCTCTTAAGTTTCATGAAAACTAAGAATTTCCTAACTAAGGTCCAATATTTGGAGAGTGCTGGGAAGACCCTGTCCGCTCTTTTCTGCACTTGAGCTATGTTGTTTCTCCTGGTCTACCTGAAGCACTGGGTTCGTCTGCAAAGTTCAAAGAAAGTTGAAGTCAGACTTCTCAAATATTTCCACTGACAGGATGAAAACCCAGCTAAAGCAACCTTCCCCATCCTTAATTCAGTTAAGCCATTCTCATGGGGGGTGTTCTCTGAGCTTTGGAAGAAGAAACTTAAGAGACCGAAGATCTGATCCTTTCAGAGTTTCTTGATATTCATGAGTTACTGACAGTGAATTAATATTAACCGTGAGTAAAAGCTTGAAAATGAACTTTAAAAGCTGCAAATTGGACCTGTTAATGCTTAATGATAATTTCCAAAATAACAGGTGGCTGATTGAGATCTTCAGCTGTCTTAAAAGCTGATAAATTATGTTAGTTCTTCTCTGGGAGCTGTTGAATTCCCATATTACCCTCAAAAGAAATGTCTTTTCCCATTAGCTAATATTTCATGGGATGTCGGAACATTTATAAAAGGTGTCACATTGCTGAGTGGCAAATAGCTAAGAACGACAAAAAACATTAACAGTGAAAGATGATGGCCCAAAACTATTAAATGAAAAGATCAAGTAATCACAGAAATAATTGTTTACCAAATTTCCCAGTGAATACAACCAAAGTGCTATCTTTCCTAATTCAATCTGCCTTTTTGTAGACACTATTTCTCCATGTCCAGTTTTTCCTCTAGGTGATTCTCACCAGTTCACCACTTTGTAAATGAGGTCCAGTTCTTCTGAGTCATTTTGTGCTGCTGCTTTATAAAAACAAGACAAGCCTCTTTGGCTAAATCTTTAGGAATCATTTACTTTCCTGATTTAAAATTCTTTGAAATTCTTCTTTGAGGAGGCCTATGACTGAAAATCACGTACTTCTCCATACACAGACTGTTTATATTAAATGATTAGAGAAGACATAAGATCAGTGAGTGTCTTGAAAAGACATTATACAGGGATTATTCAAGGAAACACACATCTAACAGGAAACAAACAAATCCCTGACAATTGGTGATTTGATGTGAAGAAAACACTGTCACTTTACAGTTCAGAAGAAATCTGACTCCATTGATCCCACTCATTTTGTACTTCATAGAAGTATTACAGCTTGTGGGGATCAATAGTAGCAACTCATATTCTACCAGTCACAACTGTTATTCTAAGAAGCCCTTCATCAAAGGCAATCATGTTTTTCTTCAGAGCCCATGCTTTATACAAAGAGAAACATCTGAAGTTAAAGTAAAACCCTATGCCAAAGTCAGCATGGTGCAAAAATGTCAGCCATTTGCAAATGGTCCCAACATTAAAAAAAAAAAAAAGAAAAAGGAATAAAAGGACAGAACATAGAAATGTTTAGAAATGTCAGAAATATCCCTTTCTCAACAATGATTAGATAGGTTATGCTGTGTTTCCCTGACTGATGGCCAAATGGCAGATAGACTTTTTGATGGTGTGACCACATGTAGCTCTTCCTCTTGGCTTTCATTAGCAATAACAAAGATGATTTCAAGAGTCTTCTTACATCACAGTTCAGGCCCCCTTTAGAAGTTGGGAAATCAATACAAATCACCTATATAAACTAGACTTCCAAATGTACTATTAATGAATTAAACCATTGGGTTCAGTTGTTATTGGGGAAGAGGTGGTGTGGGGAACCAAAATCACATTTAGAAAATCTATTTCCCCATTCTTTTGTCTCTCGGGCACAGGTGAATGATAGCCTGAGTCATGTTCTTCGGAAGGAATTTTTATAATAGCTGATTTTTACTCCTCTGCGGTAACAACATCCCACTGATATGCTGATCTATGGGGACAGATTCCTCAGTTGTGGTGGGTGGGCATCACCAAAGCTAAAGCAGGCACTAATGTCCCCAAAGGGTATGCCCCAATGTCATATTTGCTAGTAAACAGTAGAAATCATGCAGAGCCACTGCCACAGAGGATAGCACTCCTAAGTAAAAGTTCTTCTCTTTCTTCACTTAAAATACTTTTATCCAAAAGTTATAAACTAGTGGGATAGTTTTGAGTGACCATACACCTGGGACACACTGGGCCTGGTTAGGTCAGTCTAGGCCTTTCCACAACAAGATGACACATTTCATAATTCTCTGAGGCCTGTCCTCTAGTTCCTGGCTAATATCGGCTGAGCACTTCTCCAATTCCATCCCTCTGGAGTTCTTTTGGAAGAGGCTGCTTTTTACTCCATACGTCTAAAGGCAACAGATTTATTCCCGGAAAATCATCCAGAATTGCTCTTCCAGAAGAATCTTGCTTGCAGACTGCCACAATTGGACAGTTTCAGTTTAAATAATTATTCCTCCTTTCTTGTATCAGCTGTCATCTCCAATTGTATTGAAACCACAAAAAAAGACATAAGATTTTTAAGATATGCAGATTTTTTTTTTTAATAATATGTTATTAACCCAGTAGATTTCACAAACCCATTGAATTATATCTTTTCTACTTTCCTGGACAATGCAGCTGGCAGTTCAAGCTATTAGACCACCACAGACATATCATAGGCATGACAATTAAATGGAGTTGTTCCTGAACTGAACCCACTAACCAGCTCTCAGTTGAGGTAATCTTGCCTGGAAAGATACCTAGGTCTTCAGACAAAGGATTTCTAGAACTGCAGAATCTATCACTTACCTTCATAATTTCTACAAATGGCTACCCAGTTTCAGTGTTCAAAATCTTTGTGTTGGTTCTCATTCAGATATGTCCAGCTTTAAACTGCCAGCTCTCAGTTCTCATTAGACTTTTTTGGATAGATTAAAGAGCCCTTTAGGACCTGGTATTTTCTCGCTACAAAGGTACTTACACAGACAATCAACACAGTGACCTCCCAATTTGGGGTGTGCATTTAAAAGTTTTACTGCTTAATTACTGGAGACAAGCAGCCAGGGGTTTCATTGACTCAGGTGACCTTGTCATGGATCAGAGGTGGTGCTAGTACAGCTGAAAACAGAAGCAAGCTTTCTGGGCTCTGCTTATGTGCACCGATCATAAGCTATCTGCCAGGTAATATTCACACTTTGCTGGAGTACACAATCACCAGTGTATTGCATGAGACGTAATATGTTGTGGCAACTAATGGAAGGTAGTTTCAGAGGGATGGGGAATTCAACCAAGAGGAAACTTAGAAGGGAGTTTGGCAGTTTTGCATTGAATTCCTCCACTGCAACAGACTTCTGCTGTGATCTCGGGCATGTCACTGAAATTTGCTGTGTTCCACCTAAAAATATAGCCCTGACCATCCAGTGTGGTGAGAAGAAAAGAGTGTGAGACACTCCAATTCACCCTGCTGTAAACAGGAGTGGTAACTGCAGAACAGCTTCAGTGCAAGGGAGGTGAAATAGCTTTTGTAATCCAAATTCGTGTTATCTGCCTGGATCAAACGCCACCACTCTGAGTATTTGCATCACAAAGTCTGGGTTGCTGAAAGTGCGTAAATAAGTGACTATGCTTTTAATTAAAAATAAGTGTTTCAATCCTTGTGTCAAGAACATGTGAACCATAACAGCTTAAAAACCGAAGCAACATTAATAAATACGGTTTTTTAGTTTTATTTGCTTTTTGCCTCTGAATCAATATTTGATGGATATGTTTGACTATACCAATCCCCAAGTAAAAAACCCATGAAGCTCGCCCATAAGCAATGATTGGTTTTCAATTGCCTGTTACTGCTGAGGGTTTGTTCCAAGTACGGGCTTGTAATAGTACATCAAACTAGGGGTTTTCTAGTGTTTATTTTATTTTATGTATAGAGATGCTGTTAATATTTAAACATTTCTCCTTTACTCAAATAAATTCCATAGATTTTGGTGTTTTATTTTCAGACTGGTTTTGGTTCATTCATTGTCTCTGAGCTTAGATAGCATTACCTTCAAATTCATGTCCTCATACACAGTGCAGATGGTTCTGAAAATGCAAGTTAAAAACATAAAAAGCAGACCCTGTATTTTAAAAGAAAATATATATTCATTAATCAGGTGTATCTATTTTGACAGTCTCAGTCTGAGATAGTGAAAGTGGCAATGTTTTTTGTTTGTATTTTTATGTTTGGGGTTTTTTTAAGAGTGCCTGTCAGTGAAAAATAAGCTTCTAAGATGCTAAAGCTTGGATTTAGAAAAACATAGGTATTTTTCAGATACATAGGTGCTCCTTTAAGAGTGTGTCAGTGAAAAATAAGCTTCTAAGATGCTAAAGCTTGGATTTAGAAAAACATAGGTATTTTTCAGATACATAGGTGCTCCATCATAAATCACATATTTATTTTTCTATCCAGATTAGGCTTTTGAATATCCTATGCTTTTCTAGTTTAACAAACCCTATGCTGCATTACGTACCTGCTCAAGCGTGTCTCTTTAATGGACAAGATTTATTTCAAATAATGACTTCCTGGAGAAAAACAGCTTTAAACAAACCCCGATGCAACAGCTGCTTCTAAATTTCAGCTGAATTGTGTCTCACACTCCACAGCACTGCGTCGCCAGGCGTGAAGGAGTGACTGCCTTCTCCAGTGAGAGCCGTGCAGTTTGTCTAGTGCCTTCACACACATTTGTATACCCAAGATCATATTTTAGAAAAAATATTGAGTAACAGCTTCCCGTTCCCTTGTCTGGGGCCTGCACCTAGGCAGAATGGTGACATTCAGCTTTTTAAGAGGGTTTTGTTACTCACCAACTACTGCTTATTTTGTGGCAGCAGCGACACAGCCTCTGTCACTGTGGCTTCAGCAGTCTGCCCTCCGGATGTGCTTCAACTAGAGCTGTGCATGCACAGAATTATGTGCATTTGCAAATTGGTCATGTTAGATAAGAATTATGAAGCACACTAGGTATCGGATCAGCTAATTATCTTAAAATAACCATGAGGAAATCTCCATGGAGCAGGGCACCCTGCCAGCTGTGTCCCAGTGTGGGCCGATAGGTCTCTGCTGGGAAGCATCAAGGCCTTTTCTTCTGGGGACTGGAAAGTGCTTTACAAATGAAAATTAGCTGCAGATCACAGCCATCCCTAGGACATAGTCAGATATTAACATGTTTGTTCTGAGCTCCAGGAACAGGAATGAGTGCCTCCGTAAACTTGATACTGGTCATATAAAGGGCAGAAGCAGGAATGGCCCCCATTGCAGGATCCTCCAACTTGAGAAGATGGTTGCTCAGCTATAAACTGGTGGCTCTAAAGATGTTTGGTCTTCTCAAAGTGAAATGCATACACTGTAACAATGGTTAGGAACTTACCAAGAAAACAAGTTGTCATGGTTTAACTTCAGTCGGCAACTGAGCACCACACAGCACCACACACCCTCTCCCCAGTGGGATGGGGGAGAGAATTGGGAGAGTGGAAGTGAGAAAACTTGTCGGTTTAGGTAAAAACAGTTTAATAATTGAAATAAAATATAATAATAACAATAACAATAACAATAATAATAATAATAATAATATACAAAGCAAGTGATGCACAATGCAATTGCTCACCACCCGCTGACCGATGCCCAGCCAGTCCGCCAGTTTGGGTCAGCTGTCCTGGCTGTGCCCCCTCCCAGCTTCTTGTGCACCTCCAGCCTTCTCAGCTGGTAGAGCATAGGAAGCTGAAAAGTCCTTGACTAGTGTAAGCACTACTTAGCAACAACTAAAACATCGGTGTGTTATCAATCAACATTATTCTCATCCTAAATCCAAAACACAGCACTGTACCAGCTACTAGGAAGGGAATTAACTCTACCCCTGCCAAAACCAGGACAAAGTCCCTGTTTGCACAATGTGACCCAGATGCATTGCTGGAGAAGCACAACTCAATCACACGCACACTAGGGCAAAGCCTCTGAGGTAGTACCTTTTAGTATGCATCTGTGACAGGAAGAAAAAGGACCCATCATCTACTAACAGTCCCCAGTGGGTATCTGATAATTCAGAAAGCTGTAGTAATGTAAACATACATTTTGAATCCAAAGAAACAGATTTTGTACCATGGGGGTAAATGGACAATTAGCACCTTTACCTGCAGTAACACGGCCAGCTGACAGCACAGCTGGGTGCAGAAGCACAGCTGTTGTTTCCTACACTGGTGCTCTAAGGAAAGGCATGTACTGTTTGCAAGTAGGCAGCAGAGGAAAATAAGGATTTACATCGATAACTGCTGTTTAAAGTTGTTATTAGGTCACATGGGTAACAGCTAACACCATTTTCCTAATGATGGTTTGTCCTCAGTTGACTCTCAGGGCACTCATAACTGTTTGTAACAGGATATTCCTCCTACAGATTTTTGCACATATATTTTTTTTCCTGGTTCAAAAATGGAAGATGTTTGACTTTTGATTTAAAAGGGCCTGCTTTCACACTGGTCTTGACAGCCTTGTTAGCTGTACCTGAACTGTGAGGAGATGATCAGGGCTGGAGCAGTCCATGGGCTGAACATCTCCTGTGCTGCAAACACAGACATTCATCAGAGTTGAACGGGGACTGACCTGAAATACAGCATTGCTGTTGTGACATTTTCCCTCTGATCTCATTTCCATTCATTCTGTGATCAAACAGATGAAGACACCTTGTTTGTTGTTAGGAAACCCATAAAAAAAGAGTAGAAAATATCTTAAAATTTAAATATTAATCTTTGCCATGGTCAGAAAGCTGTGATGAGTTACAGGTTTGTAACTCTAGTAACACCAGAGAGGAATTACAGAACTTCCATATTTTCATCCATAAGCATTTATGTTTTCTCAAAGCACTGCTAATAGAGCAGGTTGAAAACCAGTAACTTTTTTCACAAAGAGTGCTTGCGATTTTAAAAGATGTTCCAGTATGGAAACTGGGAAATGTAGTAGCGATTCATTCATTCAGATATTCTCTTGATTATTTCCCTATGAAGGTATATTTTTTATTCTTTTTTTTTTTATGGTGGTAAGGAGAAGGAAGAGTGATATGGTATGCATTTTTCTCCCATGATTCTTCCACTTCTTCTGTCATCTTGCATCTTGCCACTGAAAACAGAGAAAAAGAGGATATGCAGAGATAGCATTGCAAGAAAAAAAAGTGTTCCTTGGAAGTTTTCAATCTCGGGAAAAAGTCTGTTTTGGGGATGAGGGGGGGGGAAAGCCCTAAAAAGTGTTAAATGAGTGTTTCACAATTTGACATTTCTGACTTTTGTGTCTGTTGCTGTAGGGTAAACACTCAATAGATAATTCTTTGGAAACTTTTGTCAAACATAAATCTTAAATTAGTAAGATAAAAAGCTCATGTATAGATTTAAATAGAAGTGTTAGATACTATTGAAGTGGTGATGATTTGATTTTTAGGTTATAATAGTACTGTGACCTACACATGAAAAATTAGGCACAGAGATTTATTATCAGTTTTTGACTGTAAAAAGGTTATAACTTGCTTAGTGAAAGTGGAGGTCAGAGTTAAGGCAGTTTATAGGATATTAAATTAAGGAAACAATCACTTTGAGGTCAATGGGAGAGAAAGATCTTTTCAGCCTGGGATTGCATAGAAAGAGGCAGAATGAGAAACTAAGTAGATGAAAAAGAAAAAAGGGGTTTATGAAATCCAGTGGGAAAAACATAAGGGAAATCAGTACGAAGACAGACTGAGGGATGTGAACACTTCTGTTCCTGAGTGCAGCTGTTGCTTTGCTTGGTGATCACACTCCGCAGGTTCTCAAAAAATTGAGGTTGGAGTTGGTTAGCCTCAGAAATGCAATTATGAGTAATGGGAAAGCATTAAGAAAGGACTGCATGTAATGAATAGAAGGAAACACTTCCAGATGGTGAAATTAATTAGAAAGTGAAATATGAACATGGCGAATTTATAGGATCCTCATAGCAAAGGTCACTGAACGTAAGACTGAACCAAGCATGGCAGATTTCTGCTGAGGGATTTTTCGTGGCCAGCTGTGGTTTGCTCTTTTACTCCAAAGAACCAGTTTTTCTTTTAGGGGTGAAAATCTGTGCAGAGTTGATATCAATAGTCTATTTCTACCAGCACTACTCAGGTTCACTTAAGGTCCCATTTTCTTTAAGTAGCAACATGTAGGTAGTTCCAATCACCTATACACAACAGCTGATACATAAGCATATGTTAAATGCAAGATAGCAGAAAGGACTTGATTACTTTGTATGTATAGCAGGATGTTTTCAGTTGCCAATCATTAGATTCCTGAAACATGGAGAGAAGTTAGACGTTAGTCTCCCAAAGATCAACAAGACTTTTCTTTGAATTATCCTTTAGCAGATTCAGTGATTTTCCTGCAGTCTAACCTGGAGTGTGACCACAGAACATGATTTATTAGGAAACTTGTTCTTGGTGCGTATATGTGTAGCAAGTGAGAAGTATCTGAGCGAGGCGAGATGCTATAATATGAATACGGTGCTTTTCTCATCCTGCAGTTAAGCTCATAATAAGCCCCAGGCCAACTCTGTCTCAAGTCAGAATGATACCCAAAGTCTTCTGATGGCAAATGACACTGCACTAATGCTCTGCATTATTTACTTTCCAGGGGGCGGAAGGGGGATTTACAACAGCTAAAAATGTTCATGGATTAAGAGGATATCCATCCCTTTAAGTACCCTGTGTTTACAGGGACTTCTGGGAATACTTCTGAAATTCAGTTATTTCCAGCATTTGTTTCCTGCACAAGTGATGTCTTACTCTCTTTCCAAAAAACCCCACACAAACAAGTGAACTACACCATGAACTTTAAGTGAAGGGTAAATATTCCTCCACAACCAGAAACAAAGATTTTTAGGGAGAATCTAATGATCCTGGGAAAAAATCAATCATTTCAATTTAGTTTCAACATGTACCACCTTTATTGTATATTGATTTTCTACCTTCACAATCAGCTTCACACCAGAAAGTGAGATAGGATGGTGACCCACGTCCCTGCTTTACCACTACCAGCTTTTACAAAAATCCATGCTGTGCCACATCACTGAAACAAATGTTATATATGTATGCTTACCAGAGAAAATTTATAACTAAAAAAATAAAAGACTTGTTCTTTTATTTCTAGGGAAATTTTCTCTTTAGAGCACTATGTTTTATCTGTATGGTGAATATAATAGTGGCAGCGTTATGATTCTTGATGAAAGGGTTGATTAATTCGTGATTTTGTAGCACGATGAGGTGACAGAAAATACAGTGTTTCTCATTCCTGAGAAACTCTTGGGAGTGAAACTGGAGGTACGAGTACGTGAATTCTGTCCTGCTAAAAAGCTGAAAGAGCTAATCCAGACAGATGCTTGTGATCATCAGTAACAACAAATGCACTCAGTGTTTTGGTTTTTTAAATGGGTAACTTCTTCAGCTGTTCACTCTCCATTCTGCATCCTTCCTCTCCATTTGCGCTTGCTGGACAAGTTATTTGCTCTTTGCTCACCAAAGGGTTTTCATTACTAAAAAACATGTTTCTTAATCAATTCAGAAACTAAGTAAACCCGTTTACACAGCAAATAAAGAATTTGAATCCCAAGCTTTCCCCAAAAGTCAGGGTTGTTCTGAATCTGGGACATGAATTTGTCCTGCCAATAGCTTCAAGTGATGCAAACCAAATTTTGAAGTAATTCTGAGTGAGTTAGTGAGAGCAGTGTTACTTCTGGCTGGCTTGTAGATTTAGTCTGATCAAAACAAAATTCCTTACCCAGGCAGGCAAGAATTCAATCGAGCATGGTGAGAGGTCACCAGCCCAAGAGAAATGCTGTCTTGAGAGCTGAGAGATACAGTAAAGTACTCTAACACTGCAGGCTGCAAAGGCGGTCAAACTTTTACCTCCTGAAAGAAAAAAAAAGGTGCCTGCTGCACACTGGAGTAGGTTTTAAAAGGTGTAAGTTGCAACAGAAAAAAGCATTATGCATTTCACATACACTTGAAAAAAACAACTTCATGGTCCATATTTTATGACCAGAGACAATGTGGAAAGGGAAGCAATCAATGAACAGCCAATAAAAATGTAAGGCAGAAAAGAGAGTTTTAAGCAAGGTGGTGGCCAGCAATGCACCTAGAGGGATGCAAGAGTGCTCCTTGAAAGCCATTCTGACTGCTATTGAGTTGTGTTTGGAACTGAGAAGTCAAAGCTAAGATGTGATAATAGGAATTGTGCAGGGTGTCTGTAGGGGAGGTTTAGATTGGATGCAAGGAAAAATTTCTTTACTGAAAGAGTGGTTAAACATTGGAACAGGCTGCCCAGGGAAGTGGTTGAGTCCCCATCCCTGGAGGTATTCAAAAGAGGAGTAGATGAGGCACTTAGGGACATGGCTTAGTGGGTGGTGGTGTTGGGTCGACGGTTGGACTCGATGATCTTAGAGGTTTTTTCCAACCTCAATGATTCTATGATTCTATGATTCTAGTCACATGGAAAAACTAAAATTTGCTTTTGATGCCCATAGTGAATGCCAAGGACAACTCTTCTGGTTTTAGTCAAGTTCTAGCAATAACATGAATGAGTTCATGAAAGTTAGTTCTGTTACCAGCTATCAATCATTTCTCTTCAGCTGCAGTGCACATATATAAGACTAGACCAGATTCTCTTTATATTTACTTCTGTTATACAACAATTTTTTTTCATGAACTGACTTATGAATTTCTCTGGTTGAGTAGAGTGAAAATGGGAAGAATCATCTGGTGCAGCTTCGTCTGGGACACAACTGCCTGAGGACACAGTGCCTGAGTGCGTAATTCCTAAGATGCTAATCAACCTGCTGAGTTCATAACCATTTGCCAGTTTTTAATAACATTTTTGAGGAGTAACTGCAGTAAAAAAACCAAAAAAACCCCAAACCAAGCAACAACACAGAATTCTCCAGCAAGCAGTTCTATGCAGAAACAGTAAACCTGTGCAGCATTTCTGCAGGACTTCGCTACAAGATTTGTTGATATCACACTGGAAATCATACAATCCATTCATTATTTATTGCTATTTAACACAGTGAGAGGTTTCCATCAGCCACATAATAAAACTGCTAAATTAATGGACACATGCAAGACTTTGGCAAAGATTTACTTGCTTTATTCTCTTAGTAAACTTTCTCACAGTTTTCCCAAGCTCAACATTTTCCTCCTAAATGATCATGACAGAGGTTACTAATTTCTAAGAGGCTTGTGCCTTGTAAATCACTTTTTTACGGGCGGTACAATAGAGTCTGCTCAAAATCTCCAACAAACTTTCTCCCAACCAGAACAGCAACACTTTGGGAGTCAGGTTAGAGTTTTCTGCCATTATTCCTTTCCTATTACAATGCCTTTTGAGCATTAAAAGTCAGGTGAGGAAGAAACACAAAACCTATCTAAACCTACTGATTTTTGAGATATTTGTATTTTAGAGACCTACAGCATGATTGTTGAAAGCTGATGTTGACGATATTAACTCCTCCAAAGGTGGATGATTAAAGTAAATGTTGTTATAAATAACCTCCATGAGCCTGCCAGGATTAGAAAAAGAATAAGAACGAAGATGTGCAGATATGTAACGTAACTAATGGCCTAAGGCAAGGTAAACTTGATCTTTCTACACTCCTTTCTCAGGATATGAAAGTGAAAAGTGTTCAAGTATATTAAAGTATTGTGAATTTTAAGTAGTAAAAACAGAAAAAAATATATATAGTTGATGATATTTATTATGTGAACCTTATATGTGTATGTGTATATATATGTACACAGACATATGTATATATGAACAGACATTAAATTGGGAGAAGTGGGGTAAAACATGCTAGTCAGACAACAGGCAGGCAGATTTCATGGCTGATGGGAAGGCTTTTCCCTGTAGCTCTGAATCAGTTTTTGTTAGAGTATAAACACCCAATCTATTTTCAGGGTGAGAATGAAGAACAAAGGGTGGAAAGAAAACTTGCAAACATGAAAAAATGAGATGAAGCTGACTAAAAGAGAATAAAAGTTCGGGGTAAACTTTAAACTTTCTGTCCCATCAAGCGTGTAAGACACACTTGCTGCAGGCCTCTATTTGCGAGACAGACACTTGTGTTGCTGCAGATTTTGGAAGCGTTACAGCCTGGGGTAAAATCTTTCAGTAGGATGAACTATCACTGAGCAATTCTCTTTAAGGTTTGTGAGACAGACAGATTTGCTTTCAGCAGTATGTACAGGGATCTCTAACTTACCTGTGATTGTTTCTTGCTCTTCAGCTTTACAGTTTTCCTTTTAGCAGCTGGACTTCTCTCATTTGAATTTCAGCCTAATTAGGCTACAAGATTTTGGCAAGCTCTGTCCATTCCTGTTATTGCAAATGGGCCTCAGTGTATTGCAGAAGCCTGTCCAAGTCAAAGAAAGGAATACTTGCTGTATTTGCTTTACTGGCAATTTTGCTTTACTGGAAATTTTACAGGCTTCTACATGATCTTAAGATTGGCTCAACTAGTAGAAATCTGCTGATGAGCTTTGTGCTTCTGGAAGCCTTGTTGAACATCCGGGCAGGAAACTGGCTTGATCATTTTAAAATATTCACTTTACAAAGAAAAATCACAATCTGAATGGTGGCTTTAGAGCCATTTAGTATAGCTGAAAATTAGAATCCAGGTGGTGATGGATGATCCATAATATTGACCTAGGTGTACCAGCAGCACCTTCTCCAGACTTTGGATCAAGTCTGTGCCAAAATTCTCTTTGGACACTGAATAAAATTGAAGGTGGATAGATGTGTGGTGTAGCAACAAAATGGCAACAGGAAGCCAGTTAGGATGTGTCTTTGATAACTTACTAGAGAAGATTCTTTCCTGAGGAAAGGTCTATTTCTCAAAACAAAGAAATGCTAGTTGATCAAATGAGCATGTAAACACTATTATGTGGCCTTTGATAAAAACCCCTAATTATTATGTATTCAGAACAGGATGCTGAGATTTACCTAAAAGGAAAACCAGACAAAAAACCCCAACAGCTTTGAGCTTTACACTAATAGACATGGTTTTTATCCATAGTAAAGAATAAGACTAAGATCCTTTTCAACATGAGTGCAAGTGTTAGCCAAAAAAAAAGCTTTTTTTGCGTAATTTATTACATTCCATTATTAGTCTTTAATATTATTCTGGTTTTGTAAAACAATCACCTTGCATTTACCCAAGCAAGCGTGTAATAAAGCAAGTGTATAATATCCCAGAGTGTATGCCTTTGGTTAGTAAAGCTTTTTTTTTTTAATACTGTGAGTTAACCACAGCAGCCTGAATCAGTCTGTTGGCCACTTTATCCTATCCAAAATTGCAGCACTCCTCTCCCTTAAAACCCTGCCTCATTAACCTGCTACATTTGCATATAAGGGAACCCATCAATTCATGTAGCTCAAAATAAGAATCACATTTTCATGACAGATCATTCAGAGCAAGTATTTATGTACAGTAAGTGGGTATACAGGCAAACAACCTCAGAGTACCCACGAGGGAGAGTTGTTTGGAACAGCTGTAACTTGATTATTAAAAAAATAAAATTTAATGGGTATAGAAACATAAAAGCCACAAAGGCTAGAGTTTCTTTTTGCATAAAAAAACATTGGCAGCCTTAACGATAATGAATGGCCTTCCATGCCTAATCTGTTCTGTTTAACAGGTGGTATTTCATACTCAGACTTCATCAACAGGATAATTTTCTTGTTAAAGAAAAAAGATATTATCTTAACAAATAACTGCTACTTCCATGCATAACTGGCTTAGTAGGCTAAGCAGCAGGGGTGAAATCCTGGCACTATCAATGCAATACACATTTACTTGCATGGTGTATGACAAAGGCTGTCATGGGCTGCATAAAGGACAGCTTCCGAGTGGGCAGTCTCTTATGTTCCCAGGTAGGTGTTCAGCAGCAGTCTAATCTAGTGATGCAGATGGCCAAATCCTCATCCAAGAACACTGCCTTTTAACTGGCTGGAATTAGAAGAAATACAGAACAAATTTTAAAGTCATTTGCAGTGTAGCACCATCTCTAAGTCCAAACTAAAACTCAGAAATGTTTGTTGACAAACATGTAGAAAAAGAGTCAGTCTCTTTCCCAGGAAGTTTACTGTCTGAATATGCAGGAAAAAGGATGAGAAAAAAATATTTGGTGTATTTTGCTGGTGCAAGAAATATGTGGAAAACTGAAGCAAGATCTGCTGAATGCTCATCTTGTCTTATAAGAACAGAACTCTCCTTTCTTACCGATTATACTGTTTAAGTGATGTATTTTGATTGAAATTATTGTATCAGATGCAGACTTAGACTCAAAAGCTTTGCAGAACTGCACTTAGAGCTAAAATGGTAAGCAGTTTAACCAAAAGGATCACCCATTCACTTGTTTACAAGTTTCAGATATCTCAAACCATCATCCTAAGAAGAGAGGTCTGCTCTTGTGACTACTGATTGTATATAAATATTCACAACTTCTGAAAAAGACTATCAGGAGGAAATATTCTTTTCATCTCATGTTGCTTTGCTGGCTGCTCTCTGACAAGCGATAACATTGTGCTTGAGAAGCTCAGTGATCCCCCAAACACCTAGATAATCCCATGAGCTAGTTGCAACTGGCCGCGTGATCCTTCCACACTGGTAGCTGGCATTCATAAAGGTCTTAGAAGTCCAGCAGACAGCACTCAATGCTCCTGATACCAGAGTCCCTTCTCCCTTAATGCTTCCCCTGTCACAACAGCACGCACACTCACAGCTCTGTTCAAAAGATCTTTTGTTGCAAAAAAATTGGAGTCGGCAATCTCAACAGTTGCTAATAAAGCTGCTTGGATGGACTTGCCAGAACAACCAGTTGCTTCTGTTATCCATCACTGAGCTCATTGGTTCTAGCTAATCTTCTGCATTAAAACTGCTGATGAAAACTCAGCAGTTGCCAGGGAACAAACATTTGGGAGGAAGTTGAGCAGTTTTATGCCGTGTGTTTAAAAATAAGGGGAAACTTGGACAGAACCATGCATATGTATCAGAAATCCCAAAGACTGCAAAGATGGCACACGGTTGCATCATACATGTGCCATAGCAGCAGTTTTGTCAGAGACTGCATTTATTTATTCTCAGAAGAGGAACATAGAGAAACACCTATTTCCAAGGGTATTAGGAGGAGTGGTGATTCAATTTGACATAAATAAGTAGAATAAAATTAGAGATTGTTCATTAGTACAGTCATCATTAGCAGAAATCAATTGCTGCCTAGTCTGCATTTTCACTGCAGGCTTGTCTGAGCCTAGTAATGGGAAGGGGACTGGAAACCTAAGTGCTTCTGCTGCTTTGAAACCCAGAAGTGTAAACTAATTGAAAACAAACAAATACTGTCATTAGCTGATTTTTTTTCCTAGTTCAAAACTGAAACATTGTTTTTTTAGTTTGGCTGGAACTTCAAGGAGAAATTAGGAGGGAAAAGAAAAAAAATTAAAATCAGAAGATAGCGTAAGCCTGTTCTTAGTGTACTATCTATACTATATGATATTTTAGTAGATGTCTTTCAGTTTTTGGACTGGCACAGAAAACAAGTGAGTAAATAAATGTGGAGGGAATTTTTAAAGTTCATAATGAATAAGTGTTAACTTCTAAAGAGAAGATACTAGTTTTGTTTTCCTTACTATTGATGAAGTAAAGTGAGTGTTTTTTGCTTTATCTTTTCTATTACCTTTCCAGACCAAACACTTCATGGGACAGAGAAAAAAGCTTACATTAACCAAAATCCCTATTGCTTCTAAGCAATGCATGTAGATTGTAAAAGGAAAGTTAAACTTTTACTTGCTTTGCTCCTCTTCGCATTGTCAGAAATCAAATTTTGATTATCGTGAAAATGGAAAACTTTTATACCAAATGAAGTATAATTGTGTGCTTTTATATTTTGCTAGGAAAGAAAACTTAGCAGATTTTTACACCCACTTATATATCGTTCATTCTTTCCATACACACATACACGCGTGTGCACACACTTGCACACGCACAGATTTTTCCTTTTTTGTCCTTAGTCAGGTAAAGGGATATAGCTTCTGCCTCTCACCCAGTTTTGCACATTATCCACCGTGACCTGTACTTTAAGGGTGGAGAAAGCCACTACTTTGTCACTTGTTTTACCAATGCTATGAAAGCAGCTGATATACTACAATCCCAAAGGCACAGAAGTCACTTCAGCACTTCCCAACAGAGCAGTTAATAACAGCCAATACTCCCCTAGTTCCCTTCATTTTCAGGAGACTACACATAATCTCCCTGAGCCGTCAAATCAATACCTCCTGCTCCACAGTGCCAGCTCCACACCAAACAGGGTGTGTATGCCCAGCATGGGTCTAGGAGCTTATCACCAACTTCAAGCTAGGAAAGGCTAATTAATTCATCTCTGAGGCCACAATGTAAATTAGGAATTGGCTCCGTTTGACTCTACAAGATGTTCTCACAGCTCTCTCCCCCTTCACAATCTGTTTCACCTCAGAACAAGAGAAGTGCAAGGCTAGCAAGTGTGCATGCTGAATTATACATTCAAATTGCTTGTACTTAAACCCTTAAAAAAATCTTAATGGCTTAGTTAAGCCAGAAACTGCACAATGCATTTCCTTAAACCTCAACTTCCAGATCGCTCTCTCTTTGAATGAGCCAGCAGTGTGACAGTAAGTCCAGAGCATAACTAAGATGACAGGAAGTTTGGTGACATGATAACTTCTTACTTACCCATTTAAATCATCTCATCAGACATTGGTCAGGGAAATATCTTGACATAGCAGACCATGGGAAACACCCACTAGGATAAAAGAAATACCAGTGTGTATTCCCCATGTGTATATGTGGTAGGAGAACAGGCTTTAGCTAAAATCTGTGGTCCCCCACAGGTCTTACTACCTTGCTCAGAAGAATGGTAAAGTAGAGGTCCTGCTTGTCAGAGAGGTAATGGCCATTTTCAAAAAAAGAATGTGAGGTCTTGGTTTCAGAACAACATTACAAGTCAGGAACCCAAGACAGCATAATTCCTTAGATTCTTCTTCTGTATTTTCACACAAAATTAAGAATTTTTTTTATTTTTTTCAGAATACCAATAATTTTTTTATTTATTATTATTTTGTTGATTTCTGTCCAGACACAAGAATATGACGGTCGATGAATGTTCTGGAACTGAACAGATCATTCCAAAATGAGATACATATTTTTGTTTTGTTCAAAAACTTAAATTTGTGTATTTATGTAAAGATTTGCTCTCTACAGTAGATCTACTATATGCTGTGTTTCTTTGGCAGTTCGAATTTGGTGAAGGGTGGGGAAGGAAGGCAAATAATTCAACTTTTTTTCATGGAAATAAAAAAATGTATATTCAGAATTTTCATTTTGTGGCTATAAATCCCTTTCTCCTAACACTTCCCCCCCTTTCTCCACACTTCTCTATACTAGGAAAAAAAACCAACCCAAAATTCAACAGTTTTCTGTCATTTATATCACGCATCATACACTTATGTGTGTCCATAACACACATAGATGAGTTGCAAAGTTTATTGTGTGACAATGGCAGCTGTAACTAGCATGAGAGTGTGAGCTCCATCTTGGTATGCTTAGCAGCTGTAATGAAGCAGTCCTAACATATATCTGTCTGTCTTGGCATCACATCTGAAGGTTGCGTCATTCCCAGCAAGTCTCAAGGGAAGAAAGTGAGACCACAAAGTGCACCATGCAAGAAGTCAGCACTTTGCACTTCAAGAAAGGAAGTGTGCAAAATGATGTTTTTTCAGATCAGACTCTTCCCCCACACATCAGACCTGTCCTGAGAGCCACAGCTTTGAATGAGCCCTCTTGTTTTTCTTTCTCCCATCACTCCTTTGCGGAGCTTTGACGCTAATTTTTCTTTCTTCTGGTATTTCAGCTGCCAGCTGCCCAACCCTCCCAGAGGGTTTCTGGAAAAAAGACTTTGATACCTTGTTATTGTAGGCTGAATATGCTGTTAGAAGGCACCTTCCCCAGACATAGTTGTCTCTGAAGCCCTCTGCCATGAGAGCTTTGGCACCTGGATGCTTGGCTTGGCTGTCATGACATCCCCCACATAACAGTGTAGCCATCACAAGACTGTACATTAAAGTTATATGTTCCATTGACATTCATGACTATTTCCTAATAATACATATTATGTGGCCTGATAACTGAGTTTCATGTGTCAAATTTCTGGGTATCTGATGGAATGAGAATGCTCCCAAAGGGGCAGCTTGTTGAAGAAAGAGGCTGGGATCAGACTGAGCTGCTTAGCTGGATCTAATCCTGAACTGCCTCTGCTCCCCCAACACACGCCTGTGTTACTGAAGCCATTTTCTCCCTCTCCTTTCTTAGCTTTAGTCATTTCTCTCAAAGTTGTTTTCTCACAAGAGCACAAAAATCTGAGTTAGGCTCAGAGAAAAAAAGTGGGGATGCTTGTGTTATCCGTGAGAGCTGGCATAAGGGGAGACAGGATGTGTGTTGGAGATTAGTTGTGAATGCAAAAAACAGAAGAAAAAAAGACAGAAAGTCCTTGATGGAGAAGAGAAACCATCACAATCTAAGCACTGAAACTCAACATTTATCCAGTGCCCCCGTTGGTTTGCTTTTTAACTTGGATATATTTTTAACCATTGGTTCAAACCCAAAGTATTTTATTAGAGAATTCAAAACATGCTCTTGGGTTTCAAGCCTGTCTGTAGCGATTAACTAGGACAGCATAGTCAGGGTCAGGACAGGAAGCCCCTGGTGGCCACCTGAACCCATCTCTCTTATCCCATTCAGATGTTAATAGGATGTGCAGGACGCTAATCTGCACTCCTATATCATGTTAGCAAATCAAAATGCCTTGTGACAACATGAATACCCCATAGTATTCGTGACTTTCTGAAATGTCTCATTAGATCTTCGTAGCTGTGTAAATTCAGCAGGGTCAGGTCTGGCAGAAGTGGATGTGGCTCCCCTGAATGCTGATTGCCTGTAGCCACAGCAACAAGGCTGGAATGCAACATCTTCTTTGCAGCCATTTTGCTGGTTTCCAGAGCTGTCTTATCCAGGTCAGATAGATACGTGCATGCATGCACTGAACATGTCCATGTGATGGAAGGAATTTAGGGAAGAAGTGAAGCAGTATGAAAGTCAGTCTGCTGGATGAGAGGCTAGGCCTCTAACATTGTTCCCCCATCCTTTGCAGAGATCTGCCATGACCCTTCAAGCTAGTCCCCTTTTGTTTTCTTTATTTCCCCCAATCAGCTTTGTCTTTCTAAAAGTCTTAACAACTCATTTTGCAATGCAGATCCCCCAGTATTTTATTTACCCATCTAGTTAAGTATCTGTTCTGACAGTTAAATATTCTTTCCTTGACAGAGCAATATTAAACGATTCCCACAGAGACCAGGTTGACTTCAGTACTCTGAACCTACCCTGGACTAACATAATCCTGATGTGCATCAAGTCAAAAAGTTCCTCCAGTTCCAGGATTATGAAGGGGCTGGGGGAACAGCTGGAATTGCAGCCATTAAATCTGAACCATCCTGAGTAGATTTCAACCTGAATCTCTTGCAGAACTGAAAAACAATTGCACTACATCAGATTCCTGGTAGGGAAGAGGTCTGAGTGAGCCTAGGGGATGGTTTCAGGCACAGAGAATATATCATCATATATGGTCCAGAGGCAAAGGGGAGGATGAATTCAGTCTCAGGGTGGAGACTGGGAGTGAAAAGAAAGCATAGGTAGATGGGGCAAACTCATATGTGATCCACACCAACATACTCCACTTCTCTTTCCCTTTCTAGTGACTTAAAAATGAGCTATGAATAGCCATGAACAGGAACAGCTTATGAACACTTGTATACTACCTCAACTCTTGTAAGCGTGTGTGTCTTATCTTAAAGTCACAAGTTCAGTCCCCTGATAGTACTCCATTATCATGATATGGCAAAACACAATGTTTTTTTGCATACATAAGCTTGTGTCATTCTGCAGCAGGGAATATATTCTACAAGGAACAGCTACAGCAGTCCTGATAACTACAACATGTTGCACAGCATCCCAGTGTTTCCTCTTCTATCATTGCTTTGGTATATACTCTAGAAGCAGCCTCTCCCTCACTCTTATGCAAAGTGTCTGACATGAACAGCATGGCGAATTACATGGTGTCAGTAGGTAGACATTTTTCATAACTCTCCATTTAGTACCCAAGGGCTCAGCAAGTTTGGACATAAATAATTCCAGGGATGGTGGATTACTGATGCTCTCCTACCAAGGAGGCAAGCAGCTGAACAAGGTAAATGGTCCTGGGCCTTGGCTGTGCTGCTAAAGATTGAAGAGAAATGTCTCAAGAAAAGAGGGGGTGTCCTGCTGAAAATGGCTATCACAGCAACAAGTCATCATGAGAGATGAACCCTTTCCTCTTGTCAACAAAATGAATGGTGTGGGTGGCTTGGATTAAAAGGGAATTTGCACCGCAGGGTGAAAGATTTTCCAGTTGAGACACCCAATTAACAGAGGTGACTGAATCATTTAACATACTTTAAACAAGGATCCTCCATTTCCCTTTTAAAAGAGTTGACAGGTAATTAACTACAAAACCACTCATCGTTTTCTATCAATGTAGATTGTGACATGGTAAAGTTCTTGTTTTAAATTAAGAAATAGATATAGACGGCGGGGTCATGAAGTGCAGATCTAGACCTACATATTCAGTTCACCAGCTCAGGCAGGAATTTGGCTTGAAGGATGAATCTGAATTTTGGCATCTTCTTTTAAATGTAGAGGAAAGCTGTGAAATTCAAGTCAGTAGCTGAACTTTTACAGAGCTCTGTAGGTGCATGGATCCATCTGCCAAAGGACGGCCAGCTTTGTTTCAAGCTCAGAATAAAGGTAAGTATATTAAAATATTAAAACTGTAACAGCTCTGAAATTTGCTTTCCTGAACACCATGCCACAGTTTTACATGTTCAAATTTAAGTTGAACAAGCCTGAATAGTTTCAATGAAATCAACTTGGGTTCATGTTTAAGAATATCCCTTAAAAATTCCCAGGACTGAAGTCTTGTCTGGCAATTCCAGTGAGATTTTCATGTCTCCATGCATTAAGCCAGAAAATTCATGGAAAAGCCAGCACAGCAGTCTCCTGTCCAGAGCTGTGAAGCTCCTGTGAAAGCTAGGAGGTGTCTGAGCCAAGCATGGAAAACATTTGCTTAAATAAAAGATAATTTCAGAAACTTGGAAGAGCCCATACTGGTTTTTTAAATATTTTTTTTTGCAAAATTGGAGGAGAATACCTCATATATCTGTCAAGACTAAACAATGAGGGGAATGCCCCAGATATCTGCTAGAATTGAACACTACATCTTATGTCTTTGGCAGAAGCTTGAAACATGTGAGAGCTCTCAGTGCTTTGGCTTGCCAGATTTAGCTATCTTTCAGACCTTTTGCTGGTAGAGGTGTGGGAATCTCTACAACTTCAACAGTTGACTCAGAAAAGTACATTTAATACATTACAGTAATGGCTTTCTTGGTAGTTGTTTCTTTTTTTCTTAGAGTAGTTCCTCAGGAAAGAGCTTAGGTGTAAAAGCAAGTACATCCATTGCACTTATAACTGTGTTCAACAAACAAAAAAATCCTACTCTTCCACTGGACTAGCAGTTGCAAAATGCCACCTAGGAAACATGGTACAACATCAGCACAATGAAGGTGTCCCTGTTTCTGGGACCTGTGGATATTAAGACATTTGCTTCTCTACTACTGCACTGTCCAGCAACTGAAAATCCTGTCCAAGTGACCTCTTTTTTTTTTCTTTTATCTGAATAAAACTTTGAAATAAGTGCCTGCCCCACTCTAAATTCTTGGGTAAAAACTAAAACCAGCAGAACATTTCTGCATTAACTAGAAAATATCTCCTTTAGTACCATAGACCTTTAAGTACACC
The DNA here is from genome assembly GCF_000699145.1 of Aptenodytes forsteri. Lineage (NCBI taxonomy): Eukaryota > Metazoa > Chordata > Aves > Sphenisciformes > Spheniscidae > Aptenodytes > Aptenodytes forsteri. Next base: position 14,463,679 of record NW_008795129.1, read on the forward strand.
AGTTAGGAAGGGGAGCTTTGCACATACAGACCAACATGCACTGAGAGGACAAGTCCTAGAGAGAATGATCTCTTGAGGACAAGCATCATAGTGCCAATAATGCTTTATACATTTGCTTTGATTTTCGCTATGGAAGTGTGAAGTGCAGCAAAAATAACTTCACAAAAGTTGGGTTCTAGTCTGAATGTCCTAGAGCTGCACTGGACAGTAGACTGTACTGGGGATTTTGTTTCCTTGCTAAACAAAATAGAAACAGTTTTTGGTAGGGTTAGTATTTATAATAGGAGGTCTGAGTTGTCAGTTACCTCATACAGCATCAGCTTGGCTACAGCTAAGCCCTTAACCTTATGAGCAGCATAACTGTGGTGTGACATATACTCTTTCACAGACACATGGTGGAGGGTTTCCAGTATCTGAAGGAACTAGATCAGAATCATCCACTGCAGAAAAGCACGATGAGATCCATCTGGTAGATCCAGCTAACAGAAGTTTCGAGTAGGACTAAATTACTGATTTTTACAGTGAGGGTGGTTAACCAGTTGATCAATTGACAGAGGAAATACAGCAGCTTTTCCAGTGCTAGTAGCCTTTAAATCAAAATTAAGTGTCTAGAAAACACTACAATCATAAGAACTAGAATCAACAAAGAGTTTCCCAAATAAAATTGAAATGTCTGTTTTACATAAATTAACTATAGTAGTCCTTTATGGTTTTAAAATACACAAATGTTTAAGAGGAATCTTACTGCAGGCCCTGATTCAGCAGGGGAGATATTTGAACTGCCCTTAAACTACATATTTCAACTTTGGGATGGCCCATGTAGAGCCCTCTTTTGCCTCAGCTAGTGTGCTGCTGTTGCTTAATCCAAAGCAACAATTCTGCTGGCTTTGGCCCAGTCAGACTACAAGGCATTTAGAAACCCAGCTTCCCTGATGTTCCGCTGAGTTTCAGTGTCCAGTTTCCTAAAGCCTATTAAAAAGTTGCAGGCTAAATTAACTTGCTACCTACAGTGGAGGATTTAAAGGAATAAATACTTCCAAATAAACTGCACACGACTAGCTTCTGATCTCTCTCACACTGACTTTTTTCCTTTGCCGTTCAAAGAAAAATCAGAATCTGGCCCAACAGGTCTGCAGCAACAAAGCCTGTAGCAGACAATTCCTGAAAACAAGAAAGGACGTCCTTGCTTGACAGTATAATTTCTCATCTCTATCAATGTAGTTTAAAGGCAGCTTGATCCATCTCACTCACCCCATGGCCATTTAATTGTTATGAATTGTTACAAGTTGCTTCAGCAAGCCAAGTTTTCTAGATGAATGTGTGTTGGCAAACATATTTAAAGAAACTGCAGCATATTCTGAAAGGCACTAGGCAGAATTAAAGGCAGTAGGAGGTCTGTATTTGACTCCCCAGTTTAGAAATCTGTTGATGCACAAACTTACAATCAGCTCCCCATAAGTTTTCATTCAGACTGAAATCTCTGTCCAAAGTCTATCATGTGGAAGAATATATGGCATGAGCAAGGGGGTTTCTGTTCACCTGTAAGGATTTTATTGTGCACAGAAATGATAAAACTGCTACCAATGCAGTAACTAGAAATATAAATAAAACAGGATAGAAAACAAAGCCAGGATATCTAATCTTTTCAAAGCTTCATGATGGTCAGGTCCTGAAATGAAAATTACTTCTGAATAATGTGTCTCTGCCTTGCACCAAAGCAAAACTTTGGATCTAAACCATCCTGAACTCAGGGTCTCTCCTAAAACAGGATGTGAATTTCAGATGGTTTGGCACTCCTTAGGGTGGTAGATTAAGAAAGCCTTTCTGTGGTATGAGAGGATCCATGAATGCAGTCATCTTTTCCTGACAACTGCAGGTAATGGGACTCTTCCAGTAAAATATTTTTCATCTTCATCTGGCTGCTATTCTGGTCCCAGCTGTGCTATTGCAGCTGCTGTAATAAAAAGTGAATAGATTGGGGGAAGATTTTTATTCCATAATATTGTATTCCAGCTCCAGTCTTGAGCATCAGTATTTAGAGTGGTATCTAGCTGCAGCCCTGACATTCATTTTATGACAGCATAGCAAGTTACCACCCATCAGCTAACTGCAGATACCTTAACTTACCCCTAGGGTCTCGTAAAATGCAGTAGTTTCATGAAGGTTGCTTATACTTTTAAAAATTTAACTGTACTAAAATAAGTGCAAGTGTTTGTTTGATGATGCTCAACTGAGAATAACATGAAAGTAAGATGTTATGTCACAGTAACTAAACATGATCACAGTAAATCTTCCTTCAGATTCCACTCTTGACCATTGACAGAAACAGGATACTGGGCTAGAGGTGCCTTTGGTTTGGATAGTTTGAAAACAGAGAGGAGTCAAGTCACTTTGGCTTGATCAAATCACAGGCGCGTACCCTAACAAAGAAAGGAACTAAGACCACTTGTGAAAGGGAATATTCACCGGGAAAGGGGAAAATGTAAACATAAATTACTTTAAAGTTGCTAACTAACCATCTGCTGATCCATCTTAGCATTTCAGTTCTCTCTGCTATAGGTCAGCCCTGGGCTAGAGATCACATTTAACGCTTCCCATTTGTGATGCTGCTGCAGAGAGCACTGCACTGCTCTCTCAGCCCTGCTGGTTTGAGCACAGGATTTATTCTGTGCAAGCAGATGGGTTAGAGATTTGTTGGGCTTCAGTGAGACTCCTATTGCTATTCTGTAACGGCATCAGTTAAATAAACATTAAGGAAAATGGCTGTGTTCTAGAGAGGAAGATAGGGAAGGCAGTCATTTAACACTCATTAAGAAAAAGTCTCTCCCCCCCCCCCGCACCTCCCTCTATATTCTCATTGCTAAACCTAGCACAAAAATCCTAAGAAAGTCTTTTGGCCTCTATGGGGACTTCACTGTCCACATGCAAAGTGGAGTCTGATTTGAAACTCTGCTATGAAAGGTGCCAAGTCTAAGTGTCTAGCTAACTCTCCTCTCATCTTTCTGAGGTCTGATCACCTCAAATGTTTAGCTTAAAAAAGTCAGGGCACTCATTACGCAAATATTAGATTTATCCTATGCAGGAGCAGTATGGGAATACAGACTCTTTGCCCTGTGCATGATACAGTTATATGAAGTAGGGATCCAGGTTAGCTAGAGAATTTTCCCCATATTTCTTAATGGGATACCATGGTTGGTGTTTAAAAGGCTTCAATTTTGCCTTTCCAGATGCTTCAACTTTTACATTTCCAGATGCTCTAGGACTCCCAGGCTGATAAATCTGGCTGAGATACTCAACCTGGCTCCATCCCTGCATGTTTAAATTCATTCCCCATCATTCTAAAAATCCACCAACATTGATCTAAAGAGGAGAAAAGAACAAAATCCTCCTCCACAATTTTTATCAACTAAAAAGGCCACGCTATCTGGGCATTTGCAACCATCACAGCCCACTTTTGGGAATCAGAAAACATTGGTCCCCCCTTTATTTCTTATCAGATCAGCTCCAGAGGATTCCTATTAAACAGCCAAGAGGAATCCTTGGTGCTAGGGGCTGTATACATGCAAACTGTCATCATGGAGAATTTATAAGTGAAGTATGCAACAAAAGACAGCTGGGGACAGTATCAGCTCTTCCATGATCTGGACATTGAGGTGGAATACACTCACCCGTCTTCATTCTTGTCAGTGAACTGGCAGCACTCATGGATTTAGGTCAACATTGAGTTTGAAAACTGCTTCTTAACTAGTTTTTATTAACAAACTAGGTAGATGTGGTTTTTTAAACCAGGTAGAAGAGCTCACTTTTAGGGGCAATCACTGGCATATATTCTAGGGGTACAAGCTTGTTCCAGGCAGGGGAAAAAAATTAAGGAGGAGAAGCAGGCAGACGCCATCTGAGAGCCCTGGCCACTCATGGAGTGGTCAAGTGGACGTCTCCAAGGTGATGGCAGGGGCAGGATTTGCCATCACCCCTGCTTCCCGGGGAGGTGCATGGAGGTGCAGTGTGCAGTTAGGGTAAGAAACATCAGGTTTCCCTTTAATGTTTATTTCTATTAAAAAAGGAGAGAGGGAAAGAGGGAATTATATGTTGTATGTTATGTATTAGATTTAGAAATCTTACAATCAGAGTGAGAAATTATCAAAATTTAGAAGGGTTAAGACAGCCCAGAACACCTGCTTTTCTCAGTTAAAAATTCATTCAATAGGGGAAAAAACCTTGGTGCACCCCTCTGTCCAGTATTCTGCCATGGAAACTGTTGATATTTCTTATGTAGCAGCAAGCGGTATGTTAATCTGATTCTTACTTTAGATTTTAAAAGTCTTGTGTTTTAAGAAAAACCTTTGCTGACAGCTCCCTGGCTGAATTCAGTTTCCTTTTTTGTGCACTGAAGTCTCATAAAGATGCTGGCATTTCAGAGGAAATTTAGCTCACTGAGGGTGCATTTCATCTTTCTGTTATTTCATCTCACCGTCTCCTTACTGGATTCCATCTGCCTCACTCTCTCTCCCTTTTTGTCTTCCCAAAGTGGCCATCTTTTGCTCCATTTTTCATCACATGCTGATCATTATATGATTTTGCTTTTGCTTAGCCAAAAAACCCAATTGCAATGACCCCAACATCCCAGAAGTCAAGCCATCAATATAAGTTTGGAATGAAAGCAATATTGACTGCCAGCACTTCTATAATTCCTAGCAATCAACTCCAGTCTCTTCTCTCTTAATGATAGATGGATAAACCATTTGACTTCACTTTTCCAACCTATATGGAGGCCTTCACCATCCTTTATAACCCTCAAATTCAAGACAATTAGGACTTGATTAAATCCTATCATGTCTCAGGTCTCTTAAGCCAAGTAATGGCTTCTTGGAGAAGCCAAGTAATTTTGCAGCTTCTCTCACTCCCTCCCCTCTCCGTTCTGGTCCATGTGCATTTCTGGCTCTAAACATGAGTTTAATTAAATGTACTTGACATCCAAAATAATTAAGGAGATGATTGTAGACATTTAACACAGAAGCTATGTTTTTATTAGCAATTTGGCTAGGAAAAAATATATCCATACTTATACATATATTTATATATACATTTACACTTATATTTGCATGTACATACCTATTTGCATTTATATTTATATTTGTACTTATATATACACTGTATATATAGACATATATATACATGTAATACAAATCCGCAGGTCTCCACTTTGTGTTGATTCACATCTCTACACTGGCTTCATGCATGCAAACTAATTTCCCGGAGAAAAAAACTAAATAGAAACCCTGATCCAAATGTGTTCCATACCTACTAGGGTATGCCCCAAACTATGCAGCAGACACACCACAAGTACCTAACACACATGCACCTTCAAAAATGTTGGTTGAGATTTCCCACAACACCTTCAGGACACATGCTTTATAAAAGACTCAGTACGTGAGTGCATATGTCCCTAAACTACCAGCTCCCTACAGACTTTTCACTCTCTGCTTCTGTGACATCCCAGCCTTATGTCCTCAACCTTCCTTGCTTTCTGGTTTTAATCCATTTCTACTTTTTATTCATCCTATATTATTTTGGCAGCACCCTTAATAGACAACTTTAATCTTTTCTCTCTTTACACCATTTCTGTTTCTATAATTCTTTTACCCTTGTATGCCATGTTAACACTTGCATCTTACGCTCAGCACCAATATAAGAGTGGTATCAGCTTAGATCCTCAGATAATAGCCTCATGTGATAGTTACATTGGGATGCACAGAGTCTTGTCTCTTCATCACGGCATGTTTGAAGGCAGGTACAATTTCCACATCCTAAAGGAAGAGCAATTTTTGCTCATGATCTTCAAAACTTTTGTCAATGTCCATCACCATGGCTGTTGATGGTCCCCTGGTCTTGCCCAGGCTGAGGGGAAAATAAGTTCATCTATGAGCTCTGCACAGCTAAGAAAGAGACTCAGAGTTTCGATCTGTTCAGAACTGTGCTGAAAACAAAGGCATAGGAGGGGAAAGTTGGACACAGGCAGTCTCTGAGATCTCAAATAGAAAGAGGTCATCAGTGCCCAGATCCTTTTGGCTCAAATGGCAAGAAGAATTTTGAGGATACAGAAAGGATACACCAAGCCTCACAAAAATGTGACTTTATTTCTGTTGCATGGAAATGAAGAGAGAAAGATAGACAGAATTAGATTCAAGTTGTGCCCACATAAACAGTGAACTTGGTCTTCATTAATCCCAAAATGCCTTTTGATAAGAAAAGCTCAAAGAGCCCAGCTGTGCCTCGTGTTTGCCCTGCAGAACAGCCATCCTTCTCTTCCCTGTGCTGTTCCTGAGATCTCCCCACTGCTAGGGTTCAGCTATAGGCAATAGGGCTAGCCCTGCAGAAAGAAAATATGGGAGTGGGGCTATTTTTAGTGAGCAAACCATAGGCTGTCAGTCTGCGAGGCAGAGGTATCCATCTAGAAATCAGAGGAGCAGCATTATCGGATGTGAGAGCAGGTCAGTTTACAGACAGGTTCCATTTATAAATTGTTCATAAAGAGCTGACAAATGACTGAGCAAGGTTTTAATAAGTGATTGTACTTCAGTAATAAGATTAAGCAATCATGACATGGAAACATTCGTAACAAATATTAATTGAATCTCTGACATGCTCATAACAATATGTATTATAAATGGGATAGACTTAAAGGGATTTGGCATTAAATAACACCTGGTAAACTACATGTTGCTCCTCACTTCTCCAATAGCTTCAATGATGTTACTGTTTTATGCTATCAGGTATACATAGCAAGGTAAGAGGAAGGTTGAAAAAATTCCTTTATCTGTCCTGTACTGTAAAGGATAAAAACTTTGCCTGTTTATCTGCACCTTGAGACAATTTGCTTTTTTCCAATAGTTATCATCTCAGGGGCAAAGTGTGGTCCAACAGTCAAACATGCCCTTTCGGGTCATTGGAAACATAGGTCTAATTTCCTGCTCTCCTAGAGACCCCTTGTAAGATCTTAAGAAGGTCGTGATCTTTCTGTAACATCTAAGATACCATTTCTCCAAGGTGAATCTGCACCAAGATTTTGAAGTGGGGATCAAAGCAAGGATCTTGCTTGGATGCAGCACTATGAGTATCTGTTGAAGACAGCACCTCAGAAAAAAAAAAAAATCTTCATTTCAGGGGAAAACTGTACTGCTGTTCTTATTTCAGTAAGAATCAGCATGCCATATTGAAGCCAACTTTATATTTCTTCTTTTATCTTTGTTAAGAAATGATAGAAATATAGGGGTTAAAAAAGTGAAAGGAGGTGCAAGCTTGGTTTTCAGCATGTCAGAGGACTGTGGGATGATTCTTTAAATAAAAGGGCAATTAAAACCAACCTGGGTAAGAACTATAAGCAAGTCTGTTGTCTAAAACAATTCTGCGCTGTCTCTAGCTGTGCCTTGGGACCAGATTATGTATTTGTTCTTTTCCATCTCTGGTTACTGTGATGCTGTACAGAGTCCTGAGACAAAGCTGTGAAAAGCTTCATCTAAAGCCAAATTGCTCTGGGGTAAAAAATCGTCTTTCTCTTTGACGCAAAATAGATGTCTCTGAGAAGACATAGGAAAGGATGAAAAAAACATCAGTAATTGCTGTTTTGCAAAGGAAAGCTCCAGGGACAACTGACTTAATTATGCTAATCACCCTATCAATCTTAATGGAAGAGAGACTGTAATACTAAAAATACAGTCAGTGAGGTGCCAAGAAAATTCATGGTTTTCTCACATTTGCTAAGGCCACTGATCATATGACATCATTATAAAGGTATCACCTTGCTCAGAGATAAACCTTAACTAATGCAAATCCATTCAAATGGTCAGGTAGGTGTCAGCGGAGATGGCTTGTACTGACTGCCACATAAGATAATGAGACTGCTCCTAAAGCTTGTTATGCAAAAATCTCATGGAGGAGAGGAGAGCCAGAGACAAACTTTTGTTAAACTTTAAAAAGGCTGTGAAATCCCTCTCTTCTAGTTTTTTGTCACTTTCTGGCTCTCTTGTTAAGTTTTTCCCACTTTTGTGCATTTTCAGGTAGTAATGTAATTCAGACCATGGAATGAATATGAAGCCTGAGCCTCTTCAGGAATGGTGGTTTTACTCAAATCACAAACGGAGAATTGTTATTAATAATGGAGGTGGATTTTTCTGAAGGGGCATATATCTCAGGTCTCTTGTAAGGTAAGAAACGAGGGAAATACCTGTGAGCATGGAGAGGTTAAGCAAGTGCTGCTATTCCCACCTGGTACTGAAGGAGGAATGGGAATCTGATTTGACATATGATCAAGCTTGTTCCTACTATCTCAGAGAGATATACTATGGCTGGTGTATATTCATTCTCCAAAGGGGTCACCCAAGTTTACTACAAATACTTACACGGGACAGTATCTCCCCAGTGGAGCCTATACAAGGGGGGAAGAATCTCCCACACACTTTGAAAAGTGTATTTCCACCTTAGTTCCTTTCTGAGGCTGCCTGATGAATGAAGATGATACATGAAGCTTTAGCATCCAGCTGATTTGTTCCTTTTTCTCTCGCCTTTCAGAAAAGACCCTACTGCTTCCCGTCAGCTCTGATTTGGTCATGTTACAGACTACAGCACAATTTTAGCAAAAAGTGACTTGTGTTTATAGCTTTATAGTCTGCTTTGGGAAGCAGTACAAGTCAGTTAAAATGGAAGGTCACCAGAGAGAGTATGTGGATGAAGGGATAAGTGATAGGATATGCTATTCTTCTCTTAACATGTTTCAGATTGGATGTTGAGCAGAAGCTCCCTAGCCTTTTTTCCCTGGAGCCCATTTTCCTAGATCTGTTTTCAGTGATGTCTATCTTTCCCAAAACAAAATCATCCAACAGCTTTATTTTGAAACTGGAGTATCTCCAAAATTCAAGTCCCACCTGGGTAGGAAAACTTGACATTTAAGCTACAGGGCTGGAGTATGTATAGGAAGACTCCATGTTCAGGTTTACAAAATGTATCTATCTCCATCTTCTACCACAATGATGATAATGTCATGTGAACTGCTCACAAATACAAAGAACTAAAATTTAGTATAGCATTTTCTGATCAGTTAGTATTCTGTTTGCTCTCTTGCTGCAGCTAGCTGAATCAATTTTGTGCCAATTTAAAACTAAAATAAAACCTTGTTTTTTTAAACAAATATGTTCTTTATTTATGTATAATAAACTCCAGTGACCACATTCTCATTTTAATAGGGAAGGCTGATGCTTTCAAAAATGTAGGGTGACTTCTAAACAAAGATAAATTTCAAAGTAATTTATATTTTTATAAAAAAAACCCAATGAAAATATTTATGAGAAATATATTGACATGGGCTGAAACTGTTCTAAATTCTGCACAAATTAATGAATAGTTTTGGTTGTCTTGAAATGGCTTTTTATTCAATATACAATTCTGAAAAGAAACAAAAGATGATGGATGGTATTTCAGAAAAGCACTTTTTATACAACCTAGATTCAGAAATTAACTAAATATGTTATTTTAAATCGTGCAGTATTGCATGGATCTGTGGAGATGTAAATCATAAACACATACTTGATTTTACTTTCAATGGTTTATACTATTTTTTAACTTTTTTCAAGTAAGTTAAATTAAATTGCTGAGTTTGAACCATTTGACACAACCCAATCAGATCATCCTACCCCATTATGTAGGATGTGCCAGGGTAGTAAACAGCAAAAAGGGTTTTTTATCTCCAGTTGTAGGAAAGACTCTTTCCTGACTGCTAATGCTGATGTAGGACGCTGAAGGCTGATATCATGTTATTAGATCTAAGGTACTAAAAAAGCACAATGATTTCATGAAATTTTTCAGTACTTCAATAAATCTAGCCGTACATTTATGATTAGATGGTAATCTAACATCCTGAGAGCTACAGACACCTCTATACTGTTTTAAGTAATATATAAATCTTCTACTTGTTCTTAGCTAGTTTGGTTTTTTTTGGAGTAGATCAATTGCTATTATTGCAGTATGTGACACCTTACTTATGTCACAAGGCAGCATAGTGAATAGAAAGCATCCAATTTCTATGTCCTTCATGGTGCAGAGTACTTAAATCAAATCTCCACTTGCAGAAGTCCCCTTTGACTAACGTGTTGAGGACTGGACGGAGAAAAGAATATGGTTACTTGAGTTTATTATACATAAAAGAAGAAGATTTTTGTTAAAAAACAAGGCATTTACACCCCACTGTAATATTACTCTAGCTTTAACGATTCTATGAAATCCATGATAGGAAGTGTCACTGAAATAAAAAAAAAGATGAGAGACATTGGGTTGTGGAAGGCATTTCCTATGGCGGGCCTTCTGCTATGTCTTCAGCTACCTTTTTAAATATTTGTCATACTACAAGCTTTGCAGGTAACAGGGAGTTTTGTCATAACAGAACAAAATTAAGTGATTAAAATTCACACCTCTAGCAAAAAAAAAAAAAAAAAAAAGAACATGCCTACTTAAGGAATGATTTATCTGGGTGGATTAAAGCTGATCCCTTGGAGGGTGTAACTAGCAGACAGCTGCACATAAGTATGAGACAGAGAAAGAATTCACCAGGAAATCAAACTGTCTAGGGCAATATCTGCTGGGGAGATGTGGGAAATACCAGAGAAGCTACCGTCGAACTTCTAGGTTGATTGTACAATGGAAGAAAAAGTATTGGACTGTATGAAGTTAAATGCAAAACCAAATAATTACAGAGGTTAGTGCTAGACTAAAGCACGAAGTTCTTCCAGCTCAAACCTTCCCAAACAAAAATTCTGAGCTCTGTGTCCCCACAGCGGAAGAAAACAGCTCTGCGCAAGTTTGCATCCCCTTTGCATGGAAATAATTGTTTTATCCCCATCTTGAAGCTGAACCCAAAAAGCAAGGTAACATCATGCTAAGAAAAGTACAATTGCAGAGGAGAGATTAGTACAAGAAAAGCAAAAAACAAACCAAACAAAAAAAAAAGAAAAAAGGAAGCTTGTAATACTTGAGCACCTTCCTGCCTGCAAATATTTTATGATGGAGAAATATTGAATTAGTGAATCTGAATATGGCACACACATATTGCCTGGGAATTCAGATGTGCATTTGATTTTCGGTATCATCTGGTAAGGGGAGAGATCAGTGACTGGCAAGCCAGTAGAGCTGAGTAGGTGGGGAGAGGATACATTTGGCAAGCTGGTCAGAGCTGACTTAATTCCCAGGAATCAAGGCACCAGTGGTGTGCAGAAGGATATGCTGCTGGGCTCAGCCTGTAAAACAGCTTAGGAATCAACTGTGATTACATTGAACTAGGCTATCACCAGCCCAGCTCTGAAGATGATCAGGGCTAGGAAGGGCTTGTAAGACCATGGTTATTGAGCTGTGCAGGGGCCCCCGAGGCGTTGGGAGGGCAGGGAGAGCACAGAGCGGGGCAGTTCTGCCACCTCCCATGCCACGGGGCTGGGTGTAAATGGCAGTTTTCCAGGTGGGATCCACAGAGTTGTCTGTCTTTGTACTGTACAAGAGAGAATGTAGTAGGGGAAACAGAAGTCGGTGGAGCTGAGGGTGCAGAGCTCTTTTGGCATAATTTTAATAATATCACCTGTCTGAAGAGACTGTATGTAGCTCTAAAAGAACTGTGAAAACTCTTCAGCTTTCATACATGCCAGCTAGTAAAATGGATGTTAAACCAACATTTATGAAACCCTGGCTTTCAGGTCTCAGGAATGGCATGTCCTGATCATGCCTGTCCTGTTTGGATCCTTTGCGTCTGGCTACCTGCACCTGAAACAGGCCAAAGAAAAACTTTGGTACAATTCACAGCAGCCTTTTGAGCAACAAAGAAATACATTAAGTTCTCATCCATTGAGTACTCTAAGCCTAGTTAAGTTAGATCTGCAGAGCACATAGTCCTATATAGGATATATATAGAGAGGAAATATCTTTGTTTCCTGTGGTGCAATAGCAATAAGTTCAAGGTATGTTTTACTTGAAAAGGGAGAATATTTTCGGAAAGCAACACCTCTAAGAGAAGACTCTCAGCAGAATCCACTTTTCATGTATAGCTGTAAGCTGTGCTGATGTGCTGACCCAAACACCCTCATAAATTTAGACTATATGGAAGGCGCTGCATGTAATTATCTGAAGCAGCTAGAACATTTATTATGATAATTAAAGTCAGTTACTTTTATCACTGGATAAAAAAATAAACACCACCTCTAACACTTCCCTCATTTTCCTATCTCTTGCACAATATAATATTGCCACAGTAATTACTGTATCTCACCACCCTCCTAGCAAATTCCAAAGGCAGGGACATCTTAATTCACTTGGCTAGTTTCTTTCCGCATGACTGCTTCACTCGGCAGTAGTAGATGGATATGTTCCTTAAAATGTTGATAGCACTCCTGACTTGGTTTGCTTTAAAAAATGAGTAGTTTATTGTTGTCAGAACACCTCTGGATAATGAAGGACATGGTTTGAATCATTGCTAAGAAATTATTAGCTCATAAGCAATGCCAGACACATCCTAATGCACTCTGAAATGGGATGTTATTATGACTATGGGAACAATATGAGACTGAGAATATCTTATACCATTCATTTCTGTGTAAATGTCTGTTCTGTTTGGAGATGGAGTAGAATAGCAGTCTATTAAAATAGTCACTACTTTTCCTCTTGGGATTATATTCAGGGCCCAATTAATAGATTAACAAAGTTACTGACAGTGTTTAGAAAGTTTGATTTTCAAACTTCTATTGAAATGTACTTCAGTTTTAGAGCAAAGGATACTCCATTTAAGTCAAACAAGGCACTTTAGGGAAATAGAATGATGCAATTTGTTACCAGCTATCCTGTTCAACATCAGCTGTCTGTTTCTCTGTTCTTTTCTGGGCTTCTCTTTGCAGCAGAAACAGTAGTTATCTATATCACAACAAAGCCTCTTCCAGGCCTCATGTCCAAGGTCATAGATCTTTTGTGCTCTGGGCTGAGCCTGCACTTTCTGAGAAAAATTCCCTCTGATATTGCTTGTGTGTTAAACAAAGACATATACAAAAAACCCCAAACCCTTAGTACAGTGAAGCTCTGTTTCGATTCACTCTTCAACAAGGAGAAACTGAATAAAAAAAGAGCTATTATAAAAAAATGTTTATGGAAAAGTTCACCAATTACAATAGGACAAAATCCAAGAAAACTAATGGCTGTTCTTGCAGCTCTCGAAAGTAGTTCAGAATCGTCCAAACAAGTAGGATATTGAACAAATACTTGCAGTTCTTAATGGCATACATCTTTCAGGAAAAACCAAACAAAAGTCTGTGCCAGTACAGTACATGGGAACATTTCGTGGGGCACCCAGGTCAAACACCTTTGGCCACAATTTTCTGGGACATCCAACTTCCATGGTGCCAGTGAGAATCTATTGCACAGCACCACAGAGGTGTCTGAGTTCTCCTGGAATTCAAATAATACAATGAATAATGTGACTCAGGCAGGATCTCAGGCTGCTTAGCTTATTAGTACGGATATAACAAAACGTAGTTACAAAAAAAAGTTACCTAATGGAACTATTTTAACTAAACTAAGCTGAATAACCAGCTGAGACACTGAAATATAGAAACATAGAATGGTTTGGGTTGGAAGGGACCTTTAAAAATCATCTAGTCCAATCCCCCTGCCATGGGTAGGGACATCTTTCAGTAGCTCAGGTTGCTCAAAGCCCCATCCAACCTGGCCTTGAACGCTTCCAATGATGAAGCATCCACAACTTCTCTGGGCTACCTGTTCCCAGAAAATATTTTTTAAGACTGAAAATTTTAACTGTTCCTTGGCCTTTTACCACCAACACCATATCTCACACTGCCTCCTCCCCCACCGTTCATGGTAAGCAGGGCCCCTTTCTCGCTCTGACGGGGAGTTAGAATCATAGAATCATTGAGGTTGGAAAAGACCTCTAAGATCATCGAGTCCAACCGTCAACCCAACACCACCATGTCCACTAAACCATGTCCCTAAGTGCCTCATCTACACGTCTTTTAAATCCCTCCAGGGATGGAGACTCCACCACTTCCCTGGGCAGCCTGTTCCAATGTTTAACCACTCTTT
>NW_008795129.1:14479612-14488442 GCF_000699145.1 Aptenodytes forsteri
CCAGCATCCTGAACAGGCCAAAGTCCGCCCTCCGGAAGTCCATGGTTGCGGTTTTGCTGCCCCCCCTCCTTACTTCACCAAGAATGGAGAATTCTATCATTTCATGGTCGCTAAGCCCAAGACGGCCTCCGACCACCAAAAAGTTAGTGTCGGCTAGTTGCTGCTTTGCACAGGTGGTGGGGTCTTCTACTGTGATGGGCATTTCAGATGCCAATAAGCTTCATGAAAAAGCCTTGACAGTCTGAAAGGTGCAGCAGCACCTGAAGAAATAGAGAAACAAGGACTCACTCCACTGATATCCAAGGGCCTTATTTTAAAAGAGAAATGGACAAAAAAGGCTGCATTGTCAAAACCAGGCTGATGTTTTCTATAGCTCCCTCCTTGCTTTCAGCAGGGACTATAAATCACATTGTGGCAGTGATGGCATAGACAGGGTATGATCAGGAGCTGGAGTTTTCTCTGGGGAGTTGGGTACTCTGTCATGTTCTTACAGGACACTCACACTGGGGCAGTCAACAAGCCCGCCTCACGGCTGGGATGTGAGAGCGGGGTCTACCACAGCTCAGTGTTGATAGCTAGGGTTTGACTGCCAGCAATTTAATGCCATCTCTGGGAGCACTGGATCACTGGCAGAAAGAAAAGCATGCTTTTCCATAAGCTCAGCATAGGAGGGAGAAGATGCATACCTGCATACCTTAATATGGTTGCACATTATTAGGGCACAGGAGTGAGGGCCTTGCAGAGGGTTGTGGTGATGTAGAGGCTGGAGCAGGAAGCCTCAGCTCTCTGCCGCAGCAATCATAGAATCATGGAATAGTTTGGGTTGGAAGGGACCTCTAAAGGTCATCTAGTCCAACACCCCTGCTGTGGGCAGGGACATCTTCAACTAGATCAGGTTGCTCAGAGCCCCGTCCAGCCTGACCTTGAATGTTTCCAGGGATGGGGCATCCACCACCTCTCTGGGCAACCTGTTCCAGTGTTTCACCACCCTCAGCGTGAAAAATTCCTTCCTTATATCTAGTCTAAATCTACCCCCCTTTAGTTTATACCTATATTTTATCCTATAGCAATGCCATAGGCCATAAACAAGAGCTTGAACTGAGATAAATTTATTGAGTGTGTGGAGAACCTTCTCCTCCAGGGGTTGGGCTGCATTTAAAAAAAAAAAAGTGTTTAAAAAATATTGACAAGGCCTGGGATCCTGGTGTAGACAACACCAGGAATATATGCAACTACTGTGAGGCCACGTGATTTGCCTACTTGTTACACAGCAAAAATTGAGTGGGATCTTCATGCTCCAGTGCTAGTTAACTAGCAGGTCCTCCTAGAGGTTAGTCTACAGCATTAGTGATGCCTTAATGTACTTCACCTTGTGGGCCATTTCGAAGACAGAAATGAACATATTGTGATGGATAGTGACCCTTAAAATTCTCCCTGATCCAGGCCATATGCCATTCCATGAGTATCCATGCAAAGTAAGCTGAAGATAAAAATAATTGAGTAAAAGTCAGTGTGAAGTGCAGTAATTGACATTAGTTGATGTAAGATTCTTTTCTTCTCTTGACCATTTTTTCTCTTGCTCATACCCTGTTAGTCTTTTTGTCCCACTGTATTCCATACTGGGGTGTCTTAATTTGAATCTTCTTCACTGAAACTCCCCAGTCTTTCTTAGGAAGAACTTCTCGGTGAATTAAACTATTCCTTGCTTGTAGATCAATCATTTTTAAAAATAATAGGACATTAAATAAATATATCTGTGTCTCTATTAGTAATGCAAGCGTGTTGAAAAAAAGTATTTAAACATTGATTAATGAATTTAATCATTTCCATAGAAAATGGCATAAAGAATGAAAACAGCTCATTAGAAAAGAGTCTGTGAAAGTAAATATTTAGTCTGGTAAAGTTTCCTGGGGAAAGTCAAGATCTGAAAGACCAAAAAAATCATAAAATGTACTTAACTCCAATTACAGTGCTGGTTTTGTTGCTGCTGTTGTTTTTACTATTACAAAGCTGTGTTATTCCAATGAATACGTATGGGAAAAGCTACAGCTGGAAAGTGTTATTTATTTCATCATCATAAACTTGTAAACCACTAAGAACAAACCTGGTTTGGCTCCCAGCTGTTAAATATTTTCAGTCAGTCACAGCAAAATAGTGAAAACCACTCCCTTTTTATACTGACCCATCGCCTATATTTGTCACTGCTCATGTGGACCACTAGCTCAGGTTCAACACTTCCAGCAGTCAGCTACAACTACAAGGCAACCACTCTAATACACATACCTATCTATCTGGGGAATTATTCTTCATATTTGTATGTTTTATTCCAAGGTAAATGAAAAATTAAGCAAACTAATTAGGGTCAGAAACAAAAAACAAAGGAACCAAAATTTCTATATCGAGTTGTCACTTGCTGCACAGCAACAATATAACAAATTGTATGCCAAGGAGAAGAAAAACCTGAGTCTTTCATCCTCAGCCACATAGTGACCTGGACTTATTTTCTGATCTCAATGAGCTGAGACAAAGAGAATGTACTAAGTGGGGAGTATCTGCATTTGCAAAATGCTTTCCAGATGACAAGATTACGGAGAGATAATAATGAAAGTTTGTTAGGCTACCACCATCCCTGTGCAGAGAATATTTCACCTACTGCCTCATTCCACAGGAATGTGGTAGTTTTTTGCTGTTTCTCAGGCATGTTCTTTTTATCCCTTGCTTCTCACATTCAAGTTTAACATTTCCGTGGTTCTACAGGGCAGTAACAGTTCTATCATCAAGTAAAGGAAAATATTCAACACCAAATAGCACATTAATACCTGGTCAAAATGCAGTTATTAGAGAAATTAGATCCTTCCTGAAGAAGTTGCTAGAGCATACCAAGTTCACAATTTACAGTAGCAGCTTCATGGAAAAGGTATAATGAGTTCAGGCATTTAGCCAATAGCGTTGACAACATTGTACCCTGTCAGAAAACAGGGCATCTGACCCATTGCAGTTCTTACTGCTTTTGGACTCCCTGTTCCAAGGTACTTATAATCCATATCTATGGTTTTAAAATTAAGTCTGTCATTGATATTATTTTGAAGACAATTAGATCATAAGACGATTGTAGAGTCCTAATGGATTTTAAAGATACTTTAGCCCCTCTCCATTTACAGGGTCAATACTTGAACTGAGCTAGGATACTTTTGGAAAAAAAATTTGAATTAATAGAGGGGTGGCAATAACAGGCCTCTGAATTGCATGAAAGGCTTACCCACATCGCTAGTGAGCTTCATCTTTGGACTTCCGAACTGTCTTGTCCTCCAAGACAGCAGTGGTTGTAATGGTTCATAAAAATAATCACTAAAGGTTGATCACTCAGTCTTAGACATCAAAAATGAGAAGAAGAGACTGCAGATGGCACTTGCTAACTTGCTGTGGATCCAGTGCTGTAAGAAAAGGTTCTAATAACATCAGGAACCTAATTTTCTACTTAACTGGTCATTGTCTTCATAGGCATTTTCAGATACAGTGGATCACTCTATCATTCACTCCAGAGGAAGACATTCTCTATGGAGGAAATTTAATTCAGATCTTCAATGATAAGGATGGGAAGACATTTCCCAGGTAGTGGGGAAACAAAGGTATTTAGGGGACATGTAAGTAGGGGATCTGCCATGTTTTGAAGGCTTTTTCCCCTCTTCAGCACAGAGTGGGTCGTACAACCTCAGTGCAAAGTGAAACATTTCCCTTCAAACATTCATCTTGCCTGGATTGAGGGTCAAACTGCTCTTCACTGAAGACTTCTGGAACAGCCCAAAATCTGAATAGTGAACAGCCTGTATGAACTGGTAAAAGGCTTTTCCGATAAGAAATTAAATGAATCAAAAGCAGACTAAAAAACCAGTTGAAATAGGGGTAAAACTTCACCCCCTACAACTTGAGGGGAAAAAATCCCCAAACTGCAGGGAAGCCAGTCAGGGAACATGCAATTAACTGGTTGGCATTTATGCAGGATCCTGGGATGAATGTCCTTTGCAGGCTTTCTGCCAGTACTGTACAGGCTATTTCTGTTTGAAGGGCTTCATCTTCACAGGGGCTGAGAGTTCTTTTTTTTTTTTTACCACTTTCATGCAGTCAAATAATGATGACAGAAATACCAAGAAACAAGATCAAATGTATTGTGGGTCACTACTGCTCTTTTACCAAAGTGCTGGCACCTAGACCAGCTCATCAACACATATCAGAGGTTAAAGAAAATAATAGCCTGGGCACTGTAGAAAATGATAAGAAACAAGTAGGAGGGAGGCAGATAGTACTGTCTGAACCCAATGTTATTTCCAAAGGTTAGGAGAGAATGAATATTTCTCCTTTTTTTAAATGTCAATTTAATCTGAAAGACACTGAACCTCAAATAACATTTCAAACTAACATAGAACTTCTGAAAACAAGGTAATTGCTGATCTAGCAGCCAGGGATTTCATCTTGAACTGACTGTTACTTTCAATACCCTTGTTGCTTTACAATGTAAATACATATATTGGGAGGAGAAAAAAATGTGTAGGAAGGGAAAGGGGAAGAAAGATCCAAGGACAGCTGCTGAGTCCTTGGCAATAGTGAGCTACTGAAACCAATGTACTGAGATTTAAAGAAGGATGTACTACTATCTGTCTGGATATTTTGTGATCTTTCCTCACCAGACATAGAGGCTGCTACAGTAAAGGCTTTGTGCCTTTTTGATAGGAAATCAGTCACTTTAAAGGTGAAGGGCCTTGCCCAAGGCTCCACAGGAAATCTGCAGCACATCTGAGGAACCCAAATTCAGGGGTATAATGTTGGGTTTCTTCTAAATGTTCTTACACCATAATCGAAAATCATATAACTTCTTAAATCTCTTTAAATATACTCTGCACCTGGCTTAAGACATGGTAACACACTTCAGCTTTTGCTGCTTATGAATCAGAAGATGACAAGTTACAGGAATTTTTACTATCAGCTGATGCAGCTGGAGATGTTCAGCTTAAACATTATGAAAAACTTCTTGGCTAGAGGACTGCTGCAATTCAGGGACAGGCCACCCAGAGGGACTGGAGTCTCTGTCTGAAAGTTTTTTAGACTCAGGTAGACAAATATCTCTGCATATATACCCAATTATTCCTACTCTGGGAATGGAGCTATGTACAGTACAGGAACGGATCAATTGATGGTTCTTTCAACTAATAGTAATAACAGCACTCTGAGAGCAGAGTTCAAAGTGCTCACTGTGTCACTGCATGCTCTAGATACCTATCTGGGATTTGAAGGCTCTAGTTTAAAAGTTTTCTTTGCAGAATCACCATCTGATTAAGCCAATAATTTCTTTTTTTTTTTTTAAAGATCCAAATCATTACAGCCAGGCTAACATTTAGTAATTAAGTCTGGCTGTAACTTAATTGTTGGAAAGGCTTTGAGATCTCAGCATGAATTTAGTATCAAATCAGTTGTTTAAAAAAATGAATTGGCTGCTGAGAAAGGTAAATAACATGCTACCCATACAGTACTACTGATATCATAGATGCATGCTTATTTTGCATATGATCTACAAATTAATGGTTTACAGTAGAGAATCCAGGATTCAGAGCAGTCTACTTCTGGTGATCTTTTCCTTTTCCACAAAGTAAAATGGCCTTTATACAGAAATTAATATAACAGTTTCACTAAATTGGTCCTGCTGCTATTTATGCCAATAGCATGATGAAAGGAGCTATTTCTGTTTAGGAGTATGGGGGAAGGCATGTAAGGAAGATTCAAAAGAGAAGAGAGATGCATAATGCATTGGTAGAACTTTGATGTATAACTGTGCTGCAAACTCATCTGAACTTTTTTTTTTCTTTCTGTATTAATTTAAGTGCTCTGGAAGTGTTGATTTCCAGCTTTTATGGAAAGAAAAAAAAAAAAAGGCCCTGTCTTTATCCACAAATCAATGCTGTAAGAAGAGTGGCAGTGCCAGGTGCTGCACAAACCACTATCATTCAACATGGTCTAAGTCCTGAACATCCTGAGAGGCAGAAATCATCTATTGTCATATTTCAAGAGAATGATCTGCATAATAAATGTCGCAACTGATAATGGCATTTTGTGATGTATGCACTCCCTCAACAGGAAGTATGCTAGGATTCCAGATCCAAAACTTCATATGAATTTTTAAATAGCCCTCACTCCTTTCAGGTACCTTGTGCTGGATTTAGAATAAAAATTTAAAATTTAAATGTACCTTCTCTTGCATCCTCTTTAGGGCTTTAAAGGTGAATTTTCTTCTGTGTTCACATGCTTGTGAGTATTGTTTTAGAACTGCGCATCCACTGAAAAGAAATCCTGATAATCCCCCTTGATCAGAGAAAGAAATGATACACTAAAACCCTTTGAGAAGTAGAATGAGTGTAAGATCTTCCAAACACTCACTCTTCCCTCTTTTCTCCCTCCTACATGTTAAATAGTACAAGAAAGTGAAATACTTGTCTTTCTGTTAGTTGGTAAGATGAAAAACACTCCTGTGTGCTGTGAAAATGGTTTTTTTGCCAAAGACATTTTCTAATAAAGACTACATGTACCTTTCCAAAGTAACTGGTGGTCCTCCAAGAATTATTTTGAGGACTCTTTGCCAGAACAAATTCATATTTGTCAAATCTGAAGACCAGGAACCCGATCAAAGTTCCGTAGTATCAAGATGAATCTTCCTATTGTCTTCCACTGAAGTTTGGAAGTTGTTCTAAGCACGTCTCCTAGGCATGGCAGCCTACCTATAAAGTTTATGGGAGCCTGTCTAGATTCATTCAGAGTTAACCCGGGTATTTTTTTTATTAAATCAGGAGTGTTCTATTCTTTTACACTTGGAACAATCTTTACTCCCAGCTGTGTGTTCAGGAAAACTGATGCATCAATTTTGGCCATGGGTAGTCAAATCTAAAGAAGACAGGCCTTCAGTGAACCACAAAATATAGATTGCACAGACAAAATAGGAAAACTCTTTAAGGTGAAAAAAATCAGATTTTCTTATGTTTCTAAACATGACCTGACTTTTCTGATCAAGAATTCACCATTATAAAATAAAAGCTGTGACAAAAGTAAATCAAATCCATAAGTGAGTCATGGACCATATGCCTTCAGACAAACTATGCAGGAGAAGTACACACTTAATCAGACAGAATCAACTGTCAACAACTGGATCCCATGATGGGATTTTAACAAAAAAGGCACCTACGCTGTAGGTGGAAAATATAACACATTGTGTAACATGTTACAATTCACTGTAGAAGTCAGGGAATTATTTCTGAAGGGGTAGGAAATGTCTCCTCTGGACCCTGCAGTCTGAAGACCTGACATTTGATAGTACATGCCTGACATGACTAGCTCAGACTTTAATCGGATCTTTAACCATGTTTGTGTTTTGTCTCCTGTGAGAAGCATGCTTGCTAAGAAGTACTTTATTTACACTGTACAGTAGGATACGATGCATAATAAAAATTGAATATAGTTGGCACACATTGATTTGTGAACTTGCTGTCTATGCAGACAAATATAGCTACATAATCTGCTCTGTTGCATTTATACCAAAGAAAAAGCCAGCTTCTATTTATTACTTAGCCTGAATACTGAGCTTCCCAGGTTAGATCCACACAGCTGTAAATTATGAAAGGTACAATGGGAATGAGTTAAAGCATTACACCAGCGCTGCAAAAACTTTATTGGAAGTTAGTTATCAAGATGTATTCCATACATAGTTTATTAGATATGTATCAATGACAAATGTGTAGTGCTGATGATAGACTTATAAATGAATCCAGCCTGCAAATTCTTTATCTCAATAGAGGTTAACATATCTCATCAATACTTTATCCATGTATACGTACGTGCTCATTAATAACTGCCAGAAAAAGAATTAGATTATGCTGTCTTTTTGTACAGAGAAAATATTCTTGGATTTAATTAGTCAGGTTTGTATCAAGCATTGGTCAAGCATTTCCTGCTCCTCTCCATGTAGAACTCAGTGGCTGAAAGGACATCCAGCAATGTTGCCAATAGCTTTCTTCCTGTGTGAGAATGCCCGGTGAAGGGAGCAGCTGTTTGCCCCTCTTTTCGTTTTGAACACCCCCCCTTCATGTCACAGGTGGTATTTTTAAAATCAAGCTTCCTCCCAAAATACCTATTTTCTGGTTAAATAATCCACAGCTCTCTTTAAAGATCAGGCCAAGGAGCGGAGATTCCAAAGCGTTCACATTTCAGACATTTTAGTGAACTAGGTTTTCAAGGGCTACTTCAATCACAGTGGGGAAGTTCTGATAAGCCAAGAAAAAGCTTTAGGCACGTATGTTTTTTTGGGATGCATTTCCAACAGAGGCTCAGAAATTGCTCTTGTTCGTTGTCCTATCCAAGACCTGAACTGAGAGGTAGCAAAAGTCAGCAAGTTCCTGTCTCCAAATCCTACAGGTAACAGGCAAACAAATCAGAAAGAAATGCTTAACCCACAGGCAAAGGCATAGTCATCCATGAAAGTTAAGGAGAAGCATTTTATTGAATCAACAGATAACTATTTTTCCCCTTTGGAGTTTTACTTACCAGTAAGAAGTCTTTGGAATACTGTTCTGTTTTTCACCCATGCCCCAAATCTTAAACCTTCAGCTGAGGTGACTGGATACAAAGCTTTTAGGAAAAGCTGTTTCTGTGGTTTTCCTCAATAATACCTTTGAAAATATTCTTTGCTTACTGGTGACTTCTATTCACAAATCTTCATCACCTCGCTTTGCCTTCTGTCGTGGTTTAACCTCAGTTGGCAACTGAGCACCACACAGCCGCTCGCTCACTCCCC
>NW_008795129.1:14488811-14491614 GCF_000699145.1 Aptenodytes forsteri
CTACTTAGCAACAACTAAAACATCGGTGCCTTATCAACTTTGTTCTCATCCTAAATCCAAAACACAGCACTGTACCAGCTACTAGGAAGGAAATTAACTCTATCCCTGCCGAAACCAGGACACCTTCAAACTAGGGTTAGATATGATTATTTTATTTCCTTGGGACAGCTTTAACTCTATCTTAGCACAATTTCTGACATCTCAGCTTTTATTATATTTTCTCAAAATTGTTAAAAGGGCAGTTAAAGTTATTTCAGAGGGAAAACTGTTCCTGGAATACTACATCTTTCAGTGTAGCTCTTGAATGAGTTATAAGTTCCTTTTTCCACTGTCTATCCATAATATTATTCCAAATCCCAGTCACCTCTAAAGAAATACGGATTAGGACAAGCTATGCCTTCATTCTACAATTATTTTGAAGACTAAATGATAAAAAAAGAAAATAATGTTTATAGGGTCTGTTAATTTTTCAACTTTCAAATTATTTTACCCAGACTGGAAGCAGGAAACTTAAGAGCCACCGATGAGAAGATTTAATTTCTGTTTAGACCTAAGAAGAATAAATGCTTATGTGAAAAAATACCTGGAGGTGGTTAGTGGATTTTTGACAAACTCCAAAAATACATAAGTAGCTCATATACCCCAGAGTTCTTGTTGCAGGTATATCTCCCATGGATGGCTTTCACCTACTCTTAAAGTTACTAATCTTGACTCTCATTGCCTTGTTTCAGAAGGACGTATAGCCACCATGAAGTAGCGACTGACTATAGCTGTGTCTGACAAAACTTCCACTCCCATTGCAAAGGTTCCCCACATCTCCTTTTCATAGAGAGGATTCTGTTGAAATAAGTTTCAAACTCAGTTGAACTCTCTGGCCAGAGAAAATAGGTGAAGCATGAATGTAGGCAGCTGAGATGAACATTTACACATCTGAGCAGCAAAAAAGAAAATCTACAATCATACACTTCCATTTATTTCCATGGTAAATAATGGCATGAGAATAAGCATGTCTAGTATCATTATCCAGGAACAACATACAGAAAGAAATATATTAAGAGACCCATTGACAAGTCCCTGGGTGGTAATGTCTTCCTACACGTAGAAGGAAAGTTTGGCTAGAGGGCTTCCTAAGGAACAGCACTGAGGTGATGATTAACAGGAGAACAGAAGTAATTTTTTATATTTAGTATTGGTACTGTTGTAACAGCTTTATGGCCATTCTAATGTGCCTGATTTGTTTCCTAAATGCAATATAGTCCCAGTCCTCTGCAATACTTGGTGGTAGATTTTGTAAGTAGATGTTGTTCCTGTACTCTGCATAAAGCTGAGAAGTCATGGCTGAATGCAAGAAAATACTGCATCTAAATGTTAAATGAACTGAAAAAAAAGCCATATTTGAACCTACTACTACATGGTAGGAAGGTAGGCATGCTTACTTTTCTCCCTTTTATTCTACATGTTGTTGCATTCATGTTGAAAGAGACAATCTGTACTCCAGGTAGATTACAAAGGTCAGAGACTGGCAGGTGAAACAGTGGAACAGAGACAGCAAATTCTTTTACTCTATAACAAAGAGGGCAGTTGAAGAGAAAAGGCAAACTTGTGTTTACATACCTTCTTGAAATGTAGACATTGATATTTGAAGCTCTAGAGATTGACTTTAGGAACTGAAATTCAACATGGTAGTGCACTTCCTTAAGAAAACCCACAATACCAATTCTCACATCACAGCTAGAAACTCATGCAAAAATCCTAGAAGTGGCAACCTGCCTATGCATGAAATAAGATCTGACTTTGGATTTTAACACTTGCATATTTTCATCTATTTATAACACCATCAGAAGATTTCCCTGGTATCTCATTAGCCCTTTCATCATTATCACAGAAGCATACTCTCTCTGCTACTCTGTTTCATCAGAAGACCAAATAAGCTACTTAGAATTCTAAGAGGAAAAGAATTTTTGGTAAAACTACTTCTTAAAGTTGCCCTCTGCTACAACATAAAAAAGAACACATAAGCGTATTTTTGTTGTTGTAGTAAACACTACTATAGGTAGCTAATTTAAGGTTAGCAATACACCCTGGATCCAAGTAGCAAGAAGAATGAGATGTAAATAACAATGTAAATAAATAAAGCCAGGAGGCCAACTGACTGTGTCACTCTAGGAAATTATATGATTTCCAGAAAGAAGTATCTGATTTCAAAATAAGGAGGTTATTATCCTCAAGCTTAAGGATGCTCAAAGACATCCACAGCTTTCCTATATTCTATGAAAAACCATAACCAGTTCAGAGGGTAGATCACACAATGCCAGTTAGGAGAATGTAAAATTTCCAGGTCTGCCGCAATTGTGTTACAGTTACGACAAACAACCCTATGTACAACCAGGTGTACTCTTTGCTGGGTAAAAAACTGGCTGGACGGACGGCCCCAGAGAGTTGTGGTGAATGGAGTTCAATCCAGTTGGCAGCCAGTCATGAGCAGTGTTCCCCAGGGCTCAGTTTTGGGGCCGGTCTTGTTCAATATCTTTATCAATGATCTGGATGAGGGGATCGAGTGCTCCCTCAGTAAGTTTGCAGACGACACCAAGTTGGGCGGGCGTGTTGATCTGCTCAAGGGTAGGAAGGCTCTGCAGAGGGACCTGGACAGGCTGGATCGATGGGCCGAGGCCAGCTGGATGCGACTCAACAAGGCCCAGTGCCAGGTGCTGCACTTCAGCCACAACAACCCCATGCAGCGCCACAGGCTTGGAGAAGAGTGGCTGGGAAAACGCCCGGGCGAAAAAGACCTGGGGGGGGTGGT
>NW_008795129.1:14492113-14521335 GCF_000699145.1 Aptenodytes forsteri
GTGGTGTTGGGTTGACGGTTGGACTCGATGATCTTAGAGGTCTTTTCCAACCTTAATGATTCTATGATTCTATGATTCTATTTCATAGAACTATATAATACACAGAGGACAATCCTTTTTGGCAATTTGTATGGTGCCTTTTCATCATAGTGGCTAGCCACTACTGTTTCCCTTAAGCAAAGAAAGTTATGTCGTTCTATCCGTTTGCGGCTCTAAGTCTGGTTTCTTGAGAGTATTGTGATTTTATCCTGTTCATCAAACACTGTCAGCACCTTAATTTCCCTGGAGTTTGACACAAGTAGCAGCGGGCAGGCAATGAAAGTTTTGATTCATTTAACTCATTAGCATTTTTTGGAGTTTCTGTTGAGCCTCAGCAATTACTAATAAAAGCAGAATGACTGTCCTTGACCAAAATTCTCCTGAAATACTGATGCAGAGAACAAACCAATTGCATGGATTCTATAATGGCACTACATACAAATAGTCTATTCTGCCCACTTATTGAAATTCTTCCCATAATTTTTGTTATGGAAACAGTCTTGTGTGAGACACCTTTTTAGAGGTTAGCTTAAAAACCATACACGTAGGTTAAAATATCTCTATATTTGAATAATAATAAAAAAAATCACAACAGAGAATTAAATTCAGACAACCAGTAGGTAGATATTCCATTTGAATACAAATTTCAGAAAGTTGGATTTCTGTGGGGTTTAAAGATGTAAACCAATTCATAAAGTGCACATAGAAAATGGAAGATACTTTATTGAACCAGCTTTTTCATGAGCAAGAGACAAACATTTCTGGATTTTGGTAGAGAAAAACCCACAAGATTTACCATGTCTTGTAATTTCTGTAAATAACTACTACCTGTGAGTTTGCTTCTTTGGGAAAGGGGCTAGCATATCTCACCACCCCTCAAAAATTTATTAAAGTATATGGCACCATACAGGCAGCCCTTAATAAAGCAAAGACTTCTGGCTTTATGAGGATTACCTTTTAACATGAAAGTTTGCAGGACCAAGGCCTTTTAATTCTGGTAGACTTTAGGGCACAATAAGATTCGTTAGCTTAGACTGATGTCTAGCCTTACACTTGAACAAGTTCAGTGATGGAAATCCTACCCAACTCCCCTTGAGAGCATCATTCATTTTCCTGATTGTTCTTCTACCCAAAGTATTTCCTAATGTTAAACTGACATTTTCCCTGCAACATCCTAAATCCATTAGTCTTGTTCTGCCCTTGATGACTCGAGAGAATAATTGGTCCCTGTTCTCTGTAATATCCCTTTATGTATGTATAGACAGTTATGCCTCCTCTTCTCTAAGTGCTAGGTGGTCAATCCTCTTTATCACCCTTGCAATTTCCATTTTCTAAGTCTTTTATCATTTTTCTGCTGTTCCCCTCTGGACTACCCTCCATTTATCTGCAAGGTCCCTAGTAATCCAGTATGTAGAAAAGAACAGTCCTGACACCTTGTTCTCATATCAAGTGATGGCTACAGGAACATGCAATCTTTCCCTTGTAAGATGGAAACCCCCCTCAAGTAGGTATTTTATCCACATTCTTTTTACAAGCCATAAAGATGTTCCTGTGCAAAATAGAAGCAACACTTCTCCCAAAACCAAAAGAAACGTGTTGAACAGATTTACTGACTTTTTCCCTTGTCAAACAGAGGTACTGTGATGATGTCCAGGCAAGCCAGCTCAGGCTCACAAGCCCTCCTGTTCACAGCAAAATATCTAAAATGAAGCTTTACAGTAAGCAAGAAAAGAACAGGAGTGATGCTCTCCCACTGAAAACAGAAACACTGAAAACAAATATGCTGTATTAAAGAAGCAACTCTATTCTGTTCGTGGGTGATTAACTATGAGTTTTACTGCCACTCTTTTCCAGTTCTGAAGTTCAAAGTCTTTGGTTGAAGTCACAGCTGAGAAGTGCAAGTAAATGCATTAACCTACATAAATGAGTTAAACTGTTCACATCGTATTTCATGATCATACCATAATGCAAAGCAACAGGATTTCAATTTTAAAATATTTCTATTCTAGCATTATTCCCGCCATTTTCTCTAAAATAACTCTAATCCTAGGAAGACATTAACATCTAATTCCTCCCCAGTGTGAAATACAAGTATTTATCTGCCATACAATTAACAAAAAAAGACTTCTTTTCTGAATTGACAGTGGTTTAACTACTGAACAAAATATGCAGAATGATGCATATTTACAAACTATTCTTTAATTTCAGTGAACCATGCACTAATAAGCCATTCAAAGGATTAGTAACAACCACCTATTTGTGGCAAAGTTATGCCAGCATGAAAATATACTGTTTTATTCCTTGCATTCTTATACCAGATTTCAGAACATGCTTTCCATATTTTCCAAGTCGTGTTTCAGTTTGAATGTCATGGGATCTAAACTACTCCAATATTATCTTTGGTTATGTTAGAAAGGCAACTATTTGGAGCAAATCTTTTCTGAAGAATCATTGTATCAGTCAAAGCATCTGTAGCATCCGAAGCACTTAGCGAACAACCAGCCAAGACATAAAAACCTATTTAAATACATTTCAGTATTTTCCTCTGTGCTGTGCTTCCCCCCACAACTCCCCAACACCCTGATTTGCATTTTGATTTCTTTGTGCTTTGTGTTGTAAGCAATGATTGCCCACCCCAAGGGTTGCTTTCAGCATTTTTTCAGATATAAAGTTACAGCAAGAATTTTTAGAGGTATACATCAAGGTCTGTAGGGTCTTTGAGCATTCCCCTGAGTATGTACACCAAACTTCTCAAACCTTATTTCAGTGTGCATTCAAGGAGAATGTCATTCCCTAAAGCTCATGTATTTGTTTACTGATGGCATGTCTTCACATTTCACTTTCTACTACCACCCCCACAGGGCCCAACTGCTTCTTGGTATTTTCCATGTGCAAAATGTGAAAGGCTGAGTGCAACCCGCTGTACTTCAGGCTGCCCAAAATAGTCTTGACAAGCTGTTTGGGTGTCCACCACTGTTGCTGTCAGATTTTATATCCCTAGCGTAGTCCAAAGAGAGATGAACTGCTTGCAAGGAGGAAAAGCTGCTGTCTGGTTGTGGAACTGCCAGGGAAGCTAAACTGAAAGTCCACCTCCATCCCCAAAGTCTTGTAGCAATGCTGTTATCCCACATCTCAGGCAGGAGGGCTGAGCATTTTGTTCATGAGGTTTACAGATTCCCAGAGGCTCTGAAAACCAGTGTTTTGCCACATGTGAGGAAGGACTGCTAATCTCAGCCTCCTGTTCAGCTACAGTGATCATTGCTACTGTAGTACATAGACATCAGAATAATGTAACGGGGGGGACTGAAGCATAGAAGATGAATAGCACTTGCCAAAACACACAGCTTCTCTAGTCCCTGATGGACAGTGAATTCAACAATCACACAAGGAATGATCTGCAAAGCTATAAATCAATGGAAGTTATATTCTGTTAAAAGAAAGCAAGAGATTTGCCTTCCAGCCACAAGGCAATAATGGAGGTTGTCTGTACAATTTGCTTTGTGTTTTATAAAAGACATTTGATGATATAAATAATATATTTGCAGTATTCTGAAACTGTGCAATATTCACAGTTATTGCAATAGGCTGTGGCAGGGCATTAAACATGGTTTAGCAAACTACAGGAGTGCAATGGGATATAGCATTAAGAAACTTGGTCCCTAGCTAGTTTTGCTCATCATATCTCTATTAACATCAGTGGAACTGCTGCCATTTTTACCAGCTGAGACTCAGACCAATGCAAATATTTCCACTGTGTTTTTTCAGGGTGAACGGTCAATGAAATTGACACTAATATTGAAGAAAAGTGTTGGGAAAAATACCAGCTGTGACAACTGACATTTACTCTCATATAGCACTAGTAAAAAATATCAGCAGTTAATGTTGTAAATTGGTGAACTTCTCATTCATGTTAGATGAGACTATTAGAGAAGATACTTCCTCAGAAGAGCTGTGGACTGGCTACGGTTTACATTTGCTATATCTTCAACTTTTTCCTCCTCATAAGCTCTGCAGAGATTCCATGCTTCAGTATCAACCTTGCACCTACATGGCAGCCAGAGCTGAGAAAGTATTTGCATGTACGCTAGAGTTCTGCTGCAAATCTGGGTTATTGGAGTTTGAGTGTTACAAGTTCCTTGCTCTGTTACAAACAAAAAAAATCTAGGTAATTTTTTTTATTTAAACACACTTATGACCCTCAATTACATAGGATTTTTTTTTACCACAAAAGAGTCCCATCAAAGAGTTTAAAGGCAGTATCCAATGATTTTTCTGATACTTTCAGAGCCAAAATTTATTCCAAATAGCTTAATGTAAAATAATGAGAGAAACTAGGTTTTACTCTCTGTACTTTATTTACCAACTCAGCCTTTCCATATTTTTATGGGTCCCTGGTTTCATAACTTTCTATATCCGTAGGCAAAAAGTAGTAGAAAACACAAAGCCTCTGAGTTAGACATATGAAAAGAAACAATCTGCCTTTCTGAATAGATTCTGTAACTGATAAGCTGACAAAATTCTGTGACTAACAAATAGCAGCATAATTTCACCACTAGTTTGTTGAATCTGAGTTGACTACATGTTTTTATCTGTTATGGACTAACCTAGCACCCCTTTTCCAAGCCCCGCCCAGTGCTGACTTGTTTTAGGTGTGGATTGAGGTATGTGCAGCCATCTACAGCATCAACTATTTTCAAGATTTTCTTTCAAATTACAATGAATAACTTAGATGGAGAACTTTACCTTATCAAACAATTGTTTAAGGCCCTCTGAAGCCTAGATCTGATATGTTTGCAATAAGTTTCCAGAGACAGCAATGTGGCCTTTGAGGCTCAGATTTTACATGCTTATTTCCAGTTAAAGCAGTGGCAATGTGGCCTTTGAGGCTCAGATTTTTACATGCTTATTTCCAGTTAAAGCAGTTTGGTTCCAGATTTAAACATACAAGCTAAAAAAAATAAGGCAAATATATCCTGTATTTTGTGTAGTCAGCTCAGCATGTCAGACTTTCAAGATAAGTTCCTGCATATTGGACCTTCATATTAATTTTAATTGCATTAAAACTGCCGGACAACTGAAGTTACCTTACCTCAAACAGTCAATACAAACAGAAATAAAGTACTTTAAAAAAAATACAGGCCATGTCTCATCTTATTTTGGCAAGTTGCTTTGGCAGAAGAAAAAAAATTGTCAAAGTAACAGCAGAACTTATGAACCTTGCCGAAGATTGCTCCTTGAGTGAGAGTTTGTTTCTTTGGGAACATGTGTATATTTTCTTTATTGCAAGCATGGCAATAAATCATTTTACACTGAATTCATTTAGACATTTGTGAAATAGCTCATTAACAAGATGCTTTATCAGAGGCAAAGAAATGAATATTTTTAGCACATTAGATTGATAATAGCACTTCACATTTGTAATAGCCCCTTTTCTGCCAGAATCTTCAACCGTGTTGCAAATATTTATTAAGACTTACACCACATGTGGGAGGCAGGTACAGTACTTTATATTCCTTCAGGCTAAACCACTACAGACTACAGAGGATTCCTGTCCCCAGTGAGTGCTTACTGAGGATGCTTAGACTATTACTGCTAAGCAAGATACAAGTGTAGTTTATCCTGCTGTCTGTACAAAGTCACTTACCTCAATTACATTAAGCTGTGTATTTGTGTTTGTCAGTCTTCCCTGCTATTCCTCCAAATAATCTGGTCATAAGCAATCCAGCACTGCCAAGAGGCACATATGTGATAGAGATTGCAGTCACTTGTTTCATTATGTTTCCCTCCCACATGAAATTTTGACTGTGAAGAAGTCATGAAAGTGGAGAATCTGATTGTATGGACAT
The DNA here is from genome assembly GCF_000699145.1 of Aptenodytes forsteri. Lineage (NCBI taxonomy): Eukaryota > Metazoa > Chordata > Aves > Sphenisciformes > Spheniscidae > Aptenodytes > Aptenodytes forsteri. Next base: position 14,497,999 of record NW_008795129.1, read on the forward strand.
CTGCCAAACCAAAACACCCAAGATAAACCCCAGAAAGCCTTGGGTTCAAACACGGAGGAAATGAGTATAACTATGTACTTACAAAATGGGTATTACCCAGTCTCTTTCAGCATATCCCCTCACACCCTGAAGCTAAATAATAATGGAAATAGAGTGAAGATTCCCAAAATTCTGCCAGATGCAACCAGATACTAGCAAGAGTAAAAGGGCTCTGCAAAGCATTTTGCCTCACATACTAGAAATGTGCTTATTAAGGCTTGAGAAGCAGTCCTTAACCCCTCCACAGGGAGCAATATTCCTGACAAAGATCCCTGAGGCTCCTCTTGTGAAAAGAAACTGCAAGAGAACAAACCTAATAAGAAGTACCAGTAGAAATAATCAGTGATGAACATTTCAATTCCCTAAACATAGAGACTTTTTTCTAAGCTATAAAATACCAATTCTTAAACAATCACAGCTGCAACCTCACTACAAATATCAACACTCTCTTTATAGGAAGCTGTGAGAAAGCTAGATCACCACCTTTCCTGCAGTAATACACTACTACCTCTAAGGAGAATAGGCAGCATCAGTAGTCTCTAAGGATAAGGTTATAGATTACTCTGCTGCTAGGTAAAACACCTTTCTAGTAGTAACCAGTATGTAGGTAGATTCTAGCCCAAAACATGAGATTTTCAAAATAAGTTGATACCTATTTATGAAATAACTTGGTACCCAAAAATCAAGATTAAGCTTTTCATCTCAAAACATCTTACAGCTGAACTAAATAGCTACTAGTCCTTTTCCTTTCCACCATCCCTTAGCTCACTCCCTTCAGCATTTTCTGTAAGACCTCACTTGTCTGAAGTGCTGAACTTTAAAAATCCTACAAAACTTGCTGTAGCCTTAACCCCAAAATAACACATACCCTTTCTTTAAACATGCCTTTATCACTAAAAATAGAAAAGCACTTAAGAAAGGAGGCTTATATAGGTTCCTTACCTTGTGTTCCAGTGTATTATGGGAACTGGGAGGCTATAAGTTTCAGGTGTTGCTAGCTAAGGCCCTTTGTGCTTGGCTACAGCTGAGGGAGGAAAAGAAGGAAGGTGTGAGCAAGCATGGCAGGTACAAGATAGCTGCTCATAAATTTGGGTTGGAAGAGAGGTTTATGTCTAGTAGAGAATTGAGGTTCTAAAGTAAGGGAGATAAGTAAGGGTAAACAAGTGGATTTGTTAGGTAAGGAATATTCATGAAAAGGGACATATGTGGTTTCATGCAATGTCAGGGGACTGTTTGATCACTTATTGTTTTTTGCAAGCTTGCGTTTCAATTTACTTCGGAGATTTATGAACAGTCTTACCAATATTGTTCAGTACCGCTAAATCTTTGAAGATAGATGGATTATCTTAAGAATCAGGGTCATAAAAGAAATGCACAGTGATGTCACTTATGCATCCTCAGTCATAGCTCAAAGAAGCTAGAATAATTTCCCCCTCAAAAGAGGTTTTATTATAACAAATGTTGAGGAAGCAGTCTTAAGGAGTATTGTTTCTATTTGCCTTACTCTAAGCTATAGCTAGAGGTTGAGTTTAGTTCTTCACTTTCTCATTTATACAATTTTTACCTTAACTTTCCTGTCTATACAATGTAGGAAACAATATGTTTCTCTCTGAGGACCAGCACACAGGTGCCTGGTGATTGCTGCACCCAAAATATATGTTTTTGGATGCTGCATTTTAAGCAGGAAGAAAAGCTCATGCACAGCAGCGTCTTGACTGAACTATTTTCTTTCTTTGGAGTAGCTAGTTGTGCACAGACATTATACATGCAGGCCAACTGCATAAGATGTGGGTATGCTTGCCACAACTCAGATTGAAATGGGAGCTTTTCTTTCCTGTGTGAAAATGCTTACTTAATGCTATTGTAATAAGAAAATATTTGCCATGTGAGATGTGTCCTTTGGAAGGCTGATTTTATCAGGCTCCCTGTAAATTCACCTTTAACAACTTTTTCAGCAGGCAAGCATGCAAAAGAATTGGGAAGAAGAGTTAAAAGGAAAAAGGCAAATTCTCCAATTGAGGGCTCAGAGAAACAAAGTTTACTGCATTCCTAGCATAGCAACTGATGCTGCAGAAGAGTTAAAAGGCAAGCTGCTGCAAGAAAATAGCTTTAATACACAATCCCCCACATTTTCTCCAGGATAATTGCACTTGATATTGCACCCATTGCACTTGAAACATGACTTCCTGTTCCACAACCCATGATCAATAGCTTTTACAATGCAAGAATCAACAAACCCTGAAATGCTCCTTTATGCTGTCATGCAAGTTACTGTAATTTCTGCCTTGACTTAATAAGCTATCCTGAACCTAAACCTCCCTTGCTAACTACCTGCTTAGCCTGTGATAGGGCTTGGAGGGAACAGCAAGGTGAGAAGGGAAACCTCGCGTGATGGCAAGAACCTGCCAGTTTATAAGTGGTGGTGGTCATTTCTAGCCCTGAAGCAATGTATTTCTGTAGTAGTTTATTACTACCTGTATCTATACAACTTTTCCATTATCACAATTGTAGGTGGTTACCCTCAGTAAAGGTAAACGATAGTCTTCTGCAGGAAAGAGCCACCTCCTAGTGTCTTGGGAAGGAGCAATTTAATCCTGTTACCAGAAACTACATGCTTCTCAGAAAATGTTTATGCAGACATGCTTTCTGTGCCTTAAGGAAGACCTTTCTGTGGTGCTGATATAATTTCCATTGTATTTGCCACCTGCTGTCTCTTCTCTGACATTTGGATTGCAAACCCTTGGGGATAAGAACCCACTCTGGTTTTTGGTGTTTGCACCAGCTAGTGCAAGGGAGGTCTAGTCTTTAATTAAGAGTCACAGGTGCTGCAGAAATGTAGGTATGTAAATACTTGGCCTGTTTTCTTTTTGGATATGTGACTGAATTCAGAGTTAGCAGTAGTACCTGATGACTTTGATGGAACAATAATTATGTGTAAATATATTAATTTTCAGACAGGAGCAAAGGTGAATGAGCTGTAGTGTGAATGGAGGGGCTGAGCTACTCTTCCTGGAAGCACAATGAAAGGGAAGGATTGATGTGTCCCAAACTCCCCCTCCCAGTAAGCAACAAAGCAGGACTCCCAGAGCTTTCTCAAATCAGCTTTTTCTGCTTTCTCTTTGTGAAGGATCTAGTTCCTCTTTTCTCATCCACTTTCTTGTGCTAAAATAAGGACATATGATTTGGCTGTTGTCTTCAATATCTGTTTTTAGAATAAAACCATTATTATAGAAGCTCTAAACTTAAGAGCTATTTCTTTAAAAATTTAACATGCTATATATTCCATTTTCTTTGAAAATCTAGCTGCAGGTATTGAGATATGATGTGCAGAGTCTATTGTGGGTGGGGAAACAAAATTTTAGTCTTTTTAGGCCATAGAAAAGAATCAGTTCATCTTTGGAAATCTGGTTTGTTTTTTAGACCAGAGCGGGGAGGAAAAGCAAAAACAAAACTCCGCAAAAATTTCTGACTTTATTCTGAGGATAAAAACAAAGTCATCAAAGGTACTGACTGAAGAGGAGAGATGTATTTTATCACTCCATCTGCCCTAATCTGAAGAAAATCATGACTTCCCTGGGAAACTCTTGGATTCAGACATTTGTGCCCAAGATCCATTTTTCTGCACAACAGTTCCAGAATGCAGAGATTGCTGGGGTCACTTGGTGGAAGAACAGGGCTCTGGTATATAATGTGATCTCCACGTCTACAGTTACATTGCATCCTAGAATGCAAGTCTTTGCTGTTTATCTTGACAGACAAAGTTAGAAGCTCTTTCTCAGAAACACAAGTGAAACAGTAGAAGGCTTAACAGAAGTGTTAATGCAGGGGATCAGAATAGCAGGGCCAATGCTGGAGGGATGCACTGGAGGTACAGCTCTGAGACTAGCCATCAGGAGTAATTTCTGCAGCATCAAATAATTGCTGTGAAATATTTTCCTGTAGGATCCCCAGAGTGTATATGCAATAGCAAACAGTTTAGCACAAGAGGTGTAGGGCGAAGCAGTACAGTTCAAGGATCTGTCATCCCTAGTGATCATTTGTGTCACCTAGGTCTAGACTGGTAATCTTATTTCAAAGCCTGATTTTACAAACTGGGGTTTGGGATATTGCATTCATGATCTTTGCCTGACTGGTAGGTTTGCTGCTGTGTAGCTTCTGCATGGGTTTCTCTGGGGAAGGTCTAGCTGGGGGAGCTGCAAAGCACAATCTAAAGCACTTCAAAAGTAAACACCAAGGAGCTTTGTGTCAGAAAAACACTGACACTACATAATAAATTGCTAAGGAAGATGCACCCTCATTCTGATAGTTGTTTCATTTCTTTTCCTGGCACATTGTAAGAAAAGTATTTTATTTCATGTGTTTTAGGGCTGTGTGTGTGGCCGTTCAGTTGATATGGTAGCTGAAACTGCAGCTACTTTCTCAAAAGCCTTTTAAACGTTGCTTGCTGCATGCAGTATGCTTGCTGCTTTGACTGATCTGCTGGAGCTGTGTCATCTTCTTTTATGCTGCTACTGGTTCTCCCACTCAGGCTCTCTCAGTCCCAGGAAAAACCTGTCCCTTGCTTAGATATGTGAGAAAGGGTAAAACCCTAGCCAGGTCTTGACACCATCCCAGCTCATATCAGAAGAATATAACAACCTGTATTGGCCTATAGGTACAATTCTGCATTGGAGTCTAAGGTGCAAATGTGTATTAAATCGCTCAGAATGAGTGGAAGTGCTAGCAACCTACTAAAGACAGAGGTGATAAAATGCTGTAGAGACATGGTCATACCACTGTGATACAAAAAGCTTCTTTGGAAAAAACCCACAATATTTGTTAATCTTTCAGGAACTGCATACCCAGTAGTGATGCAGTTGGCTATAGCACCTTGCTGAACTTGGACCTTATTTAGCATTATTAGTGGCTACTTCATTACTTTGGTGTTTAATTCACTTGTCATTGTCACTTAGCTTAGAAAATAGCATGGACTAAACAGAGAAGACTGAGTTTTGTTTCCAAGCAATGATCTATGCAGTGATGAGCTGTGTCTCCTTAGTTATTCAGATGTTTGCTGGGTAACTGACATGTCAGCCTCCTGTTTTGCTTATGGGTGCAGATCTGTACTGCCACATTACACTCAATCAGCAAATGCTGTTATCATATCACAGGATTAGTCAAAGGAAATATTCATGACTGCTTATTACTTTGTAGATTTGCAAGCTGCTATTTATGCAGGGGTGGGTTACCTGTTACTGCCAGAGCGGGGACATGGTGATGTGGGATGCACACAGTTGCATGTCAAAAAATGCTGGGCTGTGGCAGTGTCTGGCCAGTTGCTGGGTGGCCAGATGGCTGCTGCTGTGTTGATGAGTCCACATGTTGTCCAATTTGAGAGCTGCTGGCTGAAACCCACTCTTGCTTTTAGCCACCCTGACAAATTTTTCATAATTGCATGCTTGGTCTGATTCCTGACCGGACTTGTTAACACACTCTCAAGCAAGACATTCAACAGTCTGTTATTTTGTCATGGTCTTTTTAAGAGCTGTAGCTCTGAACCTGTACTTTATTGTGCTGACTGCAGTACAAGGAGACCAAAGAAAATTGCCCATACCTCAAACAATTTATAGATTGTATATAAAACAGGATGCCCCTTGAGTCTGTGTATAATATGAAAATGCAATTGCAAGTTTAAGGGTTGGGGACTAAAAAGAATGGTTTGTCTTGTACACCTATTCCATGTAACTTATCCTCCATGAAAAGAACTGGTGTATCTTTAAAGTGCAGTTTATTCTACCACTACAAGTTTTTGACCATGTGTCCCTTTATACGCACCAATTACTTTCATATCCTGTGCTGGGCATTTGAAAATCTTAATCTATAAAGTTAATAAGAACCACCACTCCACAAGGCTTAACTGAATTCTTGTTGTAGAAGCTGAAGGTAGTAGGAAGGATGGGAAGAGCCAAATATAAAGCATGTCACAAGGAATTACATTCAGGCTTTAGCCACTTGTTCCTGCTCTGGTACTTCGCTCCCTCCCGCTCCCTGATATCTCGTATGCTTCATTGAGCCTGCCTGGAAAACTGGGTCAGTTGTATGTGATCAAAAGGCAGATTTTGCTCAGGTGTGGGGAGATCAGAGGAGTTCTTGCTGAATGGGCTTGACAATATGCAAGAGTGCTATGAATCTCAGACAGAAAATGCTTGTTCTGGTCTGCCTGTGCCCCACCTTGGCTTGACTGCATGTGTAATTCCCCGACTTGACTGATGAGTGCTGTCGTAAGGCCAGACCCTGCTGCTTTGAACCAAAAGCCATTGCACAAATGAAGTTGGTAAGACTGTGATGGGCTGTGTTTACTCCAGCAGTGGCCTCATACCTGTCTCTAGGAAAAGATGCAGCAGTTTGGTTTTGGCATTTTTAGGGAAGAAGGGTCAATCTGTATTTGTTATTGTCTACGGTGGTGCTGTGCATTTGTATTATGCAAGTGGTTTGAAACTTGTTTAAATGAAGCTATCCCACAAACTTTTGCCTCCATAGCTACAAGCTTTTCTAGGAAACCATGGTCTTTTATCTCCAGCGGTTGACAGTGCTGGTTCTTGCTTTTCTGATCAGGCAGGGAGAAGAAGAGAGAGATCTCAGTCACTTTTTGAAAAATATAGTTCAAAATTCCAAGACAGGATGCTTTTAATGATATTCCTTTCCAGGGCTAAGCAGACTCCAAGATCAAAGTTATCTAGCTACCCATGTCTTTTTAACAGCACACTATAAGCGCTTTAATTCTTCCCTGAGCATTGATTAGATGTGGTATAAACTGCAGTGACAGCCTCCTGCCTCGTAAACACTGGCAGAAAACACGGTCTTAAAATTCACATAGGATTTGTCTCTAGGACTCTGCAAGACGAACTGGAGAGACTGGCATTCCACATACTCAACAATATGCAAATGCTGACTTTGGAAGCCAACATAGTTGTTTTTAAGCAGAAATACAGAGCAAACTTCAAAAAGATCTTTATATCCAGATCTCAGTACACCCAGTGACTACTAATTAGTCCTGGAAATAGGTGACCAGATGTTGCATTTGCAAATGCTGGAAGCCGATGGCTACTGGGCATTTTGAAAATCTGCTCTGATATAGTTTGAGAACTGTTTCTTCACTCACTTCTACCTACCAAGGGTTACTTTTTTTCTTTTCATGGGCTCTGTTTATCACTTACCTTGTTGATAGCTGAGACTTAAAGTAGTGCAGAGAATTCAGAAATAAAGTTGTCTCATGAATGCTGCTTTTCAGCATAGCAAAACCCCCAAATTTCCTGAGCATCTTGTTTTGAAAGATGAAAAACATTTTTAAAGTACTCATTTAAAAGGAAGGCTAAACATTACTGAGAAAATAAATGAAATCAGTTGCTTGCTGTACAATTCAGCTCCAGGACTGGGATGCAATTAAAGTTTAGGTTTTATTTAAATAGCTAATTTATTCCAAATACTAAATGGGAACTCTATGACTAAATTTTTCAGCTTTGGAAATATGTGTTTTGATTCTGTCAGTTTTTAAACTTCTGGTGTTATGAGATCTGGGAAACTGGTTTCTTAGGTGGGATGCAGAGATGTAAAAGCAGTTAATATATTCTCCCCAGCAATAATGAAATCCACAAGTGATGGCAATGCTCTAGTGAATATATTTCAAGGAGTGGAGGGAGAAATAGATGTTCCTTTTTGTCCTGTTAACGAGACCACTCCCTGGCCTGTGTTTGCAGAGTACATGTAAGGTCAGGCAGATTGCTATTAGCTAAGCAGAATAAAATGTGCAGTTAAATAAATAAAATCTGTAAGTGAATTTTTATACAGACTGCATAAACAACATGAAGTTGATTAATGTAATAAAGGATTAATGCTTAACCAAACCAGCATTTGTCATACGTGATTTCCTTCTCAGTTGTCTGCATCAGGAGAAAAGCCATCCATTGTGGCTTCTCTTTTTCCAAGGGTTCAGCAATGCACTCTGAAAGCTCTTACACCAAAGACCTAAGGAGAGAGAGGAGAGGTAATTGCAGTCCATTGCCAATAAAATAATCAGCTCAGCATTCCTGACATTTGAATTTGTGAGCTTTTCATTGCCTTTGAGGTTGGGAGGGGGAGTGAGAAATACAGAGGCAAAGTACAATTCCCACAATGGCTACTCATAATTATGACAAGCTTTGATTACACACTTGGGGTGCCCATGTTATAGTGTTGGTGATGCTTCACTGATATTAGCTTAGTCCTTCAACCAGGCTAAGCCCGGGGCTGTGGGTATCTATGCTGTGCAACCAGAGTGCGATGGGCTGCACCCTGCGAAAGCAGCGGTGCCACTTCTCATTGCTGTACATGCACAGTGTCTCCGGGAAAAACAAGCATGTGAAAGAGGACTTCAGAGAAGACTAAACTCTGACCTCAGTTTTTATGTTGTGCTTTCTTCAGATAAAATTCCTGTTGTGTTCAATAGTCAGCTTGTAATGTTTTAAATACTGTGCTTTAAGTTAAAGTCTATTTTTATTGAAGAGGAAAGAAACAGACTTTTTAAAAGTATTCTGTTGTGATCCCAAATCTTCTAGAAGATCAATTTCTGAAGGCATAAGTTTGCCTGTAATTATTGTGCTACAGGGAAATTTCACATAATGACATTTATATGGACTTTTCCTTCAAACACAAAGAAATAAATTATGTAAGTAAATTACTTGGATCACTAAAACCTGCCAGTTTGGATGATTCACAAAGATTAATATATTGCTTAAAAGCAATATATTGGCAAGCAGCCAATTAAAATTTTCATTCGGCTATAAGCTGCTGCAAAATTATAATTTAGCTATCCTAATTCTGTGGATAGTTTGACCAGAAAATAATCAAACAATAAAGAGTTTGTCATGACCATCATTACGTTAATGCTGCAAAATTATAATTTCGCTATCCTAATTCTGTGGATAGTTTGACCAGAAAATAATCAAACAATAAAGAGTTTGTCATGACCATCATTACGTTAAAACAAACAAACAAGAAATTCTGTTTAGCAGCTTTTTTCCAGCATCCCTCACAAAGCAGGGGAAAAAAATGTAGGACTGTAAGCTTAAGCAGTAATTAGCTTAACAGATGCCTGAAGGAAATATGCTGGGCCAATTATCAGCACCTTCATTCCAGTGAAAAGAACATTCCTTTAATATTGAAACAAAATGGACCGTGTCTATTTACTGGAAGCATAACAATGCACTATATTTTAGCTGAACACAGAAGCATATGTTTTCTACTGATGTAAATGAGTTCCGCTCCTCTGGTTAGGTAGGAGTCAAGAAAAGAAATCCTCATGTTATGTTGGAAGTGAATGGAGATCAGGACTGGATTAGAAGTGGACTGAAAATATTGACTGAACTCCATGGAAAATACAGAGGTTTCAGATATTCCAGTTAGATGCAGAATGAAAATGAATGACAGTCTCAAGAAAAAAAAAAAAAAAAAAAAAAGCAAGCTCTGCCTCAACATGAAAGGTTGTCTGATGGTTAGGTCACTCTTTAAAGGTGACAGATTTTAGAGCCAAGTCATGAATAAGTTCTTAAAAAGTCACTAAGATTGCATGTACCTAAAATTTGAAAGGACTCCCTCAGCCTTGTTTAGGCAAGTCTGTACAGATGCACAGCTCATTACACAGTGAATTCCATACTGTTTGTTAAGCATAAAACCCCACGAAGTTCTGGGAACAAAAGCTCTTTTATGGGATCAGAGCTTTTTGCTTTGAATATAAAGGCTTCAGCACTTAAGTAAAAGCAGGAGTCCATTATTTTCCAGCAGTATTTTTGTCCTGCTGACAAGTACATGTTTCTGATCGTGCCTGAAATACCAGTTTAGCTGTCCTTGGTGGCATGTCTTCCTGTGGCTGGTATCAAGTGACATGACTGGCTGTGTTTCAACTCCCCGTGCCAGACAGCATGACAGGACAAGACTGAGTACCAGAATACCTTTCATGAGTTCTGCTGACTGAGGAGGTGTGGGAAGGAAAGCAAGTGCTTGCATTAGTTGATGGCAGAGATGGCTCGCTGTGGGCATGAGGCTGGCCCAGAGAGGGCAGGAGCTCCCTGGATTTTGCCATGGCTTCACCCTTCATAACATGGAGGTCTCTGTGAGGGTTTGCTGTAACAAGCTGCAACACTTAGCCCATTTTCCTAGGTATACTTGTTTTTTGCTAATGTTTAAACACATTATAGAGCAATGTTGCATTCCTGCCCTCCTGCGTTAGTCCTTGGTGGGGATTTCTCTGGGCACCCTAAGCTCACAGATATGGGCTGGTGGTAGTTTACACTAAACAGTGCAGGAAAGTTGCAAAGTCTTTTGCAAGGTAATGATGTGGGTTTTGTTTGTTTGTTGTTTTTGCCCCCAGTGCATAGCAACTAAATGTCCTCATTTTTATTAGGATTGTCTTTGTAATGAATAGCTTCTGCTTTCTTTTTTTCATACAATATTATTCTCTTAAATCTCCATTGTGCTCCCTGCTGCCTGCAAACATGCCTAATACAAAATTTGCTGTTTGAATCCCCAACAGATAAAAAACTTGGGAGTTGCCACCACCTACAAGTTTATGTATTCTGCAATGGTGCAGTGTCAGTTGTTATAGACAGATTGCATGTTTTCTGTATGGTAAAGAGAAGGTATCTGAATGTATTCTACTAGTGGGTGGCTCTGAAGGAAAGCGTTGTCCCTTTGAACTGTCTGGAACCTTGCAATGGACTTAATATATATATTTTGTCCTAACAACTAATTGTCATATTAAGCTATTCTGGATTTTCCTATAGTGGTTATTTCCAGTCACATTTAACTTGGAAAAGAACTTTTTTTGGTCATTGACTTAGTTGGAGTTTCAGCTGTTACTTGTGCTCTTCTTTGTAATAATCTCAAATTTGTACATATCTGGGAGCCTTTACCAAAGGTCATTCCTATGCTTATTGAAATCCACTGTGTATTTTTTCCACTGAGTTGTCAGTGACTTATCTCCTTCGTTGCAAAAACATATTTTAATTCTGACTTCAGAAGCTCACTGCACAGATCAAAATCAATTTCAGCTTCTGTGGTAGTTGGCCCATGTAAGTATAAAACAGCATATGATGGTGGGAGAATACTGGCTAAAGAAAAATAATGATGTTATACCCTTGTAAAATACTCTGATATGTTTTTCAAACTGGGGTGGGATTGGTTGGGGTGGAAACACTTTTTCAAAATATTTTTCTCTCATTTTCCCTATTTCCTGTTTAAAAAGAAAAAGCCTAAGGAAGCTGAGAAAAAGGGAAGATTTTCTAGGGAAGCACTGCCTTTTTATTTCAAAACAGTATTCTCTTTCCAAAGGTTGAGAATTGCACATGGTTTAGAAACATTTTATACCTCCCACAATTTTTGACCAACACTGAGAATGTGTTTTCATTGCCTTGTTTAGGAGAGCAAATAAGTGTCTTCCTCAAAGTGCTCTGATGCAAAGAGCAGTGTAGGGAACTACACCAGGAATTACTTGCTTCTCTTTTCTAAAGACTGCCTTTTTTTTTTTTTCCCTTTTTTTTTTTCTTTTTTTTTTCTGAACAGAGGGTTGAAGGGAGCTAACTCCAATTCTGTTGGTGGGAAAGATTTCTTGATCATTTTTCTGCCTTTTCATCCTGCTGAGTGTGACCTTCCTGCTGCTGCTATGGAACCGTGAGCAGGGATCCTCTCCTGTTGCTGTTTCCCTTGCTTTTAAGATATTCACTAGAGATTGTAAAATTCAGTTTGTAGCTCCCAGATCTATGCAGTGATCTCTATTTTGCCTTTGAGCCATCCTTCATGTCTTTGACAATATATTATTTTTGCACGCTTGCATATGTTGCTTATCTCTCTGGGAATCCCTTTAGGTATGATGGAGACTAATTCTAGGTGGATATAAGTGTTTGACTCCAGTTGCAGTGGAGCCATGCAGAGCTGCTGCCCTTAGGAAACAGCATCTTCCTGTCTTTGGGGAAAAAAACAAACTGTTCTGAGGAGCTGCTGCCTTGGTGTCCCTTTCATCAAAGAATAAGCAAAATTTTCTCTGGATTTATGAAGCCTGCTGCTCTTTTACGTTGTTTCTGCATGCCAGGACTTCTTGCCTAAGGTCCAGGAATTAAATACATTTCTACTCAGTTGTTAATACTTGATAAAAGCTCTTCCAAAAGATTGATGGAAACTAGGTAGGCCAAAGGCTGCAGTCCATCCAGAAGTGACTCAGTATGTCACGCAGAAATGACCTTGCAGGTGGAAAATCCTCCCAGGATCAATGTTGTGTGGTGGCTGAGGACCAAATAGCACTGAGTTAGGTACAGTGGGATTTAGCTGTAAAACGAATTAGTCTAAAACACTGTATAGTATTCAGTCTTGGTTGTGGAAAAATGTTGTATGAACAGGGCAAATCCATCTTTATTTATTTGAGCAAAAGATCTTTGTTTTTCTTCCATATGGAGGCCTCTTTCAGGCACAGTACTTTTCCCCATGCAGATGTATTTTTAGCCAACAGTACCACTCTCATCTGTTCCTAGTAGACTTCACCCTCTGGTTCTTATTTATTTGGGTTGCATAGATGGCATAGACAATCTAAAGGAAGGCGATACGTCATCATAGCCATTGCTGAATGATGGAATAAGGGGGAGTTTATTCTTTTCACTTTGACTGTGATTTTGGACATCAAGTTAATTAAATTCTAATTGGTTCCACCTTGAGACAAGGTGGAGAAAGAGCAAGAACTGTGACCCTTTCCTGTAGTCCCAAGAGCCAGCTAGGTGTGCAGGAGGCAGAAGGTCTGTTTTGGAACCAGGTAATAATTTCAGTATTACAAGACTGGATGTATCTGAGGAGTCAGTTTGATAATTCATTCCTTGCCATTTTCCTGGGGTGATGCAGAGACTTGCATTCTCCTTAGTCATGGTGGATTTCAGCTCAGTTCATCACCAAGTCAAATAATAAAGTGACAGTTTGCAGAACTCTTTAGCATCCAAATCACTTTTTTGAGAATAAACCCTGTTGATGTCTCCTGAAGAAAAAAGAGATTTGGAGGCAAATGACTGTGCTGAGAAATTTTTGCAAAATACTGTTTGATCTTCCAACCAATTCTCCATAGACCTTTATTTATGATTCTGAGTCAGATTGTGACTGCTAGAAAATTCTTGTGTTGTGCCGAGGACTGTTTTTCCTTCCTCAGAACTGTTGCTGTCATTTCACAGTGAGTAGGAAACTTTTGAAATTTGTATGACTTTGATATCATTGATTATCAGGTTGAAGGATTCTGTTTGTCTTTTTGGTATTTCCTGGGTTCATGCTGCTACAGGAGCTAGCATTTTTTTACCAAAGGTACTGTAGTGATCAGAGCTCTGTTTTAACCATGGAATGTAGTAGGAAGATGTTATCCAGGCAATTAAAAGGAGAGGGAGGAAAAAAAAAAGCCCCTTACTAATATTCAGTTAGCAGACCAATTACTGTCTTTTTAAACAGAAGACTGCAATTTTAGTCAAGGAAAAGGCAATAGGTAGCTTGTCTTGTCACACAAAATTAATTGCAAAGTGTATATATATATATATATATTTATATTCTATGATATTTGTTCTGGAAGTAAAATGAATTGATAAAATGTTTATTGTCCTGTTCTTCCACTTTGTGTACATATAATTCCCATTATCATTAATTGATATATGCTTATGTTCAATAAAGAGGCGATTCCAAAGGAAAGTAGTATAATTTCTTTGGTTTTCATTGGAGTAAGGTGTGTTGTTGTGGTTTTTTTGTTTGTTTGTTTTTTTTTTTTAAATGAGATACACATGAGCTTTGCTTGTGTCACCAACAGGTCTGAGTAATTGAGTCATTCCTCACCATTGTACTCTCAGATCACTGTTTCTAAAATTGCAGAAAATGGGACTTTCTATCTTGAATGACTGAGAAGGAAGAAGCTACAAGAATACCAAAGTCATTATCAGCTCAGAGGAGGTCCACAGCTCTGCTCAGAAAAGGGCAGCAGGTGTTAAACATAACCTTTTCATATTCAGCAAATAGTGAAAGAACATATTGAAACTTTATTTACAGGTTCTGTTAAGAGGACCTGTTGTTTCTACTATATATCTTTTCCCCACTGCCTGTGGTACCTGGAAAGCCCTGCAGACTCACTATACCTACTCATTTGCCTGAAGCAAAAATCACATGTAAAGAATCCACTAAAAAGGTACAAAAGCAATCCTGGCAGCCAAACTGGTCCTTTTCAACAGCCTTTTTTCCTATTAACGGTAAAATTTTCCATGCTGGGGTAATGAAGATTTGAATGCATGGATAGTTTATAAAGCAGTACCTAATTCTGACTTGCCTGGCCAAATGTAAGATAGAGAGTCTGTGAGGAACTGGATTAACCTTTCTCTGCTTCCCTTACAGATCCACAGTGCTTACAGCTGGGAAAAATTAATAATGTGATATCAGTGAGCATGCCTTAAATCAATACATGGGATTTTGGCAAAACTTTTTAGGTCTGAAATATGACTACCTGGTATAATTTAGCCAGTAAGCTGTGTCCCTTTTTTTGGAAATGTTATTCATAGGAGACAAAGACATACTGTATAAGTATTCATATTTTCTTTACAGTACATATTTTAGGGGAAGAACTCATAAAATGAGATGATCTGTGTTACACATTTGATAGGTCCTTGGGAATGTTGCTCCTGTTTTTGTCGTCTAGCACAGGAAAGACCTTTTCTTCCCATCCTTTCAAGATGTTGACGATTATGTTCTTTGTACTGGAAAGAGACAACAAGCATGATATTAGAAAGTGCTCCAGGACAGTTTGTAGGTCTGTCTGAAGTTACTTCAAGTTGATCTGGAAAAGAGGTGATAATTCCTCCTCTGCCCCTTAGTATCACCCACATGGGAAGTGAAAAACAGAAGGGTAATGCACCAAACTGTCACCTGTTAGCTCTGTGTCAAGGAAAGAGAGAGCAGCAGGGATAGGAAAAACTCATCTCCTCCTCTCTACTGCAGCTGGTGTATTTATTTGCCCTGGCACTGCTTCACTCTTGTTTAGGGCAAATACATGGAGGCAGCGTACCATGGCTCTCAGCATCCCTTTTGCTCAAAAGTGAAAGCAGCCTTCCTGCCAGTTGAAAGTGGTCAGAAGGTGATGAGCAGAGGCCAACAACACTGAATATTTCCTACCTCCCCTTGAAATACCTGTGTCCAGCTTTGCTCAGAAAATATGTCCGTGATTCTCTCTACTCAAACACCTGGTTCCTGTTCAAGTTGTCTCTAATTTTTTTTTTTCCATAGTCTAATCTTTTGGGATGAAAATTTTTCAGAAGGTTAGTTTTCAAGCTTAGCAAAAACCAGTTTATCAATTAATACAAAAGGAGTCAATTGTGTGAAAATGTTGCTTCCTAAGGTATTAGTTTCCACCTCTGCCCAGGATGTTGCCTGTAAAACTAAAATCCTATTGCAGCTGTGCTTCTGACTGCTCAGGTGAGGTAAGGCTTAGATATGTCCTTCAGTCCTCGCTTACCCACTCTGCTATTCAAAATAACTTCAGCAAATTGGGAAGACGTGTTATCCATTGGCAGTCCACTGTCCCTGCCTCAGAGAGCAAGAGAGCTGCCAAACATCATATTCAAATGATATGTTACTTTGCTGTCCTGCTTTTCCCTCCACATCTCCAGCAATTCCTTGTTGGGTAAAAGGAGAGCTGTATATGTTACCCCTCTCTCGTAGTGTGTAGATGTTCCCTCCCAGTTCCAAATCTATCAAAACTACAAGCAATACTGTTTATATAGACATATTCTCCTTCCCCTCCTCCCATCCTTTTGAAATATTCTTGCATGTCGCTTTCCCTTTCTCGAGGGTAATTTGCAAGTGCCTGCAAGCATGAGTGCAGAGCAAGACTATTTGTGAAAGCGCATTTTCCTGAAGTGGCTGCTGCGTTGCACCTTTGTCTTTCTCTGCTGTTGCCCTCATTTGGCTGTGAATCTCTGTATGCAGAAAGACAGCTATGGTCTTTCTTACAAAAATGAGAGTTTTCTAAAAACATTATTTCCAGTTGTTTCTTTTTTTTCCTCTTTCTGAGCTCACTGGGGAAAAGTAGGCAGAAAAAAGACTGGGCATTTGAAAAATAAATGTAAGTTGGTGAGCTGTCAGCGGCAGGTGTGCTGCATACACATGTATAAGCCAGGGGTCATTCTTATAAATGCTGTTTTTCCCCCTTAAGTCTTGCATTCATATTCAGTTTCCGTTATTAACTTTCAAACCTTTTTGGCTGCAGAAAGGGAGAACATTTTCCTGCTGATTTAATGCCGGCACAGACTGCTCTGTGTAGCACTGCAAGCCTCTGTGGTGCACCCCAGCCAAGCTGTCTTTCTTTGTACCTTTCAGATACTTACTTATTTCCTTGGTTTTAACTGAGAATTTTGTTATCTACATGTTTTTAGAAACATGCATTTTGTGGAAGATTAGGTTGTAAATATAGCCCTTTTTATTTAGTTTTTCTTTTGAAAAGGAAAACGTAAATTTCTCCATCCAGAAGTAGCTGCTGCCATCTTGCAACAGGACAAGGCTTCAGGATCCTAACTGCTACCTTCTCCAAGTGGAAACCAGGAAGAAATGGTCTCTCTTACAAGGGTTAAAACAGCTTCACCATTAAAAAGAGAGAAATGGGATGCTAATCTTATTCTTCATAAAAGAATATGAAGAATATTCTTCATTTTCAAAAATGAAAATTCAACAGAAAGGAGAATTAAAAAGCCAGGACTTTTCCTGTGTTTTGCTCATAGATTTTTCTGGGCTTTGTTTGGGTTTTTTTAACATTTAAAATGCTAGAAATAATCTCTAACATTTCCGCTTATAATGTTGTTTATGCAGGTGTGTTAGATCAAAGCAAAAGGGACATATATTTTTTTGAGAGTTTTCATAGCCTCTTTTTTCCCTGAGAGGTCGAGGTGCTTGCTGAAAATAGCAATCAGAAATATGAAAGCTAGATGTGAATGGATCCCTTTTTGTCAAAAATGAAATTTCAAGAACATGCTGCTTAAGCTAAGTCTTGGAACCCTGTGGGTGCGAGTTCATGATTTTGAGAGAGATTTTTGTGAATGGGATTTGAGAGGCCAAGGGCTTGACGCTCACTTCTGCCTATTGAGAGATTTTCCAATTGCAGAAATCTTTTGTTACTTTTTAGCAAGAAAACAGATGGTTTGGACATAATTTCCTCTCATGGAAACAGTTGAATGAGAGTTTGAAAGACAACTTGTTCCAGTGTGGGACAAGAACAAACTGACCTCTTTAAACTGTCTTAATTTGGGCTACCTGGAAATTTTCATGAACTCCTCCTAAACATCTTGGCTTTCCTGATTATTATTTTTTCAGAATTTTTTTTGTACCAGTTTGCACAGACCTACTCTTGGTAAATTGGTGAAGTCTCAGTGCAGTAAATGAAATAAGATAGGGCTGAGTGAAAAACAGGCTGTCTTAAATGCAGTACATTTTGTTTATTAATTAATGAGCACCACAAAAAGAACTACAAAACAGCCTGTGAAAGGTAAATGGATTTATGCTTGAGTCAGAACTATTTGAAAGTTTACCCCAGTAGAGAAAGTCTTTCTTCTAATATATAACTAATCCTTCGAAAAGTGCTGGAAGGACTTTTCATAACAAGAGAAGAAAATTGCTGAGATTTGAATTGCAAATATTTGCTGCAACCATTGTTTTCCCGAAATATATATTAAGATGATTTCAAATTTTGACTGTTCCTATTTATTTCCAGGTATGACACATCAGCCTACCCCTCTCCCTACCAAGTCTAAACAATGCAAAATATGTTTTTTCACAAAACCTGTATGTTTAGCTGTCCTAGGCTATTGAGAGTAGAAAACCCAAGTGGTTGTGGTTATCGAAAATCAAACAATTATAAATTAGCTCACAGTAGCCAGCAAGAAAAGACAACTGTAAAACATTTTTCAGAACTAATGATACTTTATTTGTTCTCACATAATCCCTTTTTGTCACAATTCACATTTATTACACCTGTTCCATTTAACTACAAATAAAACCTGGTAAGTTGCTGTTCTGCTGCTGGATTTTTCTTTTTCTTGCCAGTGGGCTAGGCATGGCTGATGTTTACTTCTATTTGAACACAGCAATTTCAGTCATGTTATATTCAAGGGATCTCATCTTTATTTTCATGATGAATGAATAACATAGCTAATTTAATCAAGGCAACCAGACCATGTGACATGGGAGCTGAAGTGAGCCTGCTACAACCAGTTTTATTTTGTCAAAGTCAATGGGCAGCTATGAAACAAGTGGGAGATTAATTTAAATAATCCCTTACTGGGGAACAGGTGATTGATTATATGTGTTATTTTAGCTACTACTATTCACAGCCCAGTGGTATTCACTTAAATAACCAGTGATTGAGGTTTAATGGGCTGTTACCCTGGAGAACAAGGTTCACTGGGGTAGGAAGGAGGAACAGGGATGTGGACATTCACCTCAGTGAACTTCAGGCTGTGTCTGCATGAGCATTTTGGGTTGGAGCAGGAAGGTGTTTTGGGGAAGTGGCTGCCCCACCTTGGAGGCAATATTAAACCAGGATGCCAGCAGGGACCAACAGCGATTTGTAGTCCACCTAGAGGCCAGTAGTCACCAAATCTTACCAGACTTGAATCACTAGGAGATAAGGGGAGCTAGGCAAGGAAACATGGGGTTTGTGAAGAAAAAGGTATGAACAGCAAGGAATCTGCAAGGTAGAGAGCAGGTATGGTATCAGTGCAGGCTGGGGTTTTTTCACAGGCTGTATTTATGGGATGAGCCTGGTGCTAATGCCTTCCTGCTACTTGGCCATTTACAGCTTTCGTGATGTGAAATCTTCATTTTCCATACTGAAGACAAAGTCCACAAACCATTCAGGTAATGACCAAAGGAACAAGTAAAAATTTGTCAGCAATTTAAGTGTTTTCTCAGTGTTAATATCGGGAGCCGTAAAGGCTCTTTCATTTACACTGCAATGTTAATCCAGCTTCCCAGCCCGTACAATAATTATGTGTTTTGTATAACTGAGTCTATTACATAACTGCATTTAAATCATAAAGTTAAATCCAAAGCAACTGTGTATTTAACCTATAATGAGGTGCAACTTACAATATAACTAGTCCTGCAATTAAACAGGCAACAGTTACTCTGTGTATAAGCAGACTTTTTTGGATACTGAGAAAACGTAATTTTAACGCATTATCATTTTATTGTTATGCCCTTAATTTTTAGGGACTTTGAAAAGTCTATTAGACAGGTCTGGCAGAAATTGATGTGAATGTTAAATAAAGTCCTGTTCTCAGTGACAGTGCAGCAGCTTTTGGACTCCTGCTCCAGATTTTCTTTGCTCCTTTCAGCATACCTGTACTACGCTTGAAGTAGCTGCGCCCTAATCCAGTGAAAACAGAGAATGTCCTCAGCTGCTTCACAGATCTTTTAACCCACTGCTAATTTTCCATTAAAGGTAACAATACAACTACTTCTCAGCATGCAATGATTTTCAGACCTATTTGACTTCAATTGGTATTTAAGGAAGATGGAATTCTACTGGTAATTCGTCTTCTGAGTGTAATGGGTAATTTGCGGCTATAACCCAGCTATGGAGTTGAAATTGCTTCTGTTGTTATTTTTTATCTACTACTTTCAGGATCCAAATTAGATGGCTAATAGACTGGTCAAAATAACAGAAAATTGATCATAGTTGCTTAATCAGATTAAAAATCAGCATATTTAAACCCAAATAAGCAATTGGGAATTTATTTAAATATTATTTTATTTATCTAATTATTTCTAAAAGCATAACCTCATTTTTAGAGAAAGGAGGTATATAATAGATTCATTGTTCAAATATTACTTTATGAAACTACCTGAATGCACAATTGTAATTTCTCAGGTACAAGACTACTGATATTTAGAGACTCATTCACTGTCATTAGCAACATATTAGAGGAATAAAAGCCCGGTGTTAAAGTCTCCTCTTTTTTATTGTTGCTTTGCAAATGCAAGCATGTTGTTAATGTCTGAAGTGGTGTAGATGTAATTCTGTTAAACTTGTGTTCTAAGAAATTTTAGTTTCTCTCCAATTCCCTTATTTTCAACTCAATCTCTGCTTGCCGTGTAGATGTAATTCTGTTAAACTTGTGTTCTAAGAAATTTTAGTTTCTCTCCAATTTACCTTATTTCAACTCAATCTCTGCTTGCCAGGGTTAACACTTTTCTTTGTTTGAGTCAGCTACCGAGAATATTTTCTCCTTAAGCTTTTTAAATCCTTTAGTACTTCAAATATATATGCAGTCATTGATAATGCAAAATGTAGGTTTCCACCATGTACAACAGCCAGACTGAAGCTGTTTGCTTGGCAAAGGGACATTGAGTTAAGGGAATTGGTGTTAACAGTCAAATACCAACAGTTAAAAGCATTCTCATTAGGAGCTAAAAATGATTGACTGAGAGATGGAGCTACAAGTGTTTACTGGAATGTGTGAAGGTTTATTAACATCGGCAGGGGGATGGTCCTATTTGTCCAGACATTTACAAAATCTAGTGTGTCTGGACAGTGATTTGTGGGAACCTTTCCCCTTTGTAAAGAGTATTTTGTTCTAAGTGATAGACACGGCCCCAAGTACACTCCAATATTGGCCTGGAGCATCAATTGGCTTTGACAGAAACCTCCTAGTCATAAATAACAGGGTAAAATTAAACTATTGCTTTTTTAAAAATTCCTTTTGAGCTAGGGTTCCGGAATGGGGTTTCAGAATTCTGCTGCCTCCTTTATTCCTTATAAAACATTGCTTTTCTGATAGTATCATTTCAGAATTTTTTAATTTTTTTTTTTCTAGAAGAGATGTCTGGGATTGCAATGTCTGGAAGAAAAGGATGTGTATGCCTAAGGTAAAAGCATTTCTTAAATTATTGCAGGACACTTTGTGTCCTGTGCACAGATATTTCTAAACCCATCTTTTTCACAAGGTCATAAAATGGTTAATAAGTACCTGCAGAAAAAGTCCAGAACTCCTTGTTCTTTGCCATTCATCTTCTTCCTTGCTTTAAATTCTGCATGCATCCTCTCACTAGTCTTTACCAGAAAATGACTGCTTTCAAAACCTCTGTACACCAAAAGACTACAAACATATACTCTCACTTGCTATGTGGGTATTTAATGCTGTTACTCTGTTCTAAGCCAGACAGTAGGACAAGTGCTTTCCAGCTTAAATACATTCATCAACCACAGATACTATATTTCCAGTGCCTATTAAAGGAAAGTCATAATGTCATAGCAATTTTGTCACACATCAGTACGGCTCATTTGACAGTAAACCTTTGTCTGTGGAAAGCTGTAGTGTAGGTTTAAGCCTGGCTTGCACACAGCTTAAGGGGGATAGTCCAGTAATTAAACAATGCAGCCATCATTCTAGGATGTGTGCCTCAAAACAAGACATGATCTCAAATAATGGGGCTATGCCTGTTGCTTGCTTTCCACTTTGGAAACAGCATGGAGATATATAGCAATACTAGTATAACTGTATTTAAATGTACATAGGCCAGACAAACAAGAAGCAATTTTCCTGTGATAAATGGAGCACTTTCAGAGCTGTGGAGTACCCATTGCTCACCTTACCTTTTGCTGTACTCAGGTGGGACAAACGGAAAGGAGATTTTTAGTAGGTACCCTATTGCATTGATTTGAAAAACAAACAAAATACCCCCAACAACACAAAAAAACCCCCTTAGATGATTTAACAGATAAATCTCTTGAAATGATGAAAAGAGGTCATCTTAAAATATTTTTGGTAAGCTCCCAGAAAGAGAAGTGAAAACTGATGATGATTTGTGGTGGTTTTGTTTGTTTGGTTTTGTTTCTGGGAGGTTTTTTTAATGTAAATGAATAGACTTTTCTCTTAAACACAAAACCAAGTTTCAGGAAATTGGGTGTTTTATGGCAGATTCTCCCTTCTCGCAGAACTAGACCCCTTCATTCCCTGGAAACATTTTCAGTTGCCATATTTCAGCCAACCCTACTCACCAGTTTTTTCCAGCATGCATAGACAGGACAGAGTGCGCCTGTGGTGGTGAGAGACTTCAGCAAGCTTTGGAGAGGCCTTACATCATGATGAGTTTCTTTTGCTGTAACAAAAGCTGCAAGTATTAAGGAAAGATCATCAGAGAGATTTTTAAAATGGCCACTTCATTACAGCCTCCATTCTTTGAATGACACCTGGTAACACATTGTGCTTTTGCAATTTTGTTGTTAAAATAGATGGTGGTTTGTGGATAGTATATCTTATGGAAATAGATTGCATAGCTCGCTGTAGAAGCAGTTAGTCAACAAAATGCACTCTGGCACTTGGTGTGGAGACTGTAATTATTTGACTGGTGGCCAGCCTAGGTAGCACTTGGGAGCCATAAATAGTATTTAGAGGTTGCTGTAAAAGCTTTTTAATTTGTTACACCAGAGTTCATTTACATTGTACACCATATGTCATGGCAAAAGCACCCTCTCTTTGTAGAACATTATGCGCAACACAATATGTTATAAACACTACTTTTTAATGGCCTCCAGAGTAGCTGTAGATAGCTCATCCAGGAGGCTGTTTAAAGATGAATCTGTTACATGGCTGGAAATCCGAGGTCACTTCGTTTTAGCTGATGAAATGAGTCAAGATTCACTCTGCATTTCAGTTGTCCCACCAGCAGTTTAATCTCAATAATGCAAAGTCATTCATTACAGACTAATGCAGGAGTTGTTACTGTAATTGAAGAACACATCCTCTGGAAGCAGAGGAGAAAGACCTCAGTTTTGAAGGGAGGAAGTCTCTGGATGAACTTGAACCTTCTGCTGTGCAGCTGACGTGAAAAAAGACCAATGCAGCTCTGGCAGTGTATTGGGGATAGGTTACCAGCACGGATAAGGTAATTAGCTGCTGTCCAAGGCTACATGAATGTACTGTATAATCCTGTCACTTAAGTTCAAGAAGCTGAAATGGGGAGAAGGGCAAAGAGAGACTACCAAAGAATGGAGTGCGTGTTTTCAGGAGAAGATGAAAAGAGCTTAGCTGGCTTAGCCTGCAAATTGAAGGCTGAGAGGAGATAGGATTATTCTAAATAAATGCATCAGAGAGGATTAAGCGTGAGGGAGGAAGAAGAACTATATAAACTGAAGGACAATGATGGTAGGGGGAAAAAAAGGTTATGCACTGTACATTAGCAAACTTAGTCTGGCAATTGAATAATTACTAACCATTAAAGGAATAATTTCTGCTT
>NW_008795129.1:14521402-14587036 GCF_000699145.1 Aptenodytes forsteri
AAAAGAAAATATCTTCCCCCCCCCCCCCCCCCCCCAAGATGCTGATTATATGAACGAGATGGTAAATTTAGAGTATGCACTAACCTGATAAAGCACAGGTGGCATAGTGACAGTCAACACCTAAAACAACAGGGAATCTGAAACATCCTTTTCCAAACACAGATGATTTTTCTGCTTCTCTTGCAAAGGAAATTCCAGTTCACCAAGAAACTCTGGACTACTTAAAGTCTATTTCAACCATTTGCATCATCTCAAGCCAACTGAGGAAAGGAAGAGTTAGAGACTTCACTCTGGAAATATGATCTCAATTGTTTTTCTTTTTTAGGATCTCACATTGGGTTTGTGCTCCCCCCCCCCTTCCATTTCTAAGCTTTTTCTGGCAGAAACAAACTTTTTTTTTTAGGTATTGGTGCAGGGCTCAGGCTTGGTTGGGGG
Source organism: Aptenodytes forsteri (assembly GCF_000699145.1). Classification (NCBI taxonomy): domain Eukaryota; kingdom Metazoa; phylum Chordata; class Aves; order Sphenisciformes; family Spheniscidae; genus Aptenodytes; species Aptenodytes forsteri. The sequence continues at coordinate 14,521,838 of NW_008795129.1, forward strand.
TTACCATAATGCTATTAAGCGTCCTTCTTTGCTGCTAATATGTTTCTATGTACTTGTATTTGTCTCCATTTTTGTTAAATGAGTCTTATTCTCAAGTCAACTTGATTTTCAGAAGATTGGTAACTTTCTGAGGCACTGAGGGTAGAAAGAAACATTGTTCTTTTAAAGTCAATATTTCTTTCTCAGTGTAATTCTGCTGTGGCCTTTGTTACAGATGGAATTATCCTGTTTGCTTCTTGCAAATAAGGCGAGGGCTAAAAAAGAAAATTATGTCCAGTCCGCATGGAATCACATCCCTCCAGCAACTTTAGTGATTCTGAGGTTCTTGCAAAGCAATTGCAGTCCGACTCATGAAACTTGTAAACACACTATAGGGCTCAGACAAGCCTAAAACCTGTTCCTGAAGTCAACCTGCTGTATCAGGACGGATATCTGGTCTCAATGCCTTTTACTTTGTGTTTTAGCCTTCCTGTCACTACTCAGCTTCAAGTTTAAATGTTAGTTACATTCATCTAAGAAATGGTGAGAATCATTCTCATTTGCCGTCTGTGGCACTGGGCAGTATCTCCATGTGAAGGGAACTGCATAACATCACTGAGAAGCTGTCTCCCTGCCATCAGTCTTACATGGCTTCATGCTTGTATGCCTTGCCACCAAAACTCTTGCTAGCTCCTGAGGTGAGGTGATACCCTAAGGACTTGTTCCTACCAGACCAGTGCAGCAGGGGCCACAGAAGTGTGGTGTCTACAGCTGCAGAGGTACTGCTGCCTCCAGTGCCAAAGGATGAGGCACTGCTCCAGAAAAGAGAGGGGGAATATGCAGGCCTGACACAGTGACAGTAAACACCCTAAAGGACCCATGCTTGCTGCTCTACAGTCTCCCACATTCCCTAAATCTTCCCCTTAGACGGACAGCCTGTCTGCCTTTCCAGAGCTGAGTAGGAGGCAGCAAAGCAAAGGCTGTTTCTATCAGCCTTAGTGTCTTTCTGTGGTTAGAGATGGCCCTGAATAAGACCTATCCTCTATTGAAGAGTGCCTGTTACAGCCATTAGGACTTTGGGTTTGGATGTTTCTAAAAAAACATTTGCCAGGTGGTAGAATGAGGATTCCTACCATAATACCTTGCAAGGGCTGACTGTGCCTTCAAAGGTAGAAGTGCCTCTGATCATCCCGGTACGTTAATCAACTTATGCTTGTAAAACTTCCCTCCCTGTAGAAAAGGCTTTTGTTGAAATGCAAGGACTCCTTCCAGGGATGTGTGACTCTTTTCCAAAGCAGGGAAGTAATTAACTGCCACATAACTTACCATGCTTACCCCACGTTAAACTCACCAATTGCTAAATCCACCTTTTCAAGCTGGGGATGGAGCCAGAGGAGTGAGTCAGTCATGTGGAGCAGGTGTGGCTTCCTGATTTCATTAATTTAGATAATTGCAGCTCTTCGTCAACAGCATCAATCTCTTCTGTGCCTTATGCAGTAAGTCCCTGGTTTATAAATCCGATCACTGGGGCTGCCTGATGATCAGTTTTAAAAATTCTTCACTTTCTCCCATGTATGTTGACTCTGTCTGACCGCCCACTCGACCAATCAAGTCCAATTTCTGTTCTAATGAGCTTTTGGAGACGTGATGAAGTTTGAATGCCAAGGGCTGGCAAGGAATTACTGTAGTTCCCAACTTTGCTCTGTGATTCTTTCCCTCTCCAAAGCCCTCCTTGCTGCAGCACTGCAAGTGAGTTCAGCCCTAAAGAGATTTTGATTGTGTAAGGAGGGAACATGTGATTTGTAAAAGTAAATAAATAATTACTGGGGGAATATGAGTGTTAGGCTGATTAACAGTGGTGAAAAGAGAACGTTGCAGCCTGATTTGGATGAAGGGGAATGGGACTGAGTGGATTTAATCAGGTTTACAGATTATCGAATAACTACCTCTTTTCATACAGGGCCCAGGAACACCTTTGTACCATGGTTTCTCTAACAACTTCAGCAGTCCTTAAAATTCACAGGCATGAAGACTTTTGATGGATTCCCCCCCCCCCCCAATACTGATGAAGTCCTGAAATAGTATACTTAACCAAAGTTTTCACATCTGTAAATTAGAATTCTGAGCTGGAAATCCTGTAGAGTCAAAAAGCTGAAGTCTGACTGTTGAAGTAAAAGCATTTGTGTATGCATAACCCAAATGTGTGTGTGTTTGTGTAGGTAACATCAAACAATTTAAAAGGAAAGTACGATTTTATGTGAAACTTTAGAAGTTTTTTGTGCCTTGGAATGCCAGACTGCAATACAAACATGTTCATTCTAACAAGTTTATCATCTTTCACTGCCAGTGTTTCATTTTGGATTTTTCCTTAGTCTTTTTGTATGGTTTGCAAATCTGCTTTGTGGTTTTTAGAGCATTTTCAGAGATATGCCTGCATTATCTGTGTGGAATCAGGCAAATCTGTTACATAAATATAATTCCTGAGTTTATTTGGAGAAATTAGGGGAGGGGAAAAAAAAAAGCCAATAGATACATGGAACACTGTTTGTAGCTTAGTGAACTATCGCTTTCAGTCACATTATTTTATCTTTTTTAGGGTTATTGTGTCATGCTATAGTAGTGACACAACCGTTCCAGAATTCAGCCTTTATCTTTGTTCTGTTTAAAGGTGAATCTTGCAACCTCTCTGAAAACACACAGGTATAATCAGAGGAGCTTTAATCTGGTAAACCAAGTACCAGACCTAGGAATATTCTGATCAATGTGATTTGCTATTCCCAAAATAAATAAATGACAAGGATTTAACTGTCAGCTGTCTTTGCTTGAGTGTCTAATTTCCAAGCTGGTGATTTTAAAGGTAAGCACAATGTTCAGAAGTCTTGCAGACCTGCTTACTAGAAAAAGCACTCCTCCATTTCCATGGATCAAATTCTATATGCATTGAAACCAGCTGCAGTGGTTCCATTGCAGCATAGTGGATCATGCCTTATGAGACCATAGGAAAACTTTCACTGACTTCAGCAGCTTTGTTTACCACTGGGGTCTGATCTAGGCAGTGGTGAGTAGCGTGGCTCGGTGAACTGCACCGTTATAGTAAGAAATAACAAATCCTCTCACATGCTTGATCAGCTAATGTTCAACTCGGGGGTGATTTCACAAATGGAGGCCAAGGCCTTTTGCAGGCAATATGACAGGAAGCGAGATAATGTAATGTGGCAGATTCTGCATGGGGGAGAATTGGGGTCATTTGGTATGCCCATGTATAATGCAACCTTATGCCATAATTAAGACACTGAATAGAAGCTGTTGAGAAGGATTAGCTACTGATCTATACATTTTATGTTTCTGTTTATTTGAGATAAAGCCTCATGCTAGAGGGCTTTTTTTTATATTAAGTCCCTTCAAAGCTTTAATTTCTTTTATTTTCTTTGTAGATGTCTATTTTCTTTATGTTTTTATCTCTGTTTAGGTGAAAAGAAGGATTTCTGGAAGGTGGTCTGGCTTTAGAAGCTGGCCTATAAAGCAGGACAGAGATCTATGGAATTGAACCATAATTCCCATGATTCATCGCAGCACTATACCCAAGGGGAAGTATGTCTCTCACTTTCAGGGAAAAGTGGAAAAATCTCGTTTTTCATGTGTAGAAGTATGTCTCACTTTCAGGGAAAAGTGGAAAAATCTCGTTTTTCATGTGTATGGAGGTGACTGTGTGTGTTTTTAAAAAAAAAAAAATATTTTTCTATCAGTAGACAGCTATGACTGAAAAATGTCACCTGCTCAAATTCTGGAGAGAGACAGACAGATATATGAAATAATTCTGTAGAAGGAAGTTGTGGACTGAAGGCCAGAGAGGACATGAGCTTTTGGACCCCTGTTAGAAGTCAGCTTTGATAGAGGAGAGAGGGGACAGGCAGAACCAGGTTACATTCAATTATTCAATTCATTTCTATCACTGGTTATTTCAAATCTTCAAGCTGGTGCTTAGGAACAAAAGGTTGGGTAATGATCTATTTCGAAAGTGTGCCAGTGAAAATAAAACAATCAATTAGTATCAAAGGTAGACTTCTCACCTGACATGGAAAATGGAAAAAATGCAAAGGTATGAAAGCCTGTGAGCAGATCCCTTAAAGTTTAAGGTGTGTTTGAAACTGATCTGGGTTTTTCTAACTAAAGAAAAATCATCCTGCTTCTCTCTCTTTGCTTTTCTGTGCTGTTTTCTTGCTCTCACCAAATCTCTCAGCTGATTTCCAAGTTAGATTGGTCAGCTTTATCAATTTTATGCTTGCCTGGCCCTTTGTAGTGCCCATGATACTTCAGTGGAGCTGAAGGTCTTTGAAGACCACCTCTGCAAAGTTCAGAAGACAGTTATTTCAGGACATTTAGCCTGGAGATGATCTTCTTCCCACTGTGGACAAAAATGGAAGAAGGAAAAAAAACCCAGAAACTACATGATGAAACAATTCTTGAGGGCTACATCAGATCACTTCCTAGAAGATTAGACAATTTCTACTTTCCTATGGTAGGTAGGACCAGAGGCCCATCTGTTCCATGGATGAAAACAAGACATAGTACTGCCTTGCTTGTGGATGATTTGTCTGTAAGGGAATTAAAGGTTTGCCTATATTATGGTATATGTTTCCTTTCAGAGATTGCATAGGTATGCTTGGGCAAATTCACCATTTGGGGAAGAGTCCTTCTTGTCATTCAGTTGAAGGAAGGCTTGGGAATACAAACACACTACAAGGCTCTTCCACTGGGAAAACCACTCTCGGAACCAAAGCTGTGACAAATAATCTCACATGCCATATAGATTTCACCAAGAACAAAATGCAAGACTTCAGAATTAAAAAAAATAAATAAATCATGTCTATTGAATGCATTTGTATCTCTCAGTGTCTCCAGTTCAGAAAACAGAACATCATTCATATTTATGAGGAGTAATTTGTATCAATTCATAATTATCTTGTGTAAAATTAATTCTCAGAGTGCATAAGTAAAATGTTCAATGGCAAAATGAAATAGCCATAATAAAAACATTTGTAATAGACACATGCACACTGCACTCAATAAACAATTTTTGAGTCCTTTTGCAAGACGGTGGCACCCACCATGAATACGCTGGTGCTGGTCAGAGAAGGGATCTTGGTCTTGTCTCCCATTTGCCTCTCAACGCACACTGCAGGGACTCATCTAACTAGGAGTCTTGAGCTATAAAACCAGTAACTGATTTTCCTGTGGATAAAAGTTCAAGGTTCAGCTGTTTCCAATGCAAGCCTTTTCCCTTTCCTGGATCCGTCTTAAATTCACTTGGCATACAAATATCTCTCAGTGTGCTCTTGGGTCTGTTTTTTCTAGGATACACAGGTTGACAGCTTCTGGGATCTGAGGAAAGGCCAATTTTAAGAATAAGCAAGCAGATACACTTCAGGTTTTGCATCCACTCTTCCCCCTGCCTGTAGTGTAATACCCATGTCCTGCCATGGTCACTGTTTCCAAGCACTACTGCTATTAATAGTGCTTTCCAACAGACTAACTCATTTTCCCACCCTGGTCATTATGGGCAGTCAGTGACCTTTAGCAGATGAAAACCCGAGGCAGTGCTGAATGAACTTGTTCCCTGCAATCAAAGCAAATTCAGAGGAATAATTGTTGCATTAAGCCTTAACCAATGTTTTTAATGACAAATTTACTTTTTTGTTTTGTTTATTACACCCAATGGCACCAATTAGAGAGATGTGTTGTTTTGAGCTATTAACAGTTCATATTTTTTTTAACTCCTCACCTGGATCCCAGAGGGTGCAGCAGAAGGTCTACAAAATTTGTTGGGTTTTTTAACATTACTTTTGTCTCACCCCTATCCAAGTCATGGAGTTGGCCCTGAAGAGATAGGTAATTATATCAGACTCTGTATAAGCTTAGTAATTTGGGGATATGTGGTGTGTATTGTGCATGCTATAAAAAGGGGTGCCTCCAGGTGTGGGTTACTGTACAATAAGGAGTGCAAGAAGGTGAATTTATGAGTATGATCCAGCTGGGATGAATGGCCATCAACAGACAGAGTGTGCTAGGGCATCTTTCTCTAGAGATGCTGTGAATTCACAGAATTCTTTTGAGGTAGAAATACAATTCTGTACTACTACCATTCTTGGCAAAAGCAAAAACTGGGGGGATGGCTAGTGGAAAGAATGCTTCAGCAATGACTTTGTTGAATGTTAAGTACCCCCATTTTTAGATGATCTTTTACGTACACCTTAAAACATCTCAGCATATGAAAGCACACATTTAGACAACGGAAGGTAGATGGCTCCAAAAGGTCCTTAAAAATCAGTATGGACCGTTGCAAAGCTCAGGCCACTTGATTGCCTCTAGTTGAGTCAGTGGCTAAGTGGGAATGGAAATGGAGATTCCCAGTTTTCAGTGACAGTAAAATTACACCAAGTGGCAGTTTATCTGGAAAGGTGGTTTTACAGCCAGAACAGAGGAAATGTTTGCAGAGGACTCTCTATTTTTGAGAATCAGTGTGATGCACTGAGGTGGCTATTGTCTGAGCTCTTCAAGATTGCTCCTAACATTTAAAATGACTTTGTTTTTAAACTGTGTTACAACTATGAGGTTAAGCCTGTGTTTCAGGCACTCTCCTCCTAGCCTGCTGCGTGACAAGGTAGTCTGCTTAATGTTTTTCTTCTGGGAGATGCCCTTACCCTCAGCTGGCCAAACAAGGTGTCTGTCCCCAGCCAGGACAGTGAGTGTCCTGAGAATCTGACTGTCTACTGTTGGGTGTATTTGATCTTGGTTTAGGGAATTTCATGTTTACTGATTTCTCCTTTAATAGGAATAAGGTGCATGTAATTTGCCATCTCCAAATCATTTTTAGTACCAGGCAATCTAAGGCAAAAATAAAGAAGGCATTCATTTCATCTTAACGCAATGACTATTTAAACAGTTACTATATTTAGTAGTACAAAATAAAAGAATGTTTTATAAGTACCTAAACAGTAGCTTAGCTCCAAGAGGTTCGTTGTCTAGTTCATCCATTTAAAAAGTTAACAGGATATTTAGATCACTGTTTGTTTGCCTCTACATGGTCTCCAAAGAACAGGCTCTTGATATGGGGACAAACCTATTTTCCATATGTATCTGTTTTTCTCTGGGATTCCATTCAAATCAAATTTCTGTTTCTCTGCTTAGGGATATACATAACAGTTTATGAATTACTGGAATCAAAATATCAATTGTCATATTTCCCTAACAGATTAATGGTTACCAGTTTGTAAATGCTACTGATGTCCCTTGTGTGTTGACAGATAGCGAACAAAAACCTTTACTGAATGCAAATGCAAAGCCTAAGGACTGATTTTGTAGTTAAATGGACTATAAATTGGTAACTGATCCACAGTCAATGCAGTGCTGTATACTATGTTAGTGGGGCTTAGAGCTCCTGTAGCTGGGCAGGAGATTTTCAGAAGAAAATACAGTAAGAAAATGTTGATTGGTTAAAGCTATTATGAATCTGGATATGTTTTGAGAACTTCTGTCAGGAAAGGTTTCTCTTAGCTCCAGGGTATGAAGAGTATTTTGAAAAGGAATACAGCTCAGTAGAAACACACGTGATTTTTCTCACCAGCTTTGTAGCAGCATCAGGTTTTACTTCCCACTATGCCACTGTGCCACGTCTTACACTTTTGGTTATTCCAGACCAATTCTACTATAAGTGTTCTTACACTCTGAATAAATAGATATTCGGTGGAGGAGAGAAAAAAACTGCAGGATTCCTGCAGCCTTATGGCAGCAACTGGACACGCCCTCTATGTCTTCATATGAAAGCCAACAACAACAAATCTCTTTGAAGGAGGAGGAATTCAGGCACCCCAGCTTTGGTCATCTGGCGAAAATACATTTTTCCTCTGCAGACTGAAAGGCACCTCCAGAAACATATTCAGAGTAGGAGCCTGAGTTGTTTGCTGAACTTCCTGGCTGCTGGAGGTGCCTCTATCCCCAGGGACTAAAGGCAGCTTTGATTAACCTGCTCAGTTAAGTTACTAAAGTCAGATGGATTCAACCTTCTTTTTACACAGCACCTACTGCAGGAGAGCGCGAGGCTCAGATCTACAGAGATAATTCAATATCTAACTTTCTTGTTTAAAGAGACAAGCCCATTGATATCAGTAGGAGCGGGACACAGATATCTCTGGATCTTCAAATTTGCTGGGTAGTGCTAACATCAGAGCAAATGACAATCTTCTGTCTCCTCAGATTTTTGTTAATCTATGAACTGTCTTTATCACGTGAGTGTAAATTCATTGTGGAAATATATGTTCCTCATTATTTCTTTTTCTCATTGAAATGGTAAAACATTAGGCTGCCTATTTTGTCTGACTTCCACAGATACTTCCACAGCAAGCTGCTGTAGCTTGCTAACCTTCTTCTTTATTAGCATTATGTTTGTCTGGACCTCCTCCTGGCTCTCCTCCTTACCTAATAACACGTTGGGAAACCACAACCAGCAGGACTCTTCCTGCCTTGCAGTCTTGTGTATGGCTGTCCGCTGCCAATGCACCTGCAATTACCCATTGCCGATGCACTAACAGAGAAAAACTGTCTGGCATTATTAGCTCAGGCGTTGCTTTGCGTCCTGTATTAATTTAAGTGTAGATGTTGCATTGAAGGCCCTGAAGTTGTGCTGGCAATTCTTGTTTTGTGAAATAATGCATTCGAATGCCTGTTGTTGCTGTTTTTCAGGAATGATGGTGATGTCAGTTATCAGGTTAGGTAATTAAATTGCTGCCACCTCTCCAGAAATATTGGATTCTTAAGTGAGTTGGGCTACTCTTATTATTTACAACAAGAAAGAAAATTGCAGAGACTCTGATTCTGTTACCCTTGTCAGCAATAAGCGCCTCAGTAAGGCAGGAGAAGGTCCTGTTTCCAAGACAATAGGTTTCCCTACCAAATACAGCTGTTGCTAGTGGAAAGCGAGGCATGGATTTCCTAACACAAGGGAAGACTTGTGCTTTTAAAATATTATTTTGATCTAGAGTGAATAGAGATTTTAGGAGAAAGTGTCCTGTGAAATCAAACTTTCACCCATTAAAAACTTGGAAAGATTTTATTTTGATAAAATGGAGATACTGGATTTTTGTGTCAACTCTATGATGTGCACATGCACAAAAATATAAATGTGTATAATCATCTAAGCATTTTACACAGAGTTTGTTTTATATAAAATGAAAAAATGTTTCAGAAATTTTAAAAATAAGGTGTTATCACATTTTTTTTAAATGATGTTTTAAAAATAATCAGAATTGCTTCTAAAACATTTTGCCAGGGGGAAAGTTAAATGTTTTTTGTTATATAAGCAGTAATGGAAGTTTCTGTCTTGTATTCTAACTTGTAGCAACTTATCTAAACAGGATGAATAATATGTCCAAGGTGAGACTAGAAACTTTTGGGTAATGCAGAAACTATGTTAAGATATCATGAATTCTAGTCCATAATCGCTATAATCAGAAAGCTTTTTCTTTTGTCTTAGCACCTGCTAAGGCATTTATCTGCCTGGCAGAAGCTTTTCTAATATTTTCCCCTTCTGTTGTAGACTGGTCCAAACCAAAATTATATCCATACACACGCAGGAGATGTGGGGCAGCCCAAATCCCAGGCTCAAACTTTACAGATGGGTTTGCAGTGCTTAGAAAAAATAGACCTTGGACTAAACACCCAGAATGTTGGAAATATTGTCATTTCAGTGAAAGCTCATCCCTAGTTCTTCTCTGACGTCAGCTTCACTCGGAATTCTGTCTCTTCTTTTGATCCTTTCGGTGCTCAGAGTTGGGAAACTCCGCGCAGAATCGCCAATTTGGTTAAAGCTTCCTGCTAAGGTACCAGTTAATTTTAACTAGTAGATGCAACCATAAATCACCAGGAAAAACAATACTTTAAAAAATCAGACTGCATCAGCATCTATCATTAGTTCTACTACATCACTGAATTACCAGCCAACCCCAGCTCCCTTAGGCAAATCAATCATGCTGTTAACAGGTTCCCATGATACCATCCCACAGCAACCAGTCTCTATCCATTATATCCTGCACAAAATATCACCAGCTCTTCCCTTATCTTCATACTAATCCCCAAATGTTTCGCACACCAAAATCTCTGGAACAATCTGCCCAGAACAAAAAGGGACACCACTGGTGTCAGGGCTGCTTTTCAAGTGTCCAGGCAATCAGCACTGGCTTGTTTCACTGTATGCGAATTAGCTTGGAAGAAGAGAGACAATCTTTCCTCCCAGGCAATCAGCACTGCTAAAGCCATCATGGGCTGACTGGTAGTGAATCTAAGACTGTCCTGTCTGTTCCCATTCTCAAAACATTTATATGTGATTGTGGCCATGTCACATCTGGCCACTTAGGGAATATGCAATAAGCTAAACAATTTCCCTTGCAGATGACAGATGGGATCGGGGGAGGAGGGACTGATGAATGTCACAAAGAGCTTTCCATGAATATCCTTACATCTTATTGATGCTAGAGCAAAAGCTGGTATAGCCTGAAGCAGAGGGAAGGCTGTTTCTGAAATTATTAGGAAAGCATATGGAGGAAGCAAGAGATTTTTACCTTAAACAAAAAAAGGATTTAATAAATTTTCTAATCCTCACAAATAGGGAGAGTTGAACAGTCTCTTGAAAGAGTTTAAGGACTCTAGAAAATGCTCAAATCCTTGGGTTGCCTTTGAGATAAACAGACACAGAAGGGAGGAGTTAATGGGTGGCATATTCATTTTCTTGATCAGCAAGAAGAGAGGCTCTCCAAAGCCATGGGTCCTACGTCTGTGTGGACTGACGCTGATGGGAAGCAAGTGAATAACTAAAAGCAATTACTCTGTGCAGCATCAAGGTATCAATGCATGTTTACATGGCATGAAAGTACACTTATATCAGCTGGGCCTTGGACTCTCTTTGTGTCCATGGAGAGTGGAGAATGTCACTCCAGTGCTCAGAAAGCTTACACCATGGACACAGGGGCTTAGGACCCTCTATTTTGACATGCAAACACTGCTTACTGTCTGCACCATCAAACCAATGTACTGTTAAGGTGGTAAAGCATCGCAGTCTTCCTTCTCCCTTGTTGATTTTCCTCTTCTCCATCTCCTGTTTGGCCATCTGGGATGCAGTCTCTTTCCAAGAACTGTGTCACACTGAATAACTGGTGTGTAGCTGCCACTTTTGCAGCCCCAAGGACCTCTGCAGTCTGCTTGAGGCCCTGTGATCGAGTTGGTAAAGGAGGCTATCAGATGGATTGCTTCTCTATTCTCAATGCAAGTCAAAGTACAACACTTCACCCCACTGGGAGGTGGTAAGTCACTGCAGATTCAATGAAATAAAAATTCATGTCCACGAGCTGAATTTTGCCTGGAGTTCCCCAGGTCTGGTGGTGGTGGTCTGCTTAGCTTTTGCAAGGAAGGGTGAAAAGCATGAACTCTGCTCCTCCAGAGACAGAAAAACTGTTTTTTTCATAGATGTGGGAGCAATTTTTGATTTATTTTCACACTGAATTCATCTGGGTTCTGCAGAAGCAATTCCTCCTCGCCTCTCACCCAAAGGCTGGAGCTCAGAGCTGATGGCTGGTTTAGCTGAGGCTTGCAGCCTTGCCCTCAGCAAATATAGTTCAAGTTCAAAATGTATTTGTTCCTCTGTAGTCTGCTGGAATGGCAGGACTCCAACTCAGAAAGCTGCCTGCAGCTTTAGAGAAACTTCAATGCTGAATGAAATGGGTTTTAAATGGGAGAAAGGTGGTGTTGCTGGAATATCTTCTATTGTACGACCGCTATGGGGTTGACATCTCTGTGTCTAGGTGATTAAGAGTGCCTGGACATGCTATACTGAAGTTATATCAAACCAGATCTCAAATTGAAGAAATTCTGTTCACATGTATGTTTTCTCCTAGCAGATGAATGTTGTTGCCAAGACAAAAAATAGTATAGTTTGGAGGGAATGTTGACATGTAAGGAAGAGGGTACATCTCCTATTTGCATCCTGCAGATGTCTTGTCAATTAATGTTGCTGCAGTTAAATTCATAGCAAATGGACCTTGGGTCTCAACTAATGCAACAGTTCTTGAAGTTTTAGCAGTTCAGTTTTATCTGAGCAAATGCAGGCTCAAACCATGTGAATCATCTCTTAGTTTTTAAAAAGCAGCTTTATTTAAAAAAATGAAAGGTAAATGACTTCAGATGGTAAACTGCATCAGGAGGGCTAAATAAGGAAACAATATTGTTACAGTGACAGTAATACTAGCTGCCACAAACAAAATCAGTCAATAAAAGCACTTTAGAAAGTTAAAAAGCCAAATGAATGAATAAGCCTCTCCCTAAATTCAATATTCTCTTGTATAAAATATTAGCATTCGGACCAAAATCACCTCCTGAGTATAGTATTTTTTTCTGTTTTATCAGCAGTCTCTCTCTTCCACCTAGTAAATTCATTTATTTGTTCAAAACTGCAGTGTGTTGCCAGCACTTTCCAATACACGTATATAAGATAATGCACCCTTCATCCACCCTAAATCTCTCATTCCACAGGTTATTGATTTAGCCATACTGCTATAAAGACAAACAGCCAATTTCTCTGCCTTTCTCTGACTCAAGTGACCAAAGCTTCTCTTGCTTGATGAAATCTGCCTCTGATAATGAGGGCACTGGGGACTATGTTTGCACGTGGCCAAGCATGGAGCCTGTGTTGAGAGTGACTTGGCCACCATCCCGGTGGCTCACAATTAAGGTTATGCTCTGATGCAGGCTCAGTCCGAGCTGCAGAGGTTTTCTGAAGGGGGAAAAGCCAATCTTTGTCTGTAGACCCAAGAAGTTCATCACTAAGAACAAGTAGGTGCAAGGAAGAGCTCTTCACCAGCAAATCTAACCCAACTTGCCTTTTTCTAAGCAGCTGAGGTAATGAACTTGAACAGTGTGTCAGCTAATAGTCAGCAACATGGGTAACAAAAAACATCCCAGAGACTAGAATGCCTGCATTTGCTTTTGGGTCCTGTGTTTCTGTTAGGAACATAGAAATCCCACCTAAACTCCTAGTTCTGTGAAGACTTAACACTGTCTACATGAAGATTTTCTATCATAACAATGTGGAGTGATGTGTGTGACCCCTCATGTTGCCAATGACTCTGTCCAGGACTGTGAGCCAGCCAGCTCATCTCCTTTCTTGAGTAAAGCCTCATAAGTTTCATCACCCTTAACTCCTGCTCTGCAGCAGGTTGTGAGGTCTGTATTTTCATGCACTTTTGAACGTACTTGGATGAAGAAGGTTTAACCTGCACTTTCTGTCTGCAAGATGTACTTGAATTTTGAGCTAAGTTTGACCTAGTTGACTGGGAAATTTTGACACTGCCTTCCAAGTAAGAAGCTGGGGCAGTGATCCAGGCCTCCTCCAGCTCTAGGGAGGGTTTCTGTGGCTCATTGTCTCAGAAAGTAAATTCAAAGAGGACTCCCAGGATCTCGGTAACAGATACTGTGGCTGCTTCTGTAGGGCATCTTCCTTTTGTGAGCACACAAACTCTGCATGTGTCATCCAGCCAACCTCTGCTGCTACTTACAGACTTCTGTGATAAATCTCTGATTTACAAATTTTCTGATAGTCACCTAAAATTGTCACAAATATCAGGAAGATGTAAGAGCAGAACAGTCCCTAGCTGGCAGCTGTGGCTGTGGTTTGCCTTTTCCAGAGGCAAACATATAACCCGAATGTTTAAGAACTACCTGCAAAGTCTTCTCGGGGTAGGAGGGAAAGCAGGAAAGATAAGAGGCTATGGCACTTTGCTTTTCCTTCTTGGCACGACCTGTTTCATAACTCTTACAAGACAAAACTCAAAAGAAGCCACATACAACAGACTGACTTTTGACTGAGTAGAAGGAGCAGCAGCTGGTCCTCTGGCACATACCAAATGCCCTGATGCCCAGGTCCTTCACAGCCAAGGAGACATGCTACTTTTCCTTTATTTATCAGTATGTCTCCACTGCTGGATCCAGTGCCACATCAGCCCATTCCTGCAGCAGCCCAGCAAACAAAGAACTGTTTGCAGTTCACTTCCAACTACCAGATAGTACCAAATTTGATAGTTTTTTTGTTCATTTTCCCTGACAAGGACATCTGTTTACTAGAACTCATCTCCAGCTCTAGTGAACATCAAAAGGGTTGTCTGTGAGACTGCAGCTGGATTTAGATGGTGCAAAGCCCTTCAAGTGACTATTTAAATATCTTTTTCTCTTCTGCATCCCCAATCCCCAAATGGGGATGAGTTAATTTTAAATGCATCTCCAGCTTTTGCAAATTAATTTAATGTGCCTGCCCTACTTGTGTTTCAGGATCACCTTTGGGGTTAAGTGTAGCATTTATTGTTTTTTTTTTTTAAAAAAAAGCAGAAAAGAACATGTATCCTTTTTCTTCAATAAAAGTAGGTATCTGGAGAGGCGGAGGGAAAGCTAGTAAATTGGGGAGCATTCTTCTTTGTTATTCCTCTCCTCCTAATATCAGCCAGCATACACATAAGCTCAGGAAGATCTGATGTGCAAGTACTGTGCTTTCACATTGTATGCCTATATGACTGTTTATTTAGTTGTGAGTTGATTAGGAAATAAGTGCTTTTCAAGTTGACAGTATAAATAGTGAAACTTTATTAGTGATATATGTGACACATTTAACAATGCTAATTTTCTGTACTGCTCTGTGTAATTCACTTGCCTTTTTCAGTAGGCTGTAAACAATAGAAGGTTTGAGGGAAATCGCTAATTTGTTGGCTTTTTAAAAGGCAATGGAAAGGAATCTAGAATTTAGAAATATTTCCAGAGTGCCACCTAGTGGAAAAAGAAGTGAAGCCACAAGAAAATTGAACTCGAATATAGCTTTGGAGAGTATGTCTTAATACCCAGAACTGTCTCTTCATTTTTCTCTACAGCTAAACACAGGCAGCTACTAACAGCTTTTATACAGTTTAGTGATAATTGCAAAACTTTATTTATTCCTTTTTTATTTGTATTAAAAATATATGTATGGTAGAAACAATGAAAATTAAAGACTTCTCTGCTTTTAGCTTTTTGAAAAAATAACAAACGTCTGGCCTGAGCCCAGACTTAATATTTGATTTAAATCGTGTTCTCATACCTCAAAAGCTTTGTCATTAAATCTTGATTTCATTTTCACTCTTTTAACTAAAATATAGATCTTTACTTTTAAAGTGGTGATATATATAAATTTAAGACCACTGTTATGAAAAAGGCTTTAAAACAAAAGAGATTCAGAAAATTCTGTTGATGCCTTGTTGCTTCCAGGTGTGGTTTTATCACAGGTGGTGCTCAGTGCTCCTTAGCAAAGCCACAGCTCCTGTGGTCCTGTGTTTATAGCAGATTCATTGCTACCCTTAAAGCAGGTTTCTGCTACCACTTAACATCTCATTATGCAAGCAGTCCTGAGGGTGTCAAAAACCCCCTCAATTCTGCTGTCTCTGCAGATGTCAATTTTGCAAGCATGGCTCCAGGTTTGATGGGGGAAATACCAGGAACTCACCAAATTCTTCTTGCTTGAAGGTACCTGGGAGGTGAGCAGGGCTTCGTTTGGGCAGGCTGGCAGGGCTAGAGGGCAGGGGAAGCGGGCAGACCAGCCTGTGCATGCAAATATTCTTGCATCTGTCTACCTGTCCACTGTGGGTAGATCGAGTGTAGCGTTTAATAACTCAGCCCCTTGTTATTGTTTTTGTGAGATCCCAGGCTTTTACAAGTAAGCCTTACAAATTTGGCAGCCTGAATAAACCTGCAGCTGCAACCTCCACTGCCTTTAGTGCTGAGGGTATGGAGCAGGGCCATCGCTGGGCAGTGCTGAAGGTGCCTCTCTGAGGAAGGGTCACATCTGGACAGGTGTGTGCATCTCTTCTGTTATTGCTGCCTCCTGGGAGGGGAGTTCAGGAATCTTAAAATAACAATTTCTGCTCCTACAGTTTATTTTATGAGCAATTCCTGTCAAAAGGTGTTGGGACTGTGTTGGAAGTGTCCCCTAGCTTCATTAGTTTGGTAAAGATTTACAGCAATATGAATTCTGAGAAGTGCATTTTGCACCACATATTTCTGTGGTAGATGTTTTTGCCTTTCCAGTCAAGAGCAGGAAAATCAAGTATGGTTCACTTCCATTTCTACCTGCTTCTTAATTAATGTTCCTCAAATTTCTCTTCTACCTGTGGCATATTGCAGGGAATAACTTATGTCAAAGGAGGGACGTAAGTTACGTTCACAATGACTGGCTTTGGGATTTAGAAATGTTTCCATAAGCATGTCATCTGAATAGGTTGTACGTCTTTGAGAAGGAGATTTTTTTTTTTTATCTATGGTAAAAGTTATATTTACATTATGGAGGCTAAATGTAGTGTATTGTTATACCCAGTTGGTATACAGCACTGGTAAGTTTATTGATCTCAAGATGAGATAACAAGAGGGGAAGGACAAGACAACTTTGATGAGAAAAGCAATGTGAAACTGAGGCAGGAAGATTTTTTTTATTCCTTCTGAATTTTGTATAAGCTGTGAACAAAAAGACTTTTACAACGGCTCCAGCAAGCAATTAGCAGGGAAAAGGAGTAGGGACGATGTGGTGGGCGAAATACTGCTTTCTGCCTGCTTTAATCCAAGCTCTGCTTTTGCCTTTCTTGGGTAAAACATACTGCAAAATTATGTAGAGATCACCCTTGCAGCCTGCATGTTTGCAAAGCCCAAAGAAGAACAATTTGTCAAAGAAAACGTTTAATGGCAGCATGGAGAGTCCTCTTTCCAAACGTGCTTCTAAGGTCTTGTTGGCAATAGGAGGAGAGAAATGGGTGGAAAGGGAAGGAGCAGAGAGGAGGTACTTTGGTACTAGGGGAGGCTGGGTAGGTATTTCCCTATACCTAAGGGCTCTTAAATTCTTCTGAGAAGAAGAATTAATCATCTGTTTGGAGGTGTAGTGTAGGAGACATTTTCCTCTAGTGGTATTGTTTTCTGAAAGAGGAGCTTTAGCATAATTACTCTATATTTTTATGGTTCTTAGTACTGTGTAGAGTGGGTTTGAGATGTGTGTGTGACTGAACTCTGGAAGGAAAGAAAGGGATTGAAATGGCAGCCATGAATGGTGCAGACCTGTATCCAGGAAATACAACTGCAGGAGTTCAAATAAGCAATAGGGATCACGATCTTCTGAGAGTCACAGGTTGGATCCTACTTCCATGACTGATGCCTGCACGCAAACGACGGCAGGTGGGCTCTATAAATAACTTCCATGTCACAAGAACGGCTCTTGGAGACAGTGATAATTGGTAAAGTTGTACTTTTCCTGCATTTTTTTTTTTCTATTTCACTTCTGCTTTCCCCACTGAGGTTGATTCACTCTGCTGCAGTTCAAACAGATGCATTAGATCCTTTTAGGTTCAGTTTTGAAACCAGCTTGTTAGAGAAATGTTTTCAGTTTTCACTCTTATTGCCAAATCACTCCTACTTGGATCTTGCCATGTTCCTGAAGAAGTTGTGAAGGCTGACAGACAGTGGTCTTGTAGAAGCAGGAACTCAAACTTTATGTCCCTGAAAAAAAAGAGAAATCTGTCGTTTTAGCTTAATGACAAACAGTTCTTCTAACTCTGGAAGATCCTCTGGTGTTTGACTCAAAATATTTGATGTTTTTTCTATAGAAAGAAGACATCTTAAATCATGTCTGGAGATGTCTCCAGCTGATTAGTTGTGGGTATTTTTACTCCCTCTGAGCCTAGTTTTATTTCACTCATGGGAAACATTTATACAAGCAGAAGAACACGCATGCTTTTGAATTATTTTTGTTTAGCTAATATCTCTAAAATATTTTTGTAACTGTTTAAAATATGTGACCTGCACAAAATACATGTGTGAGTACAGTGTGATAAAAAGGGTTTTGTGTCATTTTTGCGTCTTAAACCAACTGAGCAGGACAGAAGACACTTTCTATTGCATCAGATATTCTTACCTTCCCCCTTCACCTCATTGGTCGCTGTCAGTGCAGATGAGTGCTACCTCACTAACTGTCGAGCCTGGGAGTCCACTTGCATCTCTCAATATATTGTTTCTAATCTGGTGTTTTCTAACATCTTATTTTCACCAGCCTTTATCAGTTTTTTTCTTTTTCATACTTAGATGGTCAACATTGTATTTAAGAATCTGTTACTGATTGCAGTTCTTCATAGCTCTCATTAAAGAGTGATGCGTTCAGGCCAAAGAACTGTGAAGTTGATGAAGGTCCTTGCATTGATTTTTCATACTTTTCAGTGTCTGTGCTATGTATTCATTTCAACGGACATTGGATCAATCCCTTCAGAATGCTCTCTAAGATTAGTCAAAAGTGGAAATAAGGTACCATGGAAACAAAAAGCTCAAACAGAAGCCATAGTCGAGAATCTTCTTGTCGCAGATGAATTTACTTAGTTGACTTTTATACAAACACAAATATAAGAAGAGGCACGTTAATCTAGGTGTTAATGTAAGGGTTGTATCTTTTTAATTACTCTAGAGTGTGTAAGAAAATTAGTCTGGTAAATATTTCATTAGCAACTGTAATAAAATATTGATTCTGATTTCTCCATTAATCCATATTTCTTTGATTCTGTACTTTTTTCACTTTTAATAATTTAGCAAAATCTTTTAGTGGGCACTTCCCCCTCTAACTACCCCAGTACGGGGAAAAAAAAAAAATCGCTGTGGATGCCCCCCCCGGCTCCGTGCCATCACTTCTGATCCAGTTAATCACACATCATGTCAAAACCTCTGGTTTTATTTTATTTTTTAGATATTAATATAAACTATACAGTCAATCTTTTCTTGACAAAAACCTCCCCCCATGCTTTTAAGCCTCCAAAATGACTGTTCATAACATAAGCTAATTAGGATACAGTAATATTTCTGAACGGATGCTATGCAAAAGAATCCAAATCCCTTTTTATGGGAAAGAGCAAAGTATTTGTATTTCAGAGAGAGGTTGGCCTATTTTGGTGAAGCTAGAAGCTTGGAAGAAAATCCAAAGCAACAGCTAGAGACAAAGGAGGCTATGGAAGAAGTTAAGATATCAAAAATCTTGTTCCTTTGCCTGTTACCTTGTAAACATGGTTATGCAGTAAGATTAAAAATCAGGATGTCTAATTTGTTCTTATACAAATCTTTCCAATAATAAATAGGTTTTGGTTTTTTCTTTAAAGTAGCTGAAGTCAAAGCAGTGCTTTGACTAAATATGCTAACCACTTACCACTATTCGTAATTACAAAGTATGAGTTTAATCCCATATTGTTTTCAGTAGTACATTAACACAAAATCTGCTGATGGCTTCAAATTTCTTTTCTTCTAGAAAGTCACAGTACTGGGTGGCTCTACCAGTTCCTCAGTGGTGGCAACTGTGTAATTGCATGTTAATAAATATATAATGGTTAAATACTGTGTAAATGCCTGGAAAATGTATGTTCAGCTTGATCTTCTAAAATCTGGTGTAAAGTAAATGCCTGGAAAATGTATATTCAGCTTGATCTTCTAAAATCTGGTGTAAATGGCTGGTGGTAGTTCCCTTGCAGTCAATTTCCTTGGAAGTATTGGGCTTGTTCTTTAATTCCAATTAGTGCTGAAGAAACCTGTTGGCATCTAAAGTATTTACAGTAGAAGCATCATAAATATGGAAACAAAGACGTTAACTATACCAAAGCCTAACTGGCAGACTTTGGCACAGTGTTTATGGCACACTCTTGGTCATCAAACCAGTGAAAGTAGTAGTTAATGCCCAATGTAGCAGCTAATTTCTGCCACATGGTGTTTGTCTGAGAAATTAGCCTGGGAGTGAGCCAGCCGGTATTGCACAGTTTCACTAACTTTGCAGCTCTATTAGTTTGAAGTCAGGAGTTCAGACAAGGCCTTGACAAGCGTATGATTCTGTGCTGCACTGCCTGTCCTGGGAAGCTGTTCAGTTTTTCTATATTTAACAGATGAAAATGTCTCCAGAGTTCATCAAACACATACTCAAGATATCACAAGCTGCAGCTATCTGCCATGAGCTCTGTAGTTCAAGGTGAATGGGACACTAATTAGTAAGTATATAGGGTTATCAGCACATGCAACACCCACTTTTTTGAGCAGAGGAGGAAAATGAACTAATAGTCAAGAGAAGGAGGGCCCTTCTCCAGCTGGGCTGTGGCTCTCGTTCCTCTGTCTACCCACAGGCTTCCAGGGTGAGTGCTAGAGAGAGCTCCTGCAGACACAGCTGTCGGCACCAGGGGAGCCTTTCAGGGTTGGCTGGCATGGGGGAGAGCCAGGTCACCCCTGGAGGAGGTCAGGCTCAGGCTCTGGATTGCTTTGTCCTCTTCCAACCACTTCAGACACTGTGAAAGCCTGGTAATGAGGCAGGCTCCAAAAACACTCGGCAGCCTCAGGTTATAGGAACTATCTTAATGCCAGCAAAAACTAGCAGAGAGCAACAGCCGTCTGACAAGCAACCTCTCTTCTGGTGTCAGCAGAAATTGAGGGTAGAAGAGACGATAGGACTGAAAATTGCTGGAACACAGAGCTGAATAATAACCGGGGAATGATCCTTCTTAAAGTGGGAAAGAGCAAGATTAATGCACATTTTACCAAGAGATAACACTTTTTCAATTACTATTAAGTATTTAGAAGTCCCTAATTCAAAATACGGATAATTTACTGTAAGTCTTTCCACTGTGCCATGTTTTCAGTAACTCTTGGCTGTAAAGTTAATAGCTGCAGGAAAAATTCAGTTCAATATATGTAGAATCACACCCTTCTCAAATCTCTTCTTCTTTCCAACAGCCATTCTTTCAGGACTCAGAAACACATTTCTTTGGGTAGGAATCCCATCTGTATAATTTTGAATTATACAAGATAAGCCTGGGGGATAAAATTAAAAGCCAAGTTTGATGAGGTTGGTTCTTAACTTCCTTGTCATTTGGCTATCAGGGACATTGATTCTTTAGATGGCTTTAAGTCTGACAGCCCATATTCCTAGTAAATCCAGAATTAGTAACTATGTGTTCACAGAGATCTCAAACTAATTTTTGTCAGAGACTTTTGAAAATGTAGGTTATACAAACTCATCTGTGGTTCAATAGCTTTGCTGTCTCCTCCTATAACTGAGCTTTTCATTCTTACCCAGCTGATTCTCCACTGCATTCCTCCTACTACAATATATTCTCCTCTGTTTGCAGTCAGGCATTTGCAATGAATGGGAGGGAAGGTGAAAGCTTCATGCATCACAGAAGTAGCATAAGAAGGAATAAGTTACTCAGATGTCAAAGCAGTAGTAAGTCTAACCAAAAGGATGGTATGATTATCTGGGAATTTTCAGGGAAATGTATCGAAAATCACAAGCTGAGGTTCTGTGGGCATGGAGAAAAGTGAAGCTGCCTTACAGCAGGGGAAAAAAAAAGACAGTAATGAGTAAAGAGTACAGCTATAATATTGCTTCAGGAATTATTTCAGGTTGTACTGTTAATAAAAGAGACAGCTCTGCTTTCTTAGACTGCTTTCATAAGCCAGGAGAATAAGTTATGGCCTCAAGTTGCGGCAGGGGAGGTTTAGATTGGATGTAAGGAAAAATTTCTTTACTGAAAGAGTGGTGAAACATTGGAACAGGCTGCCCAGGGAAGTGGTGGAGTCCCCATCCCTGGAGGTATTTAAAAGACGTGTAGATGAGGCGCTTAGGGACATGGTTTAGTGGGCATGGTGGTGTTGGGTTGACGGTTGGACTCGATGATCTTAGAGGTCTTTTCCAACCTTAATGATTCTATGATTCTATGAAGTTCTGTTTCTCACAGGATTGTTCTCAGAGATGAGACCGAAAAGTCTTAATGGTATCAGCTGAGATTCATACATGTAAACTTGAATCTCCAGGCCTTGGAAAAGGACTGCTCTGATGTGAATTACACTGAGTTCTACTCACGTAAAAGTTGACCTTTGGAAAGGACCATACTTACATTCTTGTGATACTACAGCACATATATACACCTGAATAGTGGAGCAGCTGACACCAGGTAGTCTGTCATGATGAGATGAAAGGGAAAAGAAAGGTCAAAAAGGGTTTCATATTATTATAATGAGCCCATATTAGGTTATGCAGTTCTGGATCGTGAGCTCTGCTTGTGAGCAGCGCAAGGTAGCGTGCAGAGATGGGTGGTACTGAGGCCTCTACCACTGTCTGAGGTCTCAGAGTGTCCAAGTCTGCTGATGTAGATGGGAATACTGATAAATTGACAGACATGCCATAAAAGCTTTATCTGTGGATCTTTTGTCTCGTTTTTGATACCAGAAGTACTCGCCAAAAGTACTAGAAGATCTGTCTCTCTTGTGGCCCAGTCTTAGCCTTTCTCACCTTTCTGCATCATTGAGGATTTTCACTTTTGTGGACTGTTTGTCTGACAAATCAATTTATACAGTCACAGGCAGGAGCAGAACTGAACACATCCCGGGGTTTTTATCTTGCTGGCAACCCAGAAGCATAAGTGGACTCCAGATAGAGCCACACCATTCTCTATGGGATGGATGTGGCTTTGAGCTTGAGGTAAAGATGACTTTAAGTCCAGTTGATGCAGTTCCAGCTTTGTCCTACTGAGGTTTAATTAGCTTCACAGAAATGCAAACAGTGAAACTACAAACCTGAGACGGTTGCTTGATAAACCTTTGGGAT
Source organism: Aptenodytes forsteri (assembly GCF_000699145.1). Lineage (NCBI taxonomy): Eukaryota > Metazoa > Chordata > Aves > Sphenisciformes > Spheniscidae > Aptenodytes > Aptenodytes forsteri. The sequence goes on from NW_008795129.1 coordinate 14,544,534, forward strand.
GCTGGGATTCGATAACTGGAATGACCCAGCGACATTACAGCAATTTTCTTTGTTAGAAAAACACAGCCGTAGTATTCTCAACTTATAACACTGAGTTACTTTTTAGAATGTCTCTCTAGTTAATACCAAAGTGCAAAGTGATGTTAACCATGATAATAAGATAGCAAATACTGATGGAAATTTGATTGCAAATGAGCGATTTGTGTAGCAAATAAGAATTAGATACCCTAATGTGTTAACCAAATAAGAATCAGGAAACACTTGGGAAATTAATGTGTAAAGTAGACAAAATAAGACATTCGAGGCATGCTGGTTCCTGGAAGTTTCTTTTGCTTTCCCAATTGTCAGGCCGTAGGATGAACATTGTAAGTAAGGGAACAGAGAGCCCACTTCTTTTGCATCAACTTTTTCATAGGAAACTGTTTTTAATTTTAGAAATAAACTGTGTCTGAGTTTCCAGAGTAAGCCTGTGGTTCCTGTAACCACCTCAGACAGACGTGTTCATTCAGGCATTAGCTAACATGAACCCCATAGCTGTAGTTGGTTCCACAATGTTTCCAGCTACATTACCCAATGTAGTTTAAAATATGCTGTCACATCTGAAAACCTGAGAAACTCTTCACAAACACAGTTGTTCTTGGTTAGAGATTTCATTACCTGAATATTTTCTTTGACAACCATCTTTTTACTAACTCTTTCCTGTTTATGCTATGGCTATTTTGAACCCTGTGAAGTACCTTTTCTCATACTGTTATTTGTATCTTCAAATAGCAGAATCCTGTCATTTTGGTAGCTAAGCAAAATCAATGTCCTACTGCTGTAAGCACTGAATAAATGCTTGGAATGAGACCCTGATCTCCCCAAATGGCTGCAGTTTGGAGGGACCAAGCAGAAAGGAAATCCTACCTTTGTCATGTTGAATACAGGATTAATTGCATGAATACATAGACTAGCTGCCTCACTGCACATAGGAAACCTCTGGCAAGAGGGACACTGCATACAAACCTCCTGAGTCCCAGTCCAACATTTTATCTATTCTTCCATCATGCCTCTCATATTGCTCTTCATCAGGAGTCTTTGTTCCTTAGACAAAAGCTGGGAGGAGTTTACTTGACAAAGAAGGCAAGTTGTAAGGTTTAATTTGTAGTTTCCCATTCTTTTCTTCTCCTTTTACTTAGTAGTACATAAAAATTGTTTTAGAGCCTCTTAATGAATCCAATACTTTATATAGTGCTGTAATTACTTTGATGTAAGTGTCTAAAAACACAGTCAATCTGTCTTTTACATGGTTTAACTGCAAGTGAAGCACTTATTTCTCCAGTAAATCTTCTGCTCCTCTAACAGAAACTGATTTTAAAATAGGGAGGGGAGGGAGGAAAAAAAAAAAGGTCGTTGATATTCTTACAAGCTGTCTGCAAAGTATTATTATAAAAATAATTGCATTTTCAGCTAATCAAAGATGTGTTTAGGAGTACTTGGGCTGCAGGGATTACACATTCAGAATTTAGACCGACCTTTCAATAGCTGTATGCTTGAATCTTTCAAAGACGTCAGGATATGCTATTCAGTACAACAGATTCTTATTTTCTGAGCATGCCTAGACTGACAGTTGCTTTATGAGATAACCCAGTCTTTTGCCTTCCACACCTCTCTCCTGTCACTGTTAGTACTCAAGGTATTGAGGGAAGTTAGGGATGGATAAACAGTAAAATTAATTTAATCCCATGTGATGTCTGGCAGACGTTGATCAGCAGGTAGGCAACCCAAATTTAATACTGAGTGACTCTGTTTGGGGGTGGTGGTGTGGTGTGGTGTGTGGTGTTTTTTGTTTTTTGGTGGTTTTTTTTTTTGTTCTGGATGGTAGAATGATGTCTCCCAAAGCCATCAAAAATAATCTAGAGAGTCTTCACCCAGAGTTTTTTCTTTTCTCTCTTCCTGGGACCAAAGAGATTATTTCAAAGCAAGGGCAATCAGTTCATTGACAAACTCAGTAGAAGTGTGACGGGAAAGTACTATGGTGCTGGGCAAGGCAAAATTATGAGACCTATCTACCTCATTGTGTTTAGTGCCCTCGACACTTGCACACCAATATCGGGACAGTCCCACAGAGAGAAACTCTATGTTGTTTCTTGGACCCACCTAGTCTTCAGGATCATACTGCCACAGGATTTTGCATGACAGTAGCTCTGCAGTTACTTGTTCATTAATATTACGCAGAGATACAAACTTAATATATGCTGATCAGAAGTTCATTTCCATGCTGTTTGCTCTCTGACAGTTTAACACGAACAGCAATGATAATCCAAGTTTAGGCAGGCGTTACAGCGGAAATCCTCCAAATGAAACACAGAGATTAGTGACTCCTCAACAGATAACAGTACGGCCATTTCCTCTGATCGTTAAAGCGACACTTTCTATATAAGGGGGAATATACATTGAAGTGCAGTGTTGCCACTTGCTTCCCTCAAGAGTAAGCTTTGCTGACAGTTCACTCAGTCTGAAACGTAAGTTGTAAGTCTATTTTAATGATTGGAGTTAAATTTGTCTTTGTCGTCATCATCTTCAAATCAGCTTCTTTAAGCAGTCTTCCAAGATTTGTGTTTAGTATGTCGGAAGGGCTTTGGAGGTGGTGTCATTCACCGTGCTACTTGAGCTTTCTTGCTGTGCTGAGCAACACCCAGTGTTTCAAAAAGGCTGGAATATCTAATAATTGACTTGGAAAATCCCCTTGATGTGGTGGTGTGATGTGAGTGTGAAGCAGATTATTCTTCAGAGACAATGTAATTTAGCAGAAATTGAACCTGTGTTCTCTGGGCTGTTACCTCCTTCTAGTACAAGAGAATAAGATTCATAGTTGTCTTCCCCTTCATGTGAGGCAAAACATGAGCAGTGAAAAACAGGGTGAGCATTCCCTAGTGCTCTGCTTACAGTATTGTGGGAACTGTAGAAATGCTCCTCCTGGTTTTTCATGGACTATCTAGCCACTGGAATAACTCCAGCTGAGACTGGTGCCTTATGGAGTCACACTTTTCCATGGGCTGCAAAGGAATAATCAAACAAGGCTAAAGGGATGATCCTTCCTTCTCTTCTTCATGGATAAGGCAAAAGTCACCTCTGGAATCAAAAAAATGAAGACTAAAGACATAAGGAAGTGTGAAGACAAGAGACTGCCTCTGCAGCTTCTGAAGTGTCTCCAGTGTGCTACCTTGGCACACTGTGTGTTGCTGGCACATCTGGAGGCATGTGAGCAGGAAGGGACACACGCAGGGCCCTGCTCTGGTGAATGTGCAGCCCCATGAGCATGTGCCCTGGTTGCACCACTGCCCTGCCCTGCTCCAGTTCTCTGTGTGGTTGTTTAGTGGATCTGTTGATCCACTGGAACATGAAGCCATGGAGCCCAAGAAAGGAAGTAGAAACAAGCAGAAACTCAGGTGGTCTTAGGGGAAAACAGTTGTGAGCCTCTTCTTTAACATGTAAGATCCCCCAGGTCTGGTTGTTGGGGGGTGTGTGTGTGTGTTTGTTTAGCATATGGTTCATTCTACTGCAGAGGGACAACATCAGACCTCAAAGACCTGCTTCATGCAGCTAAGCTTAAGGAAGTATCTGCATGAAGGTAGGTCTCTCCTTACTGGTTTTCAAGACGCATTTAATCAAAGTGGGTGGCAGAAAATCAGAAGATTGTCTGTCCCAGCTTTAATCTTTCAGCTCATTTCTTATGGTATGGAGGATTTTATAATGAACGTTCATGAGTCACTTTATTGACATTTCACTCATACTTGCTTATAAAAATACAGGATACATTTATTGCTAATTAACTAACAATGACTTTATTAGATAAAGCTAGTTGAAGTTTACTAACAGTCCAAAAATGTGTCTTGTAGATAATTATCTAATAACTATTTTCTTTAGTAAAACTTAGCTAGAAATGAATTTCAACTGCCTTTACTTGGAGGGGTAGAATAGAAAAGACATAATGTTCTATTTGAGTGTTCTGGTCTCAAGATAGCTTTTTCAATAGTGGGGAACAGTAGAGAGTAAAAAATCTTAAAAGTATTAAAAAGCTATGTTCTTTTTTACTGTATGAACTGACCCACAGAGGCTTTATAAGGTTATAGCAGGAATGATGAATGATCTTGCTTTTTCTTTCTATATAATTATTTTTTTTTAAAAAGATATTATTTCCCTTTGTTATGAGCTGACCAACATTTAGGGCTTGCAGGGCTATTTCTGCTAAGTGGAAGCACTGATGATATCAGTCAAATAGCCTTTAGATATTTCTTTTTTTATTAACCTGAGTACAGCATGTGTGGAAAAACAATGGTAGGCATTTTCTTTGTGCAGAAATCCCCACCTGTGTGACTCTAGTGAGCTCTGCCAGATGAAGCATCCCTTCTCTGGCATCCAACCTGTTGCTATCTCCAAGACGTTACCTACAACTACATACTTCAGTTCCTGCAATTTCAGTCCACCCACATAACTTTTCACCCCTTGAGTAATGATCTCCTCTTTGTCTGCAGGTTTTTCTACTGAATACAGGCTTTCTGCACCTGAAAGTAAAAGCTTGCTTGATTCTTTGATGAGTTAGTAGGATCTTTGATTCTCCAGCTGCTATTTGCATAGAGGTAAATGGCTCTTATTACTGGATAAAAAGCAGTCGTTGCATTTAGCACCTTCCACCATAACAAGCTTTTTTCATGTGTTGGCTATCCTACCTGTATAAGGCAGATCTGAGAATATTATTCTGATCATTGAATGTGAAAAAGTTGGCTTGAAGGATTTTACCAGGGTACAACAAATGTTTATGGACTCTTCTTGGATGTTTAATTATTTGTGCTGAGAAATGGGACTGACTGAATAAATGAAACAACAGTTATTTTGATAATGGTTACCTAAGATTTGAACCTATTTGATCAAAGACTAATGTTGAACGTGATGGGGCATGACTGTGTTAGACATAGGGCTGGTTTCATATGGCAATAGAATGTCTGTACTGATTTCTCCTGAAAAGTCTTTTTGTTGGTAGTGCTGCTGGTTTTTTTTTCTTATATATTTCAGTTACTGCATCTCTAAATTTGCTGATCTGACATACAGTTTTGGAAGGAAGCTGGAAATTTACAGTTCTCACAGAAAGCAATGCTTTTCCTGATGGGGGGGGGGGGAATAGCACGGCAGCTCTTATGACAAACACAAAATTTCAAATTCAAGAAGAGCTTGCTTTGACCTGCATGTTCTTAATGTAGTTTAAGAGCCCTGGAAGCAAAGAGGAGGCCTTTTCTGAAAACTAAGCACCTGAGTTAGCTGAAATGCATTGAGTGTTGCTATTCTCAAGTAGAAGTTCACTGCAATACTTTTCTCAAGTCTCAGTCAAAGGAACATCACTGCATACCACTTACTCTTCTCTATTATCTAGTAAAAAAGGATCTGTATCATTTTATGAGTGGAAGAGATGTTTTTAGCTTTAAATTATCTGCCCCTTGTATCCCCTTCCTTGTGTATGGATCAATAAGTAATTTGAAAGCTAAAACATTAGATCTTGTTGAATGGTTTGTATACAACAGCCGTGACAAAAGACAAAGAGAAAATGGCCTGGAAACAGTCAGCTCAGAAAATCCTGAACAGCAGCTGCACCTAATTGATTCGGTTGGGTCTGTGTTTGATATAGGTTAGCACTAGAACTGATCCCAGGGAGTTTTTCACCTTTCATAGCATGTATTTAACCTTATACACGTGACTAGATTGCAAAATGACAGGCTGATGTGCAGAGGCTGAACAGCAGGACAAAAGAGGAGTTCCCTTCCACAGGCACAGTTTCATCCTTTACCTGCTCCCCAATGCATATCGCATTTGTTACTGGCAACCTTTAGGTCACAAGCCACCTAAAAGGGGCAGGGATATGGATTAGTTCTGGGACTGCAGCTGTAACTCTCTGGTATTGCAAATCACAAACCTTCCAGATGATGGAGGAGCTTCTATCATAAAGTGGCTTAAAGATCATGAGTTTTAAAATGTGACAATGGATTCAAAGTCTCTTTTAACTTGTCTCTGCCTAGTGGATGAGCCTTCTGCTGATACTGTTTCTTTTCAAGTTTTTTTCTATAGGTCAAGCAAGCTCAAAACACTTCAGTGGATTTTTTTTTTTTTTTTTTTTAAAGAGGACAAGGTTAATGTCTTTAATCACATAACTCGAGGAACTGTTGCTTTGGGGAAAAAAAACAAAACACAACAGAAAACAAGAGACCTCTATTTCACAAAGGTAATAAAAGAGTTAACTAGATTGTGGCAACTTTAGCTCATGCCAATCTGGCTCAGTCACATAATTCAAACATTTTTACAAATAACAAAGTAGGAAAGTACATTGCAAAAAAACTTCGGTAACACAGAGGAGGGAAAAAATAAATTAGGCAGAAGGGATCGCAATGATATTTCTGTGTTTAACCTGACAACTTTTCAGGATATTGCTGAAGTCTCCTGTACTAAAATTGATTTGAATTAGCATAATCCCATTTTATCCATGAGTTAACTGTTCTTGTTACTGTCTGTCAGCCTGTCATTCATTAGTTCTGCTTAGGAAGATCTGAGTTTGGGACATCGGATGCTGGATGGTGTTGGATTATGCCTCTTTTCCTTGTTATTTTGGTCTGTCTGTGGCTTATGAAAAAGAGCATGGGGATGTGTGATGATAGAAAGTAGCTACCATCCCCGTGTGGCCCCAAAACTCTGCTAGTATGGGGTGGTGATTAACCTTGCTTCAAAGGCAGGGCATAGATGCTCATGTTGTGAGTGGGTGTAGACTGCTTTCTAGTCTCTCTGTTCTTTGCTGGGAATCCATATGATAACTTGCAGTACTTAATACCAGAACTTCGTCTATGCCTTGACCAAGATGGTGACAGTACACATGAGCATATGGCTAAAGAGGTAAGAAGTGAATGCACCATGTTGATTTTGTTGAACGTGAAAGAGGTTATAATCAGTGAGGTTGTGATTCTCATTGTGTACGAGACCCAGACTGAATTTATGCAATAGGAAAGCACTCTCAGAGTCTGGATATGAACGTGTTGGTCTGCATGATCACCTTTGTCTCAGTTTTTCTTCCTTTCTCTGAGCTTCCCTAATCTCCTCCTTTCATACAGGTAGATATTCAGCTCTGAGGTGAACTGATGGGGGGGGGGAAGTAGAGGTTACAGAGCTGCTGCTGTTACAACGGCGGTAAGCACACATGTAACTTTGATATGCCCATCCTATGTCAAATCCCATCTTCAGACCGCAGTGGACACTGCAGCACAAAGAAGGACTATATTTGTCTAGATTGAATGGTGTTGACAGGTGGAGGAAAGTTATTCAGTGATATTTGCCACTAGTGGCCTGTAGGACTGTGTGGGGGACCGTGGCATTGTTATATTCTCTGAAGAAGGCAGTAGATGCATCTTGTCGGTGTGATGGATTCAAGGGACAAGGATAATTCAGAGACACTTCAGTTTTCTCTGCTGTAAGAGGTTTTAAAGAACCTAGCTGAAATCTGGCATAATTTTTGATCTGCATTATTCTGGGGAGGGAGTAGAAAGGGATGCTTGATCTGGTATTCTTTATTGCGGGAAATATAGGGACTGTAATTTCAAAATGGGCAAAAAGTGGATTTAGGGGTGGTAGAAATAAATAATGTGGGTAGGCTGCTGTTACTGCTTATGTCAGTCTCATTCCCATTTCATTTTCAAAAGACTCGTGTTACATTTGTTTTTTTTTTTTTCCCTCCTCTGTAAGCTTTAACACACCATTTGTCTTGGGGTCCAATTCTGTAAAGATCTAGGGAATGATCATGCATGTAGACTTTCCCTTCTTGTGGTTCAAATATGACAATTCACAAGATCCATTCCCAAAAGAGAACACACCGCTGGGACACATCAGGTTGTATTTAAAACAAATATGGGGCAAAACTCCTTTGCATTGAGGAGAAGGAAAATAAATCATGTAATGACAGATTTCAGGTGTTATTAGAGTTTCCACCGACTGCATTTTTTTGTTTTGTTTTTCCCAATCAGTACTATTCTGTGAATCCAGAAAACACTTACGAGACAGACTTGCTGCAGCTAGAGATTACCTTCTGTTAACTGTACAGGTGGCTACTCGTTGTTAACGGGGATGGTAATAAACAATTTTACTTCTCCCCAGGCAGTTTAATTTCTCTATTTATTTATTTTGCAAGGAATTTGTATTTCAGTGGCTTCATTATAAATCCAGGCCTGTTTAAACAATCCATACTGATTAAATGAAACACTGGGAAACCTATTAGCATAACTGGCATACATTAGTTGTGAGACTGCTTTATTTAGGAACCTGGATAAGTCCTGTTTGAGGTGATCTGTTGTTTTAGTAGATGAAATCTTTCCCTGTGTAAAGCTGATGTCAGAAAAGATTAAAACTGTGCACAGACTAATAAGGTTGAAGAATTATGGCCAAGCTTAAAACCAGGTCAGAAATGAACCTCTACCTCCCTTTAAAAACTCTTCTTGCAGAGCAGTTGTAGAAATGTGAAAATTCTCTTTATTACCTCCTATGTTGGATTTTGCTATGAACTGATACCATTAAGTGGTAGACACACTATTTTTTTTTTTTTCCTCTCTCCAGGAGGAGAGATCCGTTCATGATTTCCTTAACACGCTCATCCTTCATTAAGAAAAGTTTAGTGACTGGCATATATTCTTTAACCCCTCCCACTTTGCACATCCACCTGTATTCACCATTTTGTTGAATTCAGTACAACCATGGCTGGAAAACAGTTGTCTTGGGAAAGGAGTACTAATGATTCCCTAAGCTCATCACTTGGATAGCTCTTCTTCACCCACAGTCTTCAAAGCCTCAGAAGTATGCCATTGTTAGGAACTTTTGAAAGCCAAACTGTTCTTCTACTCAGGCTCTTTGAGAATGACTTGGCAACCATCAGTTTCCAGAGCTAACCGAAACCAACATTTCAAGGGTTGCTGTGATTACTGCTGGGGCAATGGAGGATAGACTTGGTCTCTGCAGACTCTTGCTTGAAGATGCCAAGCTTGAGGATGAATATTAACATTTTGTTTGCTGATGTTAAATCCCATCCTTGCAAGAGGATGGCGTTACACTCCAGAAAGCATACCCTTCAGCCTCTGAGACTTGTTTGAAGGCTTGCAGCCTGACAAACCAGATTTGGTCAGTGAGGAATCCAGAGGCATTTCTGCAGCATAACTTATTTTAAAAAGCACTTCTCTCTCCTTACTGTCCTTAACTCTTAACACATGTGGGCAGCCCATCTTCAGTTAGTGCAAAATCACTGTCTGTAACTGAGGCCATTTGTTCTTTTCCTTCCTTTCCTCTTTTCTTTTTTTTTTTTTTTTTTTCTTTCTTTCTTCCTTCCCCAGAGTTACTAGCTGGCAGCCTGCCTCTGCTCTCTTGTGCTCTGGGTTGAAGTTCAAGAGTGCCCTAGAGCTACCTAGCTGAATTAATGACATCCAATATGACCTGTTAGTTTGAGGGTGAGAGAAGGAATTTTCCAAGATGATGTATACCAAGCAAGCTTTGTTCTTTTGTAAGTGCCCCATTATTATCTTAATTATTTTTTTTTTTTTTTTTTTCTTTCTTTCTTCCTTCCCCAGAGTTACTAGCTGGCAGCCTGCCTCTGCTCTCTTGTGCTCTGGGTTGAAGTTCAAGAGTGCCCTAGAGCTACCTAGCTGAATTAATGACATCCAATATGACCTGTTAGTTTGAGGGTGAGAGAAGGAATTTTCCAAGATGATGTATACCAAGCAAGCTTTGTTCTTTTGTAAGTGCCCCATTATTATCTTAATTAAATGGTTATAACATCCTGGCTTTTAAAAAAAAAAAAGTACCACATTACTGTAACTTAATGATTATTCCTCCTTTATATTCCTATTACTGGGAAATGCTCAAGAACTTCCCTGTTCTTGACCTTGTAGGCTCATAATGTGGAACTTCTCATGACTCAAGGGAGAAGGTGTAAGCAATGAGACAAAGAAGGAAATGGTTCTATCCCATTTTAACATATTCTTCTCCTCTGTGTGAGGTGATGACATTGTACATTTTCAGTATGACAGGTTATGCACTGGAGAGGGGTGCCAGGTGTCAATCTTAATGTCGTTCAAAAACTACATACCTCTTAAAATGTACACAAAAAAAAAAATCAGTAAAAAGAGAGAGGGGGATAACTGAGAGTTTTAAAATACATGACCTTCAATGCAATGGCAGTGGATGATTAGGAAGCCAAGACTTCAACAGGAATCAAGGTCCCAGCTTTAGAAGAAATATAAATCTATGATGGGAATGCTGACCTGGAGTCTTTGCATAGACATTAGTGACAGTGTGATGGTCTTGCTCAGATATCACTGGCAAGCCATTCCACCTCTACTGAAAACAGAGAATTGCAACACCCACAACATCTGCCTGCTTTCTTAAACAAATTCACGTATGAATCGCCCCATGCCAACATCAGAGGAAAGGCTTGTAACTGTTGCTGGCTTTGGGGTTTTGGGAGACTGGGGGTAGCGAGGTGGTTTTTTTCAGTCACCTTTCCTCCCTAAAGAGAAGGGGGTTTAAGAGTCTTCAAAACTTAGGACTAATTTATTTTTTTTTTTATTTTATTTTTTTATTCAGTTGGGGCCCTTTATATCAGACTTCCATGTTGAGAGCTGTAAAACCAGTGGTGAAACAGATTGGTGGAAGATACTACACCAGACTCTTACTTCTCAGAGCATGCAGCCTATATTCAGTGGGGCCCTTTATATCAGACTTCCATGTTGAGAGCTGTAAAACCAGTGGTGAAACAGATTGGTGGAAGATACTACACCAGACTCTTACTTCTCAGAGCATGCAGCCTATTAGCAGTTTGTGATACCAATTTCAAGACGCAGAGCTTTCATAGACTTTTAAGTTTCCTCCTGGTCAGTGTATAAACATTCACAAAAGGAAGGAGTTTCTTTCAAAAAGACTGCTTCTATTTGTTGCAGGGATTTAAACAGCCTCATCACAGAAAAATATCAACATATCAGCAATGAAAAAATAAGAAAATATCTCTGAATAGTATCTTTTAACACCATCTAAATTCTGTCCCAACAAGATTCTCCATCTTATCCCATCTATGAATGAGAAATGTCTTTGTCCTCGGAAGAATAGGTATCACTCCCCTGTGGTTTGAGATTGATCACACAGTGCCTTTGCAACCTGAAAAATTAATCCTTCATGGCTTGTTGTCACAGTGTGTTATAAATATTCTGCATGTGTTTCATGAAGATGAAGATCATCATGAAAATGTTTGTCCATGGCACCTTTGGAAGGACTCAATGTGCAGCATTTGCTCAGTGTTGCATTTGGTTGTATATGACCCTTAGTTCCACAGTGCAAAATTGCTATCTTGGGGTACAAGCCAGTAGACCACCTGGTCTAATAACTTACCTGTAGCAATGGATGATTTCACTGGCTTCCACAGATATTCATGGAGAAAATATTGACCTAGCAAGTGCATGAAAGACCTAACCCTGAGATGCACTTATGATGTGAGAAGTCTTCGAATCCCAACACTGAGGATAGCTGACTGTGAAATATGCTGGTGGTAGCACAAGTCATTCTCTTCAACCTTTCTAGTCTTACTGCGTATTTTGTACTTGAGCTAAGCTACACCTTAGCTACCAGTGCTGGAGCGCTCTTTCTTCCTTGTGCAGTAGTTCTGCTGCATGACTGTCGCTACACAGTACTGATCCCAGCTATCTAACACACATAAGAAAGGGCTATTCAGTGTATGTATTCATTTGTATGACAATTTGTAGAGCTATTAATGAGTCAGTTATTTCCATGGGAAAAACATTTCCTCATAAAAATTGCAGTCAAATCTAAGGATTTTTTTTCTTCTTAAGACCTAATTGTTCCTTGATTGAGTCCTTCTAATAATAGCATCAAAAATGTATTGATCACAGGTAGTATAGAATTTCAAATAGAGAACTGAGACTTCTCAACTTAAGCTGATAGCACCAAGCAGCTGTTAAACGGCCAGATTGTCTCAAGATAGTCTGTAGCTGTTCAGATGAGAAAAATCTAGAAAAACTTCTGTCCAACTTTAGATTCTTTCTTACAATGCAAAATTAAGCTGTGGAAATCATGGATACGAGACACCCCAGAGAAAAAGAACTCAAAAAGGAAATTGGGGTTTTATTTGGGTAACAAAAAGTATCACAATGAAATATAAAATTTGATTAACCTATTAAATCAGATAAATCACAGATTGACTGTCCCCATTAAACTTTTTAAGATGGTGGGGCAGACTTGGAGCCTGACACAGCAGGCCCAGTTTTATCCTCCACCACTGCCTGTAAGACCTTTTTGGAAAGCCACCTGCAACTTATTGGTGGTTTGGATCTAAAACTTTAGAAGTGCTAAGATTGATCAGTTACACTTTTCCATTTGGGAGAATGTTAATCAAATTTGCTTTTATCAGGTGTGTATAAAACAAAAGAAACATAAAAACATACTCTAGTTGTAGGCAGGCAGGTGGCACTTTTACTCAATTCAGCAGAGAAGGACTAGAATTTGCAGTTGTGGAGGAGACCTTTTGTGAATTGCTGACTTTTTCTATACAGCCAGGCGACACAAACTCCATTGATCAAAGGCAGTTTATGCTGCTCGGAAATGCTCTTTCATGTCCCGAGGAGGATGAGCCGATGGCAAATCACAGGAGTGGAGGAGGTAGTAGAGTGCTGCATATTAGAATCAAGCAAATCCAAAGTCGTTCTGACTTGTGTGTGTGTGTGTGTGAGTGAAAGCTAACAAATGATTGTAAAGTAAATTAATGAGGGTTTAGTAGGTCACAGTTTTCCACCATTCTTTGAAGATAATCAGTCTTCTACCAGGACTGTCATGTTAACAAATCTTTGTTATTTTAAGTGACAAAGCTTTGATTTGGTACACCAAGAGGTTTACATTATCTGCTCAATGTGCATGTGGAAATAACATGGTTAAAGAGCAGGCACATGATTGAACACAGTATCTCGCATAACAGATGCAAATTTGATTCTTTCCTTTTGTAATATCTAAGTTTTCTGTATCCCTTTGTTTTAGTTATTTCAAAAAGGTATTGAAGTAGTTCTGGTGATCTATCTTTTCATCTGCCTATCTACATTTTCTGACTCTCACCACGGTAATATTTGATTATAGGATCTGACTCAAAAGCTCCCTGATATTAAAAGAGATCTTTCCCTGAGGTCAAAGGCTTCCTGATCAGCTCCTGCAGCCAGCTGCAAGGACTGCAAAGTCCTGATTCCTGTAAACAGAGCAGAGTCAGGGAACTAGATCCACCCAGAGTCCCACCAAAGCTCAATGTCAGTCAGGTTGTCAGATTCAAGAAGGATTGTTAAAAACCACCGAGCTCTGCAGCTCTCAGGTGAGCTCACTGTTTGTGTGACGATGTTGAAGTTTCCATATTTGCTATTTTCCTATCCTTAGTGGATAAAAAAGGAATTTTTAAAAAATCTTTTATAAAATAAAATTGCAAAAAAACCCCACAAGAAATTCCATGCTGTATACCCAGACAAGCTTCACTGACCTGACTCTACCTTCCCTTCTCTTCTTTTAATCATATAAAGTAAAATATAATGATGAAAACTAAATTCAGCAGAATGCTTTTTTGATAAAGCAAGCAAATTATTTAATGTCAAAACTGCTGAAGCAGGATGCCTTGAGATTGTTAGACTTTCCTCCCCAACACACACACACAAACATGCATGCATATACTTATTCAAAATGCAGTTCTGGAGAAGTCTAGCTGATTTTGCAAAGCATTGTTGTGTTTTGCAAGAGATTATTCCTTTAAGGAAAGTGGTTTTGTTTGTGGATATTTTTTTTCCCCTCTTCTAACTAGCTCTACTCAGACTGTGCAGGAAAAACTTGTCTTCACTTTCCCTTAAGTAATTGAGGTTGTTTCATGAGATCAAGCCCAACACTTATGAAGAGCTAAAATTTATCATCAGTTTTAGACCTCAGCATGGATCTGTGTGTCATTTCCTTAGAGAAACAAAGCAAAGGGAGATCTGAGAGAATTCATGAGAAGTATAGGCAAAAGGCATTAACATTTCATTCACCAGCATGCATGAAAGGCCTGACCTCAGTGGTGCATCTCCTTGCCTGGAGACCGAGGGACATTCACGCTTATCCTCTGGGGCACGAGGGCCCCAGAATGAGCAGTAGCGTGTGAATCCCTCTACCCTCTATCTACCAGTGCAGCAAACATTCACCCCTTACAAATTTTCCTTAGAAAGCCTCCAATGTGCATGCTCTCCTCAGCTCCAGTGGGAGAGATTTATTCCTTCATGGCAGGGAGTAATGAGGTGCATTTCCCACCACCATACATGTATAGCTAGCTGTGGTCTGTAACATCTTTTCTGATGCATCCAAGAATGATTATGTGCTGCGGCTTTCTTGCCAGCTCCATGGGTTGTGATTTAACAATAATAAAAATGTGACGAATAGGTGTTTAATTTTACAGTTTTTTGGTCTCAATTGCATAATCAGGATGACCATCTTCTTTTCTTCATTTTAAAAATAAATCTTTAACTTGCCCTGGAGTTAAAGAATTTTATGTCTGAGGCACTATGTATTTAATGTATGCTGTTAAGTGCTCGATGCAGAGGAGTGGTAGTGTATGTCACTGGAAGGTTATGGTGTCATCTATGTGGCTGCTCCTTTTGGTCTCTATTTGTGTCTTGTGATAATTTATAACACATATGAAAAGCTTGGGGAGCAATTAAGCTATTCCATTAAAGTAAATAACATAGATTGTGTTTGTGTATCTTATTTAAATCTTTGCAATGTCAAATAAAGAGACAGCTTAATGGTTACAGTGTAGTTTGAACATAAAGCTTAACTAGTAAGATACCCCCTAACCTCTGATTTTAAAGAGAATTACACCTGGTTATTAATAAAGTAAAATAGACCTTAACCTGGCTTGATGTGGTAGAAATCACATTTTGATGGTAATCTAATACACGTGAGTAATTTTTGCTTCTTTTCTTGGATTTATTTTGAGGGCAGCTGAATGACTCTTCTTTTCCTCTGATCAGAACATTCACATTAAATGTGTGAATTAATGTGAACATTTAACTTCCTGAACTCCAGAATTTTGAATCTGCTTCCAAAACAATTGATTTTTTCCCAAACCCATGCATTCAGTCTGACTGTGAAATCAAAAGATCATTTTATTCTCACAGATCTAGTTTGGGCTGCTGGTTGTTATTACTAAGGTATCTTAGCACTAATCTTTCTAAACTGGGGCTGGTATGGTTGGCAGCTGTTACAAATATCAAGAGCCTCCGTACGTACATATAGAACAAGGGGTACTGAAAGAAGTCTTAGAAGGAAGCTCTGACTTTGTCTCATTCATTTTCATTTCACCTTAGAAAAGCTTTTAAGTACACACTTCCCTGTAAATCAAGGGAATCATAAGCACTTTTTTGATTAAGGATTGGTTTATTAGCATACAGTCGCTTTCCCATAGCATGGCGTTTTTAGGGTTCAAAAAGTCCGTTAGCATTTCTGTTCTTTCAGAGGCATTTTCATCTACAGAAAAGATTACATCCCTATCTCCTATTGGTGAAATAAAAATTACTTAATTCATGTATGTCTGAGCTTTGGAGCATGTTAAATAAAAGATGTTATGAGCTGCCAAATATTAATGGTTAACACTTTCAACATCTACAAAGGGTTAGAATAAAAAAAAAACCTACCAGGAATACTAAGTTCTTTACCACCTTTGGTTTCTCCTACATGCATCAGCTCATCCTGGGGACAAGCAGGGGGCTGTTATTTTTAAGACTTGAAGTGGCTGGACAAGAATAATAAAGGTTAGAAATTAAAAGATTAGCCGAACTCCATGAGAGCTTTATTAACAGCCAGGACTGCTTTGCCGTCCAGGTGTACTTGGTGGGTAAACTCCACCCTTTCTTGCCTCGCCAGCCTGTTGTTAAAGCTTTAAAGGAAATTTATTATAGAGAAAGGCTGAATAAATACCTCCTTTGCCTTCTGTGGATCTCAGTTTATGTCCAAGTGGAAGGAGACTAAATTCAGCCATTTCTAATACATTACACATTGTTTTCAAGTGCCCTTGTGATCACTCGCATTGCAAACAAAATTTAGGCATTATTCCAGGTTGGTATAAATCCTCAGGTGTCTCCTATTTAGCTAAGGCCTCTGTCTCCTGATTCCTCCCCTCCCCATCTCTTCAGAGGGAAAACTGCTCCTCCGATAAGCCTTCTGCAGGTCTGGCAAGAGCAGGACTGCAGGCAGGGCTGGGGCAGGTCCCTCCAGCGACGTATGTCCTGCACTGCTATGGTGGCCACTGGTCTGAGTGTCCTTTCTGCAGAGAAGGAAGTAACACCTAATGAGAACCCAAGGGAACTTTACCTTTACATCTGGGATGTGCTGTATCACCAGACAGCTGGAGTCAGTGGTCCTTAAGCACTGAGCAATAGCAATGGACAAGTGTTTTCTGTGCCTTAGCCCTGAAGGGCTCGACAGGCTGGTCCCACTGAGGAAGGGGTGAAGCAGGGAGGGCATACAGAGAGACATAACTAATCCCACCAGTGCTTAAAACACTGCTTTGAGAGGGGATTAGAAAAGTTTGAGGCTATGCTTTTCTCCACGTATTAAAAATCTCTGCACTCTTTCACATAACAGCGTTATCTCCATTCACCTGCACTGCTCCTCTTCTGTTTGGGTGTTGGCATATTTGGAAGTTAATGGGATGTTGGGTCTGAAAGAGAGGAGAGGGAGGAAAAAGAAGAAAGGAAATAGGGCAAAAAAATCCAGGGACAGATTTTGAAATCCAAATCCTGTTCTCAGGCTGATTTTTCTCTTTGTTTGCTCAGCTGCTTTTCACAGCCGCCTTACTGGCACAGACAAATCTGAACAGCTTACAGAACAAAATGACAGGAAGATGGAAGGATAATGTGTGTTTAAATATCAGTGACCAGCCTCTTTCTTGGCACTCTCAGCATGGGGAAAGCTTGTTATGTACTGCCTCCTTTAATCATTTCAGACAGGGCTTTTCCTCCTGCCTATCTACCAAGAGGAGAGAGGATCTTCCTCCAATTGTTAGTTGGAGTGATGGACAGGTGAATTATTAATATTGTTTGCCGCTGACTTTCCTTGTTATTCTTATTTGTTAAGTCCCCAGCTGATGTGACTCCTGGTTTTTTTAGTCTGCCGAAAGCCTGACCCACTCAATCACATGCAAACCGCACGTGATCACCAAACGGATTTGAATTTAGAGGTTTTGAAAAAGTGCAGAAAAAAGGAACAACTCCGGTACCTGGAGCCCTGCAAAACAGAGTGGAGAGGAGCTGGAGGAAGGCTTGATAATACATAGCCTCCAGTTAATGAACTCGCTGCCAAGAAATTCAGTGTCTACTGTCTCTCTGGGACACTGATGTGTGTCAAAATAAAAATCATACACCTTCAGTAAAACCAGACCTTTGTTACAGCTAGCATCTGAGATGATTAAAATTTAAGCACATCAAGGATTGAGATAAAGAGAAAAATGGCTCTACCCTTAATTGGACATTGTGATTGTCTCTTGCTTCCTGATGAAGGAGGTTGTTTATTTCTTTGGGCAGATTTTGCTCTGTGTGTATGCATGTGTGTGTGTGTATATACAAGCTTACTTCTGCAAACATATACAGACAAAAAATCCTATATGAAAAGTTGGAGTGCTTGACTGTAAATCAGGAACCACTGTCTGAAGGTTGCACAAACAAGTATAATTTCATTCCTTTCAGACCAACACGAAGGTAGGTTTTTTCTTCTTATTTAATACTGGAGCCAGTTAAAATTATGAAGTGCTTATTTCCACATCACATTTCTAGAGTAAGAGACACTGTTACCTCCATTTTACTGAAAAGAAATTGAGGCATGGAAAAATTGCTCATAATTCCATTTTTAGAATAAATGAAACTACCAATTTTGAGTACGCATGCATTCAGAGCTGGATTTAGCCTGCCTACCTGTACGTCGCATCTGAGGCCCCAGGCTGGGCACTGAGGCTCTCTATTCAGCAGGAAAGCGCTCCAAGAGGATGACTGTTTTTGCCATGAAGCAAATCATCCTGCATCTATCCCAGGGAATCCCTGGCTCCTCTTGGCAGGAATTAGGGTAACTGTGCAAAAATCCAAGTGCCTTTTCCAGAAGTTGGGGTCACCATAGTTTCCTACCTAAGAGGTTGCCAGAGTTATTGTATTTTATTTTTTAAAGGAAAAGAGTGAGCGATTGTGTGTATGTGCATGTGTCTCTGAAGGGGGAGGTATTTTTTCGCATTTTTTTTTAGTCAAATTAATCAATTTTCCTGACTCTTTCCCAAAAAAGATCAGTTTGAGGTAGATGCCCAGCCTTAACTTTCAGCCTAAAGCACTAAAGCGGCTGAACAGAGGTCGTCTTACCTCTGTCTACACTAAAGCAAATATTTTAGATAAAAGCATCAGCCAGCTTTAGCAGTTATCTCTATTTAGAAAAGCACTTAGCAAGCCTAATGTTAAGCATATGCTTATGTAACTAGCTGAATGGGAGACCGTACGCTGTAAAAGGCATGTGGAACAGGGAAGTGAAGTGGGTAATAACAATAATGAACATTTACATAGCCTTCTGCACTTTCCAAGGGATGTAGGAGCTGTAAGTATAGAGCATCAGGGACAGGAGGAGATATGAAAATGTAATGTTGTATATTTAAGCTTCCCTTTTTGCCTGGCTAAATCCTACCTTCAGTTACAAAACTTCCAACCTCAGTAAACGCAATCAAGCTGGATTTACTAGCTAGGCAGGAAGAGTAATTCAGCCCAGGGTCTAGTAATATTGGCAAAAAGTTGTTTCAAAAATGAAAACCTCCTCTCTCTTATTATTAGTTACTTCCATTTTCCTATTAACTTACTGCAGAAAATATTGCTTTATCATGATGGTGTTCTGAGCTCTAAAATAAATTGATCAAATCAAGTCAACCAAAGATGGTATTCTTGGCCCTGGAGAGTGTTTTACACAAATCCACAGAGGAAAAAATCTGGAAGCGAAGGAGGGAGAATAAAAAACAACAGAGATTTTTAAGGCTATAGACACATAAATTAGCTCTCCTCTGGACAAGTGACTCTATGCACCAAACCTTAGAATCAGTATTTAATTAACCTCTTTAAAAAAACCATTAAGCTCACTGGTGTGTGACAAACAGGCACAGGAATGAATGTTTGGCAGGATGCCAGGCAACATCAGAGAAGGTTTAGGAAGACAAGGTTGAAATTAAAGGGAGAAGTTTGCTTTGGGAAAGTATCTCATTCATTGGTCCTATTTCACAGGCATCGTAAACAGGAGCCTGGGAGCAGTTTCACTGAGCCAAACCCTGGGAGGTTCATAAATTGCTTCTCAGTCTAGCTGGATGCTGTGACTGACTCTCGTCATGGAAATTAAATGACGTAGCTCACAATATCTGCTGCTGGCCATGGCTGGAGGTAGGATACGGGGTGCGTGGACCAGTCAAGTTTATGTGAAAACAAGAGCAATGCGAGCTTGAAACAGAGGGACCAATTCACATGGCTCCTGTCAGAAGGAGAGGCTGAGCTCCTCCCTGAGCCACTATCAAACTTGCCACACTCCCTAATGGGTAAACTTCATTTGGAAAAATAGAAAGGATCTTTTAGTTTAAATCAGAGTTTAAATTCTCTGTATGGCTTTCTGGAGCAGCTTCTGCCTCTCTCCCCCGTTGTGCTTGAATCTGGTTTCCTAACCCACTTCCCCAAACTATATGCTTGAAGTTCAGCAATACCAAAATGAGGTAGTATTTGAATTTGAGCCATTAAAGTCTCAGTTGCACAATGTAGCAAAAAAGACAGAGTCAGACCACTGCTGACAGCCCACCTGTCTGCCCAGCATCCTTGAGGGCAATGAGGCTTTCTGAAGTGTGCCCCCGCTCGTAGTTGAAGGACACTGTGGGAGACAAAGGACTACACAGGTTCATGCTGTGCTGGACAAGTTAATGAAAAATAAATCCAATGTTTGTTATTAAATACATAGAAACTATGTCTGGCTCAAGAAGACTCCAGTCCTCCAATGGTCAGGGACTGGAGATTATTTTGGGAAAGGACTCTGTATACTTACCTTGCTCTTTTGCTCTTCTCTAGGTTTCTGGCCAGTGCCAGAGACATGAGAGCAGTCTGCACAGACCCTTGCTGTGATTCATGAGCGCTGCTCTTTCCTGTTCTAGCCTTAGGGTCCATCCCAAAATACTGCATTGAATTTATCAAATAAAATCTGTTTTGTTTTGTAAAGAATGGGCTGTGTCTGTTCTGAACATTAGCGGGAGATGTTACTCTGGAAAGTGAAAGGTCTTTCAGTAGAGACATCAGGTTCAGCAAAAGTGTGAGCTAAAGTCATGTCTCTGGGGGAAATTCCCCCTTCTGGACACGTCCTGGGAAAGAAAGGAGATGAACATTGCACAGGAGAGGAGAAATCTGCTGCTGCAGACCTGTAGCTCAAACATTGCTGTGAGTGAAGCAGTGTAGTTCACAGCAACTCAGCAGAATGGAAAGCAATGCCATGGACTCCATGCTCCCAAAACAGGCTATTTATCCAGCCACTGCT
This sequence comes from Aptenodytes forsteri, assembly GCF_000699145.1. Taxonomy (NCBI): domain Eukaryota; kingdom Metazoa; phylum Chordata; class Aves; order Sphenisciformes; family Spheniscidae; genus Aptenodytes; species Aptenodytes forsteri. The sequence goes on from NW_008795129.1 coordinate 14,565,174, forward strand.
ATGTTTTAGATGAAACCACCACCGACTGCATTTGACACATTGACAATGCGCTTGTCCCTGTTGAGCAGAGACCCTTTCTGCTGTGATTTGATCTTCTGTCAGCATGGAAGGAAATTTTCTAAAGGAGGTAAATTAATTAATCAAGTTAACCCTGAGATGTCTAATGACCATTATTGTATTTAAACACCGGTGAATCTGGCAAATACTAAATAGCACTTGAGTTCTGTTTCTTTAATGACTGTTAAAAAACAAAAATAAGGAGAGTTGATTATGTCAGGTTACAACATTTAATTAAAATGGAGGGAAGGGGTAGCTGTAATTTGCAACCACCACAGAAAGGAACCAGATAGGACAGTATTGTGCAAACCTGTGAAGTGCTCCAGCTTTTAATTAAAATTGCAGTTCTTTAAGATAGCCGTGTGTCAGATGGATTCCGGTTAATTGCTGTCACTCCTGCAATATTGCCAGCAGGATTCTTCACTGACTTCACATCCTTAATAGAAATCTATGTGTCAGGGACATGCTGGATCTGTCATGTGAGGTCCCCATCCCTCACTGAGGGTGATACTGCACATAAGAATAACGATACTGTAGCTGACTATATCTCTCAGGAATGTACAATCTATACATGGGACAAAAGAGATGCTGCTAGTTAAGCAAGCTCCGTGTACCTTCATTTAAGGACTGGCACTTTAGTTTGCACTTTGTTGTGATACTGATGCTCATAGAGCTATTGGAAAGCTTTTGGCAGTGATCTGGGAGTCAAGAGACCTCAACTCTCTCATGGTTGATCTATTAATTAGCTGTCAGCTTTTGGTCATCTCTCTTATCTTATCCACATCTCTGTATTGTCTGCTGTGAAATAATGATCCATACAACCTTATAGTGGTGTTTGAGATCTGCACATAAAACTATCGTATCGGTAAAACTGGCACATCTGCCATGCCCTATTGGCACATATACACACACAAAATGTGAGGTAATCAGGTAAATTCACTGCAGAAACAAAATAGTTCATGAACAACTTACAGGGTGTAGAAAAGTCAGAGATTACTAAGATACTTTTCAGAAAGATATTCACAAAGCCGTAACAAAGCTCAATCAAGAAAGAGATGGCATCTACTTAGTACCGAGACACAGATAAATGACAAAATTCACTTGTTAAATTCCCTGTCGTGCACATATGTATATACCTACTTGTACTAATATAGTTGGTTTTGTTTCTTAAACTACAAACATACACAAAAACCCAAAAACATATTTGGAAAAAGTTAATTTGGGATTTAGAAAAGAAATACTCAATTTGTTAATACGATTGTGCTGATTCAAACCATGTCAGGCAAAATCTGAATTTTGGTTCATGGTATCTTCCTTTAGAGGTGACTGCAGTCTCTCTTGGGTTTCCTTAGTAGTTTGGTGGGTTTTGATGTTAAAATCTCCTAGAATTTTTAAATTTAGCTGCCCTAAAACCTAGTTCTCTGTCTGCTGTCTCTGTGTTCTGACACTTTTACCTACTTGGTGTCCAGTTATCCACAAAGAAAAGAAGGTGGGTTTTTACAGAGTTTCATACTCTTCAAACTGTGCTGGAACAAAGGAATTGTCTTATTACTAAAGTCAGAGGATAGGTGAGAAGTCTATTCAGTCATTGCATTACCAGACTCAATTACTTTATTTCTCTGGGAATTAGTCCACACCTGTGAAACTGACATTAGGGTTACCTCCATACTTTGTCTTTTGTCATTTTAGGCAATAAACTCTTCTAGGCTATTATTATATACAGATAAGATACTTAGCTATTGTGGCCTTTATCTCAGTTCACTGCTGCAAAGAAAATGAATGTTTCCTTCTGGCTAACAAACACTTTTTGTTTAATAAACAGCTAAACAACAACAAATCTAATGAACGTTACCTGTCAATTAAAGTATGAGAGCATAAACTGTAAAGAAGTCTTCAGCTACAGAAAATTATTTTCACGTATGCTATTTCACATGTTTTCAAAGCTTTTTTTCTGTTTTTAGAGCAAATTTCTTTGAGGTAAGCCTATACCTTTGTTGTTTATCATAAAGAAGCCAAAAAGCAAAAGTAGGGCCACATCTATCTAAATTTAATTTGTTTGTCCCTTTCTAATCAAAGATTTTATATATATATTTATTTAAATAATACATTTTCTAAGGAGCTAAAAATTCACCCACTGCTCTGGGATAACTTCATTAGACTCCACTTTGAAATCCCTTGGTCAGATTCTGCTCCCACAAACATGGCTGTAAACATGCTGTAAATTCACTGAAGTGCCTGTTCATTTAACTCAATCCCAGAAAGCCGGAACTGGCCACCAAATGATTTATTTATGGATATCACAACCCCATCGTCACTCAAAAGTAGATGTTTGTATTTCATGTTCTTGATTTTCTTGATTTTTAATCATTCATCGGACATCATCAAATATTGATGTTCCATCTATTAAAAATGCCATAAATAAATAAGCTACGTACACAGGCCTGACCAGAAACAGCATGGTCCAAGATACTCCATTTCTGTACACCAGAAACTGTCTTCTATTTGATGAAGTGTTCCGCCTCGCCTGGAAGATTGTGGGTAGGCAGCAGACCTCTACCTTCTTGGCTGCTGTACCATAGACATAAGAAGACATTTCTCTGGCTTCTTGTTTAAAATAACCCAAGGAATATCTGAAAGGGAATATGAATAAACATACCTGGTTTTCATCTCAAAAACAAAAAATGAAAAAGTACTAATGACCTTTTCTTACTGCCTGCAGTCTAAATGCTGTGTCTTGACTCACATCTTTGGGGAAAGAGAAATCTGAAAGCAGTTAGATCACTGAGGCTACCTGAACACCCAATTCTGATCTGTTACTACTTTTTGAAATTGCAAACAGAAAGAAAAAAAAAAATCTTAGCTAAAAACCAACCCTTTTACATACAGTCTTTTTACATTAAATGATCCTCTTTTAAGAAAAAGGTTTATTCCTATTTTCAGTTCAGAAGACACACTTAACAAAAAAAGACTAATTATACACTCAGCACAAACATTTAGGCTAAGAAGTGCTCTATTCCTTGAAGGTGTGTTAAGAAAATGGATCCACTCATAGCCCTGGTGTTTTACTGTTTGGTTGAATTTTTACCTCCTGCAAGCTGCCATAAACCAAAGGACCTGCCAGCCTCTGCACCAGCTCATGATATGGTGTAACAAAGTATGCTGACTATTTTTCCTTCTCCCTGAGACACGTTTGTAAGCAGAGCTGGCTCCTTGCTTCTTAGAAGGGCTGTAGGAGAAGGGAGATGATGTTTTGCCGAGCACATAGTCCCTGGGCTGGGAAACCCCTGCCATGACAAGGGGCTTGGGGAACATCTGGTGCAGGCAGCAGGGCCTTGCTTCTCCCACTGACACTACGTAATGGGGACACACACTCACCCATTGCAGCTTGCAGGGCAACAAATTGTCACCTAAATGGCTGATATAGCTGCTCACTGTGCCTGCATCCAAGAGGCAGTACAAGTTGAAGTGCGAAAAGCCCATTGCCATGGGTTCCCTGTTAATTCAAACATGGCAGTCAATAACACCCCACCATCCATGTGTGATCACCTGAGAGCCTATGTTGTTGGCTCTTTTGCTATTTGATGTTTTAGGTAAAGCCCAGGCTGCTGGGGGAAACTTTGTGGCTCCTGGGTCTCAGCTGACCTAAAAGAGGTCTGGGTCAAAGGAGTCCCTGTTATTGCAGTGATCCACTTGACTTTTAGGGATTTGGCCATGAAGTAGAGTCCTCTGCCCTCAGTGGTGTGCCCAGGACCTTTCTGACAGTGCCTGTGGGAAGTGGGCATATGGGGACAGGAGATGGGCTCAGCTGAAGGTATTCACCAGAAAGAGCAGGCTGATAGCCCCGTTTCCTGAAGAAGGAGGCTCATGCAGTCACTCAGTGCTTGTGTGTATGGCTGTTTTCATACCTCTCTTGACTCTTCTTCCCTCCCGCCCTTCATGTTTTATTAATGAAGCTGCTGGGCAGTTCCGACCATGCTTGACAAGTCTCAAAGAATCAATTTTTTAGAAGCTTAATGCAAATTGGCAGCTGGGCAAAGAAGAAAGTCCACAATGTGTCTTTCCATCCCCTGCCCCTAAGGTAATCCCAAACTGGGTCACCCCTGGAATGGCACGTCTGCTGATACATGGCTTCATGGAAGAGCAGCGCCACAGGCTTTGATGTGCCCTCAATTTCCCTCTCCATGGTCTGGCTCAATTCAAACAGTGGTGAGAAACTGTGGACACTGGACTTTTCTCTTTGGCAGGTTCTCTGCCTTCAAGAGAAAATAAATTAATAAATCCATGAAAATCTAGGCAGCTGGTTATGTGGACTCTCTTTGTGCCCTTTGATCTATGCACCCATGGCTCTGTGGTGATGCTTACAGCTGCTGACATGCGATTTGCTGGGGTCTCTGTCCTTTGTCGTTCTTGGTCTTGGCTTGAAAATTTCACAGCGGTTAATGAGATCCTTTGGCCACGGCAACCCATCCCTTGTGCATTGAGTGCTAATTAGTGTCAGCCTGTCACAATAGCAAGATGAGTTGCAAAATAAAACCATCAAGTGCACTCTGATTCTGATTTATTACTTATTTTCCTGCCACTGTGGGTGAACAATAATACAAAAAAAAAAAGTCAGTCTGGCCTCTTCTTTGGCTTCACGTGCTGTGGTGATGATTTCCCTGTAATTAATGAGGTGCATTATCTAACTTCCTCACCTTGCAGTAGGAAGAAAAGTCCTTTTTTCACTCTTTCATTGTTTCCAAAGAGAAATTCTCTGAAAGCCTTGGGAAAACACAATCATGCAGAGCGAATGGCCTAAAAGGCAGGCTCCATTCATGGTTCTGCACACTCCAGGGTCCTTTTGTTCATCAGTTTAATTAGATTTAGTATGGAGTCCCTACCCACACCAGTAAACACAGCATCGACGTTTCAGGTCGATGCAAAGGAGGTTGAGAGATAGGTTCTTTGGGCCCGATCCTTTTACATCTGGGCCCCTTTCCACAGCTCTGTCCTTACAGCATTGAATGAACTGCTGCAGATTTCTAAGGTGGCACAAATTTTCGCATATTAAAGTTAGCTTTAGAAACAAACTATCTGTGTGGAAGAATTCTAGAGAATGGATCTTTATCGCAGTTTTACCTGGAACAAGCCTGATGACAGCAGTCCTGCTCTTTCAGACTCAAGATGCTGAGGCTGAGATCAGTCTCACTTGGTCTATGCATTACTGCAACAGACATTTTTTCTCTAGGAATATTCATCCACCTCCAGCAGTAAATTTTTGCAAATGGCTTGATTCATATTTATTGTATTTTGTAGACTCTGTCTAGAGAGTAGTGATTGTGATTAGAGTAAGTATCTTACTATTACTAATAAAGCAGCAAAATGAGAGTTGCCATAAAACTCATGTATGTCCATTCATCTGTGTGTGACTTGAATTATCCAGTAGTAGTGGGAGAAATACTTTCTTTAGTGCTGTCTCTTTTTTCTTTTTCTTTTTTTTTTGAACAGTATTTATGAGGTGATAAAGTTGTACAAAAAGTGTAGGAGGGAAAATAAGAATGATCTAGGTCAGGAGAAAATGGTGAATTATCTTTTAATACCATTCTCTAGTCCCTCCCTCAAATTTCTTTCAGTATATGAGGTGATAAAGTTGTACAAAAAGTGTAGGAGGGAAAATAAGAATGATCTAGGTCAGGAGAAAATGGTGAATTATCTTTTAATACCATTCTCTAGTCCCTCCCTCAAATTTCTTTCCAGTGGGATTATATTTAGCACCATCGAATAATCAATGTTCTGGCTGCTAATTATACTTATAATTGAAGACTGCTTCTTATGTTGGTCAGTCCCTTTTATACCACCAGCTTTTGTACTCCACTCAGTAGGACTAGTCACCAAGGTACTTTCTCACACACTAGCTTAGAATAATCCTGATCAGCAGTGTTTCAGCTGTAATACAATTAAAATAAAGCAATAATAAATTATTGTATAGGATACGCTATTCTGAAGCAGACCTCTTAGCCTATGAAGCTTTTACTTCCTCGTGGCATTCCAAAGTTAAAACTAATGCTACTTATTTTTTTACTTCAAATTATTTAATTTGGTATGGAGCCTTCACTTGGATAGAATCAGGCTTTTTGTGGATAGTTTGCCTTTCTCTGTTACCTGCATTGGGTAATTGGGTATGATTTAGACCAGTAGCAGAGAGACCATGACTGCTTTCCCAACTATTGCTAGTTTGCAGTTTACTGGTCTCTTCTTGCTTTGTAAATAGGTCACTTCTCAGTCATGAACCAGTGGGCTGCCAGCAGTAGCAAAGGGCTGTGTTGAGCTTCTCACATATAAACTATGGAGACTGTTGAGAAAACAACCTCTGAAATGAAGAGATGAAATGAGTACAACAGAGTGGAAGATCCTCAAACTCAGCATACTGTTTCCACCTTGCTCCCACTCCCCTCTTTGATCCCCTCCAGCTCCTGTGTGTTTTGGGGGTTTTTTTTTGTCTCTTCAGTTCTGATCAAACAACATTGGATGCACTATTTTTGTTGTTACTGATGATTTGGGGGTGGGGTGGTGTTTGTTTGTTTGTTCGTTGTTTGTTTTTTCCCCACAGAGGGCAGACTCTGTTAACAACTTAACATCTCACATAACAAGTCCATAACTGGAGGTGCTAGTGTGTCCATGAGCTTTTCCGTAATAGGTTCTTTTTCTTCTTCATGCTGCATACAGCTGCTACAGTAGCAACTAAAGCAGAGAAAGGTTTGAAAATCTGGAAGCTCTGTTGCTCACTGCTGTCTGTCTCTGCTTTAATATGGAGTTTAATTTATTTAAGGACCTAAATGCCTTGCCGAGTTCCTTGAATTTTCCTTGGTGTAGATAAAATTCTTCAGGAAAGTTTCCTAAAACTTCCTGTCCCCTACAGGAGTTGGCTTGTGATGTGCTGTCTTTTGTATTCTTTTATTAGTTGTTTTATAAATAAATAAATGGGAGAAATGGCTATAAAGTGGGAAGGTGAAGTAATAGTTGGAGTAATTGTAGAAGAGGCAGACTGGAAGTTGAATGTAATCACGAAGGTCAGACAGTTTTTAAATAACCTAATATAGGTAAGGTTTCAATAGGATTATAGTTTTTAATTTTTTTATGATCTATTACCTCTTAGCCATAGAAAATTACATGACCAAGGTCACACAGGATCCTGTAGCATAGCCAGGTCATGAACTAGGAGCTCTTGTGTCCCTCTCCAGTATTTGATCTACAAATTCACCTACCTTCAACAGTGTTATGCTACTACGCAACCCCTTATGATGCTAATTTTTAAGTTCTCATTGGATAGTTAGTTTTTAGTTTGGGGTGATTTTGTTTGGATCATCTTGACTCTTAAAATGCTCCCTCAAGTGTCCCTCTGAATCATGACGACCCACGTGCTGAAAAGCCTACAAAATGGGAAGTGAATGACAAAAGGCCCATGCCTTTATTTTTGTCTGAATTGGAATATATTTTAAATGAAGGTCTGGTCACCCTGCAGGCTGCATGTACTAGTTTTTTTATATAACCTTTCATATTCAGAGCTTCAGGGTGTGTGACAGATAGGTAATTTTATAGAAGACATCTGTGCAAAAACATGGATTTGCTGAAATGATACTCATTTTTCCCATAAGTAGGTCAGAGGAAAGAGCAATCCAATGTGACAAAGTCTTTCTTTGTTTAAATGTCTAAAAACAGTCTAATTGATTAAAAGAAAGAAAGCATACAACAAAAAAATCCCACATGACTGAATGAACAGCATTTGAAAGAAAGCAGTTTGTTTTCTAATGTACACTTTAGTTTTTATCACTTATGGCCTCCAAAATTATATCCCTTTGAGTTAATTTAGTTTTGAAAGAACATAACTTGTTTTGTTAATTTGGCATGGAGTTAGCCTGTTTACATAAAACACTCTAGCAAAAGAGATTGGCAGAGTTTATGTTGTAAGTACAGGGATCTTTTGAGTTAATTATATGCAAATCAGCTTTGTTAACAAACACCTAAATAACTCTGCCTTGTCTTCATTAGCCTGGGAGATACAGTACATTTCTCAAGGAACTAGACAAGGAATATTAATCAAAGCAGCTTGTAAGTTTTAATGAGCTTATTAATTGTTGACCTCTGTATTTCCAAGAACTGGTATTAAAAGTGAAAGATAACTGAGTTATTTTTGTGGGGATATATTATGCAAATATATATGGGAAAAAATGTCATGGTCAAATTTGGGTCATGCAAAATAAAACCTCAGTCTAGCTGTTAACATATTGATAACTCATGTGTTTTCTAAAAAACTACATGCTGGCTGATGAGAGTTTAACAGCAGAAACGTTCTTCTTGCACTAAAAGAACATTCAGTGTTGTAGAGGAAGATGAGAAAAAATGGAATAAAGTTCAGTCTTGTAGTTTCCCAGACCAGGTTTTTTAACTTTCCAAGCCAGTAGTGATGCAGTTCTGAACTTGCCTTCCAAATGGACCTCCTGAATGTCAGGTGATTCTAGCTGTTACTTCTGGGTTTGGACAATCTCTTAAGGCAAAAGTAATCTTGAAAAATACAAACGGAAAATGAACATGGGAGAAAGGCTGGAAAGATCTCTGTCCTCCGTGGCCAGCTGACCTTGTCACACTCCACACAACAAACCCATTAATGATGAATGGAAGGGTGAGACCTAGCCTGGGGAGTCTGGTGGTGAAGTTCATTGATGTCTTCCTTGAGGGGAACCTTTAAGTCTGACCCTCAGCAGTGATCAACCATCACTATCATCCCTCCTAAACAGAGGAATATACTGTTTCACATGGCTAATCCTAATGTTGTGGAGAAAGATGAAACCCTCTTGAATTTCCTTCTGCTGTTTTTCTGACCTCAGCTCTGGCAATAGTCTTTAATGCTGTGTGCAGGAGCAGACTTTGGTGTAATTAATCCTCTAATTCCTTTCTAATAGCTGTCTAGCCATGTGTCAATAAACAAGGAGGATACATGACAATAAAAACATCTGTCAGAGTAACATGCAGTGTTGTTTCAGAGAGAGACAGACAAGAAGGGAGGAAAATTAATAAAACAAGAAAGAAAACAAGGCAAACCACAGACTGAGATTAAATGGAGTCTAAGCAGGAGAGACAAATTTCGTGTTGCCAGCTGATCTTCCCTAATTTGATTTGGTCATTTCCAATTCTGAAGGATAAATGAGTTTCCAGGGTGGGAGGAGGGATAGCTGATGATTAGCTTCTGGTACCTGAGTTGCTCTGGTCCCCAGCTCTGACCCTTCTATGGCAACAACAGATGATAGCATCTATTCATTTTCTACCACTGCTGTCCACATGAAGCCATCATAAATCCTTATAGATTCACTCATCCAAGAGACTGTATCTGTGTAGCAGTGAGTGACAAAGCTGGCCAATGAAAATACTGGAAACTAGACTGTACCTTATTTGGTGCAGCAGAAAAAAGGTTGAAACTTAAGAAAATGTTGTGCTATCAGCTAGTAATCTGTTCTAGCACTTTTCCACCCAAACTTTTATGAGGTGGGGAAGAAATTAAGATCAAGCAGTTCTTATGACCACATTTCAGGTTTGATGAGAGACAACTGAGTTGGAAATATTTTGACCAGTTCTACTAGGCTCATTATGGATGAAAAGGAAAAAAGAATTGAAGAGGATTGTTTACTGAGACATTTCTAAATCCTGGAACGTTAGAGACCCAGGACAGCTCAGATGACTGTCTGTCCAGAGATCACACCACTCAGGGAGAACAGAGCTGCAATACAGCCCATCATATTCTTAATTAATCTTTGTCTTCTGTATTCCAGTTCTCTCAGGGTTTAGATATATCCTTGAATTTTTGAGCCAGGCAGTCATAACAACTGCAGCCCCTCTTGGTTTCATGTCTGCAAAGTGCTTGTGGCAATAACACCAAGCAAAATAAAACAGGGCAGTTGCATGTGGTGGTGGTTTTTTTGGTTTTATTTTGGTTTGGTTTGGTTTCCCCTGTGAAAAAACATTCTGCTCTCAACCAGTCACAGACTCTCTGGAAACTTTAAAAGGTTGCATGTGGGTGGTTTTTTTGGTTTTATTTTGGTTTGGTTTGGTTTCCCCTGTGAAAAAACATTCTGCTCTCAACCAGTCACAGACTCTCTGGAAACTTTAAAAGGGTAATTCAGTCTCTTCTTTTCCATTTTAAGCCTCTTCCATCAGCTTTTTCTTCCCAACATCCTTACTGCTATTGATTTATTTCAATTAAGATTCTTCTGTTCAAGTACCATAATTAGCCCATCACTACTAATTCTCATCCCCTTGGATTACATAGATAGAACTAAAATCCATGTGGACTAGTTCACATTCACAGGTGAGCATTTGCTCACCTGCAAACTGGAAGAGAAAGAGCCCAAAAGTCCCCAGTGAGGCATACCTGGGACCAGGAAAATTTTTCAATGCCTATCTCGCTGAATTGATGGGTCTGTGTGTTTTGATTGGGTTTATGTACTTTCTTTCTGATGTTATTTTCTACAGATCTTCCTGCAACTTTCTTTAAAGGATAGGAAAGAACCAGAAAACAGCTCTTTCCATAAGCCCTCAAAGGGGTCTAATATAGATCCATTACTCAGAAGTGGCTGTAAGTTTCCAAAAAGGTGGTTTTAAACCGAGTTGTTAAACATACTTTTATCCTCAGAAATAAATAATATGAATAATACAAGTTACCTTGGATAGTTGTTATGCTAGATCAAATTGATGATACTTCACCACATGCCAGACCTTCAGTGGTGTTATGAGATACCCATCACATGCCAGATTTCTCTTGGTGACCATTTCCCTTCTTCCACTCCTTGCTTTAGGGAATTGCAGTTTGACGTACGTGTGCAGCTACCTTAAGTCTCCTGAGAAAGGTGGCTCCTACTCACCCATGCAGTGTGCTGGAGCAGCGTTGGTATGTAGTTGACGTAGTCAACTACATCAATCAAAGCAAAGCCAAAATAGAATGCACATTATTATGATGTGCACAAGAAACACACAAAATTTGATGGAAAAAGACAATAGGGACATGTCTGCTTTTATTTTTTTTTCTGGGATATTTTTAGAGCTTGATGTCCATGTCCTGGTTCCACTAGTTGGTTTTTATCTTCTTTGCTTACAAAAGCCAAGAAATAATACCTAGAATGCCATATTCAAACACAGAGGCAGGAGATGGATGCCTTGCCTGGTGTGAAAGCCCACACTGTTTGAGATGAGACCTTTTCACAGTCAATATGAATACATTGCCTCTCCTGCTCTGTAAGAAAAAGCCACTAGAAGGCAACATGGGAAAACATGTACCTCAAACTCCTCGTACTCATACACACACAGAGTTTATTGTAAAATCTGGAGCAAATTGTTGTCAAGCTTTATAAACATGGAATTCAGCACTGCTACATCTGAGTCTTGCATAAAATGCTTCCAAAAGGCTCCGGTAGTCTTCAGGGGGAAGGCTGTATACATTATAAATGGTTAATGCTTCATAGGATAGAAATTCAGTGAAGCAGGAAAGTGCTAGTTCGATTACTTTTTGTAGGTTTTTTGGTTTGGGATTTTTTCCTTTTGTTTTTTTCTTCTTTTTTTTTTTTTTTTTTTCTGTGAGGCTCTGGAGGCTCACTCTTGCTGGGAACTAAGGAAGCTGGAGCTTGCTGAACCAGAACCTGTTTCAGTCCTTGAACATTCAGGTTCAGCACTGCCAGGGTTTGGGATGCCTTTTACTTTAGCTGAGCAGGTGGGATGAGTCTTGCACCTTAAGATATTTTTCCAGACCAGTGACTCACTAAAGAGATAAGGACATCTGTAATATTGATTAGATTAAGAAAGTGTCAAATAACTTTTCACCTCTATCTGATCAGCTTTCTGTACCAAAATGTGAACGTGAAAATAAGAGCATTAAACTCTGAGCCTTTCCATCCATGCTCAGGAAAGCTTGCATGCACTAAAGAGGCATTCTGTATCACAGAAACCAGCTGTGTTTGAGGCCTGGGATTAGGCATCGTTTGGGAATATTTGGATCCAGAACAGATTTTTTTGCTTCTCTCAATGTACAGAGATCCGATTTTCTGATTCAGATCAGGAGAAAGACTCCAATTTTTCTCTAAACACAGCAAAGTTTAAACCAAAATAATGGAAAAAGCTTCTCTGGTTTACATGTTTCAGTGTAGTTTTTCAAGGTATGAAATAAGCAGAAATTAATTGGAAAATTTAGTGAGGCAAGAGAGGTCTAAGTGCCTGTACTGCTTATACGCCAGTTTCATACTGAAGGCACAAGTCTTTTATTAAAGTGAATACATTAGAAATGTACATGTTATATATACACACAAAATATCTCACATTTTAAATTGAGAGTTGTCCATCGCAGTGAGTCAACAGGCACAGGATAGACTGGGCTTTGATTCAACCGGAGTCCTTTTGTTGTGAGAGCAGTTCAGTGGTTAGCAGGGAAGAGCAAAGCGTGTCCTTAGCCATGTGGCCAAAGAAGGGATTGAGCTTTTTTTGATGGCTGTGGTCAAGTGTACAAGGACACATGGGTTTAAAAGGTATCAGAGTAGCCACAGGTGAGAAACCTGGAGACCTTCTTCTAATTGGAAAGATGGAAATCAATTCCCTGGGAAGGCTGGAAATCTCCATCATTGCAAGTATTAAAGAACTGGTTGCACTGATAATTATAAAAAATGCATTACATAGAGTTGATTCTTACTTCCTGAAGCTGGGTGGGTGAAGCAGTCATCCTGAGGTCTCTTTTGACTCTATTTTCTGTATTTTTCATAATTATGTCAAAGAAAATAACTCATTTTCTGACAGTTAAATGTGAGTGCTTCTGTGTGTGCATGTGCAGAGGCAGACAAACATGAAGAGTGTAAACACACTGCCTGTAGTGTTAATTGTTTGAAATTTAGAATGGAAGAAAAAGTAAAGCATCCTTCAAGATGATGATCAAATTAGGCTGTCTCATCAAAAAAGCAGCCTGGTGGCCTGCATCAGCAAACTACTGGTAGGAGGAAGTAGGAACAACAGGAACACCAGAGCTATTCAAAAGAGTTAAAAAGCCTTGGAAAGCTCCTGCTTTCACTCTGCCCGTATTGAAAATGGATGAGGTGAGGAAAAGGGCAGAAAAAGCCTTATCTGCCACAGCTGTGTGTAGTTATTTTCGAGTGAATGCCCAGCGCTGCAGTTGTTGCTGGCCTCTGGGGGCTGAGGGCGTGTGTTTACGTCGTGATGTTGGCGCTACATGTCGCCTGGCCTGGCCAAGGAAGCAAGTTTCAGCGCAGCACGGAACACAAGCTGTGCTACCGCTGAAGTCTCCTCACCCACAGGTAGGGTTTATAGCTCAGCCTTGTACTACACCGGCACTGGGAGGGAGCAGGTCCTACGTGGCACTCTCCCAGGTGGGGTACAAGAGGATATAACACGTCGGTGTGCGTCTGGCTTCTTCTTTAGTGTGCCTCCATCAAACCTGGTGTGGCTGTGAAGCCACCCGTGGCATCGCCCGCCCGTGCTGGGGGCTCGCACGGCGCAGCGCCTCGTTGCCGTAGCCGCGTCTGCAGAGACCCCTGGTGGAGATGCAGCATATACCAGGAGAAGGAGCTGCCTTTGTTGTTGGTTTTTTATTTTGAGTGCTTATGTTTAGCGGTATTAATTCCTCCATGACCCTAGTGAAATGGAAAAAGCCCTTCTCCCCGGGGAGAGGGCAGCCCCCGGGAATTCCGCACCGTGACCCTGTGGGTGGGGCGTTGCTGGTGTTTTCTAGATTCATCATAAAAAACACACCTGTAGAAATGTGCTGTGAAGGGGAATTTAATTTTTGCTCTCTCTCCCAAACCTGGATGTGATCCTCAAAATTCATCTTTTTTTTTTAGTTTCTGGTGACAATGAAATTTCAAAGGCAGCATCTCAGGGCAAGTGGATTTGCATTTTACAATACAGGCAGACTTTCCAACACTTCCTACCGCTGCACCTGTCTCAAGATTGTATCTTTAATCCTGCCAGTTTGGAAGTAGGACACAAAAAGCAGAGTTCTCCAATTCATGGGAGGTTTGATGCCTTCTTCAGTCTTTTACCTGGTTGGAAACAGAACGAGCTGCAGAAAGCTCAACACTGGCTCCAGACAGTAATAAAGCATCCGTACCAGGACTTTAGGATGTCTCTCCAAACTCTTGCCCAAAGTATCTGAAGTTCTCCATCTTCTCCTCTGTCAACCATATCCTTTCCTGCTGCATCACAGCACTGATTTACAAGCTAAATTTTCTCTGCAGTGTAAGGCATGAACAGATTCCAGTACTGTCTCCTTTTTCTATTTAATCACTCTTGAAAAGAGTGTTTATCTGAGTCTAACGGGGAGGCAGGCAAGGCTAACTGGTTTGATGAAAATTCAGATCCTGTCTTTCCCCACTGAAATCTGGTTTTGTCTGAGCCTGATATAAAACTAAATGGTGTCAGCCCAACTATGCCTTTTGCCAGCTATGGACCAGTGCTCTGCATGTGCCTTTCCCTCACTATGTGTTGTGTCCCACACCCTCTCTACATGGGCATGTACAACCCTGATTCTTAGGAAATCTGCCTTTCTTTGCTGCAGATGTTGGCCTGTGAATCCATTTGCTTCCAAAAAGAAAAAAAAAAAAACAGTTCAGTGCAGCAGTTCTAAGCCTGATACATGCAGGTGCCTCAGGCTAAGGTTCACATGTGAAAACTCCAGAACACATCAGTACCCTATATACAGCCTTTGGTCTAGCATCAGCTCCTTTCTGGCTAAGGAAACTAGACTTGTTAGCACAGCATGCATGTGTTCTTGCTTACCTTTGAATTCATGGGCCAATTTTGATCAGACGATGATGGAAGAGGGGATACATTGATTAAATACATCGATTTTTTACCTGTCAAGATAGTACAAGCAGGCACAAAGAATACAGGAAATCCCTTTCAGGATGAGAATACACAGGCAACCCAACAGCAATAGTTCTGCCAAATCATAGGTACTCCTCTGTAAAACCTTTGGTGTTATATCTGCTCTATGTTCCTTTTCATGGGGAAAATAGACTTTATCCTAACTACAGAGCCTTAGTGATAAAAGTTAAAATAAACTTTCATTTTAAACTCTATAAACATTATATTCCTTGCTACCCTCTCTTGGGATTTGAGATATATGCATACAGAGATTCCAGAGGAGTTTCCAGAGGAATTTCCACAAAGCTGATGCAGATTGATACCTGTCTAGATCTTCAGGTCTTCTTGGAATATGAGTAACTGTCACCATCACCCAATGACATCTTAAAATCTGTCAGATAGTGCTGAGAGGAAGCAGAAATGGATTTTTTTTTTTTTTTCCTAATTTTATTCTGAATGCCCTGTCTGGTTGCAGTGCAGTTAAAGACAATGTGGGAGCTGTGAAAGCTGAGCATATCTGAATTTCTGCCTTTGTGCTTCTGAAAACAATAAAATAAAAAGTTGGTGTGACTGATTGTGACACCCAAAGATGCAGAACAGAAAGAGAAATAGCTCTTCTGAAAGACTGCTGGACTGAAATTAATGTCAGATTCCCATAGTGAGTCCTTAGTAAAAGGTAACATGAACATCTGTGCTTCTGCCTCTGATCCACAGTTGTAATAGTGACACATTTTCATTTCCTTCTTTTGTCTTGGCTTGGAGCTCAAGAAGGTCCTGCCTGGGATTTACTGGCAATTGTAAGAGGTGAAAGTGTTTTAATTAGCTAATAAAATGCACACTAATGTCAGGGCTTTAGAGGATGTGCCTCTGTGATGTGTTAATTCAATTTTAATGTGGACAATTAGGGTGGGGTTTTGTTTTTTTTTTTTTTAAAGGGTCTGTGGAGCATTGCCTAATGAGTTGGCTGGATCTGCTTGGTCATATCATTTCACCTTTCATGTTGCTGGACCCTTTTCACAGGGCTGAATCTGAATGACGGCAGTTACAGGTGCATTGCCCTCATAATGCAAAGTTCCTGTTTTTTATTCCCTGACTCCAGCCCTGCATATTGCAGGCCAGGTTACATGAGCTTCTGACCTAGGGTTTGTTCTCACTCATGTGCCACTAACTGTATGTGATGAGGAAGAAGTGAAAAGAGCAATCCAGGCTTGTCAGAGCTGTCAGTAGCAGCCAGAGAAAGATGAAGATTGATTCAAACATTATCCCTTGCTTTAAGTGTTTCTTATGACTGCTCAGCCCACAGTGTGGATCTCTCCTCTCCGAGGTTTACCTCTGATCATGATAATGAATTTAGTAACAGCAGAAGATACTTTACATTTTCCTAACATCATCCAGCTCTGCTATCAAGATGGGCTACTTCAGCTTGATTTCTTTTTATTTTTCCTTTGTTATTGGGCTTTAGAAATGATCCCTATAGAACAGCCAAGCAACTTCCGTTTTCATACTCCAGTGAGATTGAGACCCCCACATAGACCACTGAGAGACAGGCAAAGTCTGTCCTTAGGTGAACCTACCCTAGCTGACACTACAAGCAGTTATTTCCATATGAAAGTAGCTCTTTGGAACAGAGAAACAACGTGCCTTCAAGAATCGGATACAGCAACTCATAAATGAATAATATAACTTTGATTGATGCTCAGTGTTACCCTAAGAGAATGATTGGGTGGATTTAAAGTATAAACTACGTTTGATTAGGTTTGTGTCCTTCCATGCTATTTAAAATTTCTTTTCACTTCAGTGTTACAAGAAAAATGCTCTAAAATGTTTCAGTAGCATGAAAAACAAAGCGTAATGTACAGAGCTTATAACAGTATGAAACCCAGTGCTACAGCATTATTGGCTTGATTATTAGATTTGCTCCATTTTAACTCATGTCCTATTCCCCCTCCCAGTGATGCATCCATTCTCAAATGTCAATATTAATATTGTTTCAGCTGAAGTGATACAGTTGTGCAACAGGATTATAGCCTTGCCAATAGACCTGGAATTTGCACTCTCATTCACATGCATGAAAACCTCAGAGATTTAATTTTCAGATCACATGTGATTCTATTGATTGAAGTCTACAGGGGTCAAAGAGTAATCTGTAATTTGTGTCTCCTGTGCCTGCGTTAGAGGCCTGTGCGTTGCAGAGAGAATTGTTGGGGGTAAATAAATACAGCAGCTGGTGGCAAATTCATGAGATTCTTCTCAGAGTTTCTTGTTTTGTTGTGGTTTTTTGTGGTCGTCCCCCCCCTCCCCCTTTAAGTTTTATCAGTTCCAACTCTGAAACTGGGAGATATCAATCATTTCCAGGTAGGTAAGCTTTCTGATTCCTTCAGAACTGTAAATGGTATGGTAATAAAACTGTATATTTAGATTGGCCTTGTGTGAAGAATTATGTCAGGCAAGAAAACTCTTTTATTCTTCAACAAAAAGACTAAGTTACCCTCTGAGCCTTTAAATCTTATCTTTGCTATAGCAAAGATGCAGACCATAAAAGTTTAGGTTCTGTAGCTCTAATTGCTCATGCTGTGTTCTCACTCTATCTCACATGTTTAAGTTGAGTCAGAAAGAGTCTGTTCCTTGTAATGGAGGAACTGAAGGGAAAATCTGGGTGATTCAGAGGTCATTTCTCTTCTCTCAAGCTGATTGCTGAACTAAGATACCAACTTGCAGAACTGGAGGCCCCTGCAGGAAATGGTGTTTATCTGACAGACGATGTAATACTGCATCCCTGCCTACCTCCAACTATGATAATCTCTCTCCACTATTTTCTTCCCAAACTAAACTTTTCCATTTGGAGTAATGGCAGAACCTAATTTTTCTTTCCCTTTCAGTTTCAGTGATATGTCTTCATTCCTGCTACTCTTTACATGTACTTTGCTACTTAGTTCCACCCCAGCAATAGCTGCATTTCTATTTCAATTAGGGCTTTGTAGTATGCTTTTTCCAGTAATAGCTGTGTATCCATCAGTATCCCAGTGAACAATGTGACTCATTGGTTCTCTGTTGTTTTTTCAGCCTCCTACTTTGTTTATGTCTTATTGTCTTATTCTGATAGCTATTTGAAGGAAAAGGAAAACTTTCTTTTTATTTTTATTTTAAATGAAAAACATACACGTGGCTCTCAATTTGAGAGAATTATAATGTGAGACAGAGAGTGTGAAACTGGAGGAGAAGAGGGGATTGTTTCTGGCAGTCCTCAGTTTCTAGTATAGTTCATTATGCAGTCTTGGGACAGGACTTAAAATAATTAAGTTCTGTGCAACAACAACCTTTGCCCTTTTGAAAGAGTCATTGCACTAGAGGAAATGCCGCTGTAACTGTTCATGTGTGACTTCGGTTAGCTGCGTCTCTGTCTTGGAGCTAAAGTGATGGACTGAATTATGACTTCAAAGGATCAAAATATAAGAACAGCCACCTGATTTGCCAGGTGCAGAGAGAAAGCCAAGTTGGAGAGACATTTATTTGGAGTCGCAATTTTACTGTGTCCCTAGTATAAATTAAACTTTGAGTTATCAAGGAATAACCTAGGACATGGCAGCAAAGCTTCAGTTAACTTTAATAACAGCGACCACAGTAATGAGGGGGAAATATGGAAAAGTGTTTGTCTTTGCAGATTTCTTCCCTGGAAACAGGAAGTCTTAATGATTCAGGCATATTCTATTTATTTTGCTCTGGGAAATGAGGAGGAAGGAAGACTAAAAGGTGGTGGTGGTGGTGTACCTGGGGAGGAGGTCTGAATTGGATACCAGTCTTCTATGGGCTGGAGAAGACTGGAGCTGGAGGTCCCTGTCATAGAAGAGATAGAAGGTTCTGCGGCAGCTTCCTTTCTGCTAAAACAGAGCCACAGCCTTATTTCATCTTTGAGAAAATGCATCTTGTTCAGTTTCCAGATTTTAAAGTTGTAGAGCTCTCGAGCCAATGGAGGTCTTGGCCCTTCTGTTCAACTTTGATACTTCTTCAATGGGGTAAGGAAGAATGAAAAGGAAAAACAGGGATCTTTGCTTCTTGCTGGTGCTGTCCTAGTCTTGGGACAGGGTGGATTGAGGTGGGATTCTTGAAGTATGGGACTAGTCTGTATTCCTGTCTCCCCAAAATCAGAGCATGCTAGCCTGGGGCTAAGAACATGTATGATCTCTGCCGCTTCTTTAGAAATAGATTCCCCTAGCTCAGTGAGGAGATACAATATGAATGTACAGCCACTGATGAATATTTAACAAAGTACATTCCAAGACTGGAAGATTAAAAAAATCTTTTCATATCTTTACCTCCATCCTTAGCCTTAACTAGGAAGTAAATAACTCCAGAACATATTTCTGGAATGAGATTCAATACGTTTTTTTCTTCTTTATATTCTGAGCCACATCGTCATGAAAATGTACTGTCATGGCATTCTAAGAGACTCTAGTGGCTTATCTTATTTAATGCTGTTCCATCAAGGTTGCCACATGAACATAATCTTGTAAATGAAGGAGCCAAGGCAAAGACTATCAGTGTCAGACTTTGACATACATTATATTCTTTTGTGATCGTCTTTCCTCCATGGAGATCAAAGGCTGGAATATACTGCCAGATTAGCAAAGACCATCAACACTTTATTCACTTATTTATTTACAGAGATCAGCAGAAAATGAAAGGTTGCTTAAAAAATGGCTATACAAGTAATTTGAGTATACTCTTTTGGTTAGTATTTGGAGTTTGGGTACCTGTCGTGGTTTAACCTCAGTCGGCAACTAAGCACCACGCAGCCGCTTTCTCACTCCGCCCCCACCCCGGTGGGATGGGGGAGAGAACTGGAAGAGCACAAGTGAGAAAAACTCGTGGGTTGAGATATAAACAGTTTAATAATTGAAATAAAATGATAATAATAATAATATGATAATAATAATAATAATAATACACAAAGCAAGTGATGCACAGTGCAATTGCTCACCACCCGCCGACCGATGCCCAGCCAGTCCCCGAGCAGTGGCCTCCCCTAGCCAGCTTTCCCCAGTTTATGTACTGAGCATGACGTCACATGGTATGGAATGTCCCTTTGGCCAGTTTGGCTGTGCCCCCTCCCAGCTTCTTGTGCACCTCCAGCCTTCTCAGTCAGTAGAGCATGGGAAGCTAAAAAGTCCTTGACTAGTGTAAGCACTACTTAGCAACAACTAAAACATCGGTGCCTTATCAACTTTGTTCTCATCCTAAATCCAAAACACAGCACGCACTGTACCACTAGGAAGGAAATTAACTCTATCCCTGCCAAAACCAGGACAGTACCCCATTATGAAATGCTAATGCAGGATTCCCAAGAAATGGGGGATGTCCAACACAAAGATATTTTATCTTTGTATCAAAACTTTCTTCCTTATGTGCAAGAGAGTGTTGCAATGAGAAACTGCAGGAACCACGCAACAAGATGCAATCTGTAGTCCTCAACAATTCAGTATTTGCTGGTTTCATTTATTTTTTCATTAGGGATATGAATGCTATTTTTGCCAGCATGTTGACCAGTCATATCTTACTCACTTCAGATTGGGACTTGCATAATGAACTCTCACCTCATACTACCATGTGTGTTTGTAGTCCAGTTTGTTTTCCTGGGAGCAAGAAACACAACTGGTCAGTCTGACCTGTGATCTGGTGACCAGCTCTGATGAGGGAAAGTGTGGATAAGAGTGATGGCGAGATCCCTGGGGTGCCCATCTAATCAAAAGATCACCTGCAAAGATCAGTCCGGCTGTCATCCTATAACCTGACGTTACAGCTTCCAGCTTGCTGCAGGATCTGGAATTTTCTTCGGGGCACTCTCTGACATATCGGAAAAGAATATACTTGAAATACTCCGTTATATCTACACTGGTAAATATCATAAATTTCTTGCAATTAAGTATGCAAGAAAATTGCATATATATTGCACACGTAATGGCAAGAAAATCTTTTTACCAGTACAGCTCAGAGAGTTACTATTAGCTGTTCCTATCACAGAACAGCACTGCTGACTCGGGTTGGGTTTCTCTTCTTGTTTTCTTTTCTGGGATAAATTTCATCCATGCTAAGACAGTTTTTTAGGATCACTTTCTTTGGAAACCTTTTAAATTCAGATAAGACCTTAGAGATGCATCAAAACTGAAAACTGTGAAATGTACAGCTTGTCATGAAATCAGATAAATTCATAATAATACACACAATTTATACAATGTCTGAGATGTTCAAAACTCTGTACAGATATTAACTCATTAAATGGGACAATGGTTACAAGCTGCCACAGCTTTGATTTGTAGAACTTGAAGCCACACTCAGTTTAATTCTAAATAGACTAGAATTTCAACTTCCTTGCTCTGTGGAAAAGTTTTGTGTGTGTGAAGGATACAAACAACACATGACTATCTGTGAGAAATATGACCAAATGTTAGTAGACTATGAAAGGAAAAGCTCTGAAAATAAAATCCATAGCTGTTTATTTCCACATCCACACATAATTGTTAGAGGGTCACAACATAAAGCACAGTAGTCTCTCTCCGCTCTCTTTCTGTGACTGGACCAGAAGAAGAAGTCAAAGCACCATGTTCCTGAACCATCCAGAGCTGGTTTTGGGGGGACAGGTTGATTCTGTAGTTTGCTTTTTAAGTTCAGGTGGTTGAAAATTCTGAAAATCAAAAGTCCAAGATGTGATCCCAGGACCTGTTTTTAAAAAAGGCAAGAGTGGGAGGAAGTCTTGAATGAGCTATTTCTCTTAACTGTGTGTGTTCACAGTACAGATATCTCCATCTGAGCTAGTCTCCCCAGACTGACTGGTAGTCAATGAAATAAAATAATGGCTTCTCCGGACTCTTGCACAGCTTCATCTGACCTCTTAGAAACATCTGTGGTTTTGTGGTTTTTTGTTG
>NW_008795129.1:14588036-14594759 GCF_000699145.1 Aptenodytes forsteri
CCCCCCCCCCCCCCCCCCAAAAAAAAAAAAGCTGTGCCTTAGGAGATTCATTTGCCTATTAACTATAAATGGATCTCTGAAACACTCGGAAGATGTCTATACATCAGCCTCTGGTGTTGGATGACATGAATCCCACTTCTGCTTATAAGAATTTTGAAGGTTATTCCCTCCTTCCAATGAAACCCTAAAATGAGGTACACTGAACAAAAACAACCTATCTTTCACTGATTGTTGTGACTGTTGTGTGGAAATCCCAATAAGCCTTCTTTTCCATATTGTTTATAAGCCTAACTCGATTACCAACACAGAACAGCAGCTTCTCCCCTGCTGAAAAGTTACCTGGTGTTTGAGAAGACTAAGAAGAGCAGCATGCATTTTCTTTTAGTGCCAGTGCTCTTGCTGAATGAGTAAGTGGGATCCTGCTGGATGGCCCCTGTTAGCCACAGACTGTCCTTACCTGCCCTGGCAGCTGTCGTGTAGAGATCTGGAGGCCATAGTGATGAACCTTTTACAATGCTGAGGTCTATTGAGTGACCTGGGGCAAGTCACGTCCTCTTGGTTTCTCCAAGAGAGCAGAGCATATCCTGGTGGTGATTGCTGCAAAGCAGATTATGGGGAAGGTGGCCAAGAGGAGGTGAGAACATGGCTGAAAAATGGGGGTGCTTGGGTTGAGAGCTGAAGGGCATAGGAAGAGGGCGTAAAACTCTAGATTGGTCAAACTGAAAGGCTGATGTATCTCAGACAAGAAATCAACAGTGAATAGAAACAGGGCCACTTCTCATCACAAATCTTCTGTCTGCTTTCTGCAACTATAGGCTCTTTACAACTACCGGCCTCTCTCATGCACTGTGAAAAACTCAACAAAAAGAAGTGTCCACTGTTTCTTGAACCCCACTATTTCTATTATTGTTATTATTTTTAATCTAGTGACCACCTAAACTTTTCCTGGGAAATAATAGTCATCATGCATGGAGCATTTGTGAAGCAGATCCCTAGAAATTTTCACTTATAGTTAAATACATGTTAACTTAATTTTTTAACATTTGATTCTCCTTCTGTTTCTTCTCTGTGTGCCTGTAGGCCCACTATGCATGGACACATGGTTCCTTAAAGGAAAGGCTTTAAGGTTCCTTTAAGGAAAAGCCTTAAAAAGTAAAACAGTCCTAAGAGGACTATTAGCACACTGTCTCACCAGAAGCTTCCCACTGTATTTTGTTTAACAAAACATTTATTGGCAAAGACAAGCACTGTTCCCTACTAGCATCACATGCTTTTGGAAACAAAACTTTCTTATCAAGCTGCATATGATAATTTCACAACTGGAGAGCAGCTTCTCTTGTATGTCAGTTTTGGTTAGTGTGGATACAGCCACAAAAGATGGGATTTCTATTGTGCCTGATGAACAAAGTCAATGTGACAGTGTTGTTTGAAGGAGCCAGGAAAAATCAAAGTCTTTATGTCTGTTCAAGGTATACCACTAAAAATATGTTTTTCTGTGGGTCTGCATCCTGAAAAACATTGTGATCCCTGGGGATTATGCCATGAGAAACAGGAAAATGATAAAACCCAAACAGTTACTGATATTGTTCCTATTGATGATGAACAAAGTCAATGTGACAGTGTTGTTTGAAGGAGCCAGGAAAAATCAAAGTCTTTATGTCTGTTCAAGGTATACCACTAAAAATATGTTTTTCTGTGGGTCTGCATCCTGAAAAACATTGTGATCCCTGGGGATTATGCCATGAGAAACAGGAAAATGATAAAACCCAAACAGTTACTGATATTGTTCCTATTGAAGAGAGCAGATGTATATTTCAGCAACATCCAAGGAAAAAAAAAATGCTTGATACAAATAAAATATCTTTTTTCCTTCTCCTGCTCAGCTCAGTCAGGGAGGACAGGACCCATCTACATGCTCATCTTGTCTGGAAACTGCTTTTCATTTGCTTTTGCCTGCTTGGAGGATAAACTCCTTTAACTGCCTTTGCTTCCTGAGTTGCTTTCAACAGTTGATAAGAAGTCCCCTAATCTCCTGTTTTAAAACCACTCAACACTGCCCATAAGCAATCTGACTCCTCTGAAGTTCTGTCTTCTCATATGCACCTCATATCTCAGTATCAGTGAAAGGGAAAAAGAGTCATCTGCATTATTTTCATACAGATGACTTTAACTGAAACTTCTGGCTATAGGGCACAACAGCTCAGATACCACGAGATGCATCCATTTTACTGGGCTTGTTTTGCTTTGAAGGAATAGCAGCTTTGTGATCATTTTAATCCTCAGAATTATTTGTTCCTCCGGGCTGCAGGAGAATGTGGTAATGAGGAATACAAAGCCAGGTTCCCCTTGCTGCAATAAATTGTTCATGATCATTGCTATGGAGGAAGGATTGTTCCCTCATATTTACAGCAGACATGGGAAAGACGGTGGAGAAAGGTAATATCTACTTTTTGATTGTCTCCTTATTTGTGCATGGGCAGGTCCCGTGCAGACTCTGTTCTGCAGCTCACTGCTGGCATCGCAGAACTGCTGCTTTCAGCCCTCCCAACATCCTTTCAGCCTGCCCAGCAATGCCCCAAATGGCACTGAAGGGAACGGACAGTGTTACTTCTGGACTGGCCCTTGCTAGAAGTAGGGAAAAAAGTGGTGAAGATGACGAAATGAAGGCTCAGATCCATAGATAGGACTAGAGTCTTCTCCATGCACCCAGCCTATAAACCCTCCAGTTCAGTTAAGAGGAGTAAACAGCGTGTTTTGGTGCCTATCTAGTCCATGTTTTTCTTGCCCGTGGGGTGAAATGCACGGTGAAGTGAATTTGCAGTTGTTCTTTTTCTGTCCCTTTTGGGTGACAGTCGCTCTTGAAAACTTGCTGTGTAACTGGTTGCTTCAATAAAGTCATATGTGTTTGAATATCTGGCCTCAACAGTGGGATTTCATAATATGGAAAGCTGACCCTCAAGTTTTCAGAGGCCAACCCTCTGTGTATATGTCCATTAATAGTTCATTTGATCTGTCTGTTCCTTCATTAGGTGTTTAACTGCTGGCTGTTGATCTGTGGTCCATTCATAGTTGAAATTGAAATAAAAGAATAAAATTTAAAAAAGAGAGTGAGTAGGGGAGAAGAAAGGATGTGCTTATATTGCTCTTGCTTAACGTGCTGGAAGTTTGTGCTGCTACAGGGTTTCCACACCATTTGACCTAGCAGTAGGGAACTGAGATGACTCAGTGGCCTAAAAATATTTACAAAAGGCTGCCCTCACATTTCAGGCTTCCTTAAAATAATATTAAATATTAAAACATCAAAACCAGAATACAGCAAAAAAATGAGTTCTCCCACTCCATGTTGTCAGACCCGTTTGCAGTCTCTCTCCTAAGCTACTCTGACCTCTTCAGGTGGCTTTCTGCAACCGCTTTGAGTTTGCAGAATAAACCAAAACATATTCCCACTTCCACATGGGTTAGTCTTTGAATATGTATGAGTGAATGTGTATGTGCCTCTCTGGGGTGCAGCAGCAAAACACAACCTTAAGTGTTTGTTTGCCAGTGCTGTCTGCGTGCTGAGAACTGAAAGTTTACACCACATTCATTAAAATACATGTTTTGGGCTGAGGGCATCATTAACAGCTTGGTATTGCTCATGGCTCGGAGTGGAGCCGTTTGCCATACGGTGCGTCAGTGGGGATTGTGCTAATGATCTGGAATGGCAGGGCAAGCTGGGCACTTGGAGGGACGTCACACATTTCGGGCAGGACTTTGGGGAAGACTTGTTTAAAATGGAAACACCGCTGCAGCAAGACTCCTTGAATTTTGATAAAAACATGTATGTTTCAGAAGTCTGTTTTGTTGATATTTTCTTTCTTTTTAATACACAATATTGCGATTCATATATGGAATGTATACTTTTCTTAGTGTAGCAATTACGTAAGAGTTCCTTACCTTAAAGTCCTACATTTTCTCAATATTTTAACTTTGATGGAAAATGTCTTATAGTGTTCATTTACATAATTTTTATATGAACTGGATTTCTTTGCTTCCAGCAGTCTAGGGTGGGTGATGGATAAAGCAAGTGTGCATTTCAGTGTGGCTGTTGCCTGTCATTCAGCGCTCCTATAAGGATCCCCAAAGATCAAAGCTAATATTTCTCTATGTCTTCAGACGTGTAGAATTCTGAAGAAAGGTACTCAATATATTAAAAGTGGAGAAGGGGAGAGAGACACAGTGCCAGGGAAGTCGGTTGATTTTTCCCTTTCTTTTTCCCTTTCTTTTTCCCTTTCTTTCTTTTCCCCTTTCTTTCTTTTCCCCTTTCTTTCTTTTCCCCTTTCTTTCTTTTCCCCTTTCTTTCTTTTCCCCTTTCTTTCTTTTCCCCTTTCTTTTTCTTTTTCCTCTTTTTCCCTTTCTTTTTCCCTTTCTTTTTCCCTTCCTTTTTCCCTTCCTTTTTCCCTTCTTTTTCCCTTCCTTTTTCCCTTCCTTTTTCCCTTCCTTTTTCCCTTCCTTTTTCCCTTTCTTTTCTTTTTCCCTTTCTTTTTCCCTTTCTTTTTCCCTTTCTTTTTCCCTTTTCCCTTTCCTTTCTTTTTCCCTTTCTTTTTCCCTTTCTTTTTCCCTTTCTTTTTCCCTTTCTTTTTCCCTTTCTTTTTCCCTTTCTTTTTCCCTTTCTTTTTCCCTTTCTTTTTACACACTAACAGGAAGAAAGTAGAACCAGAAAGAAACTTTCCCACTCATCATTTCATGATTTCTTGCTTTCTGAAAGAAAATTTCAAATGCGTGCACATAAGCATATACACACTAACAAACACATGTACAAAAATGGCACATTTCTGGAGTTTATTTTGTTGTTTTATCTTTTTTTATCAAGCAATTTTAAAAAATGATCTTGATTCTCAGCAGCAAATAATTAGCAATGTCTGACTAGCTCTGTGTAACAATGGTTACACACAGGTAATTCATACCTGTCCATTGGAAACTGGATAGTGAATCATGTGTGAGGCAAAGCTTCCCTGCTCCAGCCTTTCAGCCAGGCCAGAAACAATCAACTCCAGATTTTTCTGTCCTGCTCTCTCCGTAATGTGAAATGGTGAATGGGAAAATAATGAAACAAATGCCAATTTCCCCTAAGCTGTGTCAGCCTGGTTTGAATCTGAAGCCAAAATTTGTACCAGAGCTAGCTTCTGAGGTAATGCAAATCCAAATAGCTTTAATGAGTTCAGTTTACGATCTGGCCTTCAGTTATTATTTAATCTGGAGAAGCCAGCTTGTCTTTACTAATTACACATTACAAATACCTTGCCGTGCTTTGTTCATTAAAGCAAAGTAAGAAGTTCAATACATATAGGTTAATGGCTTCTGGGTCTGTTCAAAAGCTTGTCCTACAAATGCTTCAAGGTCAATGGGAGGTTTCTTCATGCAAACAAACTTCTTGAGCTTGGACTCTGTGAAGTAATAAGCAGGAAGAGTAATTAACAGATTATCTAAACTAGTAAAAAAGGGACAGGTTCTGAATCTGTCCGTCTCTATCAGACCAGGAGTGATTTGGCAGGGGCTGGAGGCATCAGAAACTGGTTCCACTTTGTCATCCTCTGCTGATGCTTTGCTACATCAGACCTGCAGAGCAGCAGCCTTGTAAACAAACATGTTTACATTGCCACCTTGCAAAACAAAATGCTACTGGCTTCAATTTAGATACCATTAAATCTTCAGCTGGAGACTGCTGTGTGACATTTTTGATTTTTGCATGCATAACATACTGTAGCTCAATGACAATGTCTGCTCTCCATATCATTCCTGAGTAAAATAACTCTTAGCCATGCGGGTGTTGATGACAGATGTTTCAGATCAATCACTAGAAAGAGATAACAAGAGTGTCTTGGATCTTTACAGGACATGAATCTTTAAAAGTAATTATAGGTGGTAACAACTGGTATGACAATTGAGTCCCTCCAGCCTGCGTTTCACTGTAAAAAACAACTATGTGTGATATTTCCCTGTAGGAATGTGCTGCTGACTGCCAGATCCTGCTGCTTTTTGATGTGAAGTCACATTGTGCATGCTAAAAAGGAGAAATGTTCTTAGTACAAGTTTCTTGTTAGCATAGCAGATCTAATTGGAATCTAAGGAAGCTGGCAAAGCAATTGGATGCTAATTTTCTCCTTTTTGCATAATTAAAAAAGAAATAATCTTCTCTGTGTGTGCTATGCTATTGAACTGTCATATTTAGCACACTATACACCCATGGTGTATTTTATATAATCTTTCTTAACAGGGATATAATCTATACTTATTCTTTGAAGAGCTAAATTCTTGTTGGCTTCAGCTGGAGCTGAATATAGACAGATTAAACAATAAGGAAAAAATTTAGGATTTGGCCTTTTCATTGGAAAATATAGAAAGATAATACTGAATCAAAATGGCTTTTCAGATTTTAAACTCAGAAATTGTTCTCCTTCAGTTTGATCACTTCAATTTGATTGAAATACTGTAGCATCTAGTTTGTTTGTGCACCTCACTAGAAACCATTTATAAATTCTGGTTTGAAAATGGAGATATCCTGGTATGCCTCTGTCCTGGTTCCGGCTGGGATAGAGTTAATTTTCTTCCTAGTAGCTGGTGTAGTGCTGTGTTTTGGATTTGGCATGAGAATAATGTTGATAACACACTGATGTTTTAGTTGTTGCTAAGCAGTGCTTATACTAAGTCAAGGACTTTTCAGCTTCCCATGCTCTGCCAACA
>NW_008795129.1:14594875-14600164 GCF_000699145.1 Aptenodytes forsteri
GTTACATCACTTTTTTTTCCTGGGTTTTGTTCCTCTTCTCTTTTTTTTGTTTTCCTTTTCATTACAATTTATTATTATTATTATTATTATTATTATTATTATTATTTTATTTCAATTATTAAACTGTTCTTGTATCAACCCATGAGTTTTCTTACTTTTGTTTTCCAATTGTCTCCCCCATCCCACTGGGGGGAGGGTGAGCAAGCAGATGTGTGGTGGTTGGTTGCTGACTGGGGTTAAACCATGACAGCCTCAGTGTAGGTGGAAGGTATGGCTGGAGTCATCTGTTCTGCATCCTTCTTCTCACATAAGCACCAATTTCAAGCAGAAGCACCTTAGGATAATGAGTTCGCTAGAAGAGGTCCATTGCTCCAGCATCTCTGTAATAGGATTAAATTGAAGTTAAATTAAAGTGAAGCTGCTCAAATGTAAAAGTAAGAAACCAAGAACTGATGCTAACTTTCAAAATCACAGAGGCTAGCATGGGTCAGGGAAGCTACAGAGATATGCAGGAAGTTTGGATAGTAAAGAGAAACATGGTATTGCAATGGGGGTGTATGTCTTAGCTGTGAGACCTACCGTCAAGGGGTAGCGCCTACAGCAGTCTCCACACCAGAAGTTTTAGCAGAGGCCAGGACCAAGCCAATGAGTGTTACCTTCACTTGAGTGTGGGTGCACGCAGGTGTGCACACAACTTGGAACCAAAACTGCAGCAGCTGATTTAGCATCTAGTAGCTCAGCTACCAACCCTTTTTGCAACAAAGGGGACTTTGCTGCATTTCATTATACTGATTTCAGCTTAGTTTGCCCAGTGGTTGAAGTCATTTTGGATTTCAGTCTTCCTGAGCCTGGAGGCATCTATGAAAGTTCAGTCTATCCTCTGTTCAAGGCATTTAGAAGAGTGTCAGCTGGAACTGGTGGGACAGATCACCTTCTGTTTTGTTTGCAAACCTGTCATAACTGCTTTCTGAGAAGTATTTTTTAACTCTTTGTGCATCTGTCTCTTTATAATTTTAACCTGACCATATTTCTTTAGGTCCCTGATGAGAATGTCATATGAGACTGAGAAAAAGAAACTTCATTAAGGTCCATGTGTATTAAATATACTGCCTGCTACTTTTTCACTAACAAGAATATTCCTGACAAACAAGGAAATTAGACTGGTTTGATATGGTCTAGTTTTGATAGAACCATTAGGGCAACAGGGTTTATTTTATTATCTTCCAGGTACTTGCAAACAGACTGTGTAATATTTTGTTGAAAAATCTTTCCGGGTTTTCCAGATTCTATCAAAGATTACACGACCAGTTTGTAACTCTTTTCCCTGAAAAAGTTATTCAGTTGCCCTTAATCAATCTTGAGATCTCCTCTGCCCTCCATGGTCTCTCAAGCTAACTGCTGGAGATTCATTCAGTGAGTCCCCCAGATAGTTTAAGGTTATTTTTTGAAGACCTTGATGACATGCATGACTGCGAGTTAACAAAAATTATCTTGAATTTTTACTGTCTTCTGGCCTCTCTTCTTATCTGCTTCCTGTAAATATACGATGGGCAAACTACCTTCTAAGTTAGCCTCAGTAACTGTTAGTTAATTAATATCTTCATTCTCTTTTCCTGTAGCTGAAGAGTACTTTAGCTTAAGCATAACTTTTTGCCCTTTCAAGCAGTCTGCATGTTATTGGAGCCCTCTTCTCTTGTAGCATGCCTGGCATCTGGAGCAGCCTTGATTCCATCTCTGCTTCATCAACTCTTCTTTCCCTTTTTTTTTTTTTCTTTTTTTTCTTTCCCCCCGCAGCTTTTCCTGGAAAGCTGTTTATTGCTTCTCTCATTACTCTTTGCTTTATTTCCCACTTTCTTTTATTACGGTGCTTTCAAACAGTCTTATTTAACATTACAAAAGAACAATGGATTTTTTTTCCTCATAACGGATGACAGGATAAAGCTGTACTGCCCGATGAACACTGTCGCTGGGGATCTGGTGATGTCTCTCCCTTCTATTCACATAAAGCTTAATGTTAAAAATGAATATATCAGACAGATTGAAGGAGCATCTTAGCTGAATTAGTAAAGCTGCCGGTCTTCTCACATGAGACAACCAGAATGGGAGAGAGAGCACAGTCTGGGGAGCCCTATGCCTCAAAGAGATGCAGAGATAGGGGGGAAACTGTTGCTCTGCCTGAAAAAGAAACATTCCTGAGCGAAGAGACAGGCAAAATAACCATACATGAGTTGCAGGGAAAGGCATGCAGAACATACTGGGAATAAGGGGAAACCATATACAGCAATAAAATATCCAAAGCCAGGGGCATGGCTGAACTTGCATCTTAAAGAAAGATGAGGTAGTTTCAATTTCTGTAAGATAGGGATAAACTGGAGCTAGTGATTTGTTTACAATGGAGCATATGCTGGCACGGGCTGTTTGAGGGAGGAAAGTCCTGAACAAAACAGAAAGGGGAGATGCTCACACAATGCAAATTGGCCTTGCTCTATAGAGAGAATGGGATCTATGGAGAGAGACACAGCATAGTCTTGAAGTGAAATCCCCCACTGCAACAGGTGTCACAAGCATAATGCACACATTGTCTCTTATATTGTCCCCTTCTTATATGCCTTACGGCCACAGAAATCAAGTTGTCTGAATAAACAGGGCTTCTTCCTCATATTTTAAGAGCCAGTTTAGTGCTAGTCAAAAACCAGACTGGTTTCCTGGAAATTTCCCACGTGTATATTTACACGTGTGTTTTTCCATTTTCAGTGTTTTCTTACTTCCCTCTAGAATTGGATCCATGTCCCACAGTGAATCTAGCTTAAATCATCCACCTAGTTTAGATTAATTATACTTCAGTTACCAATGCCAAGCTTCTAATTTAAATTAGAAAGGAGAAAAATAAGGTATCTAGAGGAGAAGCTCTGCAGCAGACTGCATACAGGCAAAATTGCTAAAAGGCAGCTAGAAGGCTTTAGGAAATATCTCTGGGCCTAAATTAATCAAATCTGCTCATTCCCAGTGAATTCACACCATCAAGAGTCTGATAAGGGGCAGTTTTTTAAGTGACTCCTTAATGAACTCCTTCAGCAAGTGATTAATAGGGAAATCGGAGTGTGCTGCCTTAGCTTGAACAGGCTGACATTTGGTGACATGGTATCTGCAGGAAAATGCACTGGTTTCAGGTCAGGGGAGAAGGCTCTGTAAACATTTCTGGAATGGTCTCTATGCATTGATCTTATCCTGAGTAAACGCTGTTGTTTAACATTAGGATGCAGGAGCAGTAGAGGTATCCGTGGTGCTCTCGGCATGCTAAGAAAGACAAAGACCCTTCCCTAATAAAGTAATGTAGAATAAATTTTTGGATGCTGGGCAAACTCACTGTGGGGATGAATTTAGTACTAAATTACCTTGTCACAAAGGGCATTGTGTGTCAAGGTAACACTAAATGCCAGGCTACTATAAAGCTGAATAAAAAACTTGTAACAAATAACTTGTACACCCCCTTTCTTTCTGGCTTACTGGAAAATCTCACAGCCTGACAAATGCCTCAAACAGGTATTATTAATTTAGTCATTCTACTCAGCCAATAACGTTGTCCAACAACTTTTGTTCTAAATCTAAGACCACACCTGGTAAAATCGTCTAATTTTTGCTCCCTGACTAGACTAAGGGGATTTTCAGACAAAGTCCATATGAATACTTGTGTTTGCCAGACTAATGTTTATTTTCTGTGAGATCTTTCTCACAGATTAACTTTAACTTAAATGCTGTCAGAGCGTTTTTGCTGTAAACCCTTTACCAGACAACAAAAAATCCATCCAGCCAGCTAACCAACAGAAAAAGCCCACAACCTTTTAGTAATAATAAAATATGGTTGGATGAAATTAATTTAAAACATGTAAATATAGACTGTAGAACATAGGATTCCCTCATTGTTATGCATGCATATTTTAATGAAGTGTGAATCAAACACTTATTTAGCAAGTCATGTTGCATATTCTACAAGAAGGATTGTCTGTATTTCTGCCTACTATAGAGATGGCAAAACCAGTTTGCCTACACTGAAAGCATTCCTTTCCATATCTCCTGGGGTATTAAGAAGCTGTTTAGATGTGATTTTCCAGGTACTATTTACAGCACAGGTATCGCTAGGAGGGAGAGACCAAAAGCAAGAACAACAATAGAAATAGACAGGAGGCAGAAGACACAAAAGGAGAGGAGAGAGAAAGAAGACATAGGGATGGAAGACACCATGCGCAGAACAAGGAACTAAATCAGGATTCATTTGCTTCTGAATACTGGAACCCAAGCAGAAGGCAGACCTCAGTTTCATCACTTTGTGCATTGATAGCTTTTGAAATATATGGGAATATATTTCCTATATATATGGGAATGTCCCCTCAGAGTACTCCGGAAGACTTCTTGCCACTTCTCTACTTTAGACTACCTTTGAAATCAAATGCTGTGTTTCTGCCTGGTAGCTGTGCATTTTTAATTTTTTTTTTCCAGGTGTCATTTGTTGTTTTATTTGATTTTTCCCTAATTCTAGATTACATCTACATCTGTGATAGGTGTCTGGTGTACTCTGAGAACACCATTATGTACAAGTGTGCTCATTGTGCTGTGGCTGTTATTAACACTGAGAAAGAAGTTTGTTTTTGTTCCCAGCAGCCATAGTAGTTTAGCATTATGTATTTGAGTTCAATACAGCCTTGCTTAAAGGACAATGGCCTTATAACTTCCACACAACGTGGAGACAGACAGGATGTAGAAAGAACAGCAAAATTTGGTTTGAGATCTGAACCTCCAAAAATGTCAAGGTGTTGGTATTCCTGTTCAGGTCCATTTCTTTTTACCAGATAGACTGTCCTTAGAAGATAAGGAAAGATAAAGGTGGACGTGTCCTTATACACAACTGTGTTGGTGGCTATTCAGTAGCCAGGTTGTAATGACCAAATTGAAATAGATCCCTCAAAGCTGGCCATTCCCCTCTGGCCAAAGAAATTAAATAGGAAGAATGACGGTCTAAAACCAATCTGATTCTGCCCCTGAAAAACAAGCAATTTATCCCAAACCTCAGAAAGATACTTTACCAAAACTCTGTACCAAAACTCTGTACCAAACCTCTTCAGTCACAATATCCTTCCCTAGTTGCTCTCACAGTAGATACATGTCACCTCAGGGTATATTGTAAAATAATGAGTTATCCTGAAAAGAACAGTTTCCAAGACAATATAGCAAGCTGATGATAGACAGCAAATCAAGCTTTTATTGGCAGCAGCCCCCTTGAGGGGGGGGTGG
>NW_008795129.1:14600302-14601409 GCF_000699145.1 Aptenodytes forsteri
GGGGGCTGAGATCTAACTGTCTTAAGGGCTGAGCTCTAAAGAAAACTTTCTAAGCTCTATGAGGAGTTTCCCTCTCCTTAGATGACATCATGCAAAACACTTCTTTGAAGTGTTTTGTCAAAGTTTGTAGGGCCACATTGGCCAGAGATCTGCAACCTCAAGCCTGTTTACGGCTGTCCTTGTGAGAGAGGTTTCCTGCACTTTGCTAAGTTAAGGTTTTCCTTTCACTAAGTTAGAGACTTCCTTTCTTCCTTTGCTGATTCTCCATGACACATAAGGTACAGAATCTGTTAAAATAATCTGTTCTGTGCAGGTTGGCTCTAAAGCTCAGTGGATATTTTATTTTACCATTCAGCCAACATCAACTGAAGATCATTAATGACCTAATACAAAATGCAGGAAGCAGGAGGCAATGGAAGAGCAGTTCTCATCAACTTTCCCAGCCTCTGGCTCAGTCTGCAGTACTCACCCTTTAATTTGCTTCCTTGCTATCAGAGTGACTCTTCTCATTGCTATGTTCCTGGGTGAGCTTTTGTAGAACCACATTGCTCAAAAACATCCTCCCTCCCCCCCCAAACAAAAAGCCCAAATAAGCAAGGACAGCTGGTAGCACAGCTGACTGGATCGATGTCAGAGAAGAGCTCACTGTCCATTTCATTTTCCAGGAATTTGCAAACACTATGACCAGGAACAGAAGCACTAGAGAAAAGTTGTATCTGGAGAAGAAATTAGTCAGAATCTCTGAAACAAGATGAAAAAAGTGTTATTTGAAGTTGAGACAATGTTTCTGGTTAAGTTGTTGAGGGAACCTGAGTTCATTTAAGTCGATCACCAAGTTCCAAAGACTCTGTCCTGGTTTCAGCAGGGATAGAGTTAATTTCCTTCCTAGTAGCTGGTACAGTGCTGTGTTTTGGATTTAGGGTGAGAACAATGTTGATAACACACTGATGTTTTAGTTGTTGCTAGGTAGTGTTTACACTAGTCAAGGACTTTTCAGCTTCCCATGCTCTACCGACTGAGAAGGCTGGAGGGGCACAAGAAGCTGGCAGGGGGCACAGCCAGGACAGCTGACCCAAACTGGCCAAAGGGATATTCCATACCATGTGA
>NW_008795129.1:14602010-14637100 GCF_000699145.1 Aptenodytes forsteri
ATATAAAGCTGGGGGAAGAAGGAGGAAGGGGGGGACGTTTGGAGTGATGGCGTTTGTCTTCCCAAGTAACCGTTACGCGTGATGGAGCCCTGCTTTCCTGGAGATGGCTGAACACCTGCCTGCCCATGGGAAGTAGTGAAGAAATTCCTTGTTCTGCTTTGCTTGCATGCGTGGCTTTTGCTTTACCTATTAAACTGTCTTTATCTCAACCCACGAGTTTTCTCACTTTTACCCTTCCGATTCTCTCCCCCATCCCACCGGGGGGGAGTGAGCGAGCGGCTGTGTGGGGCTTAGTTGCCAACTGAGATTAAACCACGACAGACTCCTATTATGGTGTCTTTGGAAGGGAGAGAAGGATAGGGAAAAAAAAAAAAAGGTGATTTTGGAAATGTAAATTAATCCTCATGCAATAACTTACTAACATCATTGACTTTATAAACATAGTCAATGTTTCTTGCCCACCCAACACCCTGAGTCTCTTGGTCATTGAGGTCAGGGCCTGATGCCTATTAGTTGTATTCTCACTTCCAACTTCCTTGTGTCTTATAGAATGAAGTCCTGTTTGGCTAAAGATGTGACAAATACAGACTGCACCTAAATTCAGGAGAAAAGTATTCTGCTTTGACATCTGATTAGAAATAAGGGACAGAGACAGAGTCACAAAATATATTACTGGTAAGATATAGGCTTTTCACAGCCCAAGACTGTCTTGTTCCACCCCTTCTGGGTGCAAGCCGTGTTCCAGGTCAATGTCTGGGTACCCTCTCCAGTGCTGAGCTTGAGTTAGTCAGCCCTGGGGGTATTAATTTGAGTGGGTGAGTCTATTATTTTGGGATTAGCATTGGGTAAGAGTAGGTTTGTACATTGGGGCTTGCAAAACAGGCATATCAAACACAGGATCAGAAATAACTGGTCACTGTAAGAAGCAGGAGCTCCACAAAACAATTTCAGGGATAAAGTCAGTGTAGTATTGAATTATTCTGTAAAATGAATCTGAAAGCCCCAGGAGATTGAAAGTGAAAGGCAGTCTCAGCTTAAGTTTTTAGAATTATTTAAACATATTTTGTTTCTTTTGTTCTCTTTATTTGAATGTCTGTTTTCTGAAAATAGAGTTAGAAATAAGAAGTCATTAGGAGACAAAGAACGGTATAATCCCTTTTGTTCCAAATTTTTTCCTAAATGAAATTTCAGCTATGTAGTCACATCTAAGGAAAATTCTGATGTTGATGGTCAGTTCTTTCCAACAAAGAATAACTGAATTTAAATAAAGGTAATTTTGACTATTTAGAATTTAAATTCCTGTTGTAAATGCCATGCACAACACCTGTTTGGATGGAGTCTGTGACAACACACTGAACAGAAATGCGAGTGACTCTTGGGATTCATGCCTATTAGTGGGCTTCATTCCTTTTGTTTTTGCTGAGCAGTTGCAATTTCCTAATTCTATTAAGGTCTAGCATAATCTTCAAATGTGAAGATCAGTGCCAATAGGGATGTCATTTGGCTTTGGGTTAAGAAGTTCTACTGGATTTTTAAAAATGCTATGAATCCGTTTAGTAGTTATAATTAGTTGTGCTCCCGTTCATGCACTTCTTTATGGAATTGTTTTAGAATATCCTTGTGCTGTGTTTGGTTACAGACAGAGCACTGTAGCTCATTGTGGCATCATGTGTTTCTGACAGTTCCCTGGATATGCCCTGTTTTGTTCTACTTAATTGAGAGGTGGGTAATTTACAGCCTCTGGGTCATCTGTGGCTTGCAATTTTGTTTCACAGAGCCTGTGGCAAATGATAATTTTATTCTGGATAACACCAAGATGCGTATTAATGGAAGGTCTACCAAAGACATTTGAGAGGCCCATCTGGATGAGAAAAAATGTCCTCATCCTAATCCAGTGTAGCATTCAAAGGGGTAATAATGGCACGAAAATAAAAAAATTGTTTTATGCATCACTGTGTTTAGATGTGGACCAGGAATTTCCGAGTATAATCTCCATGGTAATTTAGACCAGCTTTCTTTCTGCTATGGGACTAGAAATCTGCCATTAAAGGGTCTTTTGAGATATACTTGAAGCTATTAGCTGGTACCATAATGATAAATGATAATGACTCTGATGGCTGTCAGGTTGTGTTGCCATAGCTGTGTCTCTGGGAACGTTCCTCCTGTGGACTAGATCCGCTGTCACTGCTATCTGGTAAGGGAGCAATGTGTTTAGTATAAATCCCACTCTCCCTTCAAATTGTCATGGCGCGTGAGCTTTCTGCAGATACAAAATGTGCCCAAAGAGTCTATGGTAAGATTTGTCCCTTATGGGGTGAAAGGATAAAGAAATGCCAATTAGCTCCTGAAGTCAGTACTGGGAAAGCAGGTTTATCCCCATGAAAAGCACATGTAGGAACAGTCAAATCCCAGTAGCACCACAAGGAACAGCCAAATGCTGCAACAGTTCACCCCTGTTTCACATAGCCCCAGACCGGGCTGTGGTTGGAGCAATATCAGCTGTTCACTAAATCACTTGCCCTCTCACTTTTTGTCTTTTTTCTTTCCCCTGTCCCTATACTCCTCCCTCTCAGCAAACCCACACAGGGGAAGCTGCCTCCTCTGCGCAGCCTCCTGTGCGGGTTTCAGGTGACAGGAGAGCGGTAAGAAAGAGCTCTCAGGACTGACACACAGCATCTTCCCCTGCAATGACCCCATGAGAAAGTATTTTTGGAGCAAGTATTGTGGTAAGGACTGGAAGCCTTCAATTCAGTCCTCGCTGCTCAGAGAAGGGATGGCTATTTTTCCCCCTAGCAATTTCTAGTTGTAGTAGCAGTTACAACTTCAACAGATGGTTTGGCTCATAGAAAATCTCTGAAGAAATTAAAATATTACAGGTTATTGAAAGAGGTAACTGTCACTAGCAGATGAGCATTAGGACAGATGTAATCAAGGTTCTTTTCCTAGCAGCCATCAAAATACTTGTTTTGTCTATTGCAATAGTTCTAGAAGTTTCTTAATCTCTTGGCTTTATCCATTTTACTGATCTGAAACCCTTGGAAAGACTGGCACCTCCCTTTCCCATTCTGGTCTTGTTTTTCCACGGTGGTGGTGCATTCTCCATTTGTGGATTGCAAAGCAGAGTGCTGTTTTCAGGGCCTGAAAACAGACAATTTGGTGCATTGCAAATCAGTATCAAATTCCATTTGCTTAGCAGCACCCTTGGACTGCAAGTTATAAATAATTCCAACAATTCTAAATATCAAGAATGCTATGAATTATGAGCTTTTCATCAGAATAAAGTGTAGGATCAATAGAAACAGAGGTGTCTAGATAAGCACATTTCATAATTACTGCTTAGATGTGCATAAATCAATTTACTAGCATGTTTCAGGAAAAAAAAATCTTTTTTTTTTTAAGATGTATTAAAATAATGGTATCTTGATGGAAGGTTACATCCCATCTCCCTTTTAATAATACCTCTTAAGAAAATTTAATTTCAACTTCAAAAGGAGCTACATTAAATATCAATCCTGTATAAATGGACCTGACACATTTATGTTTCATTATTTTATTTTATTCCCTCCCCTCCCCCAAAGGAAATGAATCAATCATTTTGTTACCCTTCAGTTCATCTTACTCTTTCTTGTGCAAATCTATCTCCTTGAAATAATCAGGCCTCTTTGACAATCAGTTAATAAACAGACACTTAAATATTCTTTTCTTGCAGCCTAATAGGCAGGCAATGAGGTTGAAAGACATTGCATAGTGCACATCGTACTTGTTCTTTTTCTCAGATTAATCTAACAAACCCTCAAGCTCTCTAGTACTTTAACGAAGATTTATTTCAACTGTCTAATCAATCAGTTAAAAACAAGATATGAAAATTCAGTAATTTAGATGAAGTTTCTTGTGTTGATAGGTTTGATCATTCTTTCTTGGGATAAGTCCCATTTGATTGGGTTCAAAACAGGGAAACATCACTGTATCATTCCACACAGAAGTGGCCATGAATGAGACTAGTTTTTCCAAGGAATTTTAATTTATAGAAAGTTATTTTCATTAGTCTGTTGTGTTAGGAGGTGGTAGTGTAAGACTGGAGAAGAACAAATAGTGCATATTTATTTAAGAAGTGGAAAATGATGATGCAGGCTCATTTGTCAGTTCTTTGTAGCCTTCAGATGTTTAAAACACTTTGGTAGAAAGAGTAATTCAACATGTCAAAGTAGCTGAAAAATGGGATCAAGTAAAATATGGGTTTGCCAAAGGTAGATCACACAAGACTAATTCAATAACTGTATTTTATAAGGGAACTTCCCTTCTAGGAAAGACAGGTGTTCTTGTCTTAAAAAAAGCATTTTATAGGTTCCAAACAGGAGGAAAAAAAAAAGAGAAGGAAGAGAAAAGAGGAAGATTAAAAAAGGGGTATTATGATGGAGGAATAAGAGATTAGAAGATAACAAGCAGAGTTGAAAGGAGGTATATGATGCTCGAAAAGGTAACTAATACAGTTCATAAAGGACACATTTTGGAATTGATTGTACCTAATATTTTCAATAATAACCTTGTATTAACACACTCCCATTTCTTAGGCCAATACACTGATGAAATGAAGATGGAAAGTATTGTTAACACAGATGGTCAGGTTATCCTACAGAAAGAATTCAAGGACTAGAGTCTTAATGTTGGGTTGGAATCAAGAATATGAAATGTATTAAAAAATACATATAAAATGTATGTGTTTAGAAACTAAGAATGGGAAAAAAATCGAGTTTGTCAGCTGGAAACAACACAAGGAAGATACGAATACATTCAAGAGTCAAGTATGACTGTTAGCAAAGTGGTGCTGCACATTAAAACATCAAACACAATCCTAGGAAGTATCAAGCTAGGTATCAATGCTGTTATACAGAGATTGCTATCTAGTCTAGGATATAAGAGTAGTTCACAAAGTTTTCCTTTTTCACATGTGCAATACAAAAAAAAAAGACTGGGTTTTTTTTCTTCCTTCTTTCATTCCGGACTCAAGAAGTAAAAGGAGCTGTTTCACTGAGGCTCCTTCGCAGCTGAATTAACAACTACTGACCTGTGAAGGGAAAGGATTGTGTGAGGTTTTTTGTGTTAAACCAAACTTTCCTTCCTTGTACAATATATTTCACTACTACAAGTGAGAAATACTCAGAGGAGTAGGAAAAAGAATGTCTCAGTTACCATATTTTGTCCTCTGGCTATAGTGCCTTATTAGTCTTTGCTTTTGGCTTGGCAAACAGTTCATGTAGCACTTTTAAGCGTGCTAAGTGTTTCTCAGGATCAAGAAAGAATCAAGACCATAAGATAAATGTCAGGCAAAATCTATTCATTCAGATAATAAGAACAGAGGTGAAAGAGACCCAAAACATTAGACAACACTTAAATTTTCATGATCTTTTGCTTTTGTCTTTGTCTGTCTGCCTGTCTGTCTTTCCCCTACCTTGCACATTAACTTCTTAGAGTAGGGAAATAAGAATCTTATTAAATCTCCCCACAGGTATCTGGCTATGGTTTATGACCAATATTTACAGGTACATATAAACTAGGATTATGAGTAATAGTTCAGACTATTCTTCTTCAACTCATGCCTCTTGGAAACATATTGTCCTGAGTCTCTTTGACATCGCCTATGGCGTTAAGAAACAATCAAGTTAAAATTGAGATTGGCAGGAAAAGCAATGTGACACTGCCTGTGGGGTTATTTGTTCAGTACTATTATTCCAGTGAAGGTTGGCAGGTAATGGGATTAGACCTATTTCCAGTCAACCAAAATTGAAGTACAGTTTATGAGTTGCAAGGTCCCAGTTCAGCTATGAGCTGTATGGTTTTTTTGAAAGGCTTCTTGAGGAAACTGCAAGATAGAGGTAGGAATAATTAAAACTTGTAGTTAAGTCACTTAGAAGTGTGCATAATGAGGTTGCTCCAAATCTTAAAAGATTATCTTTAAACTATCATTCAGAAACTTCCTTATCATGCAGTAACAGCTTCTTCTCCGTTACCACTTAGAAAGAACTCTTGAAAAAATGCACCACTCGAGAATTACACACTCCTTTCAAATATGGAAACAACCTGTGTATATATATGCGTCCTCTGTGAGTGTATCTTGGCACCCTTAAAATGCATTCATTTTCACATGAAGGAACACATGCAAGGCATTGTTTCTGAGGCCTTGGTGGTGTGCTTGGAAAGTCATGGGGCTGCTGTGGTATAAGAGCTATCCCATTTTGACGGTCTATGGCATCTTTCTGCCTTTCTTTGCTACTCTGCACAGCCATGCTGACATTTCCTGCCACAAACTACCTCAGCAGAATCGAAGACCATCATACCCTTCCCATGGACACTAGCAGATGTTCCTTCCTTTACACCCTTAAAACACTTCATTTTTCATGCCTGACCAAAACACATCTCCTGCCTTTCCTTTTCCAGCCCATAGTGCCTGTAAAATACTGCAGGCTGGGGAATATGATCAATCCAAGACCTAGATTTAAAGTATGTTTGGTAGGAAGCTTTCCCTCACAAAGATACAGCCTGTCCGCTGGCAGTGTCCTCTTGATGTACATTCACCTCAAGCTTCACCTTTGTGACTTTTGTATATGGGTGCTTTAGCAAGACAAATTCTTTTGAAGGCACTCTTGCAGGAGGACTGCTTGAAGGATGGCTCTGGTCGGGACAAAGCATGTCTGCAAGCCTTGGGGAGGCTTCAACATGCATCTGCTGTGGGAGAGTCTTTCTGGTGTTATTGCCTCCCTGCTGTAACTCTTCTGAGCAGCAAGTAGAATGAGAACCACATGGTGCTTTTGGTACTGTCTTTGAAAGAGTTGATCCAACCCCTATGCATGGTGAGCATTTGGCGGAAGAGGACCTGGGGCTAAATCAAGAGTACTCTAATTTGACAATGTAAACGTACCTGAAGGATCATGTCCAGAGGCACCAGATACTTTGGTGTCCTTAAAACAGTGGTATAAAGTGTCTAAATACATCTGACAGTCCCAGTCACCTAAGATCATAGGATCAGTTTGGAGAGCTAGTGCTTGTCTCACAAACCCAGGCTACTGCTCAAACCACAGGATGGTTCTTCCTTTTATGAGTCTCCTTTTCTACAGAAATCATGTTTTTGTGGACTGGGTTTTATTTTTCTCTTTTTTCGTTTGCAGTGGGCAGAAATGGACCCCTGTTTTACTCAGATTTAAGAGTGTAGAAAGGTCATTAATTTCCCCATGGACTGTAGCTCAGTGGTACAAGCAGTGAACCTGATTTTCAAAGGCTTCATCACTAGTATTGACTGCCTGCAAGCACTACTCCCAATCAGCATTCTTTCTTGTCATCTATATCATAAAAAAGGCACTACATAGAGAATTGTAACTGTTCTCTGCAGGTGTGGAAATAACAAAACTGGGCACTACCCTTCCTAAAAGGGACATTTTCCCCATGAATTCAGCTCCTACCATGTTTGTCAACGGGCAGTATGTGATAATGACATGTCCTGTGGAAAGTATAAAGTCAGAGCAATTACAGAACAAAGAATTTAAGCTCGCTTAATGTTAGTCTTTGCTGGTGGTTTTTTTTTTTTAGGGGAGGAGGGTTTTTTTTTTCATTTGAGCTCTGCAGAATACATGATGTTTTATTTGACTGGCATTCAGAGCAAATCACATCATGATGCCTTCACAAGGGGAGGGAAATGGTAAAGATTCTAGTATGTATATTGTGGGGGGGTCATTTTCAGACAGAAGGGGAAGTCTGCATTCATGAAACATTACTTTGCTCCTCTCCTGTCGTCTAATATTTTCCTCATTCCATTTGGAAAATGACCTTCTCAAATAGCTCCTGCTGATGACTTTCATGAAAATCACACAAAATGGGGCTCGCTTAATTAGTCTTTGCTGGGGGTTTTTTTTTTTTAGGGGAGGAGGGTTTTTTTTTTCATTTGAGCTCTGCAGAATACATGATGTTTTATTTGACTGGCATTCAGAGCAAATCACATCATGATGCCTTCACAAGGGGAGGGAAATGGTAAAGATTCTAGTATGTATATTGTGGGGGGGTCATTTTCAGACAGAAGGGGAAGTCTGCATTCATGAAACATTACTTTGCTCCTCTCCTGTCGTCTAATATTTTCCTCATTCCATTTGGAAAATGACCTTCTCAAATAGCTCCTGCTGATGACTTTCATGAAAATCACACAAAATGGGGGGAGGAGAGAAGTTACTTGCAGCACAGCCAGGGAGGAATACATTTGGTTGAGACTTGTCAGCACCAGTGTATTTTGAAAATATTCTGACTGAGTCGGTCTCAGCCTCCTGAAGACTTGAAAGATGGAAGAAAAAACTGAATTTTGACTCTCAGACATTCTGATAGCAGAAACTGGGGGTAGGAGGAAAGAGGAGGAGGAAGGAGAGATAGGGGAAAATTAATAAAGTGGAATAAGAAAACTACTAAGGTGATGAGTGAAGCACTCGGCATTAGTGCACTGAACCCCAGAATCCTCAACCAGGAGAGAAATTCTGCAAGCCAGTCAATAAGTTCCTTCTCCAAAACCCTGTTTATGTCAAGCAAACCCATCCATTTTTCATCAGCTACTGCAGGCACCTATTTGTCAGGAATAATTTCGTCTTACTGAAAGAAATGCTGAGGCAGGGGTCACAGATTGTAACTATTGGCACACCAGGATGTGCCAGAATACGGAACTCTACAGCTGATGCTGATTTAACGTAATATCTGCTGTGGTGACTAGAAAAAGAAAAGAAATGCCTGGATCTCTGTGATCTAGGGCACAAAACTGACAGCTAGGGAAGGCTTTTAAGCTACTGTGTGGGATGACTATCCCCAAAGGGGTAGGAAGGCAGGCTGGATAAATGTATGGCGAGGTCTCGCTTGGAATTGCAGCCTGTCTATTATCAGCTCCCTGGGGACAGAGCGTACCTGGGGGAGCAACCGCTCTGAATCATTTTATGGTTCATTGACTCAGGAGAATAGCATGATTCCTTACCTGTCTCTGCTGATTTGGATTAGGTTAAACCTTGTGGTCCCTCAGCTCGCTAGTTTCTCAAGCGAGAGAGAGAAGCAGAAGTAATGTGTGT
Source organism: Aptenodytes forsteri (assembly GCF_000699145.1). Classification (NCBI taxonomy): domain Eukaryota; kingdom Metazoa; phylum Chordata; class Aves; order Sphenisciformes; family Spheniscidae; genus Aptenodytes; species Aptenodytes forsteri. The sequence goes on from NW_008795129.1 coordinate 14,611,097, forward strand.
ACACCTGTGCATGCGCCTACATACACATTTATGTGTGTATATGTATCCATATATATGTGTGTGTATATGCATATACATATGTATTCCCATCTTTATTTAGACTTCTAGGATAGCGACTGTTGCCTACTATGAATCTACCAACAGTATTTTTAATACAGTGTTTTCTACAAGGTCCTTTGAAAGTCTGTGTGGCTTTTAATGCTCTTCTGAAACACAAATGACTGTTTTGAGATAGTTTCAGTAAAATTGGTTCTTGAATATGCTGTGTCAAGTAGAGGCTAATAGCAATGGTGTCTGCACATGATATGGTGCAGTGGTTAGAAAGAGGACTTGAGTCTCCAGCACTGTTCAATAGGTAACTTTGCAGTTGTGAGAGCATCTGGAGAATTTGGACCTCCTAATTACCCGAATCTTAGCTTTGTCTCAGACTGTGTTCATCCAGTTTTATGTGGGATTGAGGCCAGAGGCTGCCTGAATAGTTTTATGGAAAAGGTACATCTATCCTGCATGCCAAGCCCAGGTCTGAGCCAGAATTTGTGCTAACTGATCCCTTTTTTATACAGTTGCTCTTCCCTTAAGTAGGGTCGTGGCACTGTCATGATCTCTGTAGTCAGAGAAGCACTAATCTGCTGAGTTCAGTCATGGGTCTTCCTGGGAGTGAATAGGTTACAGAGACCAGAGCCCTGACAGGGCAAGTAAAATTTCTTTTAAGGTTAACATTGTTTTTAGCAAGTCATTTACTTCTTTGAGAGAAAACTTTAGATCTTGCCACTGCCCAGAATAAAAGTACATTCCTGTGTCCTTACTGGGAGGGACAATGCAGGTATTCTGTCTCCTGAGGATCAAGGCCAGAGATGAGATGCTTGTCACAGTTGTGGAGTGCACATCCCCATCACCCTCTCTGCCTGAGCATCATCCACCAGCAAACACAGGCATTTGCAAATAATTGGGCTTTCAGATAGACATCAAGTCTGACAAGGGTAAATTTACCCTTTTCAGCTGACTTCTGCAGAAAAGAAATTCTTCCTGGTGGAGAAATTCTTCCTGGTGTTGCAAAAAGCTGCTGTCTGTGGATGGCTAAATCACAGTCAATCCCTCAGGCTTGATTCTGACATGTGGGCTGTTATTACACAGATTATAGAACTCCTTTTAACCTTAAGAGCATCAGTGTATCTGGTTCTGGGCAACATTTTACCCTGAGCATGAGGCCATAATCAGAACATGTATGTAGTACTTACTGTGGTAATGAGTTCTTTTGAAATCACAGACATGTTCCTGCAAATAAAGGTAAAATGGCTTATATTTTTCGTGTAACCTGTTGAGATACCAACAATTTTCTATGACTGGATGAATTTTAATTTTTGTTAGCAATTCAGAAGGATAGGTAGCTTCTTGACTATTACAGGTCTACAGCTTTTTCAAGTTGACACATATAAAGTATTTTATCTAAGCATGTGTGCAAAATACTAAAATTTAGAGTACATATCCAGTCTAATTTCACTTGAAAATTATAACCTGCTATCTTTATACTGAGACAGGACTGTCACTGAGGGACAAGTCTGCAAGGAAAATGTGTTCTAATGAAGCACAAGTCTTTTTTCATCAGCAATCTTCAATCCAGGCGTGAATTCTGCCTGCCTCTTAATTTTTCTTTTATTTATTTATTTTGCCCTTCAGATATTGAAGAAGGGTTGCCAAAAGCTTTGTTAATCATTGGAATGTGATGATCTAACCTTATCAATCTGTTTCCTGTGTTCAGAAGAGATATCATATTCCTGAAGTAATGATGTGTTATAGAGTCCATTTCCCTGGATTGAAATATGGTATATAACCACTGAAGCAGATCAATAAAAACATAGTGATTTTGAAGAAAAATGTCTTTTTAACAAAACATATTATTGATTTTCCAATAAATCAACTTTTTAGCTAAAAAATTTCTAGTTTCAATCAAAACCTTCACAATTCATCTTCTTCCCTTCATCCCAAAACCAATCTTTATGTCAAAGAAAATGTCTTCAGAAGTTGTTGATAATGAAAACTATCTTTGGATATAATTTTAATAATGAAAAACCCCAACAATTGCTCAAGTAGTTCTAAGGAATTTCCCTTCTGCATCAATATTCACGCTAGTGATGTAGGTGGTAAGGAGAAAGCAGTCAACTTAAAGCACAACCTGAATTTAAACAGTTATTGAGCTGAATTTACAAACTAGGCACCATATTTTTCAGCTACAAATTTATGATTTACATACAAATGTAATGCAATTTTTTGTAATTTAAATACCAAAGTGAAAATTCTGTATCTAGAGGTTACAAGACAATACTCGAGTGTAAATGAGGGGAATTTTTTTCCCATTTAAAAAGAATATGGAAAAGGAGCGTTGATAAAGTCCAACTGAACTGTTTAGTCTGAGTTTCAAGACCAGTATAAGATATTCTATTTTAGCCTCATGTCCAAAAGAGTTTGGAAATAAAGGTAAATGTGCAGTGTCCTTGATAAGACACATTACACCTGTAATACACCCAGGTAACCTCCTGAATTACTGCATCAATTATTCTGCCTTTTTAATATTGGCTAGTGCATTTCAGCTGTGTTACTCTGAGTCCTGAAGAGATTACAAAGACATAAATTGTTTATGTTATTTTTTGCAACAAACAGTGGCTCATCAAAATTCTGATTTTATAATATGATTATCAGAGGCAGAGGAGGGAGCTTGAAAGTCAGCTCTCCCTTGCTGGTGAGATATCACTAGCAGGAATGAGTGAAAGGTTTCCTTTATCTTCTCTGTAGTCTAGCAGGACAACTCAGGGCCTGAGCTCTGGCAGCCTGATCCTCTGTGAAGATGAACACATTTCTGTTTACTCTGTTTTCTGCTGTCCGTTACTGTAATGGAAATGATCAGGTTAAAACCCATCAAACTAATATGGTTTTCATTCATTCTTGGACTGAGTGGAGAAGAGGATTGCATCCAGTAGATTTTGCACCTGTAAGGCTGAGTTCCCTCAGAGGTCTGGCAGAGAAAAAAGTCTGCTACAGCTACTTTTTTTCAATGGCAGGTGAAGAATGACTTACAAGTGAGATGAGTGGGTTGGCATCATCCCAGTTTCTTGCAGCTTTGTGTTTGTGTAAGAAAAAGATGTAAGAATATCAAGGTGTGATTCATTATCTTAGCCAGGAAATCATTAACAAAGGTGCAACAATCTAAACTAGCTCTGAATAACATTTCTTAATACTAGCTCGCAATAGTTTCATCTGTGTTTACTGATAGAAAATTGAGTTAATGAGAAATTTTTGTTTTCCTATTTCTGTTTCCCCCTCTGAAAAAGTGATAATATGAAAACTCCTTACTGGCTAAAACATAAAATATAGATATCATTCTTTCTTTCAACAGACGAAAAATGTCCATGGCACGTTCTGATGGTGGTGACAGTGATAATTCTATAAAACATATGTTGATAATTATAATGCAGTGTCTTTTGTTTACATGACATGATATGGATAAACAATGACCTGTGTTACCACTGTGACCCAGATATAGGGCTCAATGTTCTGTGAATATAGTGCAGTAATGACTAAGATAATTCCAGTACTGGTATGAGAAAAAGAACACAACATAAGAATAGCTGCATTAGGTCAGGCAAGTCCCAGCCAGTCTCTTTCTTGGTTGCTAACAGCAGATGATGCTGGATGCTTGTGAAAATATTTGTGGTATACCCCTCTAGTTTCTGACAACACTGTACTAGAGGTTATATCCCGATTAAAGAATTTAACAGATACCAGTGAGGCTATATCTTATTTAACTTCTACTTTAATCCATCAATACTTCGACCGTCTACAAAATACTGTGTCAACAAGGTCCACAATTTAGTTATGTGTTGTTGGGAAATGTTCTTCTGTTCCGAGTTTTATAAGCTCTGACACCCAATAATAATACTGTGTGTCCTCTGCTCTTAGACTGTGGAAAGCAGCAACGCATCATCTCTTTTTCACTGTCTACATAATATGTGATTTTTGAGAATTGACTGTATACCCATAATCCCTGTCATCTGCCTCAGAAGCTAAAAATTTCCAGGCTTTTCACTGTCTCCTTGCATGGCTGTCTGTCTAACTTTCCTGATTAAGTTGTTATTCTGTTTTGTGCCTTTTTCAATGTGCCCCTTTTTTGGCGTAGAATGAGAAGAGCTCCTCTCAGGAGTCAGGATGATGGTGCACCATAGATGTATGCAGTGGCTTAATAGGGTTTTCTGTTTAGTTCTCAACAGTTTTGTTAATAACTACTCCATTGTTTTTGTCACCAATCTGATGTTTTCAGGGAAATGTCCACACGTACTCCATAATGTTTTTGCTGAGATATGAACAATTTTCATTTCAGCAAATCTATTTTGTTACTCCCTTCATGACCCCTTTCCACACTACTAGAAGTTACCTCTTGTTGGTTTTGCCGCCTTAATTCTTCTTCTTTCTGTACTCTGACCCAGGTCTATGAAATACTTGGAAGATAAAAAAAGTCAAAAAACTCTACCATTAAACAAAAAAACATAGGGGGTTTTTAGACTGACAGAAATGAGGACGTGGATATGATTGGCTGGAGGCAGGCTTAAGGCACTCAGATTTGCCACAGCCAAGATAATTTGTCAGAAGCTTCCTCTTGAGCCCACGACTAAATATATACCGCTAGAATTAGTGTTCCCAGGTGCATTATTTTCTCTTGGCTTTCACTGGCTGTTTTATCATCATCTCACTCAGTATCATGAGATACTCTATAGTTCCTCCTGTTCCGCTCCAGTTTTAGCTACCTTAGTTTTGTCTGTCCAAATTTTTCATTGTCAGCAAATTTTGCCTCAATATTATTCACTCTTCCCGATCACTTCTGAAATTGTTAAACAGTGGATGTCCCAGCACAGATTCTGGTGGGAATCCTGTGGTAACTTCTGTACTCTCCTTCAAAAATTAGCATCATATTTATTCACTTGAATCTTCTCTTGATTAATACAAGAGAATTCCCTCTCTCCCATGAGAATTTAATAATTTGTAGAGGACTGAAAAGCTTGATTTAAGCCACCAATGGTACGACCTTCAGGGTGCTTCCTGTAGCCATAATGAAGAAAGAGTATATCGATGGACTCAATAGATCATGGGCTCGATGACCCTTATGGGTCCCTTCTAACTCCATATATTCTATGATTCTAGTTGTAACTAAGTTAAAGGATTGATGTCCAACCTAGAATATGTCTTCAATATGAAGAGTCTATCACCTAAATAGGCATGCAAGATAAAGGAAAGAAAAGAGGTATCAGCAGTTCTCTTCTGTAGAAACGGAAATATAGGAAGTGATTTGACCAAACTCATCTAAGATAGGATCAATAGCTGAAATATAATCTCTGTGTTTACATGTCTCTCTCCTTACAGCATGTCCTAAAAGTACAACCTCAGCTAGCTCAGGTGTAGATGTCTCCATTATCAATATCTGGAGGTAGTATCTAGTGTGTGGTAGGTATATCCACACTTGAGACTCATGCTTAGGCAATAGTAGAAATTAATGGATTTCAGGGTGGTTTTTTTAGACTCTTCCTACAAATCTTCCAGGGGAGATTCAGATTTCTGGATTAGGTAGATTTCTGGAGAAATTATAAGAACTTGTTTTTAATGTCACCTTTCATGAGTTGCCTAGAAATAATGGATCACGCCTGAAAGTTCTTCTAGAGAGGACCTATGGGAAATGTCATAGAGAACAGAGTATTACTGCCTCTTGTGTGATGCTACCTTGAGACACCACACTTTACTGGATTGCAGCACAAATCTTTATAATGTATGCATAGACTCTGAATAAGGGTCAATGGTGAAATACAAGAGGTTGAGAACAAAAAGGGGTGTTTAACTCCTATCAAAGCTCCAGGGCTTCAATACTGACAATTGTCAACATCCCTGATTTTTTTTAATTTTTATTTTTTAATAAAAACTAGAAAAACAAAAGGAAGTCTAGCCTGACAATGCTATCTGCATGCAATTTTAGGCAGTAACATTTTTTATCTGCTTCTCTAGAGTTTTTAGACTCTTTTTGCCTCCAATTTTATTCCAAAGATACAACAGAAACATAACTTCCAAAGAGAGGAAATGTAATTATTGTACACAGATTTGCTAGGCCAAGTATAATTTCATTATGTACTTCCAAATGCAAATTTAAAATACTTAGATAGAGATGGATGGCCAGATTAGACATATGTGACAGACAGACAGATAATTAATGATAATGACTGCAGTGCAGCAATGAACAATTTAGCCAGCCATTGTGTGACAATTTTGCAGATGAAGTCCTGAACTTGCTTTAGAAAAGTAGTTTTCTTGTTCCCTCTCCCCTGCTTCCACCATTGCCCTCCTGCTTAGAACCAATGGGCATGAAATGATGTTCTTTGTCTGAAATGAAACCAGAGCAGCTTCATCCTTGAAGCTACTCCAAAGTAAACATTTAAGATTTAAACTATGTATGTTTACCTTGAGAACTAGAAGTAGTTAACACAATTTAAAGACTTGAAATAGAAACCAAAATTAAATGTACTGCTTAAGGGATTAGACAATCATCTTCCTGTACAAACAGCATAAACAAGGAAATCGTATTAGCTCTTAATGTAATTAGCTGAACCCAACAGTCTATGGATAAAACCTTTCTACGCACTTCTCAGAAAAACAGGGCAATCTTGGGAGGACTTAGAACTTGACAATTTGCATGAATTTCTAATGAGGCAAAATTCATTGAACTGATTAAATGAAATTCTTCTTATTATCTAATCTGCATAACTGCTAGCCCAGAAGAGATGAAAGCTTTACCTACTTCCACACTGAGAAAAAGCAGCAAAAAAGAACAAAAAATTCATAACCACACTATGACCTCAATTTTTTTCCCCTTCTGCTAAGCTACATAATATCTGGAATTGAATTACTTTATTTCTCATTCAGGGCAGCACAACCTTGGGAACATTTTCAAGCTAGATGATAAACACACCAGGGACCTGATCCAAAGGCCACTGAGGTCAAAGAGAATTTCAAAGATTTCAATGAGTTTGCATCAGAAACACATTTTGTGATATTTCCTCACTTGTAAGATGGTGTCATTCATTAATTGTTATCAAGAAATTTATTTGAAGAGGATGATGTAGGTTATGAAATTATAAATAGACAGATACAAAGATGTGATTTTTAAGTAACTATATAATCACAGCTAGACTAATTCAGAAATTGGATTTCTCCTCCCATATAAAATTCTAATATTTTGATTCATGATTTTATCCTAATTGGGAAGAAATGACAAAGCATGAAACCTCTTTCCTGGAACAAAATTTTTTGAACATAATTCCATTTAGAAATGTTTAATTTTTGTTTGGAGTAGGTCCAAAATTAAATTATCTTAGCTATAACAGTGCAGTATGTGGGGAAATCTCAGCAGCAGTGACTGTTCATGAGACAGGTAACATGGCCATAAAATCAGTTCCATGGAGGAGAATGAGGAGCATTTATGTGAAATACACTTTCCATTAACTTAGGCAAATTTAACCCAAATTAAAAAATGTTTTGTTTCCATTTGGCTTTCCTGCCCAAGGGGAAAATTGAAAATAGTCGTAACTAATAACATTGTCCAAAATGAAACAGCAATTTTGCAGAAGCCAGCATTTGTAATGAACTAGTTGTTCCTATAAGCAATAGACCTAACAAGGTCTGTTTTTCTGTGAGCTTTATATTTGATTGTATTACATTGGATTTCCTACTACATCCTCTACAACCCTACATCCTCCCCAAGCCAATAGCTTTATCTCCCTTTAGACTACTTGAATTCCCTTAGTTTCCCTACTTGATATGAAAAAACCTACCTGTACAAAACAGATTTTATGGATGTTCAGGGCCCACATAATTGTCCCTTGAGAGTATTCTTGACCCGCACCCTGTAGGAGTGCCGACTGTAGTAGTCCTATGTCTCATCAAATGAAGTTGAAGTTGGCCAGCTGATCAAAACTTAGGTAGGAACTGCAGAAGCAGATGCTCTGTCAGATAGTCTTCCTAATCCCTTAACCCTTATCAGGTTTGGGGAACTGAAGTAAAAAAACAGATTTGGGTGTAAAATTCCTAATCCAACAAGACAGGATTATCCACTGTTATCCACTGCCTTGCAGAATGTTCACATTACTCTTCAGGTAATACTGAAGTGAAGAGCAGCACTGTAACTCAAAATAATGCTGAAACAAATACCATTGTCTTAGACAGGATTACTTCCTCAGCAGAATGGGCTGGAAACTGCATGAGCTCCAATTGCAGAGAGACTGATGGTCATTTTGTTTAGCTAGACAGTTGTTGAACTACCATTGCCTAATGCATTGCTTTTTTAACGTGCTTGGAGTAGGAGTGAGACAAGGACCACTCTTATTTTATAGGGTTGGGGATGTTTATTATCTACCACCAGGTACAAACATTGTATTTCAGGGAGACAACAAGTAGCCCGGTGTTGTGTGAACATTTATGTGAGAGAAGAAATAAAGTGATGGAAGCACATTTTGCCTTTGCAGTCCAGTCTTGTATATTTGACTGTGGACAGTCAATGTGACATGAACAAACTCTTCAAATTTACTCCCACTTCCAGTGTCTTATTCCCTTTTATGAAGTGGGGCTGGACTTGAATCGGCCTAAGGAGGTTACTTCTGTATCTCTGCAGAAGCAGAAAACCAGAAAAAAAAGTAAATTCCTCTCACAGTGGTGAAGTGGTGCCAGGGGCTGCTATTATGTCTTTGGATGAGAGGGGATGTAGCTGGTGGTGGCTTAATGCCAACAACCCCAACATGTCTGCCTAAACCTCCTGGGCTGGCCCAGATTGGGAAAATGCCCAAGGTAGTGGAGTAGTCACTGGACGTGGGTTTGCCTCAGCAGGAAGGGGGATCTGGGAGCAGGGGAAGCAGGCAGTAAAAACAAAGCCTGGAACAAATAGCCAAACACGATGTCTGACACTAAACAGGGAATCTGTGGACATTGCAATGTCTCTTGCAAGGTGGGAGAGAGGCTAGGCAGAGCTGTGACTGGGAGGGATTGTTTAGTATGGCAACTGCAACACTGCGATCCCTTGAGTCCAGAGACTGATGTAATTGCCCCGCTGCCATCGATCCCACTTGGGGTCTGTAAAGCTCATTGACATGAGCCCAAATACAAGGACTGAAAGCACAGGGGAGCACCTACCATTCCCAGGTTTGCCACCTGGTATGCATTTGGCCTGAGACAGTCAAGTAACAACTAGCAACTTTCTCAATTGCTATGCAGAGCTCAGATCCTCACTCAAGAGTGACAATGTGTTACACATCACCCCTTCATAACAATTCAATTCAGCCCATAAGATGGAGCTCTAAATAGACTTGACACTGTTATTGCGTGGAGGTGAATGTCTCCCTCTTATTTATTAACCCTGTTGAATTTCCTAAATTTGATCTTAAAACTATCATGATAAGGAGCCTCTTGTTATGACTCACTGCAGATTATTAGGTACTCTATAGACACATTACAGGGCAATCCATACAGTGCTGACTGTAGCACCAAGCTATTGCCAAGCAGTAAGATAAAGCATACTGTACATCCTGGATACAACCCTATGGCTTGTCATAATCTCAAATTCAGCATGGCTGGGGACAGCTGCTTTTTCTTCCAGTGAAAATCAGTCTCATCAAGTGAAAGAACTATTAAAAAAGATTCCATTCCAATGAGTAATGACTAATTAAAAGCATTACGACAAGGGTGTAATTCCAATTGCTAACTTAGCATTGAAGTAATTTTATGCTCTCTGGCAACTATTGTGTGAGAACAGTAATTCCACATCTAAAGGAAATAAATGCATGTATTTTAGAAGGGCAGGAATCTTCCCCAGTTGAAACGGCACTGGCTTTTAAGTAGCATTACAAATCAGGTTCCAACAGGAAGAACACAGAGGGGCAAAATAAAATAAAATAAAATAAAATAAAATAAAATAATCAAATGGAATCCTTTGGTATAGAAGGGTGAAAAATCACAAAAGATGCAGCAGCTGTCAGTTGCGATGGAAACACATAAATATTTGCAAAGATTTAGCTCTGAGTAAAAGCAGAAAGAAGCATGCACAAGCACTCTTCTGTGTGTGGGTAGCAAAATGTTAACCTGAGCGATTATATCGGACTTTCCATATTTAGTTCTTTGGAGTCCTTTCCTGCCTCTCTTCAGAAACACATAATGGGTTAAAGCAGGTTCTAACAACAGTGAAATCCTGTCACTGCATACCACCAAAGAAAGCTGTTGGGTCTGATAGGCAGAAGGAATCTCCTGTGTGATTTTCCTTCACGATACAAAGTAAAAAATTTCATCAGATAATTTCTCCCCTCTCCCGCCCTGCTGAAGCATGGTGCTGCCAGCTTAGTAAATACAGCTCATTGAAAAAACACTCAGACTTGATTTAAAATTTTTAAGTGATGGAATATCTGCTTTGTTCCATGGTAAATTGTGCAAATGATTAGATATCATGACTGTTAAAAAAAAATCAAGGCCTGTTACGAGGGTGAATTTGTCTGGCTTCCACTGCCAATCTCCAGCTTTTGCTCTGCCTTTTCCAGGGTATCTTAGAACTCTCTCAGGTATGAGAAATATCACCTCTGTATGTGGCCCAAATTCTTGGGTACTTACTATGTGACCTAGCACTCAGATCTACCAAAACCACATAAACTTTTAAGGGAGTCTAGCTTGCCTAGCAGTTCAGATCAGTCTAAAGAGCAGACCTCTTTGGAACTAAACTTGTGATTTTATTTAATAGAAAGGAAAAAAAAGTATATCAAGATTATTTAACTGGGTTCTGTTGTTCTGTTTTTCTCCTGTTAAATTATTATTGAACTAACAGCTGTTTCTTTCCCAACTGAACTTCCCCTCACGCTCGTATTTCTGCTCTAGGATTTTCCTACTGTTCCAGCTTAGAATATTAATTGTTCCAGCTAAGAATAAAAATTCTTTTGTCAAATCTTTTAAAACTCTTGAAAGCAAATTTCCAAAGTGTGGAGAGTGAAGCAAGGATGAAGCATTAGGGTTTGGCTCTTCTGTTTCTGGGTCTCCCACAAATATCATCTATAACCTTGGATTGATCATATAAACCCTTTGTCTCCTCTGGTGCATTAAGACAATCATTTTTCACTCCCTCCTAAAGTTGTTATGAAAACATTTCTATAATTAATCCAGAGCTATATATTACTGAGGCTCATAAGAGAATCTAATCTGATATGCATTAATGAATATTTCAGATCCAAACGAACAAGTAGTTATTATTGTATACACTGTATTATGTAGAAACTCTTTAAACTGTATTTTGTTCATAGCTTAGATAATTCTGATGAAAATGGAGTAACTATTGGCTGCACATTCAGTTTCACTGGCAAGTCTTGGAGAGGGTTTTTTTCTCCTTGAGATCTACAAATTAATGTAGTTCAGATGCAGCAGAACAGCATGTCTAAGGGCACCCTTAAGCCCAGTGTCTTGTCTGAACTAGGCTGAACAAGGCCATGAATTTGGGTTTCCCCTACCCTGACCTAAAATTCTCTCCCAAATCCTAGAAAGCTTCCTGTACAAACTGAAATGAATATCCTTGCACAAAGTTTTAACTTCAGTGGCTTTGCACACTCCAACAGCTAGAAAAATGTTTCTCCATAGAGAATGAGAGAAAATGTTCTCATCCTAAATCCAAAACACAGCACTGTACCAGCTACTAGGAAGGAAATTAACTCTGTCCCTGCCGAAACCAAGACAACATTCAACTCAGAGGGAAGCTCTGAACAAAAACTATCTAAAGGGACTTAAAAATTATACAAAACCAAGTTTCTACTCCTTTAGAGGTAACTAATGGGAAAAGGAGAAAAATCTACTACTGAATTTTTTTTTAGCAATATTCACATTTTGTCAAGCTCATACTGTATTGTAAGTGGATTCTCATGTTATCAGAATCAAATAATTCACATCCTTGTTCAGCACAAGTAGTGAAGAGTACTGTCTATAAATCCCTTTGGATTACCACATGGCTTTGAGCATGCAGTAAATCTTTTCCCCTATCCCATCACCTCCTAATCTGCTAAAAGTCTTCCAAAAGATCAGAACCATTAAGATGTCATTTTATAATGGAGGAATTATAGCCTAATTTAACAAACCTTGTCCTAAGGTCTATAAACTAGGACTCTATAAACTGAGAAAGAAATCCTGTGCTGAATTCAATTGCTGCTTGGGATTCGTTGCCATGAGAGCCCATTCATTGGCTGACTAGCTGCCAGCCTTGCAAACTGGCTGATTTTCCTTGCCAAGTTTGAGCTGTTCTTATGTTCTTGAGCTGAGTTCCAATAACTGTTGGTCCTTATCTTACTGCTTTTTTTTTTGGTCCCACAAATGAGCCAAAATGTAGAACCTTCTTGCAAATTCATTTCTATTAAAAAATAACAATAATTCCCTGTGTAGGTTAGATTTGTCCTTTCTCTACATGTTTCAATGTCCAAAACTTGTACACAAAGGTTTGTAATTCTAAAAATGTCTGTTAAACTATCAGCAAGCAGCCTTCTGGCTTAGAAATTCATAAATCTGGCCTTTATCTCGTGCTCTGTCACTTGAGCAAAAGGAGGCACCTCAGTTCACATAAATGTATTTATATGGCATACAGTGCTGGCTGAGCCCCAGATACATTTAATGTATGTAGCACTCCTTACAAATAACTAGCTGAGCTCATAGGTATTTACCTCTGCCCACGTTTCATTTTCATTAGTTAGTTGACTGGATGGGAGTGTAATTAGGATGAAGGTATTAGTGACTAGTAAGGGGGCTAGCAAGCCCCTGAGGAGCTTCAAAAACCAGATTGCTCCAATATCCCTTTCCCATACACAACACTTTCATGTACACTAGCATATACAGTCTGGCAATTGGTCAGGTTTCCATGGAAATTATGGAAATTGGACCAGCAATATCTGCTTATCAAGTCTGATTTCTTGCCATGTACATATGCCTTTGCCTAAGGTGGCAAAACAGTAAAGATTGCCCTTTTTTTCCCTCTCTCTGTCCTCCTGTTCGGCACCACCCTTACACTTCAAGAGCCTGAAAGAAATATGTGCATGTGAGAGGACTTTCTGCTTGAGGAAAATCAAAAGAAAACCTTTGGTGACTTCGTGAAGGACTGGGTCACAGCTGGCGTAACTGCTCACCAAATCGGAGGGTGCCTCCGTTCAGCCCTCAGCGTCAGTAGCATGGAGGAGGCAGTTTCAAATGCCTTCTCTTTACAATGGTAGCTTTTTTCTCCAAAGTATGAAAATTGATTGCTCATGCTTAAAGCCTACATAACTGTAAGCTGTGGTAGGGGTCATATATTATTAGTCCCTTCCCAGATTTGAGTTACTGTGTTTAACTAGCTGACCTCCTGTGAGACAACAGCAAATTATTACATGAGCCAATGACACACAGCACAGCAAGTATCTCCTGTTAATCTCTTCTAAATTTCCCATCCATTAATTCCACTGAATAACCTCTTTATTACAGTATAATCTTTTCTTAAATTTATAATAAAAAGTTCTAGGAGCAAAGGCAGAAAATGAAATCACAACTTCAGCCTAAAGGTGGAAGTACCTGCATTCCTGCAGTCTCATTTTTGTTCAGGTTTCTCTGCCCTGTTCCGGTCCTGAATGAAGTTTTACATTAGTTTATACCCACTTTAAGGAGGGAAACTAAGGAACACTACTTAGAGAAATAGCTCAGGTGCTGAGGATCCTTGGAGTAATTCCTCTCCGTCCTACTGGTTTTTCTGTGGTCTTGTGATGTGCCAAAACCTTTCATAAGACCATGGGCCAAATGGGTTTAGTCCCATACGTTCCCTTCAGAGATGCTTTCTCTCCACATTACCGATGCTAGGGCACTTGTAGCCTGGTGACATACCTTTCCTGCTGTGCTTTGCACTGCATGACACTGAATCCTCCTGTATTGGAGCACAAATAACTGGTATGCCTAGTACAGGCCATACGAAGTAAGAGCAAAACATCATAGTGTTTACTGTATGCTGTCAAACAGGGATTGCAAATCAGAACCAGGTTTTAAGCTTGGGAAGCAATGGCATGGTCAAGTGTATGTGAGGGGGCAGTGAGAAAGCGTAAAGGGGGAGCATGATACGTAATTCTGTCCTCACACTCAGGACAAACTGCTAATAGCCACAGGAAGCTGGAGCCACCTTCTTTGCTGTGATCAGCATGGGGGGCTCGGTGGCATTAATGAAAGTCTTATCTATACAGCACGACTGGGTGGTATTTTGAATTTGTTGTGTGCTACTTATCTCTTCTTGATTCCATCATTTCCCTCCTTCTCCCAGGAGCTGTCATCAGGAATTGTTAATGCACATGAGAGACTCATTCACTGAATGATGTCATTATTATTTTTACTATTTTCTGACAGGGACTTTAATTGAAGTTTATGGATCTAGTAACTGTATTCTCCTGCCATGTGGCTCCTGTTTCTCTGAGTTCATACTTCTATTGTTGGTGTCTGGGCAATTAATAAGCAACACCATGTATATTATTTATTCAGTATTCAGTATTCTCAGTGCAGCTGTCTGGGACTGCTTGATGAAGAGCCAGTTACATGAGGCAAAAGTACATTTTTTCATGCAATAAAATGCTTATATGCATATATAAAAAAAATAATTGTAAAATAAACATTACCAACAACAGGTGGTTTCATGCAATTCCATTAAAGAAGTGCCACTACCATGTAGGGTTATTTTACCCAGTGTCTGGAGTCATGTTTATGAGCTTAATTCTTGGGAACTATTTCCACCTTCCCTATAGGCATATATGTGGTTCAAATCTGTTTTCTACCACTAGTTATCCTCAGTAACAGGTTTCAAAATCTTTCAACTGCTGTGTTCAAAAAGGACTCGCTCTTGTGATGCAGTCATAAGCTTTGCTCCATGCACTTAACTTTAACCATGAGTAGTTTCATTGCCTTCAAAAAGCACTTCTATATTTTCCCTATTTCTGCAAATACTTTATAAATTTTAAAAATCTATTGGAGGGTAGATACTCTCTTCAGTTTGATTCTTCTTCTTCAAAACACTTATGTGTATCTGCCCTTCCCTCAGTACCACCCTTAGTCCTGCAAATATCTACTCTTGTATTAGATGGACAAGTCTAATTAATTAACTTCTGCAAAGATGTTTTAACTTGAGGTACCCCTTCTGTCTCACACTTCCTTCCTGCATCTCAGTATCTGAATAATTCTTGTGTATTGTACTAGACTGGAAAAAAAAAAAATAAGAGTCACTACAAAATAATAAAGACACATTCAAACAAAAGCTCAAATGGGCTAAGCCAAGTGCAATGAAAATTTAGCATTTGCATTTGATTTCTTGATTTGTTAACAAACACTAATCATACCTCCTCTTCAGCAATGAGGTCTTTCAGTGAAGAACTGTCCACTTGGGTTCTTGGGTTGCCTGTGTCAATCTTCCTCAGCTCTTGTAAGGCAAGTGAAACAATTTAGATTAGCCATGTCTGAAGGTTATTTATGCTATCCTGCATGACTTTAAACACCATCACATTAAAAGTGTTCACACAGTCAGTCCTTTTCAGGTTTTATAAACCAATTATCAGCAGAAGCTGACAAGAGCAAAGCTGCTCATGAAGGCAGAGTTAAAATTAGCCGAATACACAGACTAACTGGGTGAAATGTGGTGTCTTCTAATGTACCAAGGGCAAACCTAAAGTTGACCTTAGATATAATTTTTAAATCTGTCCTATAAACCATGCACTATTTACTACCTATGGAAAGATCCTACCAGAGCAGTGGGAAAAGCAGGTTTACTGCTGCGTGTAGGAGAAAGCCAAGAATAGGCCACAGTTGCAGGATATCTTGAGGGCTGGTGGGAATTACAGAGCATGCTTGCTGATCTTCAAGGATAAAACATGCCTCCCAGGTCAATACATGTTTCTAGCTGTTGCACGTCTCAGCAATAGTGCAATAGTCCCTATGCAGCGAACTTATGGTTCATATTAGAGGACTAGCAGGATGGCTGGCAATTGTATGCAAGTAAGGGTCTTTAAGTTGGGATTGGAAGGACATATTTGTTCCATTTTCTTCTCTACATTACAAAATTCACTCAGGTACTTTTGTACAAGTTCCTGGAAGCCACCCATTATCTTTTAATTTTCAAATTGGGCTCTACTTCTTGAGAAATCTGATTCTCTTTCTATCCCTTGGATTTCAGCCTGGCCAAGAGTATCATGAGGAAAGACCATGGTCCCAGTTCAACTGTCCAGTACAGAAATCAGCAAACACTAATCAAGTTAAATAATCTGGCTTTCCACAGTGAAATAAACTGACTTTCCACAATGTCTAAAAGAGGTTCAGCTTCTGTCTGAATCTGAACTAGAGGTCTTGGGTTAGTTATTACTGAGAGTGGTCTGACTTATCCTGTTACAAATGATCACCTCACTTCTTCACTGGAAAATCTTTAAATTGCTGCGGAAACCCTTTTGTTTTCCTCTTGCCCAACAGAAGACAGCAGCAGTGAAGCATAAAATGTCAAATGAACTCCAGGCTCCTGTAGTAAAAATAGCATCGAAAGAGATGATGGCAATGCTGAACTCTCCTTTCAGATATGTCAGAAAGGGGTGGCAAAGACAATATTCCTCTCTCATTACACCTCATCAGGTCACACAGTACTTAGCTTGCAGGCTCTTTCTGATAGCAGCAAACCAGCTCCACCTCAGAAACCTGAATTTTGATTGTGAGGAAATCTGACATGCTGCAACAGAGGTAGGTAACCCAGGAGCACTGGAATCTTCCAGCTCAGCTGCGCCGCTGAGACTTTTCTCTCCATGATGTTCCTTGTTCTTTTTCTGACTTCTGAAGTTTAATGATTTCTGCTTTGTTATTGGTGGATTTTTGGTTTGCTTTTTTTTCTCTGAGTCAAAACCATTTGAGACATGAACAAATTTACATTCTGACAGTATTTTCTTCCCCTTTTGGTGATACTGACTATAAGAAGAAATGAAAGCAAAGCTATTCATCCCTGTGAAGAGTTTTCAAATGAGGATATTACGTGGCAGGAGTGCCAGCAGGGTGTGCATGAGGTAACATTCAACAGCCAGATCTGGAACAACAGGGCCTTCCAGGGGAGAAAGTTCAGCTTGTGCTTTCTCACAGGACTGAGGGTGGGAGAGTCTGAGTTTGGCAGAGTGGAGCTAAGGAGTGGGTGTTCACGGTTCAGGAATTCCCCTAATCTTCAGCTCTCTCTAACATAACCTTTCCCTGGCCTGGACCACTGGACCAGGATCGCTGGAAGCCAAAAAACAAGTGCTTTTGCAGAGCACAGCACCCACAGACTAAGCCCCCATGAACTGGCTGCCTGCTTTCCTCTGCCTCACTCAAGGTTCAAAGAAAGGAGGAAAGCCAATAACAATTTTTGACAGCAAAAAGAGAAAGGTGAGGGATTGGGCCACTCCTAAAACTATTACTTCTCCATGTGCAAAGTAATATATCATAATTAAGACAGACACCATTTTGCTCAGTCATAGTGAAAATTCATGGGAGACAACAATCACATCACAGCTTACTGGCAAGCTTTAAACAAATGCATCTAAAAAATAAAGACAAGAGCTTGTAATACTCTTCTTAGCAGTGTGAAGAGTAGAGTCTGATCCTGTTTTCACAGCAGGAATTTGTGCAGGGTTTTGTTTAATTATTGTCAGGAGCTGCAGGGTTGTTCTTCCAGAGAATTAGCAAAAGAAATGTCACAGCTGGGGAGTCACGTTGAGAGTTCGACAAGGCTCCTTTCACCACTCAAGTCTTGAAAAGGTACATTTACCATAATGAACACAGAATGGCTGAGAACAGATTAGATGACAAGAGGTAAGAAAACCAGATTTCCTTTTCCTGTGGAGATAGTTGTAGATCTATAAGCTTGCTTTTTATTAGTATTTGTGCAGCTTCCTATAATAAAGAGTATTAGCCCTTCCCTGCCCCCACAGCTGTAATGAGGAATTCAGTGTGCAAGAAATGTACATAGAAAACTCTCTAAGATTAGGTATGGGGCATATGGAAAGATATGAGGGAAGTCACAACAAAGAATGAATATAAAAAATATAAGAAAATCTTCCCTAATGTGGAGTTAAATATTTAATTCCTAAATATATATTATTTATTTCAATAATGTGGAGTCAAAAATTTCCTCCAATGTTGGTTTTAATGTGAAGTTGATTTTTCTCATGACTTGCAGAAAATGACTGCAAAAATTGTCAGTTTTCTGCAAAAAAGCTCTCCCCCTTAAAAATTCCTTCCCAGATTACTTTTTTTTTAAGGTAAAATGTTTAATGAAAACAAAAATGGTTCATGAGTATATCTAAAGAATGAAACCTAAAAAGACTGGAAAAGACTGATCCATTTCCCCATCTTCCTAGCAGCTTTATTTACTCAAAATGAGCCAACTCATCGGAGAACTTTGTAAACACAACCTAGTTAGTCACCTTATTAGGATCCTTCAAATCATGAAAGAAAATTTCCCAGTAACCATTCAAACCCCTGTCTTTTCTTCCAGCAAGAAACTCCCTTCTTCCATGAAGATGTGGAGGTGGATCTAGAGGCTAAGTGGCTGAGAGTAGAGAGATAAGACACCCCCTTATCCTGAGCTTCCAGCCTCGTGTTAGGTCATAACTAAAATAATATAACAGTGAGCCAGTTTAAATTGCCCCACAGGTGGCATGCTGCCTGTAGAGCATCCTTCTGATGCAAAGGTTTAGCAGGAGAAAGGTCAAAAGGGCCTATTTTATCATATTCAGTACAATCTAATATATAACACTGTCCAAGTTCTGCCAAAATAGCTTTACCAGAAGCATCTTGGTAATGATAAAGAGCAGCAACATCGTCTGAAAAATTGTGGGGCAATTCAGGAAAAATTTCTGCAGCAAAGGGTCAAGGTGCTCTCCTTGTTCTGACCTATTCCATAAGTATCTAAGCACCTATTAAAAATAAGTCTCAAATAAGAGAGTGCTGCATATGCCTAAAAGTCTTTGTCTTACAGATCTCTAAACAGATGGGACAAAAAAAGGACTACCATGCCTGTCTGACAGATACCTGAAGGAGAAGCAATGTCTTGCCTGTACCACCCAGGGAGCCTGCAGGATTTGAAGTGAAGCTAGACTGCCTCCGAGTCACTGTAACCACAGGACCATGCTCTGTACATTTGATCTCAGGGCTGAACTCTTTTGGATAAACTGGAATATGATGTTTTGCATTTACTCAGGCTGCTGTCCCATTTGCTGGATGATCTTTAGGCCATCTAGGAAGCCCAGACTATGGAGATTTCTTGCACCAGTGGCAGATAGATGAAAAGATGCTGTACATCCAAGACCTTAACATTTGTGGCTATATTTTCCTTACTAGGTTGGTGATTTGTTTTACCCTGGACCTAAAGAGTAAGGTGAACACTTTGCTAGTTTTGTTATGATTAGATGATGTTATTTAATCGTGATCCCAGCAGGTCTTCCATACCCTGTTTTAGAATTAGGAGGCTCGCAGAAAACAATCAATATCATCCCTCAGAAAAGGCAGATGAATCCAGCTGATCTCTGTATCTCAGGGATTCAGGGAGACCCTGGAGAAGTTCTGAATTCCTTATCTTTTCCTCAAGCTTTCTTTTTTTTTTTTTTTTTAACCTTCCCATTTTGCTGCTATTCCAGATAAGAGGTTCTGCTATCAGTTATGTGCTGGGCTTCCAGCAACTGAGCTGAGATCAAATGGTGTCTTCATCTGTCAAGAGCTGAGGTAACATGTGACTAAATTATTTCTTTTCTTTATAAATAGAGCAGTTAAAAGACTTCCAGAATGATATTATTATGAAAACTAGTGGGAACCAGAATAAGAATCTGTTTAAAATTGGCAGTGATGAGTTTGTGTGGGACTAGATCCAATCCTAGGGTAGAAGGTTTCTGTATCCCATTTGTACACGTACAGTGCTGAGGAAGAACAGGTTAATACATGATGATGACAGAAGTCCCATGACAAACTGCTTTTACTGTGATGCATTTGCCTGATGCATGGAATGTCTTGAATTGTAACAACTTTTTCCTTGCACCTTTATCCTTCCAGAGATTAAAGTTGTGATTAAAGTAGTGTTTAGGGCCAAGCACCATTCCCACAGTTGAGACATGAGTGTCCTTACTTCATTATATCACCAAATAAATAGAATTCCCTAAACCATAGCAGCTAAGACCAGTAACTGCAAACATTCCCATAATCCCCACTTAAAACACCCCAAGTGACCTCTTGCTGCCACTGCTCATAAAAGGAAATTAACATGGAAATGTCTTCATCCTACCCTCTGCTCAGACACCAGAAAGACTCCTCTTTCATGGCTGGCTCAGTGCCATTGGCTGGGATTATTTGTTTGGCTGTCTTTGGCATTGGTCAATGGCCATACCTACTGATAAATATCCTGAGTTCATTCTTTTCAGGTGTCTGGATCAAATATTCAGAAGAAGAGAAAGGGAAAGCAGCACTTCCTACAGCTCTTTAAGCCATTTTGTAAGATTTATGTACTTACCCTAGTAGTATGAGAGGAGGATGTGTCATTGGACCTCCTAAGAAGAAGGCAAACTTCAGCCTCATCTTTTCCTGTATAATCCATGTTATAGAAGTATCTGCGTGAGGGTAAGTGCAGCAAGTGCCATTTTCTTTTCAGGAATACAGGGGCTCTGATATTGAGATCATGTCCATCTAACTCCACCTGCTGTCATGAAATTCATCCTGAAAAGAGCAATAACTGCAATGGGATGTCAACCACTTCAAACTGCTCTTAACATGGAGTTGTAATCATGTGACTCCCATACTGCAACACTGTCAGGGGAGAAGTTGCATTTTATCATGGTAGATATAGTCCAGGTGGTGAAACCCCCCTCTTGGAAAGAATTTTATTTGAGGCAGGTCCATTATGACTTGTGGGGCTTTGAGACATCCTAGGCTGCCCTTCCCTAATTGGAAACTGTAATAAATGTGTTAGTACAGTTTAGCTAATCAAAATATTACCCTCTGAGAAGTCTGAAAATTTATTAATTTTTTTTAGTAGATTAAGTTTAAAAAAAAGAAAAAAAAACACTTTTCTGTAGAAAAATACTGAGTTATAGAACTTTTTCCATCAAAATTTATTTTGTCTCAAATTTCCCAGCAAGTTCCATTGCTCAAGCTCATGATTTAGACTTTCACCTAAGCCTTGCTCAGCAGTTGTAAGGTTGTAAATTAACTGAGTTCATCTTGGAGAAGGTCCCATTACTAGTTTTACTCTGACACTACTTTGTTAGGAAGGTATTTTGAAGCAGAGTCCTAAATGGCATAAATCAGCGTAACTCCAGCTGGGATCCTGCTAATGAATTCAGCTGAACCATGTGAACTTGGTCCTACTGTCATACACTGTGCTTCTTGCTTTAAATTCTTCACAGAGAGCTGTTTTCACTTGTTTCTCTTTTGCAGAAACAGTAGCATCAACTAAGTGCCTTGACCCGAACATTTCAGTGCATTTCTCCTAAATCCTTAGTCTCCTGATAGTACTACAGATGAAACCAATGTGCCCACAGAGCATGAAGTCATTTGCTGGGATCCTCCCTCTTACCCCTTTTTGCTTGTATTTGAAATCTGGAGTACTCTGCTTCCAGAAGCAGAAGAAAAATACGTGCCGAGAGTCTAAGCAGCTGGGATAATAGCAATGCAATGTTTGTACCCAGTCAAAGCAAACTCTTCATTGTTACATGACTACTTGTTGATCAAGACTTGAGCATGGGGATGGACTAAATGACCTCTCAGAGTCCCATTAGTGGCCTTTTGTGATTCTAGACTACTTTCTGCTTCCTTTTGACTTTATATTCCTCCTTTTCTCTCCCTTGCTATCATATTTCTTTCATTTCTTGACACTGTTCTATATAAATTATATTAATTATAACAGAAATTTAAATATTCTGTGCTGTCCCTGTGTGGTAAACACTCAAAAAGAAGTGTTATGAAACCCATCCTTAGATTCCCTCAACAGTCAACAGACAGAAACAAGGACTTCCAGAGGGTGACTCATTCCACCCTAAGGTCCTTGTCTAAGACAGAAGGAACAAATTACCTTGTAGAGATTCTTACTACTCTCACTTACTGTTTAGGGAGTATAGGTGTTTAACTTCTAGGCATCTATGGTTGGATGAAACAAATCCTCACCTAAACTTATCCTCTACACTTTCTCCGTAGCTAATGGAGGGGGAAAAGGAAGAGAATATATGTCAAATGACTTAGTCTTAAGTGAGTCCCGAGTCAGGAAGAATTGCTTTCTGCATGTGCTTACCTCTCCTCATTGAATGTAGAAGCCCAGGTCTCTGGTTCAGACTAGATACTCCGTTTTGGTGGCTGAGCTCAGATGAGGTGAATTGTGTCTGAAGAGAAATACAAAACCACACAACAAGCCAATTACAGTGCTTGTAATTGAAACAACAAATGTAACTCAAATGGTTTTAGGTACTGGACCATGACTTACATCGCTTAATACCTTTTTTTCTGCAATGCTGACTCTAAGGACAAGGGAAACTTTGCAATTGAGAGAGGTTGAAAAGTGGCTACTGAGGACTGTGAGAGAAGAAAGTCAGGTAAATCCTCTGGCTACAAAAACTGAGACTGACAACTGCCTTTAAAGGCCCCTCAGCCCTTCATGAAACTCAGTGTTTGACTCTCCAGCCAGGCAGTGCAACAGAGTGAGAAGTGCTGATAATTTCACTGCTCTGCAGTGGTAAATGGGAACACATTGAGTGGCTTCTCCCTACAGCCCTGCAGATCTCAGTGGTGTAGAGCTGAAAATACTTTATCTTGGGGGATTAATGGTTCCCTCACTTTTTAATGCTGGTGAACCCAGTTATTTCAGCTCTGTTCCTGCTACTTTACTTATTGTTCTCCAAAGTATTATTCATTCATGGCTTTCTATAGACCTATAATGCAGTCTCAGAAAGCATTTCAGGAGGATAGGGATTTGATTAGGGTGATGCATTTGAAATGTCAGAGGTCTCTCCACCTCATCTAGAAGAAATGGGTAGAGTTGACAGATGTGCTCTGTGATAATGGGAACAGCATTATTCTTACAACATTTTTATAAACTGCCTTTGTTTATTCTTTTCCTCCCCCTCTCCCTTTATTTTTATCTCTCCTGGAATAAACACTAGAACAATACAGGGAAATAAATAAGGAAATAGACTTGACCTGGGTCACCTAACTTAGTTTTTTGTTATTATTTTTTGTTATTTACATAATCTTTTCCCCAACCATTCCTCTGGTAAGACCACACAAATGTCCACGTACATTTTCTGGAACATTTGTTGATCTGCATAGCTGAAATTCTAAATTCTTCATGAGACAGTAGTATTTTTTCTTACTGTTCCTCTGAATAGCCAAAATCTGTCTAGAAAGTAAAGTGTCAGGCTGGAAAAACTGGTACAGTTCTTCTAGAAAAGGATGCAGCCTGGAATTTCTGGGATGAGTATATGGGATGACTGGAATCTCAGAGATGAAAGCTAATTGTTGTGAAAGCTATATTGCCAAAAGCAAAGGGAGATTTCTGCAGCAAGAAAAGCTCTAAGGAGCTTCAGGTTTTATTTTCTCATTTGATTTTCCATTCTAGATTCCATGGGAATCTAGAGCCCACGTGATGGCTCTGAAACTTCCAGTACAACAATCTAATCTGTAGGACCAAAGCTGCACATATATTTAGACTCCTAATTCCCTCTGATTTTTAAATACCTACATACCACCAGGGACTTGGGCTTAATAGGCTAGCACTAATTCTCTTAGTAGTTTATTAGGCTCATTTTTCTTCCATGCACCTGCCAGTAGCTCTAGGCTTCCTGCGATTACTTGGCAAGGTTATGTCTGGGCTTCAGCAGCATGTCATGCTCTGCAGCCCTGCAGAAAGGACAATCAGAGGATACCAGTGATCAGGGTGAAGGCTGAGACTCTTTACTTTCTCTGTGTTGACCGATATCATAAAGTAACATTGCTAACTTCTTAAAAGAGTAGACATGGGACTGGCTCGTTTGTCTTTATACCCTTTCCTCCTCCCAACCCCGGGGAGCCTTGCCCATTAACAGAACACTTTTATGTCATCATCTTGAAGCCTTTAGATAGCTCAGAGGAAGCAGGCTTCCCACAGGTTCAAACATAATGGGGGAGCTGAGTAAATGTTGATTCATTTCCAACTTTTTGCTGCTGATATAACTGCTAGTCAATAGCCTTTTTTTAATGGTCAGAATTCCCTGTAACGCTGTGGCCTGCTTTCCTGAGCCATTTCCCTGGTACCATGGGAAATAAACCTTAATTATGATCTGTTTTAGTAAATTTGTCACATCAACTCTTCACTTTGAATGCTGGCCATGGTACAACAACATTGTAAGAGATGGCTACGAACCAACTCAGACATTAACTGTTTTGCAGCTATGCTAACCAGTTCCATAGGTGTGTGTTATATGAGAAGTGAAAGTCTTAGGAGAAACAATATTTTTTTAAGGTAATGGACTTTCATTCCAGACTGACATATAAGAGGGAGCCTCAGCCACTAACAAGGGACTTGGTAAGGATGGACACTTACAGGCAAAGTAAAATGTAGCAAGTGTTTTAGCAAAGAGGGACAGTTTAGACCACCAGGTAAGCAATAAGCTATTGTGTAGTCTTCATTTTGGAAGGAGATTTCTCATCTGTTACTGTGGAGCAGCCTGGCTAAAAGCACGATGTGCTGCAGCTGGAGGCTGTAATTTGTTTGATAATCAGATACAGTCACCCTTTCATCTTGCTCAGGAGGAGTTCCTTATAAACATTTGCAAAACTGTCTTGTTAACTTCCTCAGGCTCTTTCTTAATCCTTTCTTCTTGGGCTTTAAACAACAAGAATATAAAAGATTTAGTTCCTAGATTTTCATAAGCAGCCTGTTTTAGTACATCACAGTGAATCTTGATTTACAGCTAATGTTTATTGGCAGAGCTGTAATAAAACATTTGGGCAATGATAGCAACATTTATCCCTATCCACCTGCTCCTTCTGACTCTCTCTCCTCTTCCTCTCTCTCCTTTTATTAGCTTGGCTACAAGCACCTGTGGTGAGAGGGATCTATAAAGCCTGGGAAAAGGAGCACTGTCTTCCTTGACTTGCTCTGATGCTCTATGACTGAGCCTCTGTCATACCCCTGGTCCCTATGGCACTGAGCCTTCCCTCTCTACTACATTCCTCTCCTGACTACCATGCTATATTCTGGTGGATAGCAGGTGGTGTTTGGATTTGGTTTTTTTCAGGTGAGAACTTCAATTGCTTTATCCAGAGATGATATTTGGGTGTGACAAGAAAGGTATGTTCTCATCTTCCCTTGCTTGTATCCCTTTAAGGCTGTCCTGAAAAGATGCCTCTTGCCTTGTGTAGTTATTACAAATCTATGAGCTGGGTTCTTTCAAGGTTTAACATTTAAAACGCTGGGGTTTTATTAACACAGTAAATGGCAAGATTTCAAAGGGAACACTTAAGCACATTACCTCTCTGGAGAGCAGGGTGGCGATAGTTGCCTTGCATTCAACTACTAAAATACAAAGACTCAGAAATACCTATGTAAATTTTCAATGTTATTTTTTAAGTGGGTTTTGACCTGTTCTGTGTCCTTGCTTTGACCAGCTTTCCAAGCTAGTAAGAATACTGTACTAATACCTGGCACAGAGACTATCTGTGTTGTGATAAGATGGTCTCTTCCCTCTCAAGAGTCTTTTCCCTCTCAAGATTTACTTAACTTAGCATAAAATTTAGGTAAATATAAATATTCTAGGAGCTAAAATAATAGTGCTATGGTAGCCAAGATCACGTGATGGTATAGGCAAACAAAGTCTGTCAGTAGAAGCAATTCTGCTGTTAGACTAGCTGGTATATTTGGGAAAAAAAAAAAAAAAAAAAAAATATTTTGGGGCA
>NW_008795129.1:14637451-14657571 GCF_000699145.1 Aptenodytes forsteri
TATATTTGGGAAAAAAAAAAAAAAAAAAGAAAAATATTTGGGTGCACAAGCACTTCCTCAGGCCTTCTAGAAACTCAGGTATTGATTATGAGAAAATGTTTCTTAATACATGTCCTGTATTCCTTCCTTTGTTTATTTATGTTGGTTTGCCTTTGGGGCAGATGCTGGCTGTTGGCACTGCATCTTACAAACCGCTTAGCACAGCAGTGTTGGTGGGGCTTAGGGCAGCAAGGAGAGGAACATAATAACAGAAGCTTGTACTTTGTGTTCCACTATACTTTCAAAACTTATACTTTCCCTGGATTTTTGTCTGCTTATTTTGGTAGTTATGCAGGCTGCTTTAATTTGTAGGGTTTTCTGGAGGTTTGTTTTGGATGCAGGAGGTATCTGATACTTTGAAATTGAAGGAGATTTTTAAACCAGGAGTCAAGCTGCCAGGATCGCCCAGAAAAATTTGCAAGGCTGGTCAGAGAGAACATTTGCATTTCTCTATTCCACTAGAACATACAACACTTCATTAGATAACTGCCCCCTTTGCACATTAGGTGCAGCTTGAGTGTGTACTTTCCCCTTACTAGAGCATATAAAATTGAGCAACAGTGTGTAACATGCAATAAATATCTAGTAGCCACTTCTGAAGTAGCTGCTGGCCAATTTAATACATAGTTAACAGGCAGGAAATGGGAGAATAGTACTAGTTCCATATTTTAAAGACAAATTTGGCTTTTTTATTGGTCTCTCATGTGACAGCACTGTAATTATTTCTGTACCATGTGATCTTTGGGGAGGCTTACTTATGTAGTGTTTTCTCATGGAAAACACAAAATGCAGTGAAGGGAGTTGACATAGTGACAAATGAAGGATATTTCCCTTGGAAAGCTTCTACCCCCTCTTTTGTCAAGTGACTCCTTGATCAGCCTCCCCATCTTGCCATCTGAAGCTGACTTTGGAAAAGGAAATCTCTTCCTGTGGCAGTATCCAGACCTTCATCCAAGAAGGCTTTGGAACAGAGGACCCTCAGAGTTTAATGACCACATCTTTTTGCCTGTTTATCAACAGTGTTTGAAAATTGTTTTGCCTCCAGAGTGGAGGCAAAAAGGCAGTTAAAACCTGAGCTTAATATTGTCTAAGACAATTTACAAGGAACTGTTGAGAGCAAAGGGAGACTAAACTGGGTATATACTGCATTCTTGTGTTACCACTGGGATGATAGATTACTGTGGTCACAGGGTTACTTGTGGAGAGTGTTAGAAGGTTATCATGCGCTAACCGATAGTGGTGCAGTTTATGTGGGGCTGATGAGTGGGTTCTCCAATCTCCCTTAACTGTAAGGAGCAAAAGAAAGCTAAAAACCCCAGTTAAATGAGTTTTTTTTTGGATGTTAGTGGCTTGACAAAGATATTGGAGTAAGCCCTATAGAACACACACAAAAATACATATGGAGTGTTTTAGGACACAAAAAAATGGGTTAGGTTGAAAAAGAAACAGCTAATAGGTATTCTCAGTCTCTGAAACTCCCACCGTGTACTGGTCAATGCATTTGAAATGAGATTTTTTTTGTTCTGGTGTTTTAGACAGGCCCAAGTCTTTGTCTGCTAAAGACCAGAACAGAAGAATGAGCAAAAGACCATTCTGCCTACAGATAATCAAATACACTTTTTACCAATCCAGCCTCCAAAAAATGGGAAAGTTTTTTTGTTTTGCTCATCCCTAAGATGCCCATTAGTTAGAAACTCTTTTGAGAAAATGGATTTAGGATTTTTAAATTGTCTCAAGAGTGCAGTGTTTCTCAGAATGAGAGTGTAAATAGAGCAACAGGTCAGCCACTGACACAAACAGTTACTGTCAAAGACAAGTCTTAAATCCCTTCACCCTTTCAGGAGCTGCTAGGTAGATTTTTATGATATAAGAACAAAACATGTTCTCCTTACCCCATCTTCCTCTTCCCCATGCATTGACAGCTTTAGAAACTAAGTACACTAATTCCTAGTCTGGTTTGCAACTCTCTGCTGGCAACGTGTGTCTGATACCCCTGTCTTATTTACAACAAAAAATGGATGGTTCTCCTCTGCTGCCACACACTGTTTTGGCTGAAGCCTCCTATCTGAGGGTGCTTTAGGATCAGAGCACTGTCAGACGAGGTCGGTAGTCTGAGCTCCTACTGAAGTCTAGACTCACTGTCTTCCACATTAAATAATGCTCACGTGCAAGCTTTGGCCATACTCCTGAGGTGTCTGAGGGCTAGGTCTGGAGGATGCTCAGTATCTTGGCATAGTATCTGGAAAAATGATAGTATCAAGCCCAGGGAGAGCTGACTATACTGCAGCTCAGCCTGCTTAGCAGGGGTCAGCTCTTCCATGGCACTGGATGGACATTTTGAGCTTGTTTTTCAAGCAGCACAGAGCTAATAGCATGGGAAGCAGGTGGACAGCTAATGGGACACATTATACTCAGTTCCTCTTTTCAGGCTAGATTTAATCTTAGTGTTCATATAAACATTAAGGTAATTCTTCCAGCACATAGAGACTGATTAATTTTGCCCTGGAAAAAAAGAAAAAGAGGAATAATGCAAGCCAGTTTCAGAAGACTTGACTTTTAAGAGATGAGGAGATACCTTAGCTTAATGGATGAAGGTTAAGGTGGCATTTTTGACTTCCTGTCAATGAACATCATACTGACTATATGGAAACCCAGACATATGGAACGGTGCACCTAAATCATCCTGTGAGTGAATTCTGCAAAGGTTTGTGTGGTCTTCCTTCCCTGACTTTGTGAGCTGGTTTGAGAGTGCAGTTGTGTCTGTAACAAAATGCGAACCATGTAGGAAGCTAATCATAAGATCTAGCTTAGATGTAAACCAATGACTTTCTAAAAGAAGGAAAATACAGTGGTTTGGGTTCTGTCACAATGTTTTTCTCAGCCTGCATTCATGCAAGTCAGCAGACACTAAATATAAGTGTGAGCAAAAGGTGAAACAAGTTTATAGATGGAAGTCATAAATGAAAAGCTAGTTAATAAAGTTTCTGTTACTGATCTCCATAAAAGTGGTGGTCTTTCATCTATGTCCCACTGTACTTTTAAACTGAGCCAGCTTATACGCTTGGCCCCCACACAGATCCCACATACCAGAGCAGGCAACCCATCAAATTGAATTGATTGCAGAGTGGGTCACTTGTTTGGGTTTTTTGCTTAACTACAACAAACCAACTACAAAATGGAAACAAAACTTACTTCATTGGAAATCTCCCTTATTTCCCCCTGCCCCTGACAGAGGGAGTCAGATGGCTTTGAAAAATGAATTATTCAACTAGCTACAGTAGAAGCACAAATGAAACTAAGCATCTGTCAGTCTTCCAGCAGATCAAAAAGCAAAATGTCACAGAACCAGCATCAAACCTGATAAATTCATTAGTTTGATTACATCCTTTCCACTGGGATAATGGAAAATTATGCTAGCATAACAGGAATGAAAATAATTTAGGTCTGATTCAAAGACAGATACAGCTGGGGATGCTGGAAAGTAAATCCAACAGGTGTGTCTTCAGAAAAAAGAAAGGGATTTTGATCATGCATATTTTTATTAAAAATGTCTATTTGCCATGATTTTTCATTTAAAATCTAAGTGCCCAAAAGCTCTAGTATTTCTTTTTATATATGCTTCTATGGATACCATCACCAGCTTCTTAATACTGAGCAGTTCTGTGTCCCAGCTAGTGCTACAGCCCCAGAAGTAGTTGTGCTCTCACAGCTGAGGGAGCAGTAAATGTTGGGAGAGTCACCCTGTTGGTCAGGGTGATGGGGGGTCCAATATCCCAGGCTGTGAGATCTGAGAGCTGACTACAGCTGCCTGCAGTTCATAGCAAGCTCCAGTACTGCAGGAGACTGTGACTAAATAAGGGTCGAGAATACCAAGTTTCTGTGCCTTGAAAAGACCAACAAAGTGGATGTGAGGAAGTGATAGATTGAGTTCACTATAAATTCAGCACTCACATCTTTTGGTGTGCTTTGCGAGAAATATGTCTCTTTAAAGCTTGTAGACCTGTGTTCATGGTTGCCAACTGTGAGGATTTGCTGTTGAAGATCTCTGCCTGTCAACATCTGGAGGTTAGAAAATAAAATCTCCTGGACTTGAAGAATACTGGTGTTTGGATTTCTTCAGGCACTCTGAGACCAGCAAGTTTAATGCACCATCTCTTACAGCTATAAAGCTGGATAGATTTATTCAGCTTCCTAAATGGCCTTATAGGTAGGAGGAAGATCCTAATGATGTATGACAAGACTTTCATTACAAAATAATTTCATTTGCTTCATGTGTGTTAAAGCACCTTATAACTGCTCTGGAAACTTGAAAATGGGTTTTAAGCAGGTTTTAAATTAAAACGGATGGGGGGATGGGTTATTTCAAGTGTGGAGGTTCTTTATAGCCCCAATCCCAAATGCTGTGAATTTTTCTTCAATTGATGGAATCCCTTATGCCAGGAGAGAACATTTGCATTAAATACAAATTGTAGTTGTACATACATGTAGTATATAGAAGGCAAGTTTAAGCAAAGATAGTGTGGAAAAATATCATACTTGGCTGTAGTACAATTTTTTCAGCATCTTTCAAAATAATCCATAAAGGAGGCAAGTGTAGCTGCTACACCTGTTTAACTGAAGGAAAAGGGGAGATGCAGGGATCTGCAAAGCTCTTGTGGGAGATTAATAGCAGCATCAGGAACAGTATTCAGCTCTTATTGCTGTGAAATGCCAGCTCCACTGCCTGTTGCACACTCTGCTTTAATTATAGAATCATTACGGTTGGAAAAGACCTCTAAGATCATTGAGTCCAACCGTCAACCCAACACCACCATGTTGTGACATTACTACATGCCAGGGAGGTGGTGGGGGGTGTCATCGCACAGCAAGTACAGTTAGGATCCCATACCTGGTCCAAAGAGCTAAAATCAAACAATCATGTAAGCAATAAAGGACACTTTGATCCAGTCTTACTAAAAGACTGAAAAAAGAGCATTTTTTAGTCAAAGAAAAATGGCTACTTCAAGGGATGATGATGTCCTACATTGGGTAGGTTTTACAGGGAAGAGAAACATTTTGGAAAGAGGATATTGGCCAAAGAACAAGCAAGTCTAAACTAACCGCGATGACAGATTTTTTTTTTTCTAAACATTGGGCCAGGGCTGTTCTGGAGTATACATCCTATAATGGGGGAAAACACATATTTAATTTAAAGATGGAGCTGGTTCATAGATGTTATCTATAACTGCAGGAACTAGGCTAGATGTGCCATGAGGTGGTCTTTTCTCTGAACTTAAACAATTGCAGCCAACATATATATGGTGCTGAAGAAGAGATGTCCAGACCCATCCACGAGGCTGACATGCCTCATCTCTGGCTGCCCAGCCCTTGTGGAGAGGAGTTCATAAGATGTTAACTCACCTCATAGGGTTTGGGTATGTGGCACCCAGCTGTTGCTCTAAGCATGTGCTCTGGAGGCTGGATTTTTGGCTGGCTGTTTCCTGTGAGGCTGGTCCAGAGTGCCTTTCTGGGGCTTTTCTTATGAGCCAGTGTGGATAAACCTGAAGGGAATTGTACTGATCCAGCATTTCAAGACTGTGGGCTTTTTCAGTAAAATACTTCAGAGGCAGGGAAATGATAACCTGGCAGTGGTATCATCTTGACTAAGGAATCTCATAGACAACTACTAGTTAGCTTTCTATGTCCAAGCTCCATGTGCTGTACTAGATCAGCATAGCAGGATGATAATAGCCTCAATTAGTCACTTTGGGGCACTCTATTGTGCCCTGTAAATTTTCTGTAAATATATAGACTATGGTGACAAACCAGAAAACTTCAGAATCCTCCACATTTAGCTAATGGTCCTGATTCTGCTACAACTTCTTGCCTAAATCCTTCTGTGGTTCCAAACTGAACTGAATCTCAGTCTCCTTGGAAATGAGGGGGAATGATGCTGTTACACAGGTGCTTGAAGAGCAATCCAGGACAGACCTAGGAATTTGTTTTCAGTTATAATGAAGCTGGCAAGTTGCTGCATCATCAGTCCCATGATTGCTGGAGTGCTATCTTTGCTTAATTAAAAATAGCACTCAACAAGCAGTACTTATCTATCAGTGAGCTGATACCAAGCTGCTCCAACAATCCTAAGTAGGTTGATTTAAAGGGCAGCTCTGATGGCATTGCTCCCTCTGGTGGCTTTCTTGCAGGAGGAGCCATCTCGCATCTCATGGTGAGGCTACCTCCCATTCGCAGAGGCTCTTCTGCAAGAGTGGGGGAACAAATTGCTTCCGAGCCTGCAAGACACCACTTTGGATCCCCACCAGAGATGCAGCAAAGGGTGGTCCAGCCATGAAGTACAGGGAGGAATAGAGGGAAGGGCTATCACACGGAATTTTTTTTTGGTGTCTTATCAGGCCTGGGTCTTCATCAGCATGAGGAGGAGCTGTTTAAAAGCATCAGCCTGGGATGATACACTTTGGGAAAGAGAGAGGGATTTACAATGTGCTGTGAACATACAAAGGGAAGGGGGCTCACCACAGCCCTTTGACTCTCTGAAATGGGCTGCTCTTCTTCTGCCCATAAACCCATGTCGTTTTTTCTGGACAAGAATACCACAAGGATTTGCATATGGAGTTCCAAAGAACGCTATTTAAATGCTCAATTTTATTCATCTACTTTCTGCATGAGTCTTAAACCTTTATGCTTACGTGCACTTCTGTATACTGCCACTCCTTTTCATCTATCTTGTGTTCATTTATGTTGCCATCTTTTCAACAATAACATAATTATGAAGGTTATACTGTCGTTATAGTCAGGCTTTCCAGGTGTCTTATCAAAATGCTCACTGCTCTCACAATCTGGGAATGAGTCTATTTACACAGCAGTCTAACATAAAATCACATCTTTATAATCCTATTCCCCAAATAGTGTCAGGTTATGCTCTATTTCTTAATTAACAAAAAACTACATTACACTGTATGAGTAAAACCAAACTGAAATCAACTTACCCATAATTCATTTATTTATGTCACAAAGCTCTCTAGGAGGCCTAGTAAATGAAGAGGTTGTCTGTTGCTCTTCTGTTTGCTTTATATGGTTTGGTTTAATTTAAAAGTTCTCAGATGCTACCTTGGTGACACATGTGCTTTCAAGATTTTTCATGTATGGCCAGCATATTCCGGGGTAAAAATGGCAATAACATTGTCTAGGCTTTGACAGTAGACTCAAGTATGCTAAAAAATCACTTGAGAGCTGTTCTGATCTTCTCTGTGACACCTCAGAGGAGTTTTGGTCATCAGCAAAAAGCAGACATTGTAGAAAGTTTTCTGACCTCAGGTCAAAAACTCGAAGGAACTGGCATTCGTTATAACTCTGAAGATATTGTTTGTAAACTGCAGATAATTTCTTCTGAATTAAAAAAGAGACCAGGATTGGCCCCGATTTGCACAGGTAGTCTGTGTCAGAGCTGAGACTTCAGCTCAAAGCTCTTGAGAGAAAAAGCATGATACACTGATGTTACAGGAAAATTACAAAATGGTACAGCTGGGTCTTGATTTGAGGCTAGGACAAACATTCATAGATGAGCTGTAATTTTGCCTGAGACTGTTTCTCTCTCGGGTAGTGTGACTGGCAGGATGTCCCTTTTCTCTGAGTAAATGAAAATAATATTTTTCTCGTCAAACAAAATGAGTACATTTTGAATCAAAAGACTTTCTTTTTTTTAGATACATTCCATTCTAAAACAAATAAATGTCATATATGTGAAAGCTCAAAAACAAAAGGAAATATTTCACTTGGGATAAAATTAAAAAAACTCCTACTGTTTAATTTTCTGATTTTAAAAAAATTATTAAATAATGTCCTAACATGAAAGCAGCTTTCTCTCTCAACTGAGTCAGTGAAGCAGTCACACCTGTTATTCCACTCATTACAACGTTGGAACAATTTTATTTTCAGATTTTCAGTTATTTTTCACTTTGTTTTTTATTTTGCAGTGGAGTGAGTTTACCAGTCATGACAGGAATTGATAGCATATTTTCATGAACCTGAAAATGGTTTCCTTGTTTAAAAAAGAGAATGGTTTCAGGTATTAAAGAAAAAGAATTCAGCAAATGCACAATGAGACCTTCAAAGCTGCATGCATCTGACCCACCTATAGCTGAAAAGAGGAGAGTTTCTGCCAGACCTCAGATGTGGAAGCTGAAGTCCCCCAATGTCATTGAAGTAAATCAAAGGAAGCCTTGAAAAGCTGGCAGGGAAAGTTGGGCATCTTTTCATGCCAAATGAAAGCCTGGCTCAAAAGGGACTCGTGGAAATGAATAGTTCATATTCTGAAGGCAATATATATTTACAGAAAATGAAATCTTGGTTAAAACACTTTTTGAATCATGTTGAAGTGTTCATTGTGAACTTGAAAGATCTTTCTTGATTTACCTGGTTCAATTTCTGAACTTTTTTTTTTCCTTCTGCTAATGGCAACCCATTGATCATTGGAGCTGTAATCAGATTTTGCAGAAGGCCACGGGCATTATTCTCAATCATTTAAACTTTGCCAGCCTGCCCCTGTTTCTTATGAATCATGGGGATTAATGCCAAAGGATTTTTCCCCTTTAAAAAAGTTAGCAAGTGTTGATTGCATCTTTCTTGTTACACCTGACCCATTTGTCACCAATTAACCATTTCACTGTTTGACAGACAAATGGCTGCCTGATGGTATGTGAGAAACAGTCACATCCAATTTTAGCCTCATCTCCTACAAAATTATCTATGGGTCAGAACCTCAAAAATTATTTGGATCTCTAAATGGCTTTGAAATTAAGAGGAGATATTTGCCTAAACTATGAATGTGGTAGCAGACTTCAGCGTGGGTGAACAATCTGAGTTCATAGCCAGAAGTGATGTGATGTGTAAAATCAACTCCCAACAATATTGTTAGCAGTAGTTGTAGGAGTGGTAATTTGCTATTAGCTAACTTAGATGTAATTTAAATGCTTTGCTCATACCTTTGTGTCAGTATAAACATATCCCTGGAAAATTACAATTAGAGTCTTTGTTCACAGGTCAGCATAACTTCATGCTACTACTCCTTCTAGACTTGTTGCAAAAGCACAGTTAAGCCACCACTGGCTGTTTGCATGTGATGCTCATGACACAGATGATGTCATCCCTCCTTAAAAATCGGAAACAACATAGTTAAAATAACACTGTCAGATGAGAGTGGCTCTCTCTCTCAAATGACTGATACCAGAGTAGTACATACAAATGATCATGAGTGAGGAGGAGTAGCTTTTGAATATTCTGGGTAGTTCATTCAGGTAATAGTGATGCAGCAAACAAGACCAAAACAGATGTAAAAGGAAGTGCTTCCTGAGATAAAATGGTGTCTGACTTTGACTTTTCTCTGAATATGAGTATCTGAACCCAATGTGGACCCAACATTGTTAAGATTTGGTCACTGGTTACTTATGGCCAATTTTAGTGGTTACATTTTTCCCAGTTTTATCTCTGATTTGGGAGATTGATGGCACAGAACTGGGTGAATGATATTCTTCAGAAAAAACCAAGATATCATCTCTGTATAATGCATAGAAAATAGGAATTATGCTGTATTCTTTATCCATTGCCATTTTCATCTGTATAAAGACCTCCTTCCTCTTCCAGCCATGGGTCAGCCCCTGGGTGGGTTATCCGATGTCCTTTCTCCCAGGTGTCTAAAAGCACAAGATATTTCCAGTGGGTTTTCTTCCATTCTGCAGAGGACATACCATTATGAAATAACTTTGATGTCCCCCGCAGAATGGGAACTCGGCAACATTCCTCCTTTGTGGGCCAGACCCATGGCAGGAAAACTCTACCTGTGCCTTGAACCACCTTCTTCTGGGTCTTGTCCCTGGCCACAGAAGTCAGTATATAGAAGGGCTGTTTCTAGGGACAATACAGGGTTTATTTTCACTATATTGTGCCAAATAATTTCCATTCAGATCCCGAGATATAAGACTGTATTTAAGCACTCTGAATAGA
This sequence comes from Aptenodytes forsteri, assembly GCF_000699145.1. NCBI lineage: Eukaryota > Metazoa > Chordata > Aves > Sphenisciformes > Spheniscidae > Aptenodytes > Aptenodytes forsteri. The sequence continues at coordinate 14,647,490 of NW_008795129.1, forward strand.
GATGACTTCTTATATCAGGATTTAATTCCCCCAGTCCTACAGGGACAGTAAGTTTCTGCCCTGAAACATAAAACTTGATCTTGTTTATATCTGGTTATTCAGGGAAAATTACAAGCTTTTTAAACTTCATTAATTAACAAGAACATCCAAAAATCAATTATGTAATGCCAGACATTTTTACTAAGTTTCACCTTTCCAATAAGTGGTCTCTCTAGTCAAAATCCACATATGCTATCCCTTTAAACCACATTGCAAATTCAATCTTAAAACTGTTACCCAAAATGCTTCTTTTCAACTGATGTGTCTTTAAAGAATTTGAATCAGATGGCCTTTGCACTAGTGAAATGAGAGAGTAAGGCAGTCAGCTAAGACATGGCTCCTTTTTTTGCTTTTCTTTTGTCTGTACATGTAGAATTATGATTGCACAGGTAGAATATCAGCTGTATGTGTCAGGGTGATCGGTCACAGAATCAAATGCAGGATCATTCTTTACCATAAATGCATTAAAAGAATCAGTCACATAGATTTGGCTTTCAACAGAGCAGCAGGCTGAGTTCTATTCATAACAAATCAGCTCACGCTTTGGGGGAAAACTACAAATCACTCCCACAACATTATTCGTTGGATTGTCCTTTGCATCCCTCCAAGGAAGATCTAGTTTGAATTCTTATATATTCTCTCTGCTGTTAAGCTACTAGCGGCAGGTGGCAGAGGCAGAAAGGAGAAGCAATCTCCTTGGAAGGACAGCTTGGTTTCTTTTTTTTTTGGGGGGTGTGGGTGTTTTAAGTAAGTAGATTTTCGTATTTGCTTTTCATGGCAGGCAAGCATTGTAGCTGAATGCACAGTAGATTATCCAGGGTTAGGTTTATTGAATTTATTATGATTTAGCTGGAAACCTCCACTTTCTAGCACTGTGAATTCATTGTTAATATTGCTAAGACATAGTTTATATTACTGGTGATGCATAAAAGTCCTCACTGAACTTAGGACCAGTTGTACCAAGCACTAGACAGCACTATATAGAAAATAGTAACAAATATTCAGTAGGAAACTGAAATGGTCAGGTCTCAGTCTATGCCTTAGGAGAGAGAATCAAAAGAGGTTCAAAATTCCCCCAGAAGCCATGGTTGCCTAGGAACATATATGCCTCCACCTTGAACAAGCAAAAGGATTATATCCATTTACATCTTAGAACCAAAGGGGCTAAATTCCTTCTCTTCCCCTGCAGTCTCAGTGGGGGAGTGCTGCCATGCCCAGCCCAGCTGCAGCCCCACACAGCTTAGAGGAACTGAGGAGAAAGGTGAAGATTTTGCTAGTTGGTCTCTGCTGGGCTCTTGCTGCCCCACTTATCACTTGCAGTATTTGGTAGCTACTTTAAAGCTAGCTCCGGTGTGACACCTCCTAAAAACATAGCATGCAGGACCAGGTGGCGGCACAGCAGGCAGAGGCTCCTCAGGCATCAGGATGGGCTGTTGAGAAGGTGGTGACTCCACTGCTGTGGCACAGCTCCAGAAATCTCCACTCACTGCTGAGCGGGACTGGGGCGTGCAGACCCATGGTTGTGTCGAATGTGGCTTCTCACCATCTTGCTCATCCCACTCTCAGGAGAGCTGCAAAAACAGGCAACACAGCTCTCCATGTCTCTAACTCCAGGCCTCCATCTCAGCCCTCCTTTCTCCTCCTTCCTCTCTGCTTCCCAGGACAGGAGGGACCTGGCATTAGTTTTTAGCCCAGAGGGGTAACATTTGCTTTTGCTTTTCTCACTACTGAGAAAACTTAGGCTGGCTCTGCGAACCCTGCACTGTCCATTGGAAGCACGGATGTAACCTCCACAGATTTGGGCACCTCTCCAGGTGGATCCTGAAGTGAATTCATCAAGCTCTGAATTGCAGTGGCTCAGAGGTGGACACACCATTCGTTCTGTTGCCTCAGCTAAGAGCGTGATGGTAGAAAGGCAGAGCGGGCAGCAGTCAGCACTTCTCTCTCGCATTGTTTCAGTGCCAATTGCTAGAAGTTGCAAGTCTAAATTCAACTGTGTGCCAGCTACTTTGCAAAAGACTTTGGGTCAAGTTATTGCATGGAATTTCTCTCACTGTTTTCTTAAACCATGCATCTAATGTGCTCTCCATATCCTGAGCTGAGGTTTATGAAGTGGTCCTTGGGAGGCAGCCTGACCACACTTTTCATCACATCTGCTGGCTGAGAAGCCTCTTCTTAGTCTACAATCTACAACACAGCTCGCAGAGACACCCACCAACAGGGGGATTTGAATTCATTGCTGTCCCATCAAGAATCTGTGAAATGAAAGCTGGGAAATAAATATCTTCTTTGTTCCGTGCCTTTACTATGAGACCATCCTTTCCCAAGCAGTTCAAATAACTCCTAAAGTGAAGATCTTACACTTAGATTAATGACATGACACAGACAGTAGATGAAATGAGTAAAGCAATAAGCACCTCATGCAAGAGGATTTGACCCATCAAATATGTACCATCTGCACAGAGGATGCAGCTTCATCTTTATTTTCTCATTAGCTCTCTTTATGGCCACAATTAATATGAAGCTAGAGCAAAAACATTGTTGACCAACATGAGGAGGCTATGGGTTCAATTATTCAGCAATGCCTCCTATGAACTTCTGGAACCTGAACTTTATGGAAACTAACGGATAGATCTGGTAATGTTAACATAAATACGTGACATAAATCCATGCACAAGAAGTTATCTCCATCAAGCATCAAAACATGGATTTTCTTCCAGATGGTTCCTGACTCATCAGGAAAAATGGTAGCATCAGAAAATCAGGCTACTACTTCAAGCTGATAAAGTTTTGTAAAAAAAGAAGGCAGTTAAATGTCAAACAGCCTCAAAAGGTCAATTTGTTGGAACAGCAAATTTAAATGACGTGTCTAGATTTGAGAATATCGGAATGTTTAATTTTTTTGGTAAAACTGTTTTGTCATTTCAACCATCTTTTCTATATATGCATTTATCAGCTTTGTACAGATACTTTAATTTTTATACCCCCCCACATATGCATACACACAAATAAGAAAAGAAGGATAAAATGGTGATGGTTCAGAATGTTTCAAGGAATAAAAATTTCACTTTCTATTTTACCATAGCATTAGGTGAACATCTGGCCCTCCTCTATGGAGGCAGTTGATAATTTCCAACTGAAGAAGACCTCATATGCCTTCCTGGCATTCATTGGCATTAAAACCAGAGATGTTAAACTAATTTTGTGGTAAGGCCTTTTCCCCAGGTATTTAGAACTAAAAGCCAAATGGAGTATACCAAACATTAACTTTAATTCGGTAAAGCCCTGCCTTTAAAGGCACAAATGGGTGAAACCTTGTCTGCTTGAGACTATCCACATTTCCTACTGAAACAAGTAGGAAATGCCTCATGATACAAAAATGCCCAGATAGCAATGTAATAGAAATACTTGGGTAGATAATTTAGGTAGTGTCAGAATTGCTTCTCAATTGAGTCTTTTTTGGTGATTTCTATGAAACATCTGGGAATCTTTAAATTTCTTTTCCCTGGCATTGAAATGAAATTGATCACCTACTGTTGTAACAGAACTAATCTAATGTTGTGATTAGTTAAAAATGTTTCAGAGGAAAGAGATGAAACAGAAATAGATTGAAAGCATTCTGGCATCTATAGGAGCTAATACAAACTTGCTTCCCCTCTCTGTGATTCCTAATTGAATTCTGTATGAAGCAGGTTGTAACCTTTCTTCCAGCACCTGATGGAAATATATTGTATCATTGTCCTACCTTCAAGATCAAGACACCCACCTTCTGTTCCATGACTCAGTAGTGACTAACAAGGGGAATGAGTTATGAAGCCACAGGAGGTGGCTTGACTAATGAATCCTGTTGTTGTCAAAGTGCTCCTTTGGATGTACAGTGGGGAGTGGGAGAAAGGAAGCAGGGACAAAATGATGTTTTGGTTGATGAGGAATCAAAATTGATTTATCATCCATATGTTGGCCATATTTAAGCTATGTTGCATGGACTAATATATTACTGCTTTGGAAATGAGGTAAGAGAAATCTTGAGAGGTCCTGAACAGTTTGGTGGAGGGAAAAGGCAAAGAGATGATCATACTCATTTCTGATATGAATGAAAGAAAAAAATCTTCATAGGCAAAGAAACTCCACCTTCTCAATCTATATAACCTTTTCAGGCATGTGCATGCTAATAATACTTGTCAGTAGGATGTCTTCTCTTCTCCAGTACACAAAGGTGTTATGAGTAGTGAAGAGTCATCTTTGTAATAGTAATAAGTGAAGAGCACAACTGCCCGTTCAGTCCACTATCAGTCGTGATTCATACATTTAAATCCTGTTTCGGTAGCATAAATTAGAGGAGAAACTGAGCTCCTAGGATACTGTCTCTAACAGGCTCAAATGCTTCTCAAAATGGTTTCAGCCACTACATGTCAACTCTTTAGTAAGGCTACAGATAAGAACGAAGTGAACTTGCCTGAAATACTTTCCAGCTTTGCCCAGGTTATGGGTAACCCCACACAGATGGACTTGCAGCTTCAGTTGCATTAATGCAGACAGACCAACCAATGCCAACCCCTAATGAGGAAGATGATAGGCTTCCAAAGCCTGTCTCTGGGCTGTCCTGGCCGAGAGCCTAGGGATTCATATGGGACTCCTGTGAAGTCTGGCAGAGTAGGAAGGCTGCCAGACCACACACACAGAAAATCTGGATGCTCTGCAGGACCCTATCTTTAGTGATTGTAATGGATTTTGTTGGAGATTGGCTGTGTTTTGGGGACACAATGTTCATTGCAATTCTGTATGGCTAGTGTCACGGTTTAACCCCAGCCAGCAACTAAGCACCACACAGCTGCTCGCTCACTCCCCCCTGGTGGGATGGGGAAGAGAATCGGAAGAGTAAAAGTGAGAAAACTCGTGGGTTGAGATAAAGACAGTTTAATAAGTAAAGCAAAAGCTGTGCACGCAAGCAAAGCAAAACAAGGAATTCATTCACTACTTCCCATGGGCAGGCAGGTGTTCAGCCATCTCCAGGAAAGCAGGGCTCCATCACACATAACGGTTACTTGGGAAGACAAACGCCGTCACTCCGAACGTCCCTTCCTTCCTTCTTCTTTCCCCAGCTTTATATGCTGAGCATGACGTCATGTGGTATGGAATAACCCTCTGGTCAGTTGGGGTCAGCTGTCCCAGCTGTGTCCCCTCCCAACTTCTTGTGCATCCCCAGCCTGCTCGCTGGTGGGGTTGTGTGAGAAGCAGACAAGGCCTTGACTCTGTGTCAGCACTGCTCAGCAGGAACTAAAACATCCCTGTATTATCAACACTGTTTTCAGCACAAATACAAAACATAGCTCCATGCTAGCTAGTGTGAAGAAAATTAACTCTATCCCAGCCAAAACCAGAACAGCTAGGTACTGGTGTGAATCTAAATGAAGTTGCCGGATTTTTCTATCCATTTGTGGTAAAATAATTTGAGAACTAATGAAGACAAAGAGGATTGTATATTTAATGCTCCTGGACACACATCGGATAGATAGGCTTCTTTGGCTTCTGTGATAACACAGACTACCCCTGAAGACTTAAATCAACGTGTAGGAGTTTCAAAGTTAAATTGAATTTGTCTGTTTCCTTTTTTCTTTTTGCCCAGTAACTCAGAGACAGAGCACTGGAGATGCGCGGTCAGCTCTTTCCTATCCCTATCTCAGAAGTTCGTATGAGTAAGGCTGCTTAAATGCAGTGTGTTTCACTGTTAGTTATCAACCTTCTTCTAAGTTTTGCATGAGTGCTGCCCAAACAGTACTAGTCCTTTTTTTGAGGAGGAAGGCCTAAAAAAGGAACAGAACAATGGAAATCAAAGCAATTCAGAGGGGATTTTCCCATCCACTTCACAGAAACATGTCAGGCAGGTTTCTGATAACAAAGTGTAGCAGCAGACTGAGATGTTCACATTTCTCCTAAGTCTCATACATCATACATGTTTAAAAAAAACACCAAACAAAACAACAAAAAACAAAAAGAACCCACAGAGATCTTGTCATTGAAGTTCATATCCTGCTAAGTACATTCGTTATCCTACAAAAAGTGCTGAGGACACTTATTTGTGTGCTGAAATGAATAATTGATTTTTCATCCAATACCCACACCAACAAATAAAAGGAAAAATCAGCCCTGATAACATTTAATTGGGGAGGGTTATTACTGAAACAAACAGAAAAGCATTTCTTTTGTATCATACAAAATGTCCTGTTCCATCTGAAATATCTTTTTTTCTTATTCTATGCTCGTAAGGAAAGCAAAGGAAATTATGGACTATACTAATAATCCATTGGAATCCTCTGACCTGGTAACCCAGTGGATAGTACAGCCACATCGTAAGCTCTATTCCTGGGTTTAATCCCTCCCTATCCTCATCTGGGAATACTATAGACAGAAGGCTATCAAATCTGATAACTTTTTGTTTATGGTGGACAACCTGCTTCTGAGTCCTATTTGAAAACACATGGCCAGGCAAAGGCTTCTCCCAAAATAAAATGGGAAGAACTCACCATTAAAAGAAAACTCATATAGGTGGGTTGAAAACCTTGTCCTTAAATTGCTATGTCTTTTGCATTTCTTATGTCTTTACAACTTCACATTTCAAATTCTTATCAATAAGCATCTTACATATCTTAGCTATTGAGGGTTAGACCTATACCGTGTAAGACTTTTAGGGGGACCACACAAGGTCCCAGACATCCTTTTTCCCAGCTAGGCATTCCGCACCTCTTTCTACACACCCTGTGGCCGCATGTGATATGGTGCTAAGCAATCCTTCTTTTTTGGTGAAAGTTTTCTATTTTCAAGGATATTCCCACTTTAAGAACAGGGAGGTTTTCCAAGCTGAACCCCATAGCCAGATACTCAGTGTGTTACAAATAAGTCAACATATTGTCTGTCATGTTTACCAACTGACAAATATACACCCAGAAGTAATACTGTAACAGTGATGTGGAGCAGACCAAAAAAGATAATATGTATTGACCTTATGAAAAGGAGTTCGGGCTTGCTGTTTCATAATGTGACAATTCTGTTGTTGGTAAATCCTTTTTTCCGTGTCAGATTCTCATCTCTTCCGTCCTGTTGAATCAGACCATCCAGGTCTTCAAATTACTGACACAAGTTGCTGTCTACAGTGCCTTTCTTATTAAATCCCCACTAATCCTCCAAATCCCTTGAGAGGTTGTCCTTTTACTTGCTCTCTCACAGAGTACTGCTGAAGCCAGTAATTTGATAATTGAGGATTTTCTTTCTCTTTGGAGGAGGGTTTTATTTTTGCCATCACAACAAATGAACTTCTCTGATAAGTGCTGGAAACAAACTTCAGGCAGATATTGACCAGGAAATTCCTTCAAATGTGCTCCACTGTAAGTTAGATCTTTGGCTGGTACGAATTGACATGCTTCCTGCAAAGCTTGCAGAGCTGTAACTGCTGCAAATCCGGACCAGAGCTAGCTCCCAGCCTTCTTAGTGAGTGAAGAATTGTCCTCCGCAGTGTGTTCTGCAATGTTTTAGCTGCAGCTATTCTTCAATGTCTGTTTTGTGCTAAGACAAATTTGATTTTTTTTCTCCAACTCCCCCACTGATCAGACAAAGCATTGCTTTTAATTAAGTTTTGTCCATACTAGAGATAGGCAAGTATAGCATTTTTTATTTCTCCTGATGAGAAAACATATGGGATTTGGAGACAGTCATAAGGAAAGGACAGTGCAGAGATGTACTTGAATGCTGAAGGAGCAGGAAGAGAGAAGGTCAAGAAAGAATTTCCTTTCCAGAGTTCATTGGCAAAAAGACTTTCCATTTGTGTTTGCCTTTTTCTCTGGCTGATGCTAACCTTCCTTCTATGTATCACCATTTTCAGCTGTTTCTTAAGGCCCTAGGATTTTAGCAATAGCTTATTCCCCTTGCTCTGTTTTTATGATGTTCTGGGTCTGTTTGGTTTGGTTGGGGACTTTTTTTTTCTTCTTTGGTATTTTGACAAAACAATCAATTCACTGTAGTGTGTATTTGCCTGTGTGAAGGGTATCTGCTTCATCACTGGACACAAGTGGAGTGGGTTTTTTTGTAGGCTTTATTTTAAATGATATCACTGCCTTGTGTGGACTTGCTAATTCAGTTTGGTTTCCTCTGTGCTTATGTTCCCATATAATTCCCCACTATATACAGGAGTAAGCTATTATTGTTCCCCTTTGTATACTTCCTCCACAGCAGATAGGAGGTAAAGAAAATTCCTGCCCAATGGAATGACTCTTGATCCTGTATTGCTTGCCCACGTTAAACCCAGGGGATGCAAATGAAGGAGGGCAAAGGAGCGACAATATTCTTCCTCCTCTTCCTTGACCGAGCTACAACCCTAACACAGACACTCAACGTGCAAGTGTCCTTCATTGCCTCCTAGCTTCAACCACAGGCAAGGGATGATGATGACTTGCCTTCTCTATCATGCCATTACATAGAGATTTCTGCAGGGTGGGAGGTATTTTTTACAACTCCTTAAGTCTTGGGGAGCCTTTAAGATGTTTTCATCTCTGCTGAAAAACAGAAACTGTTTTGAACAGGAGGCAACTTTTCATATCATTTGCCCCATTTGCAGTGAGCACACAAAAGGTTTTCTTACTAGGACCGTTTGTAAACATCAAGCATAGAAATATATCAAAGAATACATGGCTTTGCAGCTCAAACCAACTTCCTCAATGTTTTCAGTAGGATCCCAGAATTGCTTTGTTTTGTGTAACAACATTGGAATTCCTTTGTTCCCTGGCCATTTATCTAGCAGGGGGGTATGTGGAAGAGCCTCAGAAGTTTCTTATCTCAATTTGTATTTAGAGTCTTGAAATTCTTTTTCATTAAAAGCTGCATTGATCTTCCGGATATCATTACATCTGTCTTCCTGTAATTATTAAATTCTTAATAGCTTTATGAAGGGTTCCTTATTCCATCTTAAGTGCCATTTGGATGCCCTTTTTCCTCTTACACAGATTGAATCAGTAATAATAAAGCTTACAGAAGTTCAGCAAGTACTCTACAGATATTGCATGTGGTGATCGTTTCACTCACCTGTGAAATGCAGCCATCTCTGGAGTGGAAGGCACAGAATATTTAATAGGATCTTGTGAGTACAGCATGACTTTATGAAAGAACAGAATTGAGAAGCGTCAATAAGCAACTCATATTTGTACAAAACTTCTGGGTCAAAGAACTTTCTAGATCTTTCTGTTCCCAACTCTGGAAATATAAGTTGGAGGCTCCTTTTCAGGAGAAGGATTTTCCTCATGATCTGATATCTCAATGATCTGTCCCATCCTGGACATCCAAAACTTGAGACATTCAGCAGTATTTGTGTCTTTATAATTATGGTGATCAGGTCAACCTGTTGATTTTATCTAGCCATTAAAGATTGATTCTTTTCTGACAGGAAAGACCACCACATTGGACCACGTGGCAACTGAAAGGTGCCTATTCTCTGAATGGGGGAATTGCTTGTGACCCAGCCAGAGAGGAATGGCTGTTCTACCCCCTGCCTGTAATACACAGGTGCTGTTTCTCTTATCAAATTGCCCTGATGTAATTGTTATTTGTTAACCCATAATTAATGGTCTATTGCCATGTCACATAAAAGTTCCTTAGGGCACCTGGAGGATTATCATAAATGTTCAGCATTGTTTGACAGAAAATACACCTGTGTATTGATTGAGAGGGTCCCTTACTTTCTTTGCCTTCCTCAAATTCCCTTCTGTTTTTTATCTTCTTGCATTAATTCCTACTGATTTCCACTTCTGCATGTTGCTGCCCAAGGGACGAAAGAAGTCAGAGAATCTGTGAAATTTCCTTCCCCTACATGGGCACATTACATCTCCAGTCACTGAGAAAGGGTGAAGTTTTCTCTTCTCAGGGGGTGACTTCCTCCTTCCCTTGCTATCAGCAGGAGGGTAATTCCAGTCGCTGGCAGGCACACCCACAACTGGCAAATATATTGTGCTGTGCCTGCCCCCCCCCCAATCCATACCTTGGGCAGCAGTGAGGAGGGG
>NW_008795129.1:14657685-14691887 GCF_000699145.1 Aptenodytes forsteri
CCCCCCCCCCCAATCCTTACCTTGGGCAGCAGTGAGGAGTGGAGCCTCACACCCTGCTGGCAGCTGGCTGCAGAAAGCACCCGTGGGTAAATCAGATTGACACTGATCCTCTGCCACGGCACTCCCTTTGCAGAATGGTGTCCTTTGGCATCAGGCAGGCAGTTTGGATGGGCTGTTACAGGCATCGGGAAACCTCAGGGAAGAAAGTAAAGTCTGAAACAGAGAAGGCGGTAATCAGCTCTGGGTTAAGCTGCATACACGTGGTTTGAAGGAGACGATTAATGTTACATTTTAGGTGGTGGTGGATGCTCCATCTGGCCATGGATGCACTCACCTTCCTGCTGAGAGCATATGTTTGCAGTCAGTGAAGGTTTAACGGATGTTTCAGTCTTTGGTCTCACTGTTAAGTCTTCCTTTGTGTTGGCACTTCCCAAGATCTAGACTTCTCTTAAAACTCTCTTGTGCTAAGAGCCCCGCTCCTCCTTTTTTCCATGAAGAGTACGAAGGGCAAGAAGATGATAACAAACACCCATTACACCTTCATAATTTATTAGAGCCAACACCACTGGTTTTAGTGCCTACTGCTGACACTATAGACAGGTAATATCAATACAGCCATTTCAATTATTTGAAATTATTTAAGTCACGAAACATTAACAAGCTATTTGCAGTTGCACAGGTCCCAGCAACATGCCTGAGAAGCTGGACCTCCTGCCTCATGCTGAGATCCACAGTGTGACAGCCGAGTCGCTGTTTTGCACGTGGAACTTGCAGCCCCAGCACAAGGCTAGATAGCTCTGAATGACAAAATCATCACTACTGTCCAAGCTAGGCATAGAAAGAGAAAGCAGCTGTCTCTGTTGCCCAGCCGACTAAGCTTTGGGAAATGTAGCTAATGTGTATCTGTATAATGAATAACCAGCTTTAGTGCTTTGAACCAGTTCAAAAATGTTGGCGACAAAGAGTTCTTTGAAAGTTTCTTTCTCCTACATGCTGCAGTAATTACACAAAGTCATGCCAAACTGCACACACAAAGGAAAACTGCAAATATTCTTTGAAAGTTCTTGACCTGCCTTGGGACAAATGGATTTCCTTTTGCATCCTTACAGCCTCTAAACAAACAGAACTGTTGCCTTGCTTTTGATTAGCTTCCCCTTGTGATATCAGTTAGGTTTTAGGCTGACTCTGATTTAATTTCCAGTGAGATTCTTTCTCTTTGTTTAAACTGTAGTGAATGCAAAATCCTGGTCATCTACTGATCCATGGAACAGTACAAGGACAGGTTTCTTTTGCCATTCCAGTGGCTTTTACTCAAGTGACTGTGGTCATGATTGCTTCTTAGGATCTTCTACCTGTTTTGTTTTTTTTTTTCCCCAGACAGATGCTAGGTTCTTTGTCTATGCTTTAAATACCTGAAAAAGCAATGCAAATCAGCTTTAAGGAAGCTGCACACAGGTGAGCCTGAAGTAAAACACCCTGTCTTTCGGGAAGGCTTATTAGCTTGAGCATACAGCAACTATTCAGCATCCAAGTTCAGAGTGCACACAGGGAGAGCTTAAGTCTGCCTGCAAAGAGTCTTTCACTGTATTACCTGTTCCCAGCTGCATTCTGTCTTACAGAAGCTGATGGTCTTTTTGGCATGGATTCAGATAGGAGCATAGTCATACCAGTGTTTCTTGGTGCTAAGGTGTCCAGGAGAACTGGCAGCAATTTTTGTACATACACCATCTTGTTAAGAAACAGATTAAGAGCCTGTCCTTGATATGATGTTCTGTTCCACCCCACTGACCAACTCTTAGCTGGCAGGAATTTACTTTTTTGAGATATTCTAATAAATTTTGGTTCATTTTTAGTTTGAAGAGGGTGGTGGTGTTATATTGTTTGTTTTTTCTTTTTAGTGGAAGACCATTAAGCAACTGCAGTAAATAATGTGAGGCTGTTGTTGAATACTGAATTTTTGGATGCTCTTTTTATTTTTTAAACTGGGAATACACATAGTATTTTTATGGGGGCTTAGGTGCTTTAAATAGCTGAGATTGACACTTGGGTTGACATTAAAAAGTAAGTGTTGCTCTAGTTTGTGTCATGTTTATCAATATATGTCCATAAAAGATAGATGCTTTCTTTTGTTTAGATGTAGTGTAAGGCATTATTTTCACCATGTATTTAGATTAAGAGTGTGTCCCTCTGTGTTTGAAAACAAAATGAGGCTCGACTCAATACAACTGACTTGCTTGGAAACATTTCATGGAGCTCAGTGTGAGAAGTACTCCAAGAGAAGGCTTGAAAGAGGGTGTCCCTTTTCTGAACAGGTTGCTGCTGAAGCACAGGAGAGAGAGTAGCAGAAAGATGTGAACCTTGGGCACTAAGTGTCGCAGTAGCACTGTTCCCAAATATGACTGGCATTTTGTATCTTTTGGCTATCCCCTGGTGAAAGTTATTTCCCTGCTCACTTCAGCTCTGGTGCAGTATTGTAACACTGGACCTGGATTCAGGTTTTTGAATTCTGGTCCTGTTTCTGCCATTGACCCACGGTGTGTACCTGTAACCCAGCCCCATCCACATCCCTTCCTCTGTCTCATCTTCCTAATCTTCCAAAGGGAAGGACTGAGCAGCACCGTTACAAATGTGTCAGGAGGAAGGGTTTTGAGGTAATGACATTTACTTTCCTTCTAATCAAGGCTAAAACCAGAAAACCCTGGGGAGAAAGTGGGGAAATTATGTTATGCTTGGATGGATTTAAAAATGCAAAGAAAAAACACAAGGTTTTTCAGCTTTCGATGTTATATTTAAAATCTGCTGAATATATGCCTAGAACTCAGGTCGAAGTGAAAAATCAAAGAAGCTTTGTTACACATTTCCATTACATATTACCAAACCTTCCCCAGACCCCCTTCCCCAGTGAAATGTCAGCTGAACAGGGCATGGGGTATTTTCATGCGGATAGAACCTCTATTCCCACAAAACCATATTTTGTAATTACTACTTTATTTCACCGATGTTTTTCTTGAGCAGAACTAATCTAATCACAGCACTTAGATTGACAGGATCTATAAATATTGTCATAATAATAATAGTAACTAGAAGGACTGCTCAAGAGTCTCTGCTTGTTTAGCCATACAATTCTTTAGCTTGTTTTAATCGTTTTGCTGCTGTCTCAATTCTTAACAGTGCTTGAAGGCAGCATCTGCAACTAAATATTTACCAGCCCTAAAATAACCTTCATGGAATGAAACAGTAACCCTGGAGATAGCCATTCAGGTCATTCTTCAGGGCTCTATAATCGGTGTTTCATCACAAAGCTTTTTGTATTTGTTCCCAATATTATTTTGCTTTATTGTGTTCTTGTCATTGCAGTTCTTATTCCAATATGCTTCACTTATTTCCCTTGGAATGTAATCTTCTTCTGTGTGGATTTGTGCATGTAGGCTTTTGCAAATGCAATTTATTTTTCAATTGGTTTATCAAAGAGCACAGTCATCTACCTGGATTAAATGAGCTCATTAGGAAATTAAAACTTTTAGCTGCTTTTAGAACACAGTTTATATTATTTTTATTCAACTCTTTTCTTTTTCTTCCATGCCAAACTCACTGGTCTGTAATATAATAAATTATGCACGTCGACAAATGAACTGGAACAAAATTACCTTTCTTCTGAGTAACAGATTAGTTTTACTTTGTGCATACAGTGGTCTGTCTTCTTGTTGATGTATCCTGAGGATAGGGAAGAAATTTATGACAGTCCTACTGAAAAGGCTAATGGAAGTTAGATGCATTTTCCTGCCCTCTGGCAGCTGTCTTGGAACCAAAAACAAAACTGGAAAGAGCAATGTATCGTGACACTGGACATTTAAAGTAAATTCTGAAGAATTTTCAGCCAAAGGACTGTACTCCCATCTCTGAAACTTTGATTGATTTCAGCTACTGTGGAAGAGTGATTTGTATAAGACATTTTTACCAAGATTTAGGCAAATGGGATTTTGGAATTGTTTCATTAACAGAGCTCATTGAATTTAGGACTTTATCAGATTAATCAACTCAATGTTTTCCCTCCTTTTTTTTTCCTATCCATTTCCACCATGGTATCAGAGTACTTCTGAAACTCTCCTTGACTTACTTTTATCTTGTTAAATTTCTTCAGCTCTAGAGAAAAAATGTTGGATCATCAGTTGTAATACTGCACTTTTAAACAAAGGGTACACGTTTTTCTCCCCAAAGCTTCTAGATTTTTTTAATCTCTTTTTCTTTTTCTTTTAATGAAGCAAGCCAACTGTATCTTATGATACCAGTTTAAATGGAGTTTGAAATACTCTGTGTGTAATTTGACCTGGTGTATTTTTCTGGACCGAGTTCAGAGTGACATCTAAGCACCTGACAGTCTGTGAAGAACACCTTGGTGATAGCCAAAAACCAAAAGCTCAGATGTTAAGAGTGTCTTGTTTACCATAGCCTTGGTAAACATGGATGTGTTAGATGCATGGTTAAGGTGTCTTGCTCTGCATCAGGAAATGTAAATTGAAGTGTCACTTCAGATTTGTTTGAAGAGGAAAGCTCAGCTGCTTTGCCATGCATCTATTGTTGGGATCACTGGGATCCCAATACATCACAAAGCACCTTTCAGGATTAGGCTTTTTCGTTCATATTTGCAAAAATAATTCAGCGTACTTTGCTCCTAATGACACTCACAAAATTGTCCAAGCATATTAGGTGCCTTCACATTATCAAAATCAGTTGGGTACTGAGGGGCTAAATAATTTCATGAGCTTAGTCTTTTTTCTCCTGTTCCTCAACTCCCTGTTTGGATTAAAAAAAAAATGAAGATAATAACAGTTTTTTCTGTCACAGGAGGATTGTGAAGATAGATACATTAAAGATTATGAGATGGTCTCAATGAAGTGGGTCCTGCAAGTTTCTTCTCTGAATATAATTAACATATTCTGCAAGGCAAGTAGGCATACGCTCACTTTAACATGTTTTGCAGTAGAAGGAAGACTTAAATATGTGCTTAATCTGAAGCTCATGCTCAAGTGCTTTGTTGGATAAGGCTCTGTAATAACAATCCAGCCTCTTCTAAATAGTGTTCCTCTATTCCTATGTTCCTGACTAGATTGAGCAATGTACTGTTTAATTACATCAGAGCCACCGAATATTGGCATTCAGCTCACTTACAGGTAATGCTTCAGATTTCACTGTCCCTTTATCTAACAGATGTGACATCTTTACATTAGAGTATCTTATCCTCTAAATAACAAGGGTCCCTTATAATTAATTATATATGAAAAAGCAAGAAAACACAGCTCAGAAAGGTATTTTGCCAATAAAGCTGCAGAAAGAGCAGAACTGCATTTTTAAATCAGTCTGAAATTAGGCTCAGAATTATGCAACTTCTCAGTTACAGAGACACTTCATGGAAAAGAATGAAATTCAGAAGAGCATAGCTCTTATGAAATTTCATTAAAATCAGTAGAAAACACAGGTGCTGAAAACTAGGCTGACTTGGAGACCTATCTCTGAGTCTGGACTTCTTATTTTGCAGGCGTACATGACTGCTGACCTGTCTCTGTGCAGTGAGTGGAAGTCAGAGCAGAGAATAAGCCTCATGAGCTGCATAAGGCTTTCATCTGAGATGTCTGTAGAAATATCACCCATATCTGATAGTCAGGGAGATGAATAAGGACTGGGTCGCTTTCCCTAGCAAGGATTTCTTGAACTGATCCCGAGCTGACAAAGGCTCAGGCTCAATTCAGGGGAGTAGGGTAAGAATTTGGAAGGATTTCACGGCTTCTGGTAGAAAGACTTACTGCCCTAAAAAACAGAGGGATTTGGAGGTCAAATGAAGGAGAGAAATAGCAGCTGAAAGAAGAGACAGGAATAAAAAGGGCACAAACTTTTAAAGCTTACTATGGAATTTAGATGCACAACTCCTATTTGTGTCATGGGCTGCATATCTCCCCCTATATGCAAAACTGGGAGATGGCACAGGCATTAGGTCTCACATCTGCTGTAAAAATCCTCAAACTCCACCTTAATTCAGCTTACAGAGAGATTAGGCAGACTTTTCCAGGGCTGTGAAAAGATCACTACTATAGTAGTGAGGTCTAAAAACTGATCAACCTGCAACTTCACCAATTGTGCAAGTCCTGCACAGACACAGGGTAACTGGCATTACTGTCCTGTTCACCTAAACATTTCAGAAAACATTGAAAAAGGAAGAGAAGTGTTTCACACCTGTGCCTTTAAAACTAACCAAAGGGAATAGGGAGTACAATAAAGGCAACATGAAAACAGGGTTTGAGCCAGCAGCTCGACTCTAACCTGACTTTATCTATTGATGAATGCAAATTGGCATTCTCCCCTTGATAAATTGAATCAAGCTTTGATGAAATATATGAATTAATCAATTTGTGTATTTAAGGTTTCTTGTATAAGCAATGTCAAACAAGACAATGTATCCAGGCCCACTGTGCTCTTCATAAATCCTTTAGCATATTCCTACTTGGAGGCATACATTTTATGGGAATTGATGATTTGGAATAGGTTCATCATTCATTTCACTACAAAAAAGAGCAGGGGGGGTAGGTATGATAAATTGGTAACTACAGGCATCAACATATTTTTAATGCTCTTGATCAATTGCTTCCCTCAGACTTTGTCTGCAATGCAGGGTGGTTATGGTAGTTCACAGGCTTTAATAGTACAAGAGTGTTTAAATAAACAATTGTGTTTTTTCACACATTTTACTGGGTAGATTCAGTAAATTTTAAAATGCTACAGTGTTCTTAAAAAGCCCATAAAGACTGCATTTAAGCTGAGACAAGGCTGCACCGTAAGACTTGCACAATGATAAGTGTCTGTCACACTGTTCAATCTTGCTGCCCCAAATCATGTAGTAGTAATTCCTACTTTGAAAAATCTCTCCAGTAAATTAAGATGCTCTGTGCCCAGCTTATGGCTGAGTGGCAAGAGTTATAGGTACGCCACCAGACTTGCTCTCGAACTGTTTTCAGTTTTTTCATTATTTTCCTATGATGAAATCCCATCTAATGAATCCCTCCTCTGCCAGTCTCCTGGAGATGTTTTCAGAGATGTTCTGCTTTCACATACATTTCACAATTTTTTATCCTAAAGGCTTAGAGTAATACTCACATATATATTCCAAATGACTCATAAAAAGTGTATCCTTTCCTGTTTGAATCACTCAATTTCTTTTTCAGATCTCCCCTCAGCTGCATTTCTGCTACTGTTATTAGGACACAAGGTTCATTGAAGTGAACCGACGTTAAAAGGCTTTGCATTAGCCCTTTTTCCTTTGAGATAACGTTATCTTACCTGAATTAGGCCACGTATGCTCCAGGCAATGAGAGATGATCTAGGGGTAACAGTGGCACAGGAGATCATACAGTCAGGTTAGGAAAGTGGGACTAATTAGCCTTCTGCAGAAACAGTTCAGTGTATTTCAGAGACAGCATCATGCAAGTGCCACTGTACTACTTTGGGACCAAGTCTGTATTCTGAACAATGTTAGGCAGTTGTACTGTGTGGGTTATTTCTAGCTCTAGCATTTGCACATCACATACCACTGTAAATGTCCATGAGGTCTTCAGAGGCCCCTGCTACCATAATGAGTTGTTTAACTCTCTGGAGCAAGGCCAACAAAGTGTAGAAAATACTGAGTGTGCTAGGTCTCCTCAAGATGAAGTGTTCTTCAAGTGTCCCACTTGTTCTCTGCTTTGTCCTTTTGGCCCCATCATATCTTTCAGCACCAAAGCGGAGATATCAGAAGTAGTTATTCAATGGGAGGGGATATGAGGTCCAACAGTACTGGCTTCAGAGCCACTGAGAGTGGAGCAGGAGCTGTCACCCAGTGGCTGCAAGTCACTGGTTTGAGGATAGAGCAGCCCTGAAAATATTAAGTGTGGGCAGCCCAGTTTTGCTCCAGCCTGTGATGCCGCCCCGTGCTGGTCACCTCTTCCCAGCTGTATCCACCCCTGTTCTCCACTCTTAAAAGTCTCCAACAGCACTTTCCCAAATGTGGAGATGTGGGGGAATAAGAGTAGCACATGTAGAATATGCCTGGGAAGGAGGAAAAAAAGCACAGGGAAGAAAATCTTGGGGAGTTTTTATGAGGAGAGCTTATGTCACATCCCACTGTCTGCAGGGACACCTTGTTCATTTTCATGCTTTCACCTACATAAATTAATCCAGTATACATCTGGATCCCAGAGTTTTAAGAACACATCTAGTATTCTGTGTTCATGTGGTGCTAAATCATTATTTTGTTTTGCTTTTCTTTGCAGTGAAATTAAAACTCAGCAATATGTAGAAGTAATTCCTTGCACTCTGCAATTGTGACATTTGCCTTTTTGGCTGAGACAGGAGATTGAAATAGAGATGCTAAGGTTTGCACTGAGGAATGTGGCGTTCACAGCAAGGAACAGCTCAGGTCCTCTGGGGTTCAATGTCGTGGAGGCAGAATTTGTAATATGTCACTACTGGGTTTCATATTCATTAGCGTTTGTTTGCACTGACATTATGCTGCCCAGCTTTCTAACCTTGTCAAGTGTTTCTCAAGATTCAAGCACTTTTCTTTCATCAAAACACAAGAATTTTTTATCCTCTGTAAATGTTGTTAGTTCAGTACGTGATCTGCAGAAGAGGATTTTAAGTCTGTTCTTGTTGATCTCCTAAGTTGCACAACCCAAAGAACATCACCTGATAATTCTTGCATCAAACCTTACATTTGGCCTAGAACAACACATGTCAAGAACGTGTCATTGTGAAGTAAAGATCTGAATTGATGAAGAATCATAGTATTTTCCCCAATATTCAGTTTTTGACCAGAAGTGGTAATATGGAACAGCATCTTATTAAACACCTCATTTCACACAACTTCCTTAAAAACAGAACATGTACCATTAAGCATCATGTACTATGATAAATTTTAAACACACCAGATTGACACTAGATGTTCTTCGTATGCATCCAATAAAATTTTAGTGTGATATAACAGACAGTCAAATTGGTAAAGGAGCACTTAGGTTAATTGTTACTAAGGGAAGAGACTTTTTTGAGAGATTTTTTAGATGCTGCTTGTACTTGGGCTGAAAACCCCATAAGAACTTCCATGCTTGGGAATTTTAACACCTTTTCTTCTACTTCTGAAGAAGACTCCAAAGTACAAAGGATCTGCATTATGAGAAGTGTTACACTCAAAAATATTGGTTTATGGGCAAAAAGAAAGTACATTTTTTATATATATATATAAAGCCAAGAATTTATTGTTAACGTAATAGAAATCTTAACAGTCTTATTAGTAGACCAAAGCTAAATATTACCGAAAAAGAAAATAATAATACAGTTAGAATTGTTATACACACACTTCCCATTTTCTACCTTTTCCTGGTGTTATGCTTCCCCTTCCCCTGCTCCTCAGGGTGCTGAGATCAGTGGTTACATTCTGGCATTGGTGCTGGTGGGATGTTGTGGAGACTTGTCAGCATCTGGAGACTTTGCAGGGTGAAATGTGTTGTTCATGTTGATGGTTTCTCTTTGCTCACTCTAGGATCCACTTGGGGTCACTTATAAGTTCTCTAACACAATTTTTACACCTCTTACACACTTTTACAGATAAAACAGGACTGTGCACCTGCTCATGCCAGACGCTTGCTCAATACTCCAGTTCTGCTTTGGCTGGACCAGCCTTTCTCTGACATGAACGCAGGAGGGAAGATGCTCTCACAACTACTTATGGAAAGAAGAAGCTTTTTCCTGGCCAGACTGATGTGACTTGCTCACACGGGCATGATGAAAACAATCTCCAGAGCTAGGGTCAGGAAGAAATTAATTCCTCAGGCAGATTAGCAGTGGCCATTGGAGGTTTTTCCTTGGTTTTTTAGTGTGGAAAATACTGCATTTTACATCAACATCTGGCTATTTGCTCCTAAAAAAATGTCTTCATCCTGCAGGCCTAAAGCATTGGTTGTGCCTTTGAGATCTCCTGTGATGCACGGTACTGTGAGAGGTCTTTTCCTCTTTTTTTTTTGCTACTAGCAATCTACAATTTTATGGCATTTGGAAAAGGAGGAGTCAGGGGTTGTGCTGGGCTCGTGGGAGGAGAAAATGATGTCTTGTTGGCCCTCTGGGATTAGTTAGTAGATGACCAGAAGCAATAACCCGTGTGGCTGATGTTCTCATATCTGTGTCCTGGCTAGTAATTAGAGTCATTCATTAGTCAAAGACATGAAAATTATTCCAACAAGAATGTGAACGACCAGCTCTGAGGCTTTATAATAGATGATTTAAAAAAGGAAGAATAAGACTAGAATGTTTCTATGGCAAATAACAGACCATTTCCTTAATACGCAAAGCATTTATTTTTATGCAAGCTGTGCTTGTTTGGTTTCTCTGGACAGGAATCCAAAGCAGCTGTGCTTTTCTATTTGAATTCCTCCACAGGTTATAATGAAGCATGCTCCCAAACTACTGAACAGCGTTTAAGGCTCTAATTTTAATCTTGTCATTCTTATCTTGTTCCAAACTGCCCAAGTTTTGTACCTCATGGATTTTCAGTCACCAGCAGAATTAATAAAAAGAAGGAAGTGAGGAAAGACAGAATCCTGTTGTTCCATAATGCAGCCAAACTCCCATTATATTCCTCTTGTTAACCACACACTGGAAGCAACTGCCCTCTCACTTTGCTCAAGTGTGAAGGGTATAAAAGTGGAAAAGTTCTCACCAGACCGAAGAAGAAATCAGAGATTGAAAATGTCCAGAAACCATATTTGTGGGGGTATAAAGAATATGTCATAGATCCTATTCTATGTGATTTCAGTGCGTTTGCAAAAGGCTGCAAGTGGGTGAATAATGAGGGGAGTTGGTTCATTGCCAGACTGCAAAACTCCTGCTATGAAGGAAAAGTCTCCTTTCTTAAAGGAGACATTTTCTGAAATTAAACATGCCATTTTGAAAGAAAGAGTCTGAATGCTTCATTTAGAGAGCGCTGGTACAAGATGGTCTAGCTTCACCAAATCTGAATGTCTGGATGTGAAAATACACAAAATATATGGGCTGGTCCTCAACACAAAATCACGGTAGGGTTACTGAATTGACCAACTGCCTAAAAATTAAAAATAAAACCATCACCCAGCTCCAGCAGGGCTGGATGCAGCCACAATGCTGATGAAGAAGAGAGCTGGAGGAAGGGACTCTGCAGTCCCCTTCACCTTGCAGGGACTCTATCCTTGTCCTGTCCAGCTTGCCTGGCCTGCCTCAGGGTGTCCCAGGACTTCTCAAAGCTCCTTGTGTCCATTTCCCAACAGCTCCAAACCAGGAGTCTGCTGCTCTATGCTTTCCCACTTTTTCTCTCTCACTGCGGGTCTGATCTTGCAGGGAACTAGGAAGAAATTTCAGCTCTGTGGAAACCTTTGCACTGTGTCAAGATAAGTCCTTTGGGAGAGAGCAGCTAAGGACCTCCTGATGCAGAGGCACTAGGCTGATCAGACCACTTCCAAAAGAGGTATGTTCATCACTGATGTGGTACCAGGTGCCATCTCTCTCCAGCATTTGCTCTTCTCCACTAACAGAAGAAGAATAGTTCCTGCTGTAGCAGCAAGGACTGTACTGTGAAGGACATAAATTAGTATTTCATCATGCTTACCTGCCATACCTTACCTCACAAAAACTCCATTTCTTTACAATGTTTCCCTTTATTTTAGTGGCACTCTTCCCTTCAGCAGATACAGGTTTTACCATCACAATATTGCATCTTATTCCCTGAAGCATTTATAGAGTATGTGTCACAGGTTTAATGGATCGGGAACATAATTATTCTTATCGTATTAAATCTTTGACTGACAGCACTTGGCCATTTTTATTTTTTACTTTTTTTTTTTAACAATGAATTGCAATACAGAAAATATTTTAAAACCCACTGCAACCCGACAGGCCAGAATTCTCCTGTCAGCTACATATCAAATTATCAAACTTTACTGACAATTTGCTTGAATTTCTTGCTGTGTGAGAAATGCCTGGGAGCAAACTGGAATGATCTTCTAGCAGAAAGGGCCAGTTACCTGCTGAGACTTGTATTTTTTTAGGGTGTTAGTCTAATATACTGTATAATCTAACAATTTATTTCCATGTGAATGTAGAATTTACTTGGACAGTGGGAGAGGAAGATTGCTAATATGTTTTGTACAAATATGGGATCAAACTAACTGACACTGTGTAATTTCCTTGACTGAGAGCAAATATGTTGCATTGAGGTGGAAATTTCTTTTATTGTTTTTCCAAAGAGTATTTCTTTATAAATTACAGGTTTAGGCTGGTTGAATTGGTGACACCGAGTGATAATGAGCAAAATCTTGTAGATAATAAAAATAAAGAAAAAATAATAAAACCTGAAAAGTCAAAACAATTTAGTCTTTCATTTTCAAACAAATAAATACATTTTCAAAAATTTTAGATTAATCCAATGTTGAAAATTGCCAGGAATATAATTCAAAGAAGGGGTAAGAAATGCATTAAAGATACACCCCCACAAAATAGAGGACAAAAACCTATTTCTCTAGAGGTGATTATAGGTGTCATTTGACCAACATTTTTCATGTTCTTTTTCTCTCACTGCATAACAATAAAATAATAATAATTGGGGATCAAATCCAAATATATAGATTTTTTTTCTTTTGGCATCTGATAGTTAAAAATCAATTATTTGCTGAGTTTTCTTAGGAGATCAATGGATGCTGCAAGCCTTACAGTGTGGCTGTGATCATGACGTATTCCTTAACAAACGAAGTTAATAACTATGCACTGATATATTTTCCCTAAGGAGGCAGCCACATACTGTTTCCTACTTTCTGTATGTGTTGCCTGTATGATTGAGCATTGCATTAGTCCTGAGATTTGCAGGGATGAATTCGAGTATATGTGATAAATACCGCAGATAATGTATGGCCATGGGCAATACTTTACTACCTGAAGGATATCTACCAGCTAGTGAAGGGCTTGGTAAGTTGAAGTAGAAGCCAAACCCAGAGGAAACTTTCAAAATAATTTAAGAGCATTACATGCATTCATCCATGTACTCAGAAGATGTTTATTTTTCTCCCATGCCTGCTGATATAGTTAAGGGACACAGTTCATTCTGGCTAACTGGTGAACCTATCTCAAAGGAGGTGGATACTGTTTATGAGTAGAAACTCCCTACACACCAGCGTTCATCTCTGAAAAAAACATTGGCAGCTTCCAGAAGGAAGAGGTACCTGGAATGTGGCAGTACTAAGGAGGAATGGGAACAGGGAAGGATATGTATCTTCCGATTGCAAATATGGATGTGAAATTAGAAGAGGAAGAAGAAGTGCCAGATCCAACCTGTCACTGATATCAAATTCAAACGGAGCTGACAGATTTCTCAGCTTTGATTTTTATCAGGTATACAGAAACCTCTGAACTTCCCTATTTCCCTGGGTGCAGTGACTAGGGATGCAGTGGACCACATTACACAAAGCAAGCAGCTTTAATTCTGGTGGGATGTCTCAATGTATCAAGGTACATTAATACTAATGAGCTTGAAAGGAAGGGAAAGAAGATGAGAGAAAAAGAGGTCCCCTTACCCTACCTCTTCCCAGCTCAACATGATTTCCTTTTATGGCTTTTTCATCTCAGTGTCCCCATTTGTCTGCCTACAGATGAACCTGGGTCTCTAACAAACAGTATTCCAGGAGAGAGATGATGGCTTAATATTTTTTTTATTTCCCATGGTCCTGGGTGCCTCACCGGTCCACGGCTAATGGACAGAAAAGACTATTTCAGTTTTCACATCTCAGAAACTTCTGAAATGTAAGCATCTGGGCATTTTCATTGTTGAGTTTTGGGGGTCTTTTAATAATCAAACAGAATAATCCTTTTCACTTTCTCTTTTGACTTAGTTAAAACTTTCAAACTGGGATTAATTTCTTCTCTTATCTGATTGAGAAACATCTGTTCTAGTTCTCCTCTAAATGATCTTCAAAGGGTGTGTAAACTCCATGTATAAGAGCCAGTTGCAGTAAGGCAAGGTATTCCACAGAAAATTATGAAAAAGGAATATCCTCACATGGAGTTAGGTATGTGGACTGTGGTCATTCACAACAGCTAGCAAATTATTCTGGCTAGCCTGCTCAACTAACATACCTATCACCTACTGCATAAATTATTTGGGACTAATTCTTCCTTTTTACCCAATAAGGTGGTCAAAATGTTTTCATCACATCTATTACCTATGATTTTCCGTTTTCAGATTTCAGAATTTCATTTGCAAATAACCTTTTTTCACTGCTTGAACAGTTCTGCAGTCAGGTGGCAGTAGCCAGTATAACACATCTAATGAACTTGTCATTATTTCTAGCTGCTAAGCAAGATTCAGAAGCCTCTCCTGCTCACCTAATACAGTCATTGAAGAACCACTTATCTAATGAAAGAAAAACTAAAAGTGTCTAAAAGTTTTCCTGGAGCTCTTCCCAGAAAATGGCCTCATCTTGAGGCTTTGTTCCCTCTGAACAGGCCGTTGAGGGGAGGACTAGGTTTCCCCTTGAGAAAAGAAGACTACACCACTGTGGTGGCTTATGCTTCAGCTGGCACACTGTAGAGAAGCGTGTCAGAGCTAAAAGCATAAAATACTGCCACTTGAGTTCAAGAGAAGTTTCTGCAGCTGGCCTCAGACTTGAGAAGAGTGTTCTTCTGCTCCTCTTTTTATGAGCATGGTACATGGGGGGCATAGCGGTCCTTCAGAATTTGCTCTCCTCTTGCACAGCTATCCACACACCCACACCTACCCACTCAATCCTTATAAAGAAAGAAAGGACCAGCTTAATATAACTGCTGGAGGTGTCTAAAGAAACTCATGTGCCTAAATTATTGATAGGGGATTACAGACCTTTATGTAAAATAGACACACATACATTTTTAAGTTTTATTCCAGCTGTTAAATATTAATGATTTCTTTATTAAGAAGGCTTTTTTATCAATTTAGCTCTGGTTATAGAATCCTGAAGGCAGGAGAAAGGAGTATGAAACTGTTAGGATTTTCTGGGTGATCAGTGATGCTGTACACAAGAGACAATAACCCTAGTCCTCAGAATAAGGGAAGAGGCCCAAACTCTTCCTTTCCAACCATGGCACACTGCCAGAACACCAAACAAAGAGGATATGGAGTCCTTTACAAAGTATCTTAAGTGGTCTGCACACACAGATTAAAAATAAGGCAAGCTACAAACAGCAGACATTTCTAGAGGGGATGGAGGGCTTACTTCTTGCTCTCCGTCTTAGTGCTGTGGCACTAAGCTGTAGATTTGGGCTGGCTCCATTCAGAGAAGGACTGATTCTTTGCCAGTCTAGCAATCGTCAGGAACCTGTAGCTCCAAACAACTTCAAGCTGACATTAATCTTTTTGAACGGTCTGCTAAAGTTTGCAGCAGTGGCTCCAGAGTATTCTAGCCAAGAGTTTTTTTCTAATGCAATTAACACCGCTCTCCATTTGTCCCTGGAATGTTTTCCTCCATTGTACTGTCCTGCCACCCTGGTGTTTTTACTGCAGTGTCTAGTTAATTAGCACTCGGCCTGTCTTCCTGATGCTTTGATTCCAGCCTCATTGCATTATGCAAATCTGCATCTTGCTGAATCTGCTGCGTTTTAGGCCACATGCTGAAATAATCAAAACCCCTCTACATCCCATTGTTGTTGTCCTCTCTATTTCTGGGTTTTATTAATTTCTGTGTGTATGTGCATGTGTATGTGCGTGTGTATGTGCGTGTGCATGTGCGCTTCCTAATTGAGAAGCAATTGAAATCTTAACTTCAATTCTCATATAAACACTAACACTGCCATTCTAAGTAGATGGCATGAAATGGCCAGGTTTCATTTCCTAAGTGTTTCTGCCTGAACCTTGCATTTTGTGATATATATCGGTCTAGTACTGAGTACCATATCCCCTCGTTCATTGGTGCCAAATTTTTTTCTCCCAGACAGAAATATTTGAAATGGACTGTGGGCCTAATTTTGTGAACTCAAGTAAAAAAACATTATTTCAGCATCTAAGATTTAAATATTAAACTGAATTACAAACATGAAGCTTGGCGCTTGAAATTTAAGCTTAAATAAAGAACTCGGGGAAAGCAGACATATGCTGTCACTCCGTCACCTGCATATAGTAAGAATAAGAAGAAATAATAAATAATGAGATTATTTACAGTAAGATATCCAGTGTGCTGGGAATGTTCAAAATACCCGAGAAAACAAATTCCTCATTCAAGGATTTTTTCAGTCAAAAACGCTTACAGACAGACTGTTGCATACATACCCCCTGGAAGACTGAAATCTTGAGGAGGGCTTCATAACTGGAATTGGTTGTTTTTCCTGAAAAAGTTGAAACCAGGTTCTTGCCAGTCTAGTGAACTGTAGGAAATAAAATATTCAGCTGATTTCTGGTTGTCAATCAAATGCCATAACAGGATTGGTGGGGTTAGGACCAGCAGGATAACTGGGATTGCAAGTAAACTTGCATTTTATAGCGCCACATTATTTTGCTTTATTAATAATGATGACTGCACCTAGAAACGTCGAATAGTGGAAACAGACAACTTCTGAATATGGCTAATGCAGAAAATCATCTGTCCATCAGAAATACCTCCTGTGAGTTAGACCTGTTTAGTTGGCCAGTAAAAGAAGATCTCTTAACTAGCTATTAACTAGCGTATTCCCTCCTTTTACCCTTCCACCCCTTGGAAGGCCCTTACAGAGGAGCAGATGCTAGATGAGAAGGTCCTATCTCTTCTCCAGGCCAAAAAGAGTGGTATTGGAAGCCCTTTTCAGGTAGGAAAATAGGCAATGTGATTCAATTGCACACAGTCAGGAAAGATGTTTCCCATCAGTGATGCCATTTTGTTTTTCATAGGTGAACAAGGACCACAGGGGTTTTTGTCTTTTTTACTGTGCCTGTTATCCAACAAACACTGTAATTCTCATAGTCTTTGGACCTTGGCAATATCAAAGTAGTATTTCTTTCCTTCTTCTCCCTTTGAGCTGCTACAAGAGAAGCAACATTTTGAAGGCAAAGATGAAACATATTTCATTTCCTTATTTGTCTTACTAGAACCTCTCTGAACAGAATGGATCAAACTGCTAATTATAAGTCAGCTTACGCTCAGAGATTAAAGAGAAATTGTTACAGTGAAAGGAGATTTTTCATGCATCTCCCCTTTCCAGAAAAACTGGAGGGCACACCTAAATGAGTAAAATGGAGTGAAATGACACAGAACATACTACATGTTGGAGATTTGCAGTGATCTGTGATGATGAAAGCAACACGATCAGTGGCAGGCAGACAAAAATGATTTCTCTGAACTTGTATAACATTATTTCCAACTCCACAGCAGACAGTTCAGACATTTGAATACAAAATGTATCTATGCTATCTCACCATGGGAGATCAGAAATTTGACTCCAAACAAGAGCTTATAAGGTCACCCTGAGTTGGTCATGAGTAAACTAGGGTGAGATTTGATGGAAAGCATCTGTAAGAATTTCTTTGTGATACACAAGTGCAGCTTCTGTCTCATGTAGCTGTCTAGGAAAGCGTAAAGGTTTAAGAATAATTAAGAAAGATGAGAATCTTATTTATTGTCTCCACTATAGCTCTGCCACAGCTGGAGTATAATGAAAGTTTCAGAGATAACATAAATAGAGCCGTTTCTTAATAGGCTGTAGGCAGGTACCTGGTTAAAAGTTTTCAAAGAGGACAGTGCTTCCTTTTCTTTTGTGTTCAGTCATTCATACAGAGGAAAGCATCTGTAAAACTTGTACAGCCTTCTCATTGATATAAGGAGGAGTCCATGTTCAGACATCTCGACACCTCAGCTGGCAAAAGGGAGGAATGTGTCACTCCTTACTGGCCAACCTTTAACCACTGTTTTTTGGGACATACTTCAGACCTTTGCTAATTACCTGCAAAATCACCCAGATCAATATTTTTTTGAACTATCACCTTTCATATTTCAAAGAGAAGAAAAAGCATCCAGAACACCTGGATTCTGTTCCTGGTATTTTCCTCACCTTTTTTTTTTTTTTTTTGACCTGTATCCTTTCACACAGGATTTGATCTCTCCTCATTATAATCCCATAAAACACTATTAACTTTTCTGATGCATTAGAAATTGAGTTAAAACTTGTAAGGCATTTGAGATCTCAGGTATCATTTGCAACTGTCCTGAGAAGTCGCTGAGAGTCATTAGGCTGAACTGAATACCCATGACTCCCTTAGAAGCATCTCTCAAGGACCAGAATCTACTTTCAGGCATTGTCACCCTGTTGTCTTCAGTGATCTTCTGCAGCTATGAACTTGAAAGAGATGTAATTGCTGACAGTACAACTGACAGTATGCATTTGCTGCCATGGTCTGGGCAAGACTCCTGTTGAGATAGAGTTTCTCATCACGGGAGATGATACAGCTGAGGGGGAAAGGGAAGAGACAAATGAACTCTTGGCCAACTCGCTTGTTGAGTGAAACTGGGATTCTGACAGAAGCACTTAATTAGGAAATCATTTATGCAGTGATTATCAGCACTGCCTGCCTAAAAAACACAACGCAGCACTTGTATTGAAGCAAGCAGAGTGTAACTTTATAGTGTACTTGTGTTGTCAATTACCTGCCTAATAGGCTTATAATTGAAACCACTATTATCATGTAGTTTCCATAATAAGCAATAAACACTGTAAAACAATGCATGAAGCCCCTCCAAGTCTATGGAGAGCATGTATAAATCATGTAATCAACAACAGCTTACTTTGTGAATCCCAAAAATGTATAAAAAATAATGACACTTCCCCAAGGAACTCTTCACAGAAGCATCTCTAAAATTCAGAAACTTTTGGATGAGAGTCTGGATCTTGAAATAATGGCTTTAAGCCAGAAGTTTTAAAGCCTAATCCCAAGCCTATGAACCCAATGGACAGTTTGCCTTGACTTCATAGAAGTTTGGACTAGGCCTTTAAAAGACAAAGCGTGCCCAGGTCTTATGCAGTACTTCACACACTGAACTTCACTGGCAAAAAAGAAAAAAAAAGCCTGAAGACAGTTTCACTGGCTGACTTACCAGTGGCAAAGCAGTGTTCATCTTCCTGGTTTCATCCTCTCTATAACTTTTCCTCTCAAACTGCTTGGAAAAGGAAGACTCAGGTGTCTGGCATTTCTCTCGCTCTGTCTATTTCTAGTGAAGCAGTGGAGGTCAGGATGAACTGAGAAGTTCAAGGAGTCACATTATCTTTGCATCCTTCCCACAGCATAATTGAGTTGAGAAAGCAAGCACAGGCTAGGTAAAACAAGAAAGTGTTTAGGATAGAGAGACATTTAGGCATCTTACTGACTAGAGGACTACAGTTTTAACATAATCCTCACAAATTTGCCCACTGACTATAATTAACACAAAGTTCCTTGAGGGGAATAATATTGCACATGCTTCAGGTTTCTTGTGATTAACACTTGAAATGAACTGCAGCTTTTCCTCCTAGCAGACACTTTTCCTGCCTGTGAAGATAAGAATTATCTCCACTTGTGAACCAATTGGTGAATCAAGCACTTATTCAACTTATTGCTAATGTCACTAAGAATATATATAGATAATACATTCCGGGAGCAGAGAAAAAGGAAACATACTTATCCCCCAGACAGAAATATTGACAAGAAATTCTGACCTTTCTTGGTTTATATAAGTCATTTAACTAACCACTTCTCGCACCATATAGCAGCTGAGTTAGCTGCAAGAGAAACTTGAGCCATTTTTCTCATTAAAAACCCAATGAGTTAGTGACTAACTACTTGAAAGTAATCCTGATGAAACAGCATGACCTCTTTCACTCTCTTCCCTCTATTTTAATACCTTCATTTAAGTGAGGAGTTTGACTTTATAGAATATTCAGTCTTGCTCAAAAATACAAGACTTCCACCCCCCCAAATCATTATGATTAAACAGAATGCCTTATTCTGCCTTGGTCTAATTTGTATAATAAGTTAGCCATTTCACTGTAGATTCCTAAATGATAGTTGAGCCACTTAGCAAGTTCTACTTCTTACTGCACAACTAATTCTTAGCTTCAGATAACTCCTGGGTATATACATTAGACTTTGATTTTTCCAGTTTCTCCTAATAAAATGTTCTACATACATCTCCTCCCTATAAAATGACAACAGTTTTATTTCCTTTCTGTTGCATGTAAGTCAGTATCCCTTGCTGTCACCACACACCTCTTTCGAGGACGTTCAGTTGAATGTGGGCTATTTTCAGTTAGGTCTGATTAAATCCTCGATGCCAGTTTCTTCTGTGGTCTTGCAGATCACAGGACCATGCTCAGACCTCTCACATGGGCTCTCCCTGGAGATGTGGTAATGAGGTTTGGCCTCCAGAGCACTGCCTTCCCCTGCACCACACTTCTCTAGCTTCACCAGGTATCTACTGGCTTCTCAAGTATATGTCTTCAGAGACACAATGCACAGCAAAGTAAATTAAGACAGAGAGCAAAGCCTTAACAGAGCTGAAAAAATGCCATATTGAAAACGCTGAAGAGAGGAAGCTTCCTTAAAGAAGCCAAGTGCTAATAAGTGCCTGATCACGTCCTTTTTCACACCTCCTTAGGAGGATGTGGTTTATTGTCTGCATGGCAGTTGTCCTCATACAAAGTGTGATCCCAGCACCAGAAGTAGTCAGCTCTTAAAAAACAAGATTTTTCCATATCATATGATCAACTTGGAAATTTCAGTTCCCATACCTACTCTCAACTCACAGCTTCTTACAGCCACCTGCAAAAAAGTTGCTGTTCCTCAGATGTGTCACAGAAACCAGGAGAGAAACTCTCTGGTCTAGGGCAGTAGCCTGCTGTTTTTCTGGTGAAGTGTAGTGTGGTTTTTTGGGGGGCAGATTGCTTGCAGAAGTACAATTTATAGCTTGGGCAGGAGCAGTGCAGATGTTCTCAAAGCCTCATGAAAAACAAATGTTCTGCATAATCTGATACAAACATATCACATACTGTCACAGGATGTTTGCTTAAATTCTTGATATTTCAGGGCTTTCCACACTACATATTTGCACAACCAAAGAATATCTGGACCCTGATTTTGGCTGGGTCTTACACAGTTGATTTAATTCCATTATTAATCTTGTTTGTTGTAGCCCATTCTTTGAGTAACTTGTGCCAAATTCTAATGTGAAAGTGGGAAGTGGAAATAAGATAACCTTTTTACCTAACCCATTTGTGGCATTTGCCTCTCCCAGCTGTGACAGGCAAAGGAATGGACTGAACTGTCCCCAGAGGTCCAGCCCGTGCAGCTGGGCAGAGATTACTAACCTCTGCCAGATGGTTTGGAGCTTTGTTGTTCTGAGGGTAAATATTCTGCTCTCAGACAAGGAGAAATTTGCTTATGTGGCTTGGTTGTCAGAAAACTTAGTTTCAGAAGGGTTTATCCTGAGGGAATAGGTGAAGGAAAAGGTAGGATGTAGATGCAGACCGGCGGTGCTCTGACATTCCTTAGAAGATAGCTTCACATCCAGATCCCCATGGCAGTGCATGCTTTGCTCCCAGCTATGCTGCTTTCTGTCCTGTGCCGCCCAGAGGAGCACAGCTGTCTTATTTAGCTCATTTAAACTTTCCCCAGTAAATCAACTGCTACAGCACTTCTCTCTGAATGCCCATTTGTCGATATCTCTCTGGTGCCCTGGACTGAATATAATATTCCAGGTGCAGTCACGGCCAAGCTGTACAGAGGAAAATTATTGGCTTTTTTTTTTTGCTCCATAATGTAATGTCTCTCTGACCGTAGCCTAAGATTGCATTGCCCTTCCTTTTGCTGCTGTATCACATTGCAAATTCATTTATGATTTCTCTATTGCTAGCCCTCAATCTCTTTCAACAGTACTGCTTCATTCCATTGAATATAGCATTAATTTGTTAGTGTTTATAGACCAGTGAGTGCTATTGTGTGAGAGGTTGGACTAGACCATGTAGAGACAATATAATATCGATGGCAGCCAGACAAAGAGAAAATTGATGATTCAAAAATAGAAGGGAAAGGAGGAACAGGAGACAAGAGTTTGGTGGATAATAGATCTTTCATTTCTGTGGTAGACCAAAAAAGACTTAAAAAATTGCTCACAGCTTTATGACAACAAACTTTTAAGAACACAAACAAAATCTAAAAATCAATAAAATACTGATTTTGAATTTCACTGAGGTATTTTGTTTAAAACGAAATTAAAAGTCTTGAGATTTTTCTTTTTTTTTTATTTGTGTTCTTTTACTGTCATGTAATAATTTAAAAATTTCTTTTCAAGGGAAAATATTTTTTAGCTTTAAAACTCCTTTGTTTTCATTCTTCAACACAAATGGCACTTCAAAGACAAAATTTGTAATATTTTTTTTAATATATATTTTCAAAATCTTGTCTTCTTTTCAGTTAACAGTATTAACCAAATCTGAAAGAACACAAACACAAAATCTAAAAATCAATAAAATACTGATTTTGAATTTCACTGAGGTATTTTGTTTAACTTGAAATTAAAAGTCTTGAGATTTTTCTTTTTTTTTTATTTGTGTTCTTTTACTGTCATGTAATAATTTAAAAATTTCTTTTCAAGGGAAAATATTTTTTAGCTTTAAAACTCCTTTGTTTTCATTCTTCAACACAAATGGCACTTCAAAGACAAAATTTGTAATATTTTTTTTAATATATATTTTCAAAATCTTGTCTTCTTTTCAGTTAACAGTATTAACCAAATCTGACATTAGTAGCCAAGTTCCAGTCCAGTTTTTAGTTTCTTCAAGACCAACTTTGGGAAAACTGACTGTTAATTCAATGTCCACTTAAATACATAATACACCATCAGAGAGAGGAAGGAGCTGAACAGCTGAGGGTGCAATGAAGAAGAAAGTGAGAATCAAAGGGAAGGAGTACTGTGTACGGAGAAAATGGGAGATGGAAAAAAGTTAAAAGTAGAGGAAGAATTTGAAGATTCACAGGGAAAGAAATAGGGATAATATGCTGGAGAATGGGAATAATGCAAAAAACACAGACTATCAGTTCCCACTCAGTTTTAGGCAAGAATTGAGGTTTCTAAGTCAGGTGCCCAGATGTCATGCACTTCCACTGCAAGAAACGGGGAAAAAAGCCTTGACGGGAGGAGCTGCACCTGAGATCAAAATATCTCTTCAGATTGATGCACATTTCTTCACTGAAGACATAAGGTGCCAAAGGTGACCAGACTGCCTAATCAGACTTTCTGCTTAGGTGCCTACAGTTAGGTGGGATGAAACCAGCCAAGGCCTTTTTAAAAGTGCATTTATATTCTTTTGTTTCATGGTCTTTTCCTCACATGCATCCGGTATCTAAGCTTGGGGAAAAGGCTCCTGAGCCTGGATGGTTTATTTATAGTATTATATAGAGAGTTGCATCATAGGTCATGGAAGAAAAGGATAAATTGCATAAAACCCCTCATGGTTCCTTGATGAATTATGCAACTTGCTGGCAATAGCACTCAGGCTACTGGCATGGATATGTGGGCCCTGCACCAATGATACTAAAAGACAGTGGCTCAGATAATCATACAAAGGAAAACTAGAAAATAGGTCTGAGTGCCCTAAAGAATCAATTTCCCTTAGTTCTGCTGCCTTTTTGATCCTGTCAAGAATAATATTAATCCTTCTTTAGGGCTTTGCAGTGGGACAGACAAGCCAACATATTGGCATCTGTGCATTTTGGTTGTGGATCTCGGTGCCCAGAGGAAGACAACAGACAATTATACCAGCTCTTTGTTTAGCTCTAGGCTGCAGTGTGGACCTGATTTGGCTTAACTGCTCTGGTAATCTTTACACTTGGGCCTCCCTGGTACAAGAGACCCTTGACTGAGCACTGGGTCGGAAACAAAGATGTTCCAAGGTCCAGGTTATTTTCCATATCCTCTCTTCATTAGCTTTACGCCCATGATATTGTAACCACTATTCTCCAAGATCAATGCTTTCAAAATATTTATTCTGTTGTTTACATCTTCTGAAAAAGTCATGTGCTGCCTACCACTGACCTCTCTGAAATGGACGTATGCAATGCATTAACGCCACTAATCGGCAATAGAAGTAAATGATAGCTGTTGTAAGACTGCTTTGTTTGATCCTTTTTCTGTTCATGTTAATGCTCAGTTGCAGTAATTGCCAGATCCTTTTTATTTCCAAAAGAAAGTTGACTTCCAGAATAACCCTTCTGCATTGCTCCAAGTAAAATCAGAGCCAGCAGGCTGCCATAGAGGTTCAACATTCCCTGCTTTGAAATAGAACAAGCATTTGCATGGTATGAGGTGTTAGGTTCTTTCTTTTTTGGCTGCCACAAGATTAAATTCTTCCATTGTTTTCACAAGAGCTAATGAATGATAACCCCAGAGTCATTGCACTCCTGGGCGCCAACCAATGTCAGCGGCCCACCAGTTATCTCATCAAGACCCACTACTCAAAAGCTGCAGACCGATGCCTACAATTCCAGCATGAAAAGCTGCAGCTGCAAATTTCTGGAGGATCAGTTTATACTCATCCCCAGGGAATGCTTGCCTGAACATGCTCTTACATGCAGGAATCTCTTGTCTCTGCCACTGAATCACACCGTTCTCCATTCTCTCTGCAATGACATAATGTCCATGAAGAGTACTTTCCTTTAATTGATGTTGGGCCTGAAACAAGTCTCCCTTGTGTCTTTTCTGTGAATCCATTGGTCCATTGCCAAGAAGAGTATTTTTGCCAACAGATATCAAACCAGTTGATACTGAAGCTTTTGATTAAAATGAACTTAGAATCATCTAGCCATAATAACTAAACAGTTATTTTAGTGGTTATTATGTCTTTATTGTGAGACATCTTATCACAGAGGCAGATTGCATGAAACAAAGTAATTGTATGTTGTGGAGACTGGCGATGATGACTTTAGCTGCCTTCACTAGACAAACCTCTTCTGAGCTGTTGTGTAAAATATGGAGTGAGAGAACATCTCTGTTGTGGCTGAGGCACTCTGAGTGAAGAATTTCTGTCTAGCGTCTTCACTCTTCCCAGCAGTTCTCTCCTCAGTGACTATATCTACTGCAAAAGGATACAGAACATCAAAGTATTTCTTTGTATGATGTTGAAAAATTAGAATAAGGGCAAATCTAGGAGTCTAAGCTCAGTTAAACTTCTCCACTGATCATCATTTTTAAGTCAATTCCCAGTTGCAGTGGAGTTGAAACCTCCTTGCTTCTCAGATTGAAGATTACAGTCAGGACATGAAATTTCCCTAGGGCTGGGGCTTTCAGCTCATTCAGACTCTTGGCTCTGTGGTGCAGGACCTGGAAGCCCAGCAGGGCCCACTTGCAAGGCAATCTGAAGTTTGGCAGCCTCACTGGAGCGCAAACAGTAAGTGAGCATCCCCACACTTCACAAAGCAGTTTGGCAGGAAACTTGGCAGGGATCTCCAGGAAGTTTATAAAAATTGATCCCACTAGGTAAATAATTTTGGTTTCAACAAATCATTTTTTTCTGATAACAATGTACCTACTCGATTATCCTTACATACCTTACCTATGGTTTTCTGAAGCCTTTTTTAAAGTGGTATATCTGCAGAACTGACATCCAGCTCTCCAAATCACACTATTTCAAAGGATCTGTAACTGCAGAATTACACACAGGATCAGATCCCCATCCTGTGGTGACAATATGTTAAAATGTTACAAGTCTGATTGTCTTTCCCCTATACATACATTTTTCAGACTGTTGCATCAGTATATTAATATCCATCAGTGTCTATAACTTCTAGTGAGCATTGCCAAAAATTTAAAAATATAAAGAAATTCTTGTAACCTTATAAGATTGTGGGGTAGGTATTTGGTGTCACAGGGAGTCTTAATACAATGTGATGCCATAAAATTCAACCATTAATCTACTTTAGAGTCACCAACTAAAATAAGACTAGAAAAAAGCACTAAAAGTTCTCCTGAGTGATTCTTTCCTTCAATATATTCTAGTATTTTTTTGAAAATGTTAAAGGTCTTGTTGAACTCTGGATCAAATACAGCAAGAGCTGTACCTTTCTTTCTGAACATTTCAGTTCTCTTTGTTAAATAATGGATCTGAGCAAACTAAACATATCTCATGTGAAATTAGATGTGGTCCCTTATGGTTCATGTTCAGGCAAACCTTAATGGCAGTATAAAGTTAATATTGAAATGAACTTAGATGAGAGTATTTTAATGTATGTATTTATGATTGAGCTGATTTCCTTTGCAGCTAGAGGAAAGAAAATAAGTTCTGCAGTGGTGCTTTTCTTCCATTCCAAGTCTTTATATTCAAATGTCAATATGCAATGTTGCAAGATGGATATTTATAATTACTCTGATTTCATTAGCTAAAAAGCCAGAATTAGATGGTAAAAATTAGATTTTAATGAACAATTTCAACATGAGGAAATTATGAATTGGTGTCTTGAGGATATCATCATGACTTATAAATGAGGCAAATTAGACAAGTCCAATAGGAAAAAAAATGGCAAGGTTGAGAGGAGATTAAAATAACTTCAAACAGAGCAGAGGGGTAGAAGAAGTAGAGAAGAATATGGAATTAGCTTTAAAAACTTAATTCTTGTTTTAATATTGCAAAATGATTCTGAACGGTGTTGGTAGAAATTGGGGAAAAGCCTTCAACAGCAGGCAAACACCAGGCTGGGGAGAATAAAGGTATCCAGCAGAGCAACACATGCTGCTAATCCACCTATCACTGTTTTGAAATCAGTGAGGCCACCTGCCCTGAAAAAAGCATCCATGCAGATTGCATACATAATAACCACTTGTGCTTCAAAATAGGCCCATAGTGGCTTTGCACTTTTGGCCTGTGAATGTGTTGACCCTCATCTGCGAGTGAGTCTGGGCTCAGGCCAGTGAGAAAAAAAAAGAACTGAAATTAACCAAGGTTTTGATGATTAGGGATGAAAGGCAGCTGTTTACAACATACTAAATTAAAAATAAATACAGAAATCTCTTTACCATATACTCTGCAGGTGTAATGTGGCTTACAACCATACTGTGGTGGACATCTGAGTTGGACAGCTCTTGGATGGAGTTTTTATGAACTGAATAGATGAGGCTGAGAAAGAAAGAGGAAGAAAGCAGTGGAATCAAGAAGTGATCTGACTTCTTAAAAGGTCAAACACTTGGAAACAAATCTGAGGTGTCCTGAATCCTAATGCAATATCATCCTGGTATCATCCATTAGCCATGGCCTAAAGCAAATGCTCAGTGTAACTGCATTTTTACTGCAGCCATTTTAAAATGATGGCTCTTGTGGCATACGCATGTATCATTTGTTATATACAGTCATGCAAGTCATGCAGATGACTGTTAATGTTACCCTCTCTCCCCCTCAACTATTAAATAAACTCAGAAATTACAATGACATTAAAAACACTTCGAGCAATTTTATGTGATCATTAAGTCAGAATATTCCACTCTGGAGGCTTCTGCTGTTCAGCAGCCTTAAAATTACTTAGATCAATTAAGTGCATTACATTTTATATGGAATATAGGAATGTGTTTTTTTGCCACTGTGGGGAAATATAAATAATGAAACAAGGAGAATCTCCAGCAAACTCTTTGTAGTCCCATACTGCTTTTCTCACTTCTGAATGTTTTCACTTGGTTGGGCTTCCTTTTTCCTTTCTTGGTGAAATATAGTCATATATCTCTATAATCCAAACATTTTAGCAGTAAGAAAGTCTAAAAGTCTCGCTTACTCTCCCATCCCTTTTTTCTTGAGTGATAGAGAAGAGAAAAAAGCATGTGTAAACCAGGATCTTTTAATGAATTCAAAGTACTTAACCAAATCATCAAAACTAGGAGCCTACTTACTGTGTATCCTGGAGAAGAACTTCCACAGGATGCTCCATTCTACTGTAGATCTGAGGTACCCTCTCAAAACACTCTCTGCATCCACTGGCAGCACAGAGACAATCTGAGAGCCACCTTCATAGGACGGGTCTCTGCTGGGGGTGTTGGTGTCAGGATACGGAACAAAACTACTTTACTATCGATGTTGAAAAAAGTAAAAAGGAGCAGTAGGGGGATCAGGCAGAGAGAGTTGGAGTGATTCATTGAGGCAGGTCACTGCTAGAGCCGGCAATATAACCCACGTCTTTTAGTGGGCAACATCTAAGGGGTAATGCCTCTTTGGAGAGAATGATGTATGACAACATCACAATTCATCATGAAGTGAAGTTGAGACTATATTTATTTGCTTACTATTTATTATATTAATCAGTGTAATATCATTTTTATTGTGATATGTTCATTTATATTTTATTCAGAAAGCGGACTGTTTGCTGTTAATCATAACCTTTGCTACCAGTCGTTACCAATTTAGGAGAATGTTTATAGACTACAGTGTCATCTTGGGATATGACCTTGCAGGAAAGGTCATTAGTCATTAGCTACTACTAATAATTAGTGTCCAGGTAGAACGATTAGCTGGTCAAGTACAATGCAAGAGTGGCTTCAGAGAAAGCATTGCTTTCTGTAAAGTGAAAAGGCTAGATGATAGTTTTCTGGCTTACAAGAAAGCTGATTGAAAGACTGTGTAATTAAATTCGTTGTGTGCTGTGCCTGTCCTGCAGAACATAATAGGACTTACCCCTATTATGTTCTGTCCTGCAGAACATAATAGGACTTACCCAGAAAACAAATCTGATAACCTGGCTCCCAGTGCCATGCTAATTCTCATGCTGTTGTGCAGTCCAGCCACTAAATTATAGTTATGCAGGATTAATTAGTAACATTCTCCATAAAGCTAATATTCAATGTAAATGAGGGGGATTAGCAGGGAGTTATGCAGTGACTTACAAGAAAGGAAACATTTTTAAACAGGGATCTTAGGACATATAAATTAAAAATCAAGGGATTTACTTTCAAATACCAATGGCCCACTGCATCAGGTATGGTTTTGCTTTGCCTTGGCACTGAAATGTGTTTGCAGAGATAGAGTTGTGCTCTGCTAGGTGCAGCTGAACAACGTTAGGTATTTCAGGAGTCATCAGCTTCTACATCATAAAATCCAGAAGGGACCCAAACAGAACTTGTAAGGGATTACTTGTTTAATGTGGAAATTTCAACATGATTGAACTCCATCCTGTTTAAACTTTTTTTAAAAGAATATTTTTAGGAAAGAAAACAAAATCAAGCAAAATCTATAAGCATTTGATGGTAATCTAAAATTGCCCAGTGATACTGTGAAAGCTCTTGTTGCATTATTCTAATGATTAATATCTTCCCTATTAAAAAATGGATATCTTATCACACAGATTGCTTGTTCAACTTTGGATTCTAATCCCTGGGTTTGCTGTAGTTTTATTGGCTTCAGTTTCAATAGTAAACTCGTCCTCCCCACTGAAATCTGTATGAGATGGGATGAAGATACTCCATCTCTTTTATAAACTAACAGATTGAATTCTTTAAATATTTGTCTTTTGGGCATGTTTTTCAGTACTTCACTCATTCCTCTTTTCAGAACAATTGGCGATATCCTTCCTGAATTGCAGACACCACACCTAGACACAATATTCCTGCAGTGATTGCAGCATTATCAAATGCCAAGGAAATACAGCATCTTGATCTCTACTCAGAATCCTCTTGTTTATACTGTAATACACATTTTTCACCAGAGTCTTTTGTTGGCAGCATCATGTTCACTTGATTCAAGAATGCTTATCCTTGTTTCAAATTCACTACAGCAGAATTCTTCTCTTCCCCATTTATGTAGGCTGTAGATATGTCTAGCACTCTTCATTCCTCTTCTATCTCTGCTGGGATACATTAGTTACATACAGATTGATTTCCTTAGGAGGTTAAGGTGCAAGGACCTTTGCAGCAGGAACTGGACTTCTGTGTAGGGTGTACCTACACGGGTGACTCTGCAACTTCATGAATGCCTGATGGCCCGAGAAGTGACTCTAAATACACTTAAGTGAACAGAAAAGGTGTATACTGTTTGTTTGCTTTCTCTTCAGAAAGGTGGAGGAATGTACCACAGATGGCTGAATATTTATATCATTTCTTACATTCTTCCTAAGAATCTGTAAACGGATATCATCTGAGATAGAGAAACATTTACAGTGTTCAGTACAGCAATTCTTATCTTCTTCAGGGGGGAGGAAAAGAAAGAAGAGGAAAGCTAATAGGAGGATATGGTAAATTACAATCCTGTCCCAGATGTAAGCAGAACAAAAAAAACTACAACCGAGAAAGGTGTTGAGGAGTCACGGAAATACACAGAGATCTCTTCAAGTGATACTGCTCACCCTCCTGTATTTTGCTCAAGACTGGGCTTTGACTGCAACCCTGCTCTCTCCAGCTGGCAGAAGCCTGCCCATGGATGCATATGTATTTGTGCATAACACTTGCCACCTGGACACTACACCAGGGCTCGAAACAAAGACCTATAAGGCTGGAAACTTGAGTCTGCCCTAAGACTAAATGTGGCAACTATCAGAGACAGACACTTTCTGTGGCAGCAGCAGAAAGAAGAGCATGGCAACTCCCGCAGACCAAGGACTTACACAGTGCAAGTTTTATTTTATTTATGCTCCCTAGTCCCAGTAGGCCACACAGTTTGGAAGACATAATTCTTCCCTTTGTGAAGAAGGATGGTAGAGGGATCAGAAACAAGACAGAGCCAATAACTTAGTTGACATTGTAATCAGCTTACATTTATCTCCCTCTGTACCCTGCTCTAGCTTTTTTCTGAACTCGTTCAGAGCACTTGCAATCAGAATCTCCAAATATCTCTTTCTCCATGCCAAGGTGTATTTAGCAGTTACATTGCACAGGGTTAGTATATTTTTCCAATGAGAAGAGGTGCTATGAAAGCTTTTATGTTGTTTTCTTTTTTATTTGGTTAATACACTTAGTGTGTGTGAATGTGCGTCTGTGTAATGTTTTGTTAATGTGACATTTACTCTCCTCTCCTTCCAGCCCCTCCTCAAGCATGTCTGCAAATCAATCTGGTTTTGTGCTTAATGCAAGTTATCAATCATCTTTTCATGAGCAAATGGTTTCATATTAAGGGGAAGAAAACATTCTAATGTATTCATTCTATGATTGTTCCTTGGAAAAGATCCAGATTTGCAATAAAGCAGTGATTGGAAATGCACAAAGTATTTTAATATCCTAATTATTTTGATTTAACTTCCTCTAATAGTTTAAATTGATACTGAATTTATTTAGAAGCCATTACAAAGGGATTCCCCCCGCTTCCCGCCAAGTAGTTCAGAAACACATACTGAACTTAAGCTGAAGACAAAATACATTGTTCATATTCCACGTTGCCAATGGTATGAGAAGGGGAAGCTTTTGTATGAGAAAGCCAGGTGGAGGGAAATGAAAAAAAAAAGCAAACAAAGCTGCTATATATACATTCAATTATTATTTAAAAATTCATCTGATTTTTAAAAAAAAAGTTACAATGGCAATTTTCCAGTCTTCAGGAGATGATAATCAGACACCCACTGACTTCCTACATTGCTGGCACTAACACAGATTTGACTATATGAAAAGACCTACTCAAAAATTGCATTTCTCCTTGCCTACTTTTTTTTTTTTTCCCATGTTATCTGCATTTTTACCCTATTGTTACAGTCATGCTTTGCACATTTCACATAAATTTTATCCGAGGTCTTCACAGGAATGTTTTGCTCATGTCCAGGATTTCTTAGCATCTTTTCACTGCCTGGATGGACTGAGAAGACTTTAAGGTGATAATTCTCAGTCCTCCAACAGATATTTCAGAAACCTTAGAAGCCATCCCTAGAAGGCTCATTGCTGCAGTAAAGGTCCACGGGACACTTCCTGCATATGTACTAAGAGCTTTGTAAGGACTTTGTACAAGCATGAAAATGTTATTGCCAGGCTCTTCCTGAGCTGAAGCCAGCAATGTAGACAGAAAGTGTGTCAGTCCTAGGGTCCTAAGTCTTTTCTAGATCTTTCACGGCTCTAGAGATATCAGTAAAAGCTACAGGTAGGACCAGTGGCACGTCGTGCTCCTGGTGCTACTGACACAGTAAGAAGCCATCCTTGGGTTGACGAGCTGATGGCTCCAGGCCTGGATCCCCACAGGGACTTTGGACTACAGCAAGCAAAGCTGCCACTTCTACATTTGGGAGTCTTATTCCAGTAGTGGACTGGCCTGTTCAATCAATTCCTTTTCAATCTCCCTCCAACAAGTTACTACAGCTTTACATCCTTTTGACCCTAACAGAATTAATGCATTACCTTAGCATAAAATCAAAGCAGTGGAAGACTGAAAAAAAAAGTGACTAGGATCTCTACAATAAGTTAAGAATTTATGCCCCATGATCATTTTGAAAATAACTGTAGCTTGACAATAGCTATTGCCTGTAAACGAGCATCCGTGGATACCACATTGCTTATGAAGCAAATTCATGATGAGACAAAAGTTTCCCAAAAGATTTGGCAGAGCCTTGCTCATTAAATTAATTTTGAAGTGGTAATTTGGCACCAATTTTTTAATGCACATTAATTCATGATATAAATTTTGACATGTTCAGATTTTTAAAAAAATTTAAATGGCATTGGAATTTGTTTGAGAAATGTACTCTCTATAAATATACTATAATTAGAATCACCATACTTTAGTGCTTATTTAGTTGCAAGTGGAGATGAGTGTTTCATGTCATGCTATGTCATTTTATAAAGGCATGTGAATGAAGTCCTTGAAACTATTTAACTGTATCATCTTGCCACCTAGCTTTAGGGCAAAAATCCATACTGTTTGCATTAGCTTACATTGACAGTGAATGGTGTGAGTGGAAGAAATAGTGATTTCTGAAAAATAGTCAGGAATGTTCTCTATGCTGAAAGAACAGCCACTTAGAGTTAGCCAATAATAATCATGAGGCACTACTCAAGACTTTTAGAAAGAAATCTACTATTGTTGTATCCTTCCTTTTGAATTACATCTGATTTTAAAGTGATTACTCTGAAGATGGGGAATTTGGGCTCTGGCCTAGGAAGGCTCAAAATCTTGATCCTGAATTATGACCTGGAGAACTCTGGAAATGGGGTATGCACTACCCTTTTTGAAACAGGACCACTCTCCACCCTGAAATGCAAAATTCATGGTGGGGCAAAGAAGAGGAAATCTCACTGTGAAGGCCAGTGCATAACATACACAGCTAGGACATGGGGAATTTGGATATTTTCATCCCTATCTAACAAAATCAGGAAGGAGGGGAATTAGAGGGCAGATCCTCCACATCCTTCATGCATGCACTAATCATCAAGGCAAACAACAGACTGTACTCAGAGAAGTTGGTTTTATGTTTGTATCAGCATTTGCAAGACTTTCTCAGACAGCTCTTCCTGGATCGGCATCTTTCTCAAGGACTTTGCTAGCGTTTAGGCAGCACTAAGCCACTCTGCTTCAGTCCAGGCCATGCTGGCAAGATCTATGGGCCAAATGAATGTGCTCCTGTATATATGCAGTGCTTAAGCATATGCACATACAAAAGACTCTTTTTTTTTTTTTCAGGTTGTCCAGGGGAGCAGCCTGTAAGCTCTGAGGTGCTTGAGCAATACTCAGTAATCACCCATCTGGACTGCAGGCTGGGGTTAAACCACACCTAAAGCCACTTCAAATGGAATATCTGCATTCTGGATTTTGTCATGACTATTCCTTTGCCTCTGAAGGCCAATGGCATCCTCGCCTGTATCAGAAATAGTGTGGCCAGCAGGAGTAGGGAAGTGATCGTGCCCCTGTATTCCAATACTGTGTTCAGTTTTGGGCACCTCACTACAAGAAGGACATTGAGGTGCTGGAGCATGTCCAGAGAAGGGCAACGAGGCTGGTGAAGGGTGTGGAGAACAAGTCTTCTGAGGAGCGGCTGAGGGAACTGGGGTTGTTTAGCCTGGAGAAAAGGAGGCTCAGG
Source organism: Aptenodytes forsteri (assembly GCF_000699145.1). Taxonomy (NCBI): domain Eukaryota; kingdom Metazoa; phylum Chordata; class Aves; order Sphenisciformes; family Spheniscidae; genus Aptenodytes; species Aptenodytes forsteri. The sequence continues at coordinate 14,691,704 of NW_008795129.1, forward strand.
GGAGACCTCATTGCGCTCTACAACTCCCTGAAAGGAGGTTTTAGCGAGGTGGGTGTCGGTCTCTTCTCCCAAGTAACGAGCGACAGGACGAGAGGAAATGGCCTCAAGTTGCGCCAGGGGAGGTTTAGATTGGACGTGAGGAAAAATGTCTTTACTGAAAGAGTGGTGAAACATTGGAAGAGGC
>NW_008795129.1:14691929-14731196 GCF_000699145.1 Aptenodytes forsteri
TGGACATGGTGGTGTTGGGTTGACGGCTGGACTCGATGACCTTAGAGGTCTTTTCCAACCTTAATGATTCTATGATTCTATTCTATGATGCAGTGAAGGGAGCAAAGCATAATTTGCTGATGCAGTGAAAGACAGTGATGGTAGACTCGGCTGATCACAATGCAAAGGCATTTAGTCTAGTGGTGATAACTTAGGGGTTTTTGTACATTTATCTAGCTATCTACCTGTCAGATAAGCAAGTCTATGATTATCTGTATTTGTTTGAACTACTAAGCTGTGGTCTAAGTTTTCTATTGATGCAATCATCTTTTCCCAAGTCACCAAACTTACTGAATCCCTCAAGATGTTTTAACTCACTTTCATAATGCAAAATTTTCCTCCTTGAAATCAGGGAGTTGGAGTGTGCCTTTGTCCCTGTGTTCAGTCCTTTTTAAGATGTGACTAATAACTGCAGTATTTTCCTTTGACTGTTGTAGCAATGCCTCATCCATTCCACATGCTCTTTGAAGTAATCCACCCTCACAAATGAGGTCGTTTCAGCTTTTCTTTTTTAATTCTATTGCCTATCCAAAAATGTTGCTAGATTTAAAAGGTGTCCCATTTTCATCAATAAAGAAGATGGAAGCCACTGGAAAGTGTCTAGCCCCTACAAGATGTGGTCGTGAAGAAAGAGATGCTTTTGAGTATGAATGAATGATTGAGTCAAAATCAGTGATTCAGTGTACAGGAGGGTTTCTTTTTAGATGTACATTTGTAACTAAACATGAGCCTTGTGGTTCTCTCTTTAGCACACCACTTCTGTACTTGGAGCAGTTTCCCTCCTCGGAGAAGCAAGGTTGAAGCTACTCACTGGAGCATCATTTAGAGCATCCCTCCCTCAAAGCAAATGTCAGGTTCTCTAGATGGTAGCAGTCGTCTTTCCCTGTGAAAATGGGATGTGGATCTGTGGTCCTAGAACCATAGCAGATCACAGGAAATGTGTTTCACCAGTTAGTAGTGTAGCTGTACAGTACACACGTACACCCATAAGAGATTTCCAGCTGGAGTTGGTTTTTAGCTCTTTTACACAGCAAACAGTTCTCATTTCTTTCCAAAGAGAGTCCCTGGATGCATGCCTAAAACAAATTTCCAAATGTCTTCATCAGACTATTCCTCCCTCTCTGCTTTGTCTCTGCCCCTCCTTTTCCTTTAATAATAATGGAAACAATTGACATCATAAGATAAACACAACTTAATTTCCTTGTACCTTATAGGAAGAAAATAATGTTGCAAACTACAGAAGTAAATGAATAGTGCATGAACTGCTGCCATCTCTTGGTTATATTCATCACTCCAAGTATTCTGGGCGTATTCACCTAAATCAAGACTATTAGAGCATTTCACAGTGTTATTTTCCCTTTCACCTCACATCCAGCCTTGCAAACACAAAGCAAGACACCATTTAATTTGTTTTCTGATGCTGCTGCTGAAATTGTCAGTCGCAACTATTAAGGTAATGTTTAAAGGTCTTCTATCAATATTTTTTGTGTGCTTAAGCTAAGTCCTTTGTCTTACTTTTCTGGGTTTTAGTTTTTGTTTTATTTTAATCTCTACCTTTGTTAAGCTTCCAAGCATTCAGTTAACTTTATTACATTGGCATTCTGATAATGAAAGGCATGAGGACAAATGAAGGGAAGGGTGGTGGTAGTGAGGAATCACATCTGTCTAAGTGAAACAAAATGAATTTCCAATATAATATTTTTTCCCATGTTTAAAGAATAACACACTAATTTTATGCCTTATCCAGATGTGTGCTCTGATTAGAAACTTGTTGAAGGTAATGGCATAACTCCAGTGCACTTCAAGAGCATTCAGATGATTTCTGTGAAAATCGTCAGGTTCCTATTGAAGTTGTCAGTGGAATGACATTGGTTTCTCCCATCCAATACCATTCACCACAATTGCTGCATGTTTAATCAGTTCCTGATGATTTCAGTAGGACATCAATTGACCTTTTCTAGGTCAATTACAATGTGTGGACAGCTAAAATATCCTGTCTGAGCAGTCATTAGATGCCCTCTAAATGATGATATGGGTGATGAATGGGAACAAAATCCTGGCAATCTCCCAATGACAGCCTCAGAGGCAGGATTTTCGCCTCTTTCTTGCTTTTTCCCAGCCCTACTCCTGTTGATGTCACACTTGCCTTTTAACGCGTTGCTGTAGCCATACCTCACCAGGTCCTATGGCTGTACCACAGCCTACCACTTCAGACAGCAACAGACAAGGATCAGCAATTTATACTGAAAAAACAAACACAGAAGGTCAGAGAGCAACCTAATTAAAGCTCCCCTGAGTTAGGCCAAAGATTACATTAACACCCAGGCTATAATTAGCAGATTCTCTCACTTTGCTGAGTGAGGAGGCTTATCCACAGTCTGTCTGTTGGAGCAGAAGCAATTAGGACACCATCAATGTGACAAGCAGTCACTTGTCGTGCTACTGAAAAGACCTTGTTGAACTGAAGCTCTACAAAAGTTTCTTTATCTGAAAGACCAGAAATTGCTTGGTCTTTCCTCAGCTGGCAAGATACATCCAGTCATGGCTGAAGATCTCTTTCCTATGGGATGTACATGACTCTGCAATTCTCTGCCCAATGACTCTTTTATCTTTCTTTCTGTTGTCATGACTAAATAGTATAATTATATACAAGCTCAGCTAAAAACCCCGGCATTAAGTTTGAAAGGACTTCTAGAAAGGAGCAGTGTCTCCCCATGCAGCAGGTTTTGCTTCACTGGTTTTTATTCATGAGCTCGTTACATGACAACTTACCGCAGCCTGATTTTCCTACTCACTGAAGTGATTAAAGCAGTATCACCCCAGAGACTTCTTGTTTGCCTGTACGTTCCACCGCAACCCTCTCAGCTTCCTCCAAAGCAAAAGGCAGAGGCCTGGTGTGCTGGAAATTTGGCAGGGTGTGGTCTGTTCTCATTTCATAATGGAGCCATTCTGTTTTCTCTCATTCTTTGGCTTGCTGAAATTTCTTCCTGATGACTTGATTAAAATATTTAAAAAAAAAAAAAGGCAGCATGGTAATTCCGATCTAGAAGAGCAAAATATATACCATGAAAAGTGCTATAAAGCAGTGCTTCACCCTCAGAGCCGTTCAGAGACAGGTAAATAAAGTGCTTTGGGCTGGGAGATGAACTGCACTGTTCTGATGAGCGGATACTTGCCGGAGTGAGTATGAGGTATAGGCAATGAAAATGGGTTGAAAAACCACTGTAGAAGTACAAGTAGGACAACCAGTGCTCAGATCCTGTTACTTAAGCAGTTCTTTTCTCATACCTCTTAGTGCACCGTCACCTTCCAGAAGGAAGGATTTCCATGGCTAATTTGTGGAACAACTTATCTGAGTCTGCCTGAGGATGCAGAATTTGTAGTGACTATTGTAGCCTTTTCCTTCCCAATGCCCTGCTCACAAGAGATTACATGACATTGCTCAGAAAGCAGGCAAATGGCCTTCATAAGCAAAAAACCCATTTTTTCTAGCCTATATCTTAATTTTTATTTTTATTTTTTACAAATCCAGGACATTTAAAAAAAGCCCAACCCTAGAAGCAGGTGAATTCACACCAACAGATTCCTTCTGGATGTGAATACTTGAAGTTAAGCTTCCAAATTGCTCTTCCACTGATTTTTTTTTTTTTCCCTACCCTGTCATTAGACTAAATGGAAAAAAATGTTATGCCATTACCATTTGTGTTCAAACTCAGACAAGTCCTGGTGGCTTCCAGACCTCCTCCAGGGACTCAACTTTCCTGCATAGCTGCAGTGGTAGAGAAAAGGGGGAGCACTGTGCTCTTGTTCATTATCAGGTTACTGAATGAGGTTTCTGTCATGAGAACGCTCCAAAGAACCCTGTAGAATACTTTTTATTTTCTCGCATAATCCACTTTCCTCTGAAAGTGAATCTTTATACCAAACAGACACGAGTGCTTTAACTAAGAATAGATTTCTTTCTAAAGGAAATCTCCCACCTCAGCTAGACATCACTAAACTCAAAGCAGGAATTGGACTGAAATTTTCTGGTTTCAGATTTTTTAGTGCTCAAGACTTAATCACTCCATCTTCACTCTGTCCTTGCTAACTGGAAGCAGGAGCAGGCTAAGGGGATACCAGCAAGAGCTGGTACCTCATGCCCTGACTGCCCTGATGGGTAAGTCTGAAATCAGGATGAGCTCAGGTTGCCTACGAAGTCCACCTGCATCCTGTAGGAGCGTCTTTACTAAAAGGCCTTTCTTGAAACAATCCTGGACCATCCTTCCTGGCTGATGTCTTGTGGTATAACCACAATAGGAGTTGGAAGAGTTGGGGAAAACAGAGCACCCATACAGGAGAAAAACAAAACTGTGGGAAACTATCTGCATTTCCCTTTGGCTCCCAGCCCTGCCCGTGTCAGTACATTGATGAAGACCTGACTCCAGTGTGTCCCACAGCAGAATACTGCATCTGCAGGGCTGCACAGGCCCGTCCAGAGGGGCTTCCCAACCCTACTGCCTGCAGCACTGAGTTCCAGAAGAGTCCTCCTATTGTTCAGTATTTTGGAAAAGATCTCAGACTGAGAGCTAAACTGTCTTTGCTGCACTTTAAAATAGCAGGGAACGGTCCGGACAGACTGATGTGCGCCCTGCTGGACCCTCTGTAGCAAACACTGCCGGCTGCTATGAACATCTCAGCAATAGAGAGAGATGGATTTTTCACTGTTGTTGTGCTCTGGTGAATAAAAAACTCAGTGAGGAGAAATAGAGATGTTCCATTCCAGTGAAACCAACATATTCAAAACTAAACTAAAAACTGCAAAAAAAATTGGAGAAAACACCTGGCAGAATTTCCCTCAAATGAGTGTACAGTGTTGTTTCTCTTCTCCCAAAAACCTAATTCTTTGAAAAATTTACTATTCATTGAAAGAGATAACACCAGTTTGGTTCCAGCAGTGACAGAGCATTTGTGAAAAACAAAGACATAGATGTTGCTAAATATGACCTAGGTACATTGACATAATGATGTGAACAGGCTTTAGTGCTTACAGTCTGTGGGTAAATGAAGGACACTGGTTTCCAAGGTGGCCAAGTGCTGAATTCACTTTCAGAAAAATAAATTAAAAACCCATTTAAAAGAATGTTTTGTTTACTTTTTTTTTTCCCTTTCATTGCTGGGAAGAAAACATTTCCCTAGATGATATTATAATAATATTCAAATGCAATTCCCTGAGAAGACTGAGTAATTTCAAATCCTGACTAAGATATTTAATTTGAAATTAGTTAAGTGGTTATTTGGCTGAAAGGGATTTTAAAAACAAGATCTACTTACGAGTCTTCGGGCTAAGGAAATATTCTAGTGAATTTAATTAAGAATGGGATTCTTTACTAACTTCAATCCAGTAGTAACCTGCAGGTTTGTCTTTTGTAATTAATGTGTCTGCTGGTTAATATGATAACCATGACCACGTTTGCAACAACTGAGAACTCTAATCAAACAAACAAAAAAGTTGCTAATAATCATCCTCAGTGTTCACAGAGTTATTTTCTTGGAGGAACCTTCTGGCTGCATTTATACATATTATTGATAGTGATGGTATTACTTATCTCAAAATCTACAAACTGTTAAAATGCTGGTGTTTTAGGATTGAACAAGATTCAGAAGGGGAGGCAGTCTGGCAATCTTTATCAGTAAAATTTTCTGATAAAGGGAACTGGTCTTTTATTTTTCCTCTTTGTTTTAAGTGTCTTCTAAAAGGCTTTAAGATGCCGTTTCAGAAAAAAAATAAAAACGGGAACTGTTTTATGAAAAGATACAGTTTCTGATTTCTCAACAATTTTATCTACACAAACCAACACGGCAGCAGGGGAAAACCTACTCCATGAATGGTTCACTCCAAGATTTTGTTCAAGAAATCAGTGTCTCACAGGTCAGTCTCTCCAGTCCTGTGGCTCTGCAGCGGGGTCTGAAGAAGGATTTTGGCTTTACACTTATTAGTGTTTCTTCTGGGTCTCTTGAGCAAGTGCTTTCCAGAGACAGGCATAGATGCAGCTGGTTAGGGGATTGCAGCTCAGACCAAACAGCTTCACCTCACACATAAGGCCGCAGAAGGAAGGGAAGAAACCTCAGGTCTCTGCTATAGACATGTGGCAGCTTCAGGGGAGCAGGAAGGATTACAGCGTTTTGAATCTCACACTCCCTGGGTGGGACTAGGCAGGCGTGGGAAGTAGGAAAAAGAGTTATTTGTTGTGAAACATCTGGTGTAAATATTCCACATGATGTACAGCATCCATTTCTCTACAGTGCTGAGTCTCATCCACTCACCTGAGGTGACATCAGGCAGGAATTACTTAGAATGGGCAGTCTGTGTAATATCCGCATCTGCTACGGAGGTTAAGGAAGGTTTCCAGCTTCAGCCAAAATGCCAAGAGCAGGACTCTGCACTGAGATTGCCTTAGACTCAGCAGGGACCCTCCGTCTGGAGTGCACTGCACATGCAGAGAGATGGAGACACGCTGCATCCCAGACCCTTCTGGTGTGGAGATAAGGGTTCAGCCCCGCAGTTCAGGATTTCTCTGCAGTGACAGAATAAGGATGTTCCTCCCATGCAGGCAGGGTTAATAATCGAAGGGTTTCTCCCTTGAAGCACTTTGTAACACTACATTTAAATGTGCTGCATGCATTAGTCATCTTTTTGCAGCAAGAGCGGAGGCAGCTGTCAGTCCAATTAGCGTTGCAGAGCTCTACCCTCCAGCTGCCTCTGGGGGGCACGATAAGGAATGACATGGGACAAGCGGCCCATGCTTTTGGGCTGGAGAGCAATTATTTGCCAGGGTAGCTGCACTCCCAGAAACACCACCATATCCCACTTGGTCTAGGGAAGGCTGGAGGAGGATGTTGTTACAAAAAGGGAGGGGTTTTTCTTGCATCTATGTTGTACCGAAGGCAGGCAATCATGACTCTCCTCTCACCAGCTTTCCTGCATTCCTTCTCTTGCACCTTTGTCTCTCAGGGCTTCTCCATAAAAGATTATAAAAACTATAAAACTTTGGGATTGTATCTTATTTTCTCTGCAGTTTGGTGGATACAGTACCTCACATGTCAGACTAATGATTCTGGTTGGGATCATTCTATACAATTAATTCAAATATGAAGCACAATATAAGCAATATCCTGGCTACTGTTAGTAATACTTGTGTCCACAATGGCTGGATGTGCTACGGCCTCAGAGAAGTTGAAGAAATCCAACAGTTGTCTGACTCCTACCCTGCTTACACATGGCTGGGCTGTTACAGCATGGTGGGAGGTCATTATACAAATCCACGCATGACCCTGCTCTCTAAGCACTTAGAGTCAAGGTTAGATATTTGACTGGATGTATTTTAGTCATGCTACTCTCTCTAAAGAAAACAGAACATAAATTAGCACAAACTTCAAATCTCTCTAACTTATCCCAGCAGAAGGCAAGCCTTTGCACAGACAGAACAGCATGAAGCTACTGCCCTAGGCTGGTCTCCTACAGGTACCTCTGTACCTCCTAGGACTCAAGTCATTAATCCTATATTGAGTTGGGCTGTTCAGATGTTTGGCTTATTTAGATGTTGGACTGTCCATCTCATTTAGAGCTCTCATACACATTACTGTTTGTTTTTTTTTTGATGTAGAGAAGGTCTGGTTAAGGTTCACTTGTCAAAATGACCCAAGATTACAATGTGAGGCTCAGTCTGCAATACAGAGGTGAGAAAACTTGTTCCCTTACTTTGTTCATTTTATCCAGTTACAACGTCACCTCTACTGCCTATGTGCATACAGCACCTAGCACTGGGGTGGCTGTAGCACAATGCAAACAACAAGGAAGACATCTTGAATTCTCACATTGAGAAATACATAACAACACAGATTTCCTCTAGGTCCCGCTTTCAGCACAGTGAAGAGTAACAGATAGCCATATTCTCCAGTAGGAAATAAGGGAAAAGAAAAAGCTAAAGTTAAAACTCCAGATGAAATGTGTCTCTTAGGCTGATGACTTGGTACATAATAGCACTTTGATCTTATCAATCAGAAAATAATTTGACTTCAGCCTTTTCTTTTGTGTATTATGGCCAGGATCATACCAACACTCTAATCTAAAAGGATCTGTTCTAGCTCAAGTATTATTTATTCACATGCTTTACTATTCTGTTTCATGGAGAAATGCAAGGACAGCATCTCATTAACTGAAGGAAAATAAAGTTTTCTTTTTTAACGTCATGAACATGGTAGCTCTGCAGCCAGGGGTAATGTTCAAAACACTGAATGTACCTAGAGATATAATGTGACAAGGAAACTTTCCATGCATTCAATGAGATATGACAGCACACAGATAAAATACTAATCCCTTGTTATCAGCTCTAGGTACCAGACTAAATTCAATTGTCAGAAATTCTCAGCAGAAGTTGACAGGACAAAGACAGGTTTCATTTAGGGTCACTGGAAATTCCTGCTTCATTTGCATAAGCATTTCAGCCAGTGCTTTAAGAGTCTCGCTTTCCAGCAAAAGTTTAAGCAATTAAATGTAGCCACATGTTAACAGCAAGCAATTGTTTGAGGTCCAGATCCTCAAAAGTATTTAAACACCAACACCTACTGATTTCCAGGAAAGGCAATCCAGCATCTTAGCCTAAATGTGCTGCTAGGTGAAGAAGTATAAATCCCTCTGAAGCCAATATGTCTGTCCTATCCATATGTCTGTGTTCTGGCAGTTAGGATGACGGTAGAGAATCAACAACAAATTAGGAAAATATTTTATTTGAGTTTTTAACCATATTTTTACTCCCTGCTCTTTCTGACAAAGGATAATGAACTTTTTTTATTCTCTCAAGGTATGATAATATCCTCAGAGAAATTTCATATTGGATTTTACAAGTATTTGGTATATTCTTTGTTTATTGTCTCGGTGTTCAGCGGTTAGCAGTGCATCGCTCTGTTGTTATACAAACCAGAAAACAACAACTACAAATAACAATCAGTCTCTGCCTCAGGACACACAAGCTGAAGAGAACGATCTGAAAATGCTTTGGAGATGCTTGCCAAAACCAGACTTACTGTTTATGGCTAGAACAGATGCCTGCTAATTCAGGTGGGCACTTAAAATATAAAAGCAGATTAAGTCTACACACACGTCTCTGAATCACCTGCACTATGGCCATGGTTGCACCAGCCCTTCGTTAAGCCTGAATGAAAGGTGAAGAAAGGCTGCAGTGTCCGCTTTAACATTTTAAGCTGGTAATTGTAATTATACTGGGATTTGCCGAGGATGTGAAAACTACACACTCCTCCAACAAGCAAACTCATCATTCCTGGACTTGACATGCAATAGCACGGCCTTGGTTGTTGACGATGCCCGAATCCCAGATCTTTGACTATTTATGTGCGTATATAAATGCTTATGCCAGGGGTACAAAAAAGGCTAGAGAACTGAACCAGGAGCCAGTTACAAGAGGCAGAACAATCTGGTGGTTGCATCCTGACTTGAAAAGCAGAGAAGCTATGTTTTCTTTCTTTTTCTCAGCAACATGCATCCACTGTCATCTGGCAAGCTGACAGAAACTTCCTATGCTTCATTTTCTTCACATGTAAAACCTGATTAATCAGTAATGTGAATAATTTAAACTTTCCTTCATCAGTGTTGGCAAAAGGGTAGTCAAAAAAGACATTTTAAAGGAACCTTTAACAGTGAGTGTGTATGGGGAGGAACAACCATGAGCAGGGAACGGAGCTGGAGTTCCAGGGAGCTGCTCAGAGCTCTGCCATTAACTGTTTGGAAACCAGAAAAACAGCATTGCACCTCTGCATCCCTCAGCTTCCCCATCCGTAAAACGGAGATAATAATAGAATCAAGCTTCACTTTATAAAGCACTTTGACTGAGGGCTGAGAAGGTTACCTTCATATTAGCATCTTGCTTCTAGGAACTATATTTCTAGAAGCATACTATTACCACCCTCTCCCACTTCTGCTGAACACCCCTTTCTTTTTGAAGTTATTATCTTCCTACCGTTTTTATGTCATTAGTGATCCCAGTCAAGGACAGAGAGCTAAAATGAGCAACAAAAACAATGACCTTCATTTAGAGACATAATCTGTTTAATAAATATGACTGTAAAAGCAATAAACAATAGCAATTATACATTACACTACATTGTATTTAACGAAAGGGAAAAAGAAGATGAAAAAGTACATCAGAAAAAGTAATTTTAAAATTAGAAATAGTTCCAACACTATAAGAAAACTTTTTGATCGGCTTACTATAAAAATAAGTTGGCTAATGTTGGACTTCAGTGGGGAATATTATACAGTCGCTGCCAAAACTTTCCCATCTTTCTTAAAGCTGTAGTTGCAAAGACAATAGCAAAGCCATACAAACTGCTGTGGTCCTACCTGTCTTCAGAGAAACTACAGAAAGAGGCAGAGGACTCTCTACTGTGATTATCCTTTAACTACTACGGGTCTAATATTCTTACACTTGGTATCACTTTTTTTCTTTGCCAGTAAGTAGGTTGATTTGGGCTCATGCCCAATTTGTGACAGAGAAATTCAAACCCACCACCACCACCAAACCCCCGCCCCAGGACTCTGGGCAATGCCAACAACGCTGCTTTCTCCTGTTTTTGACTCAGGTTGCCATGTACTATGTCTATTGAACAAAACCCACTCATGTCAGGAATCAGGGTGCCTCCTAAGTGTGCTACACTGATTATGAACAGGCCTCTATTTGCCTTCACCTAACATAGTTAAGTAAGTGTACATTGGTTACTGTCTTTCTCTCTTTCCACTTCAAACCAAAATCCTGGTGCTAGGTTTACCTGAGTTGGGTTGGAAACCAACAGCTGTGATGACCACGGGTTAGGCTTCAGCCAGCTATCCAGTGTCTTGGGAAGACTTGTTCAAGGTATGCTAAGCCTACTTTCCTGCTGTTCCCTTGCATAGTCTACGTGAACATGTCCTGCAGCCTCATTTCTAGTTGCAGTGTAAGATAGAAGCTTACGTTATTGGTAAGAAATTAAATCTTGTACAAGAGTGGCCCTGTGGTGCTGGGGCTCAAAATGCATGGCAACAATCTCAGGCCAAATCCTCCTTTATTCTCCCTGCTCTGCCCAGAGTGGCAGGAGTTTGCAGATCTGCAACCAAGGGAGGTTGCTAAGAAGGCCATAGAAAACTGCGCATAGACCTTTCCCTGCTCCCTATTCTATGGACAAGGTGTCTTTCAAAAAACTGACAGGCCTTGGGGTGACTCCCAGAAGGCAGAGATCTCCTGGGACTTCCCCAGACAAATCCAAACATGAGCACTAAATGCAGCTGAAGGTGTTACTTGGGCTTTCTCTTAGCCAAAATCGAAGTTGTAAGGCTGGTACAAAGTACAGTGTAAGTTCATGCTGGCAAGAACCTCCTACTCCTACAAGTGCAGTATGGACAGATCTCCCTGCCTGTAATGCATGCTAGTTCTGTTCCATTCAAGGTTAGGAGGCAAAAAGTTATATTTCAACAGTGCTATCAGTGGGATGCCTTGGTGTAAGTAGGCTAAAAAAGCTGTTTAAGAAAGAGCCTGGCCTTGCAGTTGGGATCACCCACACTCGCACTCAGCTTCCTTGCAGCTGTGGGGCACAGGCAGCAGCTGCAGCTAGAGGAACAAAGGGCAGAGTCCAAACAAAGACATAAACCAGACTGACCAAGAATATTTTCAGTGCCTTTAAACTCCAGTGTGATTTTTTGTGTGTCCTATGAAAGTCTGCTGGGGCAGCTAGCCCTCCCGCAGCCCAGTGCTAAAAGAACAATTAAATCTAAAGCCAAGAACCTTAAATGCCCCCTCCCACCTCCCCCAGCCCTTCTCCCCCCACATCCCAGCCCACCCCTCTCCCTAAAGAAGAGACCCCCATGCATATTCTTGGCCTATATCATTATGAATTTTCTACAAATTAGAGACAGATCAGAAAAAAGAGAGAGTGGAGGGGTGAGGGGAAGGGCCGCAGGAATGAATAGTGGTACCAGTTCCTTTCCCCCCACCCCCCCCTAAAATTGAACACCTGTACAATGCAGTTCCACTATGGTCTCAGTATAATGTCCACATGCACAGGCTTAAAGCTAAAAACCCTTTGTCATCTGAAGAATTAAAAAGTCCAAATGCAGTGAGCTCTCCTCTTTTTTTAGATATAGATATCTATCGGTGTCCTCAATTCAACCATTTACATAGGTAGGGATTTCTTTTGTGCTCTGGGGCTCAGCAGCTGTGGAAATACTTCCTGTGGGAAAGAAAGAACAAAATAAAAGAGTCAGTAAATAACAAGTGCGTTTAACCAAGGAAGATGTTTGAAGGTATCACCTTGCTGGCCTTTGGGATTCAACTGTTCCAGACTGACACGTTCTTCCCAGAAATGTTTTCTTGTCATTCAAAACACTGAAGGTGATGTCCTGTTCTTTTGCTAATGAAGATGATTCACCCGTGTTGAACAGAAGAGGGAGAGGCCAGAGCAGAGGGGTGGAGGGAAGGAGGGGTTGAGGTCCTCAGAGGAAATGTGTAACTCATTTGCAATAATAAGGTGCTGGAGATTTCATAAATAACCTTAAGCTTTGCATTTGCAAAAGAAGAGCCTAAACCACTCACAATCAGAAAATAGGAACTGTGGTTTTTTGCTGCCAGAGTTTGGAGAGAAAATTAGATGATCCAGGGACATTCATTCAGATTCCTCCAAGGAAGGATCCCTGAATGTTAGTCAAAGGGGTTGAAAAAAACTGGCTTCTGAACAAGCATACAAAAGAGAAACACCCAATTACAGTCTTGCTTTGTTTCCCAAAAGAAAGAAAACTCATTAAAAAAGAAATTGCTGATTTCCAGAAACAGATGAGGTGGTTGTATAGGAGAGTGAAGAGCCTTTGCACTTTCTATTCTGTTCACACCTAGGTCCAGACCTTCTCATTTTGTCAATGAGCTCTGATTCAGTTTCCTCATTCGTCTTACTGACAGGATGGAAAAACACTCTTAGGAAGTTTGTTGAACTGATTCCTTTTATAGAGAATTGAGTCTATATATCCCACACATTTACCTTTTGTGCTTGCTAGTGCAGTTACAGGTGCAAACCAAGGAGTTATAAAAGGCCAATTTCTGGTTCAATACAGTGTCCAGTAGCACAGCTGAGAAACACACAAAACACTGGCTATTGTAGAAAGCCAGAAATGCTATAGTTGCACCAAATGAAAACCTACCCCCAAAATTGGCTTTTGACCACTCTTATCCGAGAGGCTTCAAGGGTTTAGTTTCCAGCACCAGCAAGAGCAATTTTGAAGGTACCTTGAATAGAGCTAGCAGGTGACTGAGTCTTGCCGCTTCAAGTCTGAATGACCTGTGAAAACATGTTTCCCTACCCCGGAACAGCATGAACCACGGTCATTACATTCTTTTAGAAAGGGGAAGCTCAAAGCCCACCTAACTCTAGAAAGAGAGTTCCTGACCTGAAATTGGGTGTTTCTCCCTTAGCATCTTGCATCAATTTTGCCTTGGAGGCTTGTAGGGGAAAAAGAAAAAAAAAAACAAACGAAAAAAAGAATTGTTAAAGTTTGGGGCTCCGGGTCTTGGCTTGAAACCTCTTGGTGATCCACAAGCCTTTTGGAATTTGGAAGTCCAGACTACCTTGGTTGCATTTCCTTTCCTTGGGTTCTGGACTGTGGCCTGGGGTTGCTCTGTATGGGGAACACCACATGGGAAGGTTGGTCCCCTCACTCCATCCTGTGTTCTGCTAAGCAGGGATGTCCAGGTCTGTTAAAGTTTAGGACCCACCGCTCCGGGTCTTGGCTTGAAACCTCTTGGTGATCCACAAGCCTTTTGGAAGTCCTCTGTCCAGACTACCTTGGTTGCATTTCCTTTCCTTGGGTTCTGGACTGTGGCCTGGGGTTGCTCTGTATGGGGAACACCACATGGGAAGGTTGGTCCCCTCACTCCATCCTGTGTTCTGCTAAGCAGGGATGTCCAGGTCTGCTGATGAATAGCTGCTTAAAAGCTTTTAATAGCTACCAGATCTCTCCTTAGTTACCAGGTGAGGAGAGATCAGTATTGATTGCAGTGGGGCTTCCAGCTTAGACATCAGTTTCATCAAGAGACTTTCTTCTTTTTTCTCCCAGGTTGTTTCACAGGGCACAATCTTAGCACATCACATTCCCTCCTTTAATTGCCCTTCCCCTTGCTCCCTCTCTGCAGTAGCTATGACTCCAAGCCTGCTTTAGCAAACACTCAGGTGGGATCTAAGGTTTGGTTACGCTGAAGAAATTGTGCAAATAAGGGATCTCAGTTATGACTATGCTTCACTCCTGTCTAAGTCAAAACAGCTATAAACTGTAATTCCTCTAAAATAGGTCCATGTCCTTATTTGCAGGAGTCCTGTACCGTACCTCTGGCCTGGGCCTGCAGAATTGTCACCTCACAAGTGAAGCTGAGCAATGCCCGAGCAATGCTGGCTTTAGCAGAACATGTCCCCAGGCTGAAACCTCCCTGCTCCGTCCCAACACTTTTGCTGTAGTCAGGGTAACAGAAAACATATAAGCATGAGCAAATGTGTGACTGATCCCAGTATGCCCACTTCAAGTCTATTTGCTTTAGGTCCTGTGAAAGCCTGCTTTGCAAATTTTCAACCACAGAGGCCTGTGGGAGGAATCAGCCTGAGGGCAAACCCAGCTGTCCAGTGCTGAGATCCCAGGTTTTGCTCGATTTCCGTGGGAATCAGCCAGGCTAGCATTGCTGCTGGCAGCAAGGTCTGGCATAGCACAAAGGCCACAGCAGTCAAAACATCAAAAAATATTTAGCTTTTAGATCTGACTTACCGAATCACCTGCTCACCTCCATGTTCCAGGTGAGGGTGGCTGAAGTTCTCCTGGATGTGGGGTTTAGCCCCACAACTATATCAGCCCCAGCAAAATAAATTAAATTGCCTTATAGCGCAAGTTAAGTGCTGGCAGGATTTTTGAGAAGGGGAGGGGATCTACATAGAGCAACTAGGAGAGAGAAAAAGCCTAAAGTTGTTCCCCTCCCTTTTATCACATGGCAGTGAGGGAGAGGGAAGAGTTAGCAAGGTTTCCTCTAGCAAAACTAATGCTGCAGCAGAAGAGGATGGGAGGAGGAATGTTCAGGAATATGGGAAGGGGGGAGGCTGAGAAAAGGGTTAGCCAATTATAAGTCAGAGTCTGACCAGCTGCGGGATGCTGCAAGTTATTTACCTATGGGCTGGACTTCCAACTTCTCATCTACTAGTTGCTCAGGGCTCATCAGCTCACTTTGAGGGACATTAGGTATGCTTTCCCTCTGACTGACTGGACTGACCATCTCTTGATCTTTTTCATTCTGCATCTGTGCATACACATTAAGGCCAGGAATCTTCCTAAAACATTAACAGAAACCATCATTGTGGGGTACTCTGGCAGATGATGTAGTATCAGCTTTTACAAACTGAGAAACAAATCACTGTGAAAAAGAAAAACCAGCAAAACAAAACCCAAACACCTCAGTGAAATGCAGCAATGAGGAGAAGGAAATGGCTCAGGGAGGGTCATACCTTTTGAACTTGTAGATTACAAACACGGCTAGTCCCACAAAAACGACAGAGAGGAGCATCAGCATAGCTGAACCACTGTGACTGGGAGTGAGGTCCACCAGGGGAGCTGCAAAGAGAGGGTAAGAAGGTTAGAGCCACCCCCAGCCTGGAGTGAAAATTGCTCCCTCCAGAAACATAGTTCATTCTCCCCTTATTGCACTTGTAGCAGGCCTCATCTGTCCACATGTCTCCAGGGCTTCTCTCCCATTCTAATCCACCTGGGAAGAAACCTGGGTTCAGACCACTTGTGGTGCTCAACCTACCCCTTGATGTGAAGTCCCATAGCTTTCTCCTTAGAAGCCTCTCTTCTCTGGCCTATTAGAGGACTGCCTGAAACATACTTTCTCATGTTGCAGACAATTACCTAAGGTAGTTGCAAATGAGGTCACTTGGGTACCAAAACTGGCATTTTCTGGACGATCCTGCAGCCACCCACGGGCTAACTTGTCATGTTGACTTTCTATTTTGCTTAGAGCTAGTTTGGGTAGCTCCCCATGCATAGTGAATAATGAGTAACAGGCTCCTCAGTTTTACTGAAGCAACGATGCTCACCAAGTGTATTGTTCTCTGCTCAGTCCTGTTCCTTCCTCACCAGAAGGGCAGCGCCCTTCACAGACACTGCCTCAGCATCCATGCCTCATCATGGCAAGTTCTTTTCACACGTCTGACAGTTTCAGTTTCTTCCTTTCTACCTGTCCCACCTTTCTGAAAATGTTCTACTCTCTTTCCCCTGGTGCCCTGCTCTCTCTCCCACAAGTCTTCCATGCAAGAGAGTGCACAGGTTCAAGAAAAAAACCCCACCAAAACCAACCCTAATCAAACAAAAAGTCTCTCTGTGCTTCTCCTCAGAGTTTTGCTCACCACCTTTTCATAGCCCCTTGCAAAATAAGGCCACACAAAACAGCCAGAAGCGTGGCTTTCCCAGAAATACAAAGTAAATTGTATTAAATAGAGAGTTTCCATCACTCATATAAACACACACAAACAGAAAGGCATCTAGCATCCAAAAAGGGACACACATAGGTCCAGTAGTCTCAGTTGTTCATGCAGACACTAATAAAACATACTCTAGACAGACATGCAGCTGTAGCTGTGCCATTACACAGAGCTAACGCACACAGCAGACACATCCTTACTGCCTGTCTCTATCTGGCATTACACACAGAACAAGGCATTGTGGAAGTTGTGGAAGTTAACTTGAACCGCTGTCATACACATCCTCTTTCTCTTGCCCCTCTTCACATGCACTGAACAGACCCATCCTAAACCAGAGCCAGAAGACACAAGAAAACATGCACACGCAAGCAAATACTTACTCAGGCACACACATCACATGCACACATGTTTTCAGCTGTCATACCCAGCCTGATAAAGCCAAAATTTACAAAGAGAAGTGAAAAAACTTCTCCTTCCCACATCAAGCAGGCTATCCTCAGGAAGGTGAGGCACTGGGATGAAATGATCCATTATTATGAATTCCTCACACATTTCCAGTCTGTCCGCTTTGTGTCTGTATTTTGTGGGTCTCTGCAGTTCTGTGGGATGACAAAATGGCTCTCCGACTGATTCAGGCTCAGCATCACTCAATGGTCTTGTTATAATGCTGCAGTGAGAGTCTGGTAATAAACAGCTATTTAACTGCTTTGCAAGGAATATTGGCATATCTTACTCTGCCTCAGAGTTGAGGTTGTTGTCTGTTAGGTTGGGGACATTATTTTATTTTTTCTTTCATGAGAAGAAGGAATGAACATCATGAATGGATTGCAATCTGTTGTCCATAATTGCCGTAAATTAATCCTTCCTCCAGTGTGGCCTGAACAAAGACGATGGGGGCGTGAAATGTGCTGAGCCTAACGCCTGTCATTCTTCTGTGCTCCAGGGAATGCACATGCTCACATAAAACACACACACACAGAGGCTCATTTCTACAGGTTCTGCTTGAATATCCACATGAAGCTAGTTTAGACACCTGCACTTTTGTTCCCTGCAGCTCCTCTGCTGCAGAAATTTCTGCTGTGCATGAAGAGGCACACACACAGGGAGGAACATACATGTGCACTGAGGCATGGGAACATAAATGTAGGCATACATATACATACGTGTGTGCTTACACAAACACATGCTGAGCTTTGTGGTTCAGTCAACTACAGCCCATAGCTGCCTGGAGTCCAACACAGAGTCATAGTGAAAAGACTGAGAAAGAAGGGATACCATAGACCAGAGCAGCACCTCTGGACCATGTGCATCCTCCTGGATTGTGTTTTCTAGGGACTGCTTCTGGTGCTGGCTTGTGTTCCAGGTTTCCCTGCTCTATTTTATTTAATTTTTTATAAAAGCTTGGATTTCAAAAGGACAATTCTTCTTCCTTGACAACCAAAACAATAGTTTTCAACAGCAAAGTAAATCTCTCTTTTGGCGTTTTGTCAAATTCTAAACTATTCCCAAGTTTTGATGTCATGAAATTGGGCCCTTTATTTAGACAGGGAACTGAGTTATGACCTCTGCAGCTTGGTAAGGAGCCATATTCCCTCAAAGACCTCACAGTGGCTGCTCTCTGGGCTTTTTAATATCTAGTTTGGCAGTCCAGGCTCATTTTGCATTCTTACTGAATCATATTTCTGCAAGAGACAAAATCCTGTAGTGTTCCTATAGGACATTGTGAAGCCAGTTACAGCAATCACTCACATCTCACCAGCGGCTTCGAAGAGAAGTACAACAAAGTCTACCTTGCAGGACAAATGAGTGCTCGCATCTATTATGGACAAAAAGTACTCATTCCTGGTGTGTGCACAAAAACAAATAAAAATGTGCATTTTTGGCGAGCACAAAGATCATGTATTTACACAGCATGTCTGAGCCAAGCACCCTCTGCTTCAGCCTGAGCTAGCAAGAAACAGGCCAGCACGTGCCCGGAGGCCATACCGTTATTTAGCTTGGCAGTATGCCACACTGATAGACCCTGCCTTTTGGTTTACGCAGGGCAGCAGACAAGGTTTAGTAGCCCAGAAAAGTGCTACAGTACCTCCACTATCTGGCTTCGGGACTGGAGCTACCCAGCTTTTAGCCAGCTCTGAGCATGGATGAAGTACCTGTGGACTCTGTGCACTCCCTCATGCAGAGGTGCCCAGAATTCCTCTCCAAGAAGCTGCAGGAGGCTCCTCTGTACAGCACAAAACTTGGATTCAGGTTCATCTTGTATTAAAGGCACGGCTGGAGATGTGATTTTAAGTGCCATCTGTTTCCACTACATGAAATCAGGAATGTTCCTTCAGTAGCAAGAGGTAAAGACGAGCCTTTCCCAGGAATATCTAATGTGATTCTAACTATAATTTATTAGAAAAGGCCTACAGGATATTCAGGGCCAGTGGAGTAATTTCTGAAAGTTCATTTGGGATTTGATCTTGACTTTAATGAACACTGACCAAAATGGAAAACAGCCATGTGCATTGGCAGAGTAAATGCACAGAAACAAATTTCAAAAACTATGAGCAATTGCAGGCAACTCCACGTTTTAAGCTCACATTAAGATGCTTTCAGATAGCCTTCTTTTCTGACATGGGCACTGAGCATTTTCTGAAAGTACATACAGTATCACTGGTCATTGTTGAAAATTCAGGCCAAGGATTGCTTCCCTTATAACAACTATTATGCAAAATGTATATTAATTTAAATCTTAAATGTAAAGTCATGCAATTCTTCTGTGTCATATGTCTATTACTCTTTTTTTTTTTTACAATCTACAGAAGAAAAAAAAGTCAAATTTAAACTGACTTCCCAAGCTGTTGTATTTTTTTTTTCTGTAGAGATTAATCAGCTGTGCTGCATCTCTGCTTTTTTATGCTTTTGGTACTAACATGTCTAAAAGTAAGCATCTGATCATCTGTTCCATAGCTAATGGAAAGCAGAAACATGCAGCAATATTCTCAGGGCAGATATTAGCAAATTCTGCTTAGGAAAAATGAAATATTGCAAACACTAGGGTTTTCTTCTGGGGGGATTTAAATGCAGTTGCGTTACACCCTTTCTTAACAGTCTCTTTCTCCTTCTGTTTATGGACAAGGCAACACATGGACTGACACCAGCTTAGGCAGACCAGTTCGTACCATAAAAAGCTGGTACAAGTGAACTGAGGCTTTTTGTTTGCAAGCTAGCAAAAGATGCTGATACCAACTGATCAGAATTATCAGCATCTCCTGGAGAAAGGAATTCCTAAGAATCCTGAGCGTGGATTTGTCCATCCATCTCTTGTAACAGTTAAATAGGGCCTGTGCTGCGAAATGAGGGTTTAGCATGCAGAATACACAGAGATGCATATAATTAACTATCAGGACTTTGGAGATGGTTCATTTTGAGATAGGATTAGTTAAAGTCCAAACTGCCTAATCTGTGTGTGTGCATATGTAAATTGATTCTAGTCTTTCAGACAGCTGAACAACTTCTGAACTGTACTTAGTTGCTTTGAATGTTCGTTGACTCTAGAATATCTGAATATATCCAATGCTAGCTAGTAACCTTTGCACTGTGTGATCCAGGCTGAATATGCCATGGTGCTGCTTAGCTGTTGAATATTTCAGAGACAGCCAAGAAGTATACGTTTCTACTGCTAGTTATAAGGCATTTCCAACAACAGCAGCAAATTCTTGCACATAAGTAAACAAAAGGATAAGCTGTAAATGCAAATGCCACCATATCTTTTTGGCATGATAAAGAAAGGGGAGGTGGAGTAGGCATTTTAATGTCTGCCCATATCCTGAGTTGTTATTGTGACATAAAAATAAGAAGTGTTTAAAACACAGCTGATAGCACACTACTATCATCAAGGAATATACTGCTTGCTGTGCTACAGAGCAACAGAGACAGTGTACACAGAAAGAGGATACTGACCTGCTGTTAAATGGGCAGCATGGACAAGGATTCGAACCCCTGGCTTCAACTCAAAATGGACCAGGTTTTGGTTCAGTTTCTGGATCAGTGTTTCTGAAATCTGGAAAAAAGGAGAAAATAAGAAATGCATTTGTTTCTTGATCATTGGTTTAGATTGCCAATAGGTGGGTAGGAAATGGAGCTGCATGCAAAGCAAAGATTTTGCAGAGGCACCAGACTTTCCGAGCACAATTTCATCTCACCTTATAAAGAGAGGGTTTGTGGCAGCTGAACACTTCTGCCATTACTATGTCCAGAGTGGTTTGTGTATAGTTAGCAATGACTGATATCAACAAGTTGCCCTGTCACACCTCTCTAGGAGCAGTCCAGCAGCAAACGGGAATTGAGCCCCAAAGGAACATTACACCCATGTGTGTAAGTGTCTGCAGGACCAGCCAGCAACAGCACATCAGTGAACTCCGTTTACTACTTAAGCAAAGAGAAGCATTTCAATTGTTAACACTCATTCACGCATAACAAATAACTTCTTGCTCATTGAGTGGCCAGCTCTATGATCTTAGAGCATGTTCATAACGTGATATACCTGAATCAAAATGAATAGTTTAAGTCCTTACCCCAGCTTGCACTGAAATTTCAAGTCCTAAGGCCAAATTTCATTTTATCCAGCTCTGATTTTCAAGCCAGCTGCTCCCTGATTCTTAAGTATGTACCAGAACCAGCTCGAACCTGAAAGTGTTTACTGACTACAGAGAGTGGCTTAAACAAAGTGCATGTTCCATCTATTCTTATGGGTTACATACAGAGGGAGCATGCTTTTATATTCTCTCTTTCATGAGAGAGACATTCCACAGAGCTTTTAGATCACTAGATTATGTTGCCATAAGTCTGATGACAACAATAGAGCTCTAACAGAAATGAAACAGGCTATTCCTCCTTAAAGGACACAACAGAAAAGATGAGCATTTGCTGAGATGAGACCCCATAAAATCTGTATTTGTACAGTAAAGAAGCCAAGCTTTGGTCCAATCTGTTGGTAAACATTCCTTTTTTGAGTCAGTTTGTCACAATATGCACAGAGCCACTTTCTCCATATCACTCTTAATTATATCCAAGAAGTTCCAGGCATGTTGCCATTAAAAGCAAAAATCCAGATAGATTAATCAAGGAATGGAAGTCTATAGACATGGTGTTGATAGCTCGTTGTGTCTTTTGTATGTTCATTCGCTAGATTTTTCATGTATTTCACATTTTCTTACAGCAGTGAGCAATTTTCCAACTGAACATAGCCACTGTTCCGCATGTTGGTTTATTAGGGAGAGGTGGTTGGAAAACTGCAAAAAACCACCCCCACCCCACAACCCTTAATATGCAGTTGCTGAGAACCTTGTGTTTTTATAGCCATACCAAGATCAAGAGGAACCGTATTCTAGTGCTCACCACTTAATTTAATTTGTTTTAAATAAACCCGTATTCCTTCTTGAAGATTAATGAAAAATTGTCAGAAAAAAGAACATTCCAATAATTTTTACACCATCTTTTTCATGTTCTTCATTTTTGTCTGGTTGAGTTATTTCAGTAAATGCTACCCAGATATGATTAGATGTTCCTTGGCTATCATTCATCACAGTATGAGATTTATCTGCCTCTTTTATTTTTTTAACATTCTTAATGGTTCTTTCAATACTCTTGGCTTGTACATTTCTGGCTGCTGATCACTTGAATAGGTGCCTTTGGTCCAGTATCAATTTGGCAATAACTCTCACAGGCATTTTATTTGTATTTTTAATATATCTCTTTAAAGTTTACAATTTTTTCATGGGTGCCAGAATGAGCAGTAAATATATTTCTTCCAATAGCAAGAAAAAATACCACCTGCTTACAAAGAGCCATCTGCTGAGCTCAGAGCAGCAGGGATAGTGACAAAGATGTGCAGTACATGAAGAAAGCCTGGGAAGCAAATTATATCCCTCTTTAAGAATTTGAGCATATTAATAACCAAGATTGATGGCTATAAAGAGTGCTTCATCTCTAAAACTGGAGCAACAGATGCAGATCGATATGCTGTAAGCCAGGTACATTAATGGCTCATGGAAAAACATAATTCTGGCCATTTCCAATCCCAAACATGACCTAACAACTCTCCTCCATACCCCTGCAGGAATTATCTTCCTTTGTGCTCTGAGGTTCTGATACTGCTGGGGCAGCTGAGCCTATGAAAAAAAGAAATCACAAGACAGTAAACTGAAGAAAAGAGCCAACCACATTGTGTCATTCCTCTTCAACACATTGTGATAGCTGCACAAAATGGTCAGGGAAACAGTAGAGGTAAAAACCATACATGATGCCTTCTATACAAAGAGGCTTAATGCGATGTATAACTGACAATGCAGCTAGCAAATGTTGCTATCTAGTATTGGAGAATGGTTTCATCAAGGATTTGGGTAAGAAATGGAAGAATAGGAGAACCTCGAGAAAGTCAGCATGAGAAGGGACCAGAGACTTTGTTTGGCACCGGTGACATGAAGGAACACTGAGATCTCACCTGGCCTGCCTGAGGAGTCCTGCAGCGCAGAGAGCAAAACAACAGCACCGGCAGGGACATTACAGCTGAGAGGTGCTGTGGCAGCCTCCCAGCAGGCCAGTTGAGTGTGTGAGAGAAAGCTCAACCAATATTCTGGTCTGGCAAGCCAATGAAAAGGAATAATAGGAAGGGGAGAGGGAGTAAGAGTGAAGTAGTAAGAAAAATGAAGAAAGGCAGAGAGAAACAGTCACAACTGAAGTTTATTATTATTGTATTGCATTGTTATCTGATCATGAATGAGGACCTCATTGTACTACATCCTGTACAAATGCAACTCAGAATGAAATGATTTCTGCCTGAAACCACCAGTATCTCAGCAGAAGCTTGAAATTGCCATCACTGTTCCAGGACTATATGCAAAGCATCAAGATAGGCAGCAACCGTTCATGCTGCTCAGAGTATACAGCATATTTCCTTGGCCCAATTAATTATATGCTCTCCCAGTGGCTTTTTGGGTGCAGCTTTTTTGCCTGGGACTTTATGGAATCTGAACAAGTCAAAAAATGAATAACAGCCTGAGATCTTCAAAAGCGCCAGAAGTTCTTGTGACAATCAGACATCTGCCTTCCTCAGGCAGCTCTGGAGATTCCTGACACACATTTCTGAGGGAAGAACAGATGCACTCAGACATGTTTTTAAAATTTTTCCTTGCTTGGTACAATATTTTAATTCCTCTTTGCATGGAAAGTCAGATTCTCTTTGAAACAGACATATAGACAGTATAGAAAGAGGGAGAAAAATGCATTTCTGTACTTTAAAAATTATCTGAAATAGAAACTGTATATAATGGTTTATAAACTTCAGTATTTGAGATCAATGAGCTGGTTACACAGAGCTAAAGGGCCACACTCACATTGGGATTGGACACTGCTCTCCAAAGTTGGACCTGACAATGTTTCCGGTCCTCACATGGTCCCAAGGGGATCTGTGAACCGCAGATCACTCAAGACACTCGCTCTGAGATTGGAGAAGTGTCTCTTCTGCCCTTCTTATTCTATCAAGTCTATTTCTAGCTCAGTGGATCACAGGTTGTCAGACTTTAACCGAGTGGTTCTGACTCTCCTGTAATTTGTTTACAACGTTAATAAAGTGTCTTTGAAGTAAATCTCCACACAATGGCTGATCTCACAGTCACCAAGGTAATGAAAAGGTTTCAATGGAAAACACTTTGGGTGTTGTGCCTCCCTTTATTTCTGCATTCAAAGTGGTACCATGGATGCATTTTTGTTTAAAAAGCAGGTAAGGAAACATCAAAGTACTTTTGCCTGTTTCATAAATAAATGCAACATAAATGCAACTCTGATTGAATAGCTAGACCTTCAGCTGGGGAACAGGTTGGCCTCAGGCCTGTCCCTGTTCCTCTCTCAGTCTTGGAGATGCAACTAACTCAGCTGAAGACAAAACTTCTTAGAATAGCAACCTCCTAATTTATAGTCTTCAAGAGTCTCCCTTGTGAAAATAATTAGCTTTCAGAATTAGTTTTGGTCCTTAACTGAGCCTCATTGACTTTATCTGCTTCATTTGCAGAATTAAGCATGATGTGCAAAAATAATTCAGTAATAGAAACCATTCTTCATGTATCATTTTTCATCAAAGGACACATAATGAATAATAATAACAGACAATTTGTGAAGGAAAAAAAGAGATTCCAATTTAAAAATGGAACAAAACAAAAATTAATTTGGCTTCTCTTAGCATTTTGTCAGAATTAGGACTGTGAAAGAACCATGTGCACCAAGAAACAGAATTATCACTCAGATGGGCATTTTCCCATACCTTCATTGAATTTTGAAACCTCTGGTGTAAATTGGTTTAGACTAATTGAATGTGATTCAACTGTGCCAGTATGTACTAGCTAAGAATCTAGATAATTTTACAGATACTGTGTAAGGATCTCAACTAATGAGTGCTACACTTCAATTCATTGAGTAAATCAATAAACAACTAAGGAAAGAATTATGCACATTGATTGGTAGGAAGCAACTTGAACCAGCATTACAAAAGTGAATCAGGAATCAGGGCAAATGTGGATTACTTTAAACTGTGCCACTTGCCCTGCATAACCTTGGTTACTTCACATGAGGCCTCTAAAGCTTGCTTGCCTTAGCACTGAAAAGAGCATAATCACTGACTTACAGGGTCCAGCATGAATTTCTTGAGATCTTTTAATGAAAGATGCTAAATTCAAGCTGCCATTAGTATCCAGAGATACTGTGATGGCACAAGGCGGAGGACATTCCTGTGGTTACTCTGGGAAAAGAACTGACCAGGAGATACGAACCCACAGAGAATCTGGACATAAAAGCCAGGATCCCCTTTAGATGAACAAAGGTGACCAGAAGGAGTCTTGAGCATCAAGGGCTGCTCTGTACACTGAGCAAAAGTTGAGAAGGCGAGAGGGCTAATAGTCACATGGCAGGAGTTAATTCAAAGATATTAAGACAAGATAAACAGACAGCCTCTTCTACAGCACACAAGCAGCTGATCAAGAAAAGCTGGCTAAGGAAAAAAGCCCTTGGTATGAGGTTTTCTGGTTCATATTATTCCTTTCTCTCCCCACCTGCCTTTACTTCTTAAATACTGGCCCAACCTTCCCTAAGCACCCAGTGGAAGACTCGGTCTGCATACAAAGGTACAAATGTTAAAAAAAAATCTTTCCTAGTAAACACTAGATGATTTACCCCTCTTCCTGGAATTTAATTTCCAGGACTGATTGGCACCATTTTCTGTAAGATTTGAAGGTGTTCACTGTCATGATCTTGTTGCTAAAATATTTTGGTGACAGGCACATCTGAAATACATCAGAGGAAAGAAAAGTAGTGAAAGTAAATATGCCAAAACACTAAAGCTTAGGAAGGTGGGTGAAAAAAAAGGTATAAAAAAAGATAGAAGCTCCATCAGCTACAATGAAGCAGAAGTAAAACTAAATCTGCTTTAAGGAACAAATCCTAAGACGTATACACATACAGGCTTCCTGAAAGTCACTCTCCATAGTGTTAAATTCGCCAGAGGTGTTTCATCTCCTCAGTTCATCACTGCCCATTTGATATTCTGTCATCCATGTCATTTCCCATCTCTTTGGCTGTATACAGATACTGGCCACAGCTGCAACATGTTGAGCACAGTTGGCTACCAACCAGCTGGTGTTGCCATTTGCCAAAGACTCCATCATGCTTGCTACATTGCTGATAGCTCTTTTCAGAGAAAAGATTAATGGCCTCAAATGCCATTAACTAGTTGCTCTTACATCTATTTTGCATTCTGCTTTTACAGTTACTTTGAATAGGCCAGGTAAAAGCATGCAAATGGGGAACTAAATGGAAACACAGAGAAACACTGAAACCTTTGCTTGATATGAAAACATCACTTTAGAAATCTCATGTACCTTCTGCTTACATCTCATTTGACTATCAGGAGCCACATTTGCTATGTTTGACAAAAAGCCTCCACTAGCAAACAATGTGGAGAGAAGATAATTTGTGACATGCATAAATAAAAAGATAACTCTTCAGAATCTTCCTATAGAATAAAACTGTACACTGAAATAAACTGAGAAATCGTATCTGTGTATTTGTATCACTGCCCTCTACTGAATTGTAAGTAGAATATCTTCCTACCGCACATTCATTTTGAATTGGATTAGTGCTAAAAATTACTCAAAAATTACCTGACATGCTACTAATTAGAGGTTTGCCCTTCACTGAAGAGAAAGAATTGGTTACTCTGAAGCAGCAGATCTGAATTCTGTAATCATCACATTTTCCAGGCCTGTCCATAAAGATGGTGTAACAACTGCATGCCAGCACAAGTGGCCAATGGCAATTCTGGGTGGCTGTTTTTGCAAGATTTGGGATATTTTAATGGTGTTGCAGTGACAACATGCAAATCAAACAGCAGTGTTTTACAACTGCCAATTATTTCTACATTTTTAAGCAGGTTGGTAGCCTGTGCTCAGTTACTATGAAATGAAGCAGGGGAACCAAGTGACCCAATTAACAAAAAAAAAGCAAAGTCACAACATTCTGGTCATAAATACAAGATTTTTTGAATATGCAAAATGTTTGGGGATTCTGCAGGATGAAAAGACCTTTTGATTTTTATGAAGCTGTGAATAATAAGTTCACACTGACTACAGAAAGTGGAGTGGATCAAATAATCTGAGGTCCTCAAAAATTCTGTATTTATGTATTAGGTGGAATTGTCCCATGCTGCACATTGAGAAAACTTCCCCAGCCTCATACATAGTGGGTTTTTGCAGCTGTCAAGAGCAGTTAAACTTTTTAAAAGGTACTTTAGTCTCCCCATCGGAAATATCAGGAAGGTAGAGTTCACATTTCTACATGTAATCTGCAAACAGATATGACAGTAATTGGTACTGTGTGTACACAAAAAAATAATTTCGGGCACTTGAATGAGAGTGGTACACCAGCTCAAGGAGAAAATTACATCTACCATTAACCACGGTCTCAACAAGAGCATGAGACACAAATGCACCGCCCTAATGGAAAACTGCATGGAAATGTATATTTGTCGTGTGATGCAGGGCCTAGGACAACTTCCACAGTCCCACTATTACTGTACCCAACAATTCATGGCTTACTGTGTTTAGACTCATAAAATGTGAGTGGCACAGAGTAGTATTATAGACTTTGACAAATGGGAAACTAAGATCTAGATTTTCAAGGGACAGTGGACATCTAGCTGCCTCTGAAGTCAATGGGAATGATGTACCTAGAGACCACAGGGCGGCTGGACAGAGAGACCCAAAAGTATGCTTAAAAAGCCACATGAGTATGTACCAGATAAAACCAGATCAGCTTAATCTGCCTCAAGGGCAAACAGCAAGAAAGTAAGCCCCCCATGGTCATTAGATATGTATCAGATTTACTGGTAAATGCAAAAGTGCACGAAACCACATAAACTCTTTATTGTTACCCATGGCAGAATAATGGTCAGGCTCAGGTGATGAAATACAGCTTGGTTAAGCAAGTTGCCCAAAAACCTCACAGGTGGTCTCTGATAGACATGGCCCGCAGCAACTTCAGGAGTTTCGTGTGGGGAGATGTAGTTTGAATTCCCTCTTCAGCTACTGTTTCTATCACTTTTCCCTTCCTCCCACTCTATCAGCCGTCCTTAGCCTTGCTTGCTCTAGCTAACAAAAGTTAGCATGCACCACCCACATGATTTACATGGCTTCTCCCTTTCAAACCCAGGTTGGGTTAGCAGAACATCAGGACCACAGACTGTCCCTTGCCTCTGTTCTGGTACCTGTCATGTGAATATGGTGGGTTCAGGGCTGTATCACCATGTCCATGTCAGATGACCGCAAGTACACATGCCGACTTTAGGAGGCTCTAATAGGAGGGGAAGAGAAGGAGGGGGCTATAGCACATGTCAGTCTCCTGGTAAATCTGTGCCTACAGTGTGCATGGTGGGTTTCGTGCCCTTCTGTGGTGTTTCACTCAGTTTCACCAACTTTTGATTTTGAGAATGAGTTAGGTTTTCCATCCCTTGGCTACTGAAACAAGGGCTTTTGCAGAATAGAAACATTAATTTCTGTAACTCCTCTCCATCTGATCTATTCTGACTGCAAGATTTCCAGGGACAGAAACTATTTGTCACTGTCTCCGGACAGGCTCAGCACAAGTCTCAGGTTTGGACAGTAGCTTCCACGTGTGATATGACACCATGAAAAAAGGAACCTATATAATTAAGTGCTTCTTTAAGAAACCTTGTTCCATTGCAGTGTTTGTGCAAACTATTTCCATTTTGTTCCTGTATACTTTGAAGTTTCTCTTCCAAATTAGAAAAAATCATCCAGAACTATAACTCCTTTGGGCGTGCACCTGCAAACACACAAACTCGCATACGTGCCTTTGAATAGCTTGTTGCTTGCTCATGAACACAAAACAGATTTTTGTTCCTACCAGAAAAGAACACTATACATCATAACATACCTAAGAAGCAACTTAAGCTGTCATCAGCAAAAACATCTGCTCCCAGTACTCATCCCAGTGACTTCAGACACAGGGAGAAGCTGTTGAATGGGCTCTGAAACATTTTGGGAAAGGGAGAGTGAAGGATTCAAATGGATGACAAAAAAGGAACAGTATCAGAATATGCTTCAGAGCTGAGGGCAGAGACACCTTTTGGGGCCCTCCTTAGGCAGTTCCCACTGAAAACAATGCCATTTTCTACTGGAGTAACTAGGAAGGGGAATGCAGTACCCGCAGACTAGTAAGAAAAACATTCTGATCATCCTGATGGGAGCAGGGGAGATACTTCTCCAAAAGAAACAGCTGGCTGCAAAAGGCAAATAGTTTCTCTCTCTTCAAAGGTTACCGTTTGGACCCTGCAGGATGCCAGAGAAGTTGCTGGAGTCCCACTGAAAATGACATTTCTTCTTGTCCATAAAAAGGGTCATGAGAGCACTGTTAGGGCTTCCTTTCTCCACAGCCACAGAGCCTCCATTTTTACAGGGGGAAAAAAGAAAGGGACAAAGAGAGGGAGTAATTGGCAAAATACAATAAGCTGCTGAGTGCCGGAGGGGAGCTGAGTCAGATGTAAATTTGGAAGTTTATGGACTGGCTTCCTTGCCAATTTGTGATGGAGGAAAGGGAAGGGGGATGAAGGAGAAAAGGGAGGAAAGGTTTTGCAGAGCAGTAAATCTCCATCTTTTTTGTTTACTACATGGGTGGTGAAAATTGCAGAGGAAAGTCATTTGTAAAAAAAGATGATGGCTAAGGATGTTGAACAAGGGAAAGCTTAAGAATATGTGTGACCTAGTGGTTTGAGGCCCACAGCTAAGTTAACAAGGCTTTAGACCACTGCAAGAGGCAATTGCAACAGCCAATAACAGGTCAGGCAGATGAAAAGGCTATTAGAAAACAATACAACAAAAGGAAGATATTGTTGATACATGCACTGATAGGAAGACTTCACTCATTCACAAATTGAGGGGCAAATCCAAAGAGAAATGCTAAGACCCTTGTGCCATCCAGTGGAGTAGCAGGCATCCAGTAATGCTGAGGATTTCACCATAGCACTGAGGCTGATATTTGCAAGCTGATGACACCCTCTACCCCAATGCTCATATAGCCCATACCAGCATGGGGTATGTCTGCTTGAGCCACAGACATGCTGTATGGGGAGGAAGAGGTACTGTGGTGCTTCACTCAGGGCTAGTTATCTTTGCCCCTGGAATCTGAGGTAATAAGCTGAGAGATATTTCAGTTTTTTTGCCCAGCAGAGTGTTTTATCTTTTAGTCACAATCATGTTAGGCCCACCTGGTGGGCAGGACCTTTTGGGTCTGCAGGGAGATATAGTCCTCCAGTTAGAGCCTTGCACAGAGAAAACAATCCATAGTGGCTGAACCCCACTGCCAGCATCATGAAGAGGGCAGGGAGACAATGCAACCCCATCCCTGTGCCTTAAAGTAATGAAGTTCTGATCTGCCCAGGTCTACCACCCAGCTCTGTCCTCCAGTGCTTTCTAGACTCTTGACAGTCTCATAAACTTTGCCTTATGAGGCTACTCCAGTTCATGTTGGCAGGAATCATCCCCTAAATCCTTCCTGCTTTCTTCCTACTTCCATGAAGTAGAACAGAACTTCAAAGGGAGAGACATGACATCATACATATCTATGCCAATCTAACATTACTGAGGGAACCCAAATGGGAGTCTCCACTCCCAAATACAGCTCCAAAGCCTGTTTCCAGTGTCTGGGAGAAAAAAAACCCGCAAAAAAACAAAAACAAAAAAAAAAACCAAAGAGGATGTAGCAGGTACCACAGTTGTTGTTTAGACCCCAGTGAATCAGATGCATTTGTACCACAATTATTTGTTCTAACCTGTCTTGGAAATCCCATATATATATACACACAAATGCATAAACATACACTTCTCCAAGTAATGGGCACAATACCTGCTCTAGGTCTGCTGCTGTTCTTTTATTTTCTCCTGTGGCATCTTGATATGGTAAAATGAAGAGTTCGGCAGATGTGGGCAAACCGGGGAGCACTGCGACCAGAATATGCTTGCTTGAAATACCTGTTGCCTGATACATAGACAATTAATGAACAGATAAACAGTGGGGATGGCACTGAATGCTGACAGCTTTTTTGCTAAGGCATCACAGTACTTATACAAATGATGTAGGGTATATCTGGTACAACAGGGAGAATCTTGTTAAAATCCACTGCAGGTAAAAAGTCAGGGATTAATAATTTCCTGATCTAAGTTATTTCACCATGTTCTCCAGTAAAATATGCAGGGTCCTAAGGCAACAGTGATAATCAGACATACCAAAAGGAGCTCCTAAATAACAGTTGCATATGGTACAATTTGCTTTGTCTAAATTTAGCTATTTTAAAGTTATCTGACCATCCCAAGTTAGTCCCTGAGGTTCTTCATTTAGTCAATGGTAAGAAGCAGAATGTTAAAGGGCAAGGTATGTGGGCAGAATTGCACTCTAGAGGTGTGATTAGCCAAAACATCTTAAAGGCCTTGTGGAGACTCAGGAAGAGATAAGATGATGAATCTTTTGAATCCCAAAAGCCAAACAAATTCTTATAGTTCACATCCTGGGTCAACTCCACAAGTTAATGAGGACCATTTTTTTTTCCTTTAGGTGTTAAAGATTGTATTAATCTGCAAAGTTTTAGTTTTTTGTCTTGTTGGCTGAAAACCTTAAGCAACCAGTTTAAACCCAAATCACCCTTCAACACAAATTAGGCAAAATTCAGAAAGAAGTACCCCACAGGCATCACTACCAGGGTCATCTCTGGTCATGGGTTTCAGCTGCTGTTACCATGACATTACACAATCAAGATTGTGGAGTTATTCTCCAGAAAAGGAGCTAGTTTGGCCTTCAGGAAGTTTTGTGAGCCAAAAGAAGGAGAAACATAGTTGGCTGAACCTTCCTCCATTGCCTCTTTGTGTTGTGGTTTACCCAGCAAATGCATTTAAATCTGAAGGTTTTGATTTAAATCTTAAGTTTCCAAGTGCTGAATTTAGTAGGTCACTTTTAAAAGAAAAAAAAAAGTGCCCTCAGATATGAGGGCAGACTACAGCAGCTGGATGCAGCACAGAGATTCCCCTGCAGTCAGGACTTGCAACCCTCTCAGACGTTAATTGGACTTAAAACTCATGAATTCTTCTCCCTTGTAGTTCTGGAGCAACTGCTCGTTGGAGGAAATGAAGGACAGAGGACAAGGAGTCAGTGAAACTGATTACAAATCACCATTATCTGAGCTAATTCTGTGGCTACCCCATGCGTGACTGCTGACAGCCCAGGGAATACCCTGTGGAACTAGGAAAAGGGAACCCTTCCCCTCCACTGCACGCCAAGGAAAAGCACAGGGTTTTGTTGCTGTTGTTTTTTTTAATGTGGATTTAGAAAAAAACCTGTAACGATATAAAGGTCTCATATATTCTTTCCAAGTACTCTGTGAAGCCAGGGCTTGCATTATTTGTGCTTGCCTAACAGGTTGTTATAAGGAGTCAGGAAAAAGACACAGTATTGCCAGTTAATGGGAAGTCTTCATTTTCTAAGGCTGGGAATTATTTTTTTTGTCTGGAAGTTTTGGGCTGATCCACTCAGTTCATTCTTGTCTTCTTCATCTACAGTGAGAAAAAACAATGGTGTGAGCAAATAATTATGATCATAATACAAAACAGGATATTTTGTGATAATCTGAAATTATCCCTACTTAGAGAGAATATCAGATTTTAGTAGAGAACTAGGATTTCTTATGCAGAATTTTTATGCAAGTCTATGGTACTCTGTAATAAGAATGTAATACCTTAATAAAAGTTCATAGCTTTTAGCACAGCTATAATTTCCTATTGAATTATTTAGTTATTCAACCCATTTTTATACAGTTTACTTAATTGCTGTAGAAATCTATTGGGTTTATCTTTAAATTTTACAGGTACTTCTCACAAAGGCTTGTTTAAGGTGAATCACTTAGCTATATAAAGAGGTATAATTAGCTATCAATTTTTTTTTTTTAACTCAAACAACAGAAAGGCTCTTTGTATTTTCACTGCTCTGCTTTTGGAATGTAGCCTTGGTATTGTAGTTTTATAATCCTTTTTTTATGGCTTGATTTTGTTTTATTGAGTTGTTTATATTCTGAAAATTCATCCTGAACATAAATGGATCCTTGAACACCTGATACAGACATAAATAAGTCAGAAGAACAAGCTCCAAAAAAATGTGCTTTTTTTTTCCTTTCCTCCTCTCCTCCTGTCTTTAGAGGAAATTGATGAAAAAAAATCTCAGAAACAATCCAGACAACTTTGTGTGTATCTGATCAGTGCACAATGTCTTTCCAGTCTTTTTGCACAGATGATGCCACAAATGAACATATAGGCTTGCTAATAACATCTACCAGCCTTGTATCCTTTCAAAATCTGAGTATCTTTATTTTAAAAAAAGCGGAAACCTTGTTTCAAACAGTTCCCTTCATTATTTTTCTGCTGAGCTGAGAAATATTCCACATAATCCACTGTCATTAAAAAGAATAAACTGAAGGCTGACTCTGAACACCAGATTGTCATAGGATGGGATAATTTCGCCCATCTAAAATTTAGAATTCTAGCCTCAAACACTAGTCTAGTCTCCTTTTATAGTTGGTAGAAAGAAAGAGACACCTTGAGAGAATTGCTGATCCAGTCCTAATGTAGGCAGAAAGCAGAAATTAGAACCATTGTAACACAGGTTGTGCACATTCCTTACCTCCACCAGAGCTCTCTTGACTACTCTACTGACGTCCCTTCTCCACTCTGGGATATCTGGATTGTAGTCATCCAGGTTCAGAGAGAATGATAACCGCAGGGACTGAAATTGCTCTGCAGATACAATGACATGGTGGTGAGTAAAGACTGTGAAATGCCTTAGCGCCAAACAAGTGGGCAGAACCTAGTGAAACCTGCTGCAGACCATGTTTTGCTTAATCAATCTGCAGGTGATGCACAGACTGTCAGAGAATCTAGCAGTGTGTCTGAGAGATTCACTGGGAGATTTGGAGAATCTGAGAGATTCACAGCTCGAGTGTCACGGAACCGAAAACGGTGATCAGTCCTTACTTTAACAGATGAATAGCACTGGAAAGGGAGCTGTGTTGGGAATGTAATTGAAATGCTACCTTAATCTTGACTTCTGAAGCAGGCAAGCCCTGTGAAAGAAGCTGTGATTGTACTCGCATAGACATGCCCCAAACACTTGAAATCTTAACTGGAAGGAGACAGGGATAAAAGTGGGGAGAGGACTAGCCTTGGAAAACGTACTTCTTAATCTCTGTTGCTGTTAACAGAGATGGCCACACTGATCACTAAGACCACGTGCTTAGTATAAACAGCTAAAACTGGTATTCCCAGTGGTTCTTAGACTACATCTACACTATATGATATTTGTGTGCCCTAACTGCTTCTGAGGCCTGAGTACAATATCAAATCAGTACAGATTTCTGTACAGAACTGTACAGCGTTGACTGATCTGTCAAGCTAAGCAGCTTTTGCATGAGTTAAGAGGCCTCTACTGGCCAAGAAGGGGGAAAATCAGCTCGTGAAACAACCTAACATTTTGACAATCCTGTAGGATGACCAAATAGTGATAGAGCAGAGGCAGAGGGCTCTGGGAAGGAGATCAATGTTCTGCAGTCATCTCAGTCTGGACTAATGTCAGTCAGTGGTCTTCAGAGATGTTATGCTGAACTGATAACACTGGAACCGAGCTTATAATCTCACTCAAAGCATCCTGGGAGAAAGACCTCATGTTGCTTTCAGCTAACCGGGCTCTCTAGCTCTTGACTATGGAGAATCCTATATGAAATGAAGGGGGAAGAGCTCACCATACACAGCAATAGTCTTTGTATCCTGAAGAATGGTGTTTCCTGCTGAGACCTGAACGGTGATGGTGTTCATCCCTTCCACAGAAAATGTGAATGTGATGCTCCCTTCCAATGTGATCAGTGGCTGAAAATATATCAGAAAAGAATAAATTAAGTTAATTTGGCTGGAAAGGAAAAGTAAAAATGAGTTTGGCTCTCTAGCCTATTGGGATGGTTTGGGGAGTCAGTTCCAGCTTGGAAACTTAAGACAGAAGGCATCCTGTGACATGGAAGCCTATTTTCTGGAGCGGACCCAGGGATCCAGATAGGGACGTCCTCCTGAAGCTCAAAGTAAGGTGCTATAATTTCCGAAGGAGCTAAGTTTTAAGATCCCAGTATTTCCTTCCCACTTAGCATGCTGGCTGTTCTGGAGCCCATGTTAAAGTGTCCATCTTTGCTGCACTCCCCAGAGAGGGCCAGATCCTAATATGAGGGCCTGCAAGACTCGCTGCTCAGGTGTCACACTCCTTTCCCAGATCTAGCTGTCAGTGATTTGTTTAAGGTCGCTCAAGGAGGTTGTAACAGAATGAGGAGGCAAATTAAGACTTCTCAGCTGTTCTCCCATGTTATCCTTAGACATGGAGAAGTCATTTTTGGAAAGTGATGGTATTTAGAGAGGGGACAGGTCTCCTCAGCTTGCTTCGCTGTGCCAACCAGTTTATCAGAGTTGTGTCCCCTTTCAGCAGTCTCTGCCCTAACTTCTGGTTTTGCTTATTAATGAACTCTGGGCGAGATCTTCAAAGCACCCAGTATTAAGTCAAACTCAGTTCCCGTTGTAGTCTTGTAGTAAAACTCTCACTTCAATGAGAACAGAGTTAGACCAACTCTGATCACTTATGAGCTTAGCAGATCAAAGGGAAGGTTGAAAGGTGACAATCACAGCCTGTAAGTACCTCTAGGGGGAGATGATTTCTGATAGTACAGAGCGTTCTTTAATCTACACACAAAGGCATAACAAGATCCAACAGCTTGAAACCGAAGCTAGATAAATTCAGACTACAAACATAGTGCATGTGTTTAATGCTCAGGATAATTAGCTGTGGGGAAATAGTTGGGGGAGAGGGTAAGAAAGAGAAGCAGTGAATTCTCCATCATCTGAGGGAAATTATTAACGCAGAAGAACAAAACCAGAAAGTCAGGTTCTGTCTTAATCACAAAGAGTTAAATAAAGCAGAAAGCACTATGAAACCCTCTGACCTGCATTATACAGAAGATAACCATGTATGGCTGAAGGTCCCTCTTGGCTCTACAAAATCCATGAGAATCTCTCCCCCCAGAAACTGATTAGGGTCTCTGGGTACTTCAGCCACAAAGATATGTAAAATAACAGTTATAATGCCTGTGCAGATTTACCAACACTGCAAGCATACAGGCAGCAGAATGTGGTGCATGCTGTTCTCACATCTGAGCAGAGCCAGAGGCAGGGAGGTGTGTTGGGAACCATTTTATCCACCAATAGCCCATGATAATAAGGTCTTCTTGCACATGTGGTTTAGCACAGAGTGTGGGGGCTCAGGATTTGGCTCAGCATATTTAAGGGGAGGCACAGAACTGATGGCGGTCTCTTCCCTTGTTAGTCACCAGAGAAATGAGTTTTAAACTCTAGGGCTATGTCAAGTCAGTTCCAGATATAAAAAAAACTTCTGTTTGAAAGGTTAATTTCCTAAAAAAACCCTAAAACCCCCAAGTTTTTTTGTTGTTGTTATTGAAGAAGGGAGGGTGGGGAAAAACATACTAGAAACTCTTCCAGATTTTGGTTCACTATGTTCACCTTGGATATAAATGCAGGGAGAAAGCTATGGGCAATTTGCATGAAATGGCGATAAACCTTACAGCTAAGTCACAGCAACAAACACAAAGCAGTTCTTACATATCAGTGTTGGTACGTCAAAGAATCATTAGTCTCTCAGTCCCTGGTTTATAATTTTCTTGTGTGTGTGACTATTTAGAAGCACTCCCAGACCCCTCTTTCCCTCCCTCCTCAGTCAGAGAGCTCCTCTAGGATTATTTTGATCTCAGCCCATAGGGAATACAAACCTCCGTGTTGTTCCCAAACCACCAGACATAAGTAAGTGTTCCCACTTGGCTTGGCCACAGTACTGCCGTGGCGTTGACCTCCTTGTTCTTTGTGGTGACGAATGGGAGAGATAAGTGAACATGCTCCAAGGGGCCTGCAGAGACAGAAGCAGCAGGTGAGTCCTCCCTCTGTCTGAAATGTCAGCCTGGGGGAGAAGGGAACTGAGGGGACATCCATTGGTTTAGGGGAGAGAAGTCCTCCAAATTGCTGTGGGGCATGATAGTTAATATTTCGGCTTGGTGCCATTTCTACAGAGGCAAGCTTAAATCTGTTCCTCATAGAACAAGAGCTACCCCTGTACCTGGAGCTGAAAAACTTGGACTCTCTACTGCATGAACGTCATATACTCAGAGACTTTATATACAACTTAAACAATAGGGGAAGAGCCCTGTTATGTGAATACAGCCTTCACCAGGCAGACATAAGAATGTGCAGGACAAATGGCTTCAGTGGACATGAAGCATCTCTGCTGATGCAAACTGCTATAATTTGGTGAACTTCAGCAGCGGTGTATCTATTTATATCAGCTGAAACTCTGTCTGAAGGCAGCTATTCACTGAGTGCCTTCATTTTAATGTTACCTTATACTCGTCCCTTTTCCTCAATAAACTCTCTTATTTCTTTAGTATAAACAGAACATAATTCATTCGGACAAGTGACATTATGCCCAGGGTTACACATTTTCTATCTTCTGGAGACAGATGGGCCTTTGCTGCTACATCTTGTCCTATAGATTATTTTTTAAAATGTGTTCTGACTGTTCACTTAGAGAACAAAACAATTGCCCTGAGAGTGACAGAGAAAGAAAAAGAAAGAAACCCCAGGTGACATGGGAACATGGTTTCTTAAACAAATTAAGGCCACATCTACATGTCCTACATCTGCAAGCTCCCCAGTGATGAGAAGCAGAGACCACAGCTTGCAAGGATCGATTGCATTGTCCATATGGAGTTAAGATACATTGCTAGAGGATCTTATATATTTCATGAGAGGATTTTTCAGGACATATCCCATGCATGTATCACCACTTAGACCTTGCTTTTCAACCTAAAGGAACACCACACATTTGGAGCAAGCAGTCTGTACCCCTTATACAGCACACATAGGCAGAGAGAGAGACATATGGAAAAATTATCCCAAATCAGACTGTATAAACAATGGCAGTATAAACAAGGACCAGTGTTCCTGACTCGTTACTGAAAGGCAGCTTTCTCTGGGATGTAGACACAGCTGCTGCTTAACCTGACGCAGCCCAATTAAGAGTTATCCATGATCAGACTAACCAAAGCCTGCTATAGACCAGACCGTAGTTCATTTTTCCTTTTATAATCAGCAGTCAATGCTCTTGAAAATTCATGGGAAGCCAGAATTTCACCCTAATGTTTTTAATGGCATTCCCCTGCTCAGACACATTTCCGTGACCGGGCCAGGCCTGCTCTCGGAAAGATCCCAAGACCTGACAAACAGCAGCTTCCCAGGTTAAATATTTTGCAGCTCTGGTATCCTTTGGGATATTTGCCAAATGCCCAATGTCAGCACAGCCCTCTAAAGGAATAAATTTCCTAACACCGGATGCGGTGACAGCAGTGACAATGGAGCCCATGTAAAGTCTAATGCACTCCAACATAACTGCACAGCTGCTCTGAATAAGTCTCAAATGATCTTGCACTGCAGAGAGTGCCCAGCATCTCCTTGGACCTCCACCATATGCCGGCTAGGAAAGAGCATGAAAGAATGGCTCAAGCAAGCCAATTTCGCTTGAGTATTTCTGTGCACATAGCTGATGGGTTGTGGTGGACTGGTGGCCAGGTGCCCACCAGAGCTGCTCTATCACTCCCTCTCCTCAAATGGACAGGGGAGAGAAAATATAATGAAAGGTTTGTGGGTCGAGGTAAGGACAGGGAGAGATCATTCACCAATTAATGTCATGGGCAAAACAGACTTAAGGAAATTAGTTTAATTTATTACCAATCAAATCAGAGTAGGATAATGAGAAATAAAACCAGATCTTAAAAACACCTTCCCCCAACCCCTCCCTTCTTCCCGGGCTTAACTTTACTCCCAAATTCTCCCCCTCCTCCCCCCCAGTGGTGCAGGGGGATGGGGAATGGGGGTTGCAGTCAGTTCATCACACGTTGTTTCTGCCACTCCTTCCTCCTCACGGGGAGGACTCCTCACACTCTTCCCCTGCTCCAGC
>NW_008795129.1:14731442-14784105 GCF_000699145.1 Aptenodytes forsteri
CCTCCATGTGCTGCAGGGGGACAGCCTGCCTCACCATGATCTTCACCGTGGGCTGCAGGGTAATCTCTGCTCCAGTGCCTGGAGCACCTCCTCCCCCTCCTTCTTGGTGTCTGCAGAGTTGTTTCTCTCACATATTCTCACTCCTCTCTCTGGCTGCAATTGCACAGTTTTTTTCCCCTTCTTAAATATGTTATCATAGAGGTGCTACCACCATCGCTGATGGGCTCAGCCTTGGCCAGCGGTGGGTCCATCTTGGACCCAGCTGGCATTGGCTCTATCGGACACAGGGGAAGCTTCTAGCAGCTTCTCACAGAAGCCACCTCTGTAGCCCCCCCACTACCAAAACCTTGCCACGCAAACCCAATACGTGGGTCAAAGTGGCTGAAATGCTGAACTATTATCTGGCCAGCAGATGGGGATAGCTCACTCTGGATAGGCTCTTAGCTTGGTAGGAGACTGCTTCCTCCCAGCTAAGTTTGAAAAGAATTCAAGAGAATTAATTTCTGAGCTTCATGCAGAGCCATGGAGACTACAGACCTTCACCTGCCCCAGGAAAAAAAACTGTGTACAAGCCCCAGAGAAGAGAAAGGGAGAAGCTTTTCAAAAGGTTTGCTTAGGCAGGTGATATTCTGAAGCATTCAGACGAATGCTTAACTGACTTTTCAGGGGAAATTTTTGACCTGTCAGGACAGTTCAGAGACAGCCTGTTGGCTGGAGAAGCAGTTAATATACAATTTATTTTCTACACACCCCAAAATGCTCCTGCCTCACAATAACCTGCATTTCCGGATCCCTGGACCAAGTGCAGCAAAGGCACTGCTACTGTGCACTGGCCCCATGGCTGCAGCAGGGTAAGAAGGGCACCGGGTGGAGGCTTTACTCTGATCTTTGAGATCATAAGCACCGTGGTTCAGTGCCTGCAGTTTTCCCCTCAGCAAGGCTGCTGGCCGCTGGTAGGGAAGGGTGTTGAAAAGCCCAGATCTGGCTGCACACACTCATGTAAATCAACCCTGTAACAAGGGGTCACCCAGTTAGTAGCCCTTCCTAAAACTCTCTGGATGTTCAGGCTGCACACTGCTTTTCTGTGGATCTTAGCAATACAGTGTGCGGGTCTATTGTAAGGACAGGTATTTTTACAAAACTCCCCAAAGGCCAAGCTCATACACCCCAAGCAGAATACTCAGCAGAGAGCTGAGTGGCAATGCAAGCATTTAAATAGGATTTAGAAGCTTTTGTGGATCTGGGTGTTAGGTTCTGGAGGGGACTGGATTTACTGTACATCTCTGTCCTCAGCAAATCTATTGCTAGTCTGAGTGGCACCATGCTCGGTCTGCAACCCGTTTTGAAGTCCCTAATTCTTGTCATGTAGAGAAAGGTGAGACATGTCCCTTACAGCTGTCACTTCTCCAGGGGGTCAGGCGTGTATGATCTGGGCCTGGCTGCAATGATCACTCAGTATTTAAGTCCCATGCTGGCATTACCTACACACAACACAGAAACATACACTATCAGCTGCTAAGTCACATGAACTTACTCACTGTTTCTTGTACTGCTAAAACAATCAAAATAGTTCTTAAGCCTTCAATGTGTCAAGAAAACGGATTAAAACAGCTATAAGCCAGAAAGCCACTATGAGTGAGAGTGAAGGCTGGACACCTGCCTTCTCCTCCCATTTTGTGGTTGTTGCATGAGAAAGCAGTTGCTGCTTCATGTGGCCTCATTACTTTGCAGATAGGCTGAGGGTTTGCAATGGTCCCCATGGAATCGTCTCTTGTCAAACAGCGAATGATTACAAAACCTGCTCGCATGAGGCTGTCAGAGCCTCCTGTGAAATATCAACCACCAAAACACTTCTCCATTTGTTTCCAATGACCTTTACAAAGAGTAAAAAAAAAAAAAAAAAGATGACGGCTCCTGTTGAGCTGACTTTCATAACCAGCAGCAGTGGGAGGGGGATTTCTGCATTCAGAGCCTGCAGCAGCTCCCGTGATAATTACCCAAGCACACACAGGGAGGCAAACTAGAATATGACTCCAGAACCGAAGAAATTACACAGAAGTGTATAAAAGTCTATTCTGAGCCGAGGTCCTTTTCTCTACCCTACTTAGGGTGATACTTAAATAACTAAAAAAAATAAATTAATCGGTAGTCACCTAAAAGCTGAGAATTTACCTTGATGCACCAGTGCCTCAGCACAGAAGTGGTATAGGCTAAGCCCTCAAATCAAAACCCTGCACTTCACAATAAGCTAATTTATGCGTACAGTTACTTTTGCAAGGTATTATGATTTTTTGAAACACGTGGTGTGCTGAAGGATTACGTGACATAAAAGTTTGCCACAGACCGGGATCTATCAGGTTAGGGAATCATAAATGGTACACTATGATCATGAACCAAAGGTCTTTTTGAAGGGAGGCATTCAGGGAGATATTTGCTCCTGCTTCTCTAGTGCTGCCTCATAAACCTCCTACTTCCCACAGCTATACCTCCCACTGCTCCCATCCGTTGATATGACGGTGCACCATTAAAGAGCTGCCCTCTTCCCCTGAAGAGGCAGCTGCTTTTATGCTGTATGAAGTAACTCCAAAACTAGAGTTAAAGTATATTGAATGTGCTAAATTATCTAGACGATATGTGGAGTTAATTTGGTAGAGGGTAAGTGGTATTTCTGTAATCATAACTTTAAGTTTTGGAATTTCCTTTTTTTCAGTTAATCTAGCACAGAGGCACACAGTTGAAAACATAAATAATTGACAAAAAAAACCCCATTGTATAAAGAAAACGATAGCCCCGAACAAAATCCATTAGGGATGTTACAAAATTTCAATAATAGGTTGACCCTTTGGGTTCATAACCATGCGCTAGAATAAATATGAAAGAACACATTGCTGGTTTTATGCAAGGACTTGAGAAATATTTCAGTTGTAAACCAGAGACAGCTGAAGTATAAAAAGGTTAAAAAGAACAGCAGAAGAGCAATGTGAAGATAATATTTTTTCTTGTAATACTCTTTAACACCAAGATTTTGGTTCCTATGACAACAGAAAGACTGAAATGCACTGGTTTCCATCCCAGATGTGGTTGTATTTCATTAGAGGGCAAAACAGATGTACAAAGTAAAAGTCAAGGCTTTTAAAAGTGATTAAAGATCCTGGATGTCTTTGTTTTTCTGGAAGTGAAAACATGCTAATGAAGGTGCATTTCAGAAAGGGCTGGACACTCCTTTGTGGTGTCCCAAATTAGACTACCC
Source organism: Aptenodytes forsteri (assembly GCF_000699145.1). Taxonomy (NCBI): domain Eukaryota; kingdom Metazoa; phylum Chordata; class Aves; order Sphenisciformes; family Spheniscidae; genus Aptenodytes; species Aptenodytes forsteri. The sequence goes on from NW_008795129.1 coordinate 14,734,693, forward strand.
AAAATTAAAGGCTGAACATGGTTTAAAAAGCAAATGTCACTATTGCCTGTGGCCCCTCTCAGTCTGGAGTCCTCTGCTGGAGGACAGACAAACACTTATCATAGCCCATCACTCTGCTCCCAGCTGCAAAGCCCCAGATGTCATCTCTAAGGACAAGTAATAATTTTTTAAAGAACGACAGAAGCTAACAATGAGTATGAGGGCAAAACAGATGTACAAAGTAAAAGTCAAGGCTTTTAAAAGTGATTAAAGATCCTGGATGTCTTTGTTTTTCTGGAAGTGAAAACATGCTAATGAAGGTGCATTTCAGAAAGGCTGGACACTCCTTTGTGGTGTCCCAAATTAGACTACCCAAAATTAAAGGCTGAACATGGTTTAAAAAGCAAATGTCACTATTGCCTGTGGCCCCTCTCAGTCTGGAGTCCTCTGCTGGAGGACAGACAAACACTTATCATAGCCCATCACTCTGCTCCCAGCTGCAAAGCCCCAGATGTCATCTCTAAGGACAAGTAATAATTTTTTAAAGAACGACAGAAGCTAACAATGAGTATGAACATACATACACGTTACATGCAGGTAGAGGACAGCGTTGTCAGATCCCAGACTGTTTTCCACCAGCACGGTCACTCGGAATATGCCCACATTCTGGTAGATGTGCTTGATCCCATCTTCTGTTGAGCTGAGATTGGCATACGACACAGCGATGCCGTCTCCAAAATCCACCTGAATGAGGGATCTCTGGAGGTCTCCCTGTGGTGATAGAATAGAGAAAGGGTCAGAATAGACTCTGCTGTTTTTGAGAAAGGCTGGATCGGTGGGGTGACCTAGACCACAACTGGAGGATAGTCACAAAGTCTGATGTTACCAGAGGAAAGGTGGTCACTTCACCAACTTGCTCAGTAGTCAGCAAAGAGAAAGTGACCCCCCCTCTTGAGGTTGACTCAGCTGCACGTTGAAGAAGGTGTCCTCCAAGGTGTGTGCTGTAGCCCTGCTTTCCTAATCACCAGGGGACTAGGGGATCTTCTGGAAAATATACTGGCTCCTTCCCCTGGGTTTCCTTATAGTGAAGAGCAGGGCTGTAGTGTGGAATGGTGCTCATCTCAGCAAGCGCTCAGGACATGGGTAGCTATTGAGATTGCCTCAGGAGTCTTTGGAACGCCCCACATTGTGAGCTTCTGTATTTAAAACCATAAAAAGCAGAAAGATAAAACTGAGAAGTCCTCAGGGAAGGGTCAACTATATTGAAGTCGTGGGGTGTCAAAAGAACCGCTTCAGCCTCACATGATAATGACAGCTTACAGCAGCTTATGACTTGCTCAGTGCCTGATTTAAAATGAGCTGGATTTGTATTTATTTCAGAACAGCTACCAATACTACTGACACTAAGTGGGACCCTTTGTGCCTGCCTCAGAAGGGAAGGGCTAATGAAGAGCTGACTAAACTCTTCTCCTCCTGCCTAGAGATAGTCCCAGCAGAGTGGGTTTGTGGTGTAATTCAGACTGCCACTTTGTGACGTTAGTCTCCTGGGCTGCTAATCTAGCACGTTTCAGAATTATTACAATAAATTACAATAAATAAATAAATGAAAATCACAGTTGGGAAACAAAAAAACAAACAAAAAACCCCACCACAAACCAAAAGCCAAGGATATCAGGGATCTGCTAATGTGAAACAATCTTAAGACAGGTTTTAATCTTCCACTCCTGAAACTGAATTCCAGCTTGGTGTATGCAGCTTCATCAAACTGAGCGTCAGAGTCATCCAGCCCTAAAAGGCTTTTAAAACCCAAAAGAGGGGAGTGATGTAATTTCCTTATTCTGCTTTACAGACGAAAAGCAATTTTTTTTCTTGCAAGCCTGTTTAAAAGACAAAGGAGTCACACTTGTATACAAAAAAATCACTATAATCTATGTCTTACACACTAGAAACACCTGTAAGATTTCTCATATCTTGAGGCAGTGATATGCCTATGGTAAGGGCAGTTTCTGACAGCCGAATAGTTCCACAGCCTACACTGACCTATATAACAACTGTGACTGCTATAGATCCTCTCCCTTTCAGGTAAGATGCAGTACATTGTCTTAACTTTAAGCATTCCTGCTCTTTTTGAAAGTCCCCCTCAGTGGCTCTGCATGATGCTTATGCTGGGTAGGTTCATGCTTGCTGACTGTTGCCATGGAGCAGCTCACTCCACAGCCTGGCGTGCTGAAGCAGCTGTCACTGTCTGGAAGAATGCCGGTAAATTAATAGCTGAGGGCAGTTCATAAAATTGGCTGAAAGGACATTTAATTTACTTTGGTTTGGTTTCCTTTTCCTTTTTTTTTGTTGTTTTTTGTTTTTTTTTTTCTTTTCCCTTGAGAGAGAAACAGTCCTGTGGATGCCCAACTGGAATGAAAGGTACCCATGTAAACAGTTGACATCAGGCAGGATTCCACATCAGAAAGGGAAATGCGTGTGTGTGAGTATGGGAGGGAATTGTAACACAAGCTTTATATTCCTCATGTTCTCTCAGTCTTTTTATAACTTGTTGTGAAGGCATAAACAGTGGAGGCTTGCCTGAATGGAAAGCAGGAGGAGCAGAGCTATACCTGGGGATGGCAAGAGAGACAAATTTTTCCAGATGCTCTGTTTTTATAGGCTGAAGTTGTAGTCCTTACACTGCCCTGGCACCCTGCTGGAAGTTCAGTTTCTTCCAAATGGATGAGACAAAAATAACTGCGTTGCTCTGTTCTAGAGGATCCCAGACTGAAGGTGTGGCAGGGGAAAGACATCCCCTGACAGAGGCACATGTCTGGAGATTCATACAGATACCTCATGCCATCTCCCTCCTGGTGTCTTGAAGGTACAGACAGCAACTCCCTGTTCTCCTCTTGAGAGCACCAGCAAGGGAAAAGGACCCCTGAGGTGCTGAGACATTAGTGAGAAGGCCAACCTGAATATCCCTTTAGAAAGAAACACGGGGATCTTGCATGTTAACCCAGCTGCAGGTTGCCCTTGGATAGTTCTTAACTAAGTTTCTCTTAGCGATTAACTTGGTAACATCTGGAGCTTTCAATGACATATTGTCAAACCTGAGAAAGGTGCTTGAGCAATGCAAACTACTAAGGCCTCCATTCAGCAAAGCTCTTGGCACCTGCTTACGTTCTTCGAGACACAAATCACTGAGGCAAGGGCTCCTACCTGTGTTACACAGAGGATCAAACTAGGGGGATCATGCCAGTCCTCATGAAGGAACATTCCTCATTAGGAACACAGGTGATGGTCTTGAGTACAGAATTATGTCCTTTGTTGAGCTGAGTTACGTGAAAGAAGATGTACCGTTTCAAACATGATGCAGTGGCTTGAGCACTCCTGACTGACCGAGCCAACAGAAGGCATCAAATGGGATATGCCTCCACAGACAGAAGTGAGTGTACATGAGCTCCTCAGCTCTGAACCCTTTTCAGAGGGGGAATATAGTCTCTCAAGCATGGTGCTGGACTCAGATCAAAGACAGAGATCTCTGAAGTACCCTTAGAGGCTCTCCCAGTTCCCCTAGGTCCATCATCACTAGGGTTTTAGTCATCTTTTGTTACTAAAAAAGAGATGATGTCTTCAAACATTTTTCAGTAAAGCCATACTGCTGGGACAAAAGCTGTTCACATGGTTAAAACTGCACCACTATAGTGACCCTGCTGGCTTTATCATCTCTGAGTATATTTGAGGTCATGCAGTTGAAGTACATTTCAGGTTGAGGTATATTCCTCTGCGTATTTGAGGTAGCAGAGTAAGATGAAAAGGGTGACAGCATTTTAGAACAGCCCTGATTCTGCAAGTGTCAGAATTTTTGCTATAATGAGTGTTTTTCCTCTTGTCTTCATTTTCTCCATAGCCATGAAACCCATGGTGTCTACAGGTGCTGCCAGGGAAGGGAGCCATTTCTAAGGCATGCAAGATTTAGATTTCAACTTTTCTTCCAAATTCCCTAGGGAGAAAAGATGCTGACAGAAACATCTGAAAATGTAATTGGAGAAGAGCTTCAGCTGCTGTTCCCCCAGTCTTTTTCATTTGTCTTGGCCTTTCCTGTTTTGTTTTAAAACCCTTTGAACTGGAAATACATTTTCCATTCAGTAAGATCCAGGTTATAACAATCCTCTGAAAATGCCACATTTTGAAAAGCTGACATTTAAAATTCTAGCTTAGGACGGGAGAGAAAAGAGTCAGGAAAACAAAGAGTCTGTGTTTTGACTTGTTCTAATGTTTTATCTGTGCCAGGTAAGAGCACGGGTAGTATAAGACAGGAAGAGAAAGCAGGTGCGCCAAAATCAAAACATTTCCCATACAGCCCACACCTGATCTACATGAACTCCAGCTGTCTGTGTCTCAGGCAGCTCTCCAGAGCCATTTGCAAGTGGCTGCTTTACCAAGAGAAGTTTTGTTTTGCAACAATTTGACGCATATACATACATCTTGCAAAAATCTCTCCTGTTGCTTTTTCCAGCTTCTCCTTGTCATTTTGACAAGTCTAATACTACATGATAGGGGTTTTCTGAAGCTTTTAGCTTGATTAAGGCAGACACAAAACTCCCTGCCTTACTTCTGTAGCCACAGCGAAGCACTTGGATGCAATCAGCACTGAGCTATCTTTGGGCAGCCTTTCTGGCCTTCATTGCAAGAGGTGTTTAATGCCAGTGCTCTTAGGCATCAAGGGAGAAATTTGCCAGGTTGGCTGCTTGTGGTGATATCTCTGCATTCAGCTCCTGTATTTTAAACACACTAAGCTAGTCAGCAACCAATTACAATAACTGAAAAAATGAAAGTACTTTTGATGGATATTTTTTACCTTGTACTAGGTATATGCAATATGCACAAGCTTGGATATAACCTGAAGAAGTACACTGCAATCTTGATAAAGGCTTTAGTCCAGCCAAAGTCTTTAGCGTATGCTGAACTTTAAGCACGAATACTCCTTTTAGCCTGAAAAGAAGCCCTAGGAATTGACAACAAGTTTCCCAAGGCCCCATAGTATGCTCTTCACCTATACAACCTTTGATACTAAAATGTAAATCAGAAATTTACTGTTTTCTAAGGGATTTTCTCATTAAACGTCTAGGGGGTTTCCAAGCATAAATAAAAGATTCCCCTCCCTCCTTCCCCTCCCCGCCCCCAAGCCAAATGCACATTTTTCCTGTATCTTGCCAAAAGAATAAAAGTCTAGAGTGTACACAAGACCTGGATGCTTCCAAAAAACTGTGTGATGGTTCCAGCCTCAGGGTATATCAAGAAACAGCCCATACAGTTTGCAACAATATTTTTTACTTTTTGATTACTTTTATGCAGCTCTCAGTATTTTGGTGCATGTGAGACCTACCTAGCAGGATTCTCTCTCAAACACTCCCTCTGAATCTTGCCCAGAAGGCTGTAATAATGAATTTTTCCTTATTGAGTGCCAGTATTTGTATCTAAATGGAATTATTAAAACAATGAAACACAGTTCAAGGTTTTTAATTTTGGTTCCCATGTTTCAGATTTAATTTTTAAGTCTTCAATTATGCACCGACTTGTGCGTCTTCCTTACAGATGTTGATAATGGATTTAATTATCCTTTGCAAGAGAGATGCTGCTGTTGTTGGACTGTCTTCATGGATTAATGTTTTGTGCTTTCTTTAGATTAACCCTTTTTCCTCTTTGGCATTTTCCTGTCACCATCAGAAAACGTCCATCAAAGATATTTCCATTGCAACTGAACATTTATGCATGGGATACCTTTAGTCTAGGTCTGTTTAAAGCATATGCTTAATTTTAAACAGAAATTCCAGTCCAACTTGATCAAGTACTGAAAAATATGCTTTCGTGTGTAAATTCCTGCTTTCAGTGAGATGCTCTTAACTTTTTAAAATCAGAAACTGAAATGTCTTTTATCAGAGCAAATAGCTTGATACTTTTCACACGTGCTTCTTTTTCTACACCAAAACATTAATTGTATTAATCAAATCATTCATTCTGACTGCCAGTTGTACCAGCTCGACTCAGCTATGAGCTTTTTCTACAGGACTAGATCTTTTGTGCTCCACGGGAATCAATAAGTACAGCCTCTCAGGATTATTCAGAATAATTCAACTTGTGTGACTGGAGGTGCATTAGAAGACTGTAGTGCTGTGTGTCATCATGAAGGTGAGGTCAACTTTCACACATTTTCATGGAATTTCAGCAGTGAATTTAAAAATGCATGAAAGGCTCTGATTTCTCCCAACCAGCTTGTCATCATGAGTAACACAGAAAACGCAGTTATAATTCAGATGACAGTGGCATGGGGGAGGGGATGTACTGATCTTTCATCTGTGTGTTATTAACAGGAATGTGGTGGTGTTACTAAGATAAGCAGCCATGATTCAGCATGTGCGTTGAAAGTTAGGATGAAGGTTTCATATTTTTGTAATCATTACTAACTAACTTGTGATATCAAAAGAGGGAACACAGTAGGATACCACAAAAAAATACAGACTATGCTTTTAAGTACTACTAGCTTTGCATCTTTAATTTGGGTACATGAACAGTCAAAACAATCCTAATGCTAAGCTTATCTCCAGAGACTTCAGCTGAGTTGAATTCTGAATTGCACCAAATGACAGTGCTGAGGTGGGAAATGCTAATGGTATTGTCCCCCTCAGCAGGGTCCCCAAGCTCATTAAATGTACCTGAGATACAACGCACCTTGTACAGCCATATATTAACATTGTCATTACAGAAAACCATAGTCTTTAGGAAATTCAGGGCTCCATTTGTATATTCACATGGTAAGAGAGAGTTGTCTGGCCTTATGAGCACTAAGCACAAAAATGAAAACTATGGAAGGCATCAGGGAGAAAGCAAAGCTCTATTTTCAAATGTGGGAATAAAAAACCAGACAGGTTAAGTTTCTTACTCAAGGTCAAGCAGAAAGAGCTCAGAGTGTGGTTCAGGAATTAGTTCAGATTGCCTGAATTCTAGACCATGGCCTGAACTGTAGGAACAAATGAGCTTTCCCCACACATTAGTCTAATCCAAGCATCATATAACAGCACAAGTAGTCAAAAGCAAGCCAAAATCTACTCCCAGTGGAGTGACTTTGTCAAGTGAGAACTGAGGCAGACGTGGAATGTCAAAGACTTTTGGCTGTCACTTTATCGAGACAAAAAATAAATTAAAGGAGGCACTTTCTCTGTGAATTATCTGTAATGAAACAGCCAAAGCCCTGAACCTTTCCACCCTGAATGTCTTTACCGTCCATTTCCTCAGCAAAGATGTATGAGCAATCAGATGAAACAAGTTTGAAAGCCATTGTGCTGAATAGCGTTGTTCTGGAGGCTGCAGCTTTCAGTGTCTCTGCTGAAGCAGTACAGCAAGCACAAGTGTCTGATGTTCATACAAATAACTCAAACACACAAATAACAATTGGGTTTGTGATAGGCAAGAGACCTACATGACCATGCGATGAGGAAGGCACGCAGAAACAACACCCACTTAATAAAATTCCTCTATTTTCTACAACAGAGCGGCAAAATATGTCAGGGACATTGGATTGAAGAACTTCAGTAGGAAAATGTCTTTGTAATTTTTGGATTTGGGTTTCTTTTGTTGCTGTGCAAAAATGAAGTAAGGATTCAGGTTGTTTAGGCTGAGAAACAACTCTGTTGTTGAACACTGCAGTGTGAGAGGTACCAGCCATGGGTCTGTGCATACAGCCCTGGCCAGGGCAAAGGATTAACCTTTAAACTGGCAGCATTTTGAGGCAATAGGAAAATTTGCTTTTAAGCATAACTAGTTTTCTCCTGTGCTGCCATTTATTGACAGAGATGCTGTTGCTATCCTCTTAGCTCAATGGAAATTTAAGAGCAAAATTACCAGTGTAAGTAAGTATTGTGCTCTGCTTATTAAAAACTTCCATAATGCTTCATACAATGGGACGTATGCGAATTATAAAAGGAAATATTGATGCTTCCTGGCTGTTGTCACCCAGTAAGAATATCATGATGATTACACACAGATTAATAGGAGAACTAACCTGGACAAACCTTTCCAATAATAGGACCAAAGATATTAAGTGCAAGGTGACTTTGCAAAAAGTTTTTAAGAAGTTATACAGAAACCCTAAAAGGTGACAGGAAAATTAGACCACTTTGGAAAGCATTCTTACATTCAGATCATTTAAATATGAGTTGTTGGTTGTTTTTGCTTTTAATGATATTTATATGCTGCCAGATATAAATGCTTCACAGGAAAATTTCATGTGAGTCAGGGTTAGAGAAACTGGGCCAGAATCCCAGCTCTCAGAAATCAGCAATGCTCTACACACTGCTGGTTTTTGTGCCTGCCCCCTCTTCACTTGCACAGACTTCAGTGATTATTTTCCTTTTGTGTTTTCTTCAATAGCAGAACACTTCTGAATGCCTTGTCTTTGTATTTCTCTTCAGATATCTTTTACTGACATTGTGTCATTGTCAGAATGACACAGTCCCGGCCCTCAGCATCACCACAGGCACAAGCAGGCTCTACAAGAAACCCCTGCGCTGTAGTTCCTGCCCCTGAATCCCACACCTGAGTGAAAACAGTTTTTTACTGCCGCCATTTACCTCTCCCTCCCCTCTTAGCAAACGCCTCCACTACAGAGATGCAGTGACTTTTCAGGGCCTCCAGTGAGCCTGCCTCTGCAGTTTGTTCTTCTTTTCAGACACCACTGGGTCCTTAGATGGAGCAGAAAACCCTAGAAAGATAACAGGAGTACAAATCTCAAACGAACTCTCGTACCTTGGCTCACCAGCTTCTTATTGTTTTTTTTTCCTGCAGGTCAAGTGGAATATAGGCATGAAAAAAGAGAGCTGGGAGGCTGCAGTGTATGGAGCAGCTCTGCAGATCTGAAGGCTTCAAACAAACTGTCTCGGAGGGATACAGGAGATGTTAAGATGCAAAGGGACTACAACATAAGCAAAGGCCGCTGTTTTTTTCCATCCTAAAAGATATTAACTGTGACGCAGGCTAAAGGAAGAGTCCCCACCAGGGTCAAGCACTTAAAAATACTGACCACCACTCCAGGGGGCAAGGGTTGAATAGGACACACTTTCTTCATATACCATTGGGAAAAACTGCATGTGCATACACAGATATATCCAGCCCTTTTCAACTTGCTTGATGCCTTCTCTTCAGCAAAAATGGAGTGGCGCAGATTTTGTGGATGCTGAACATCCTGGATTGTACTATGCTGTATACCTGTGCTGGGCAGAGCTAAACAGAAAATGGCAAGTTCTTGTTTTGTGATACCTCTGCCTTGTTTGCAAGGGAAAGAAACTTCCTTTTGAGAAGTGGGGTTGGACTAAACAATCTCCAGAGATCCCTTCCAAGCTCAATTATTCTGTGATTCTGTGAAATCAATATCTATTCCATAAAAGGGTGGTTGTTCTTTTGCTGGGTTGTTTAACTTTTCTAGTGAGTGGTGTGATTTTTGTTACTGAAACAGTTAATTCAGTAAATGCTTTAGTGTATATACAGTTATGCTGCTATAACCACAGTTTATTCTCCTATAGCTTGCATATAGCTGGGCAAATTTTCTTCTTTGTTGAATATTTCTTTTGCTGCAACAGCAGTCCAAAGTCATTGTCAGATTGGGTCAAATTCACCCAAAAGTTTTGTTGGTTGCTCTGTAAACTCTTTATATTGACAAATCTAGGAGCAGGAGGTCAAGATTCATCTAGCAGGGAGAGTAATCAGAAAGGCTGGGGGTTGATCAATATTGTTTCAGCCCTCAGAGCAATTCCTAACCTCTTCCTTATCAGATATACTGAAAGAAGGCCCCCCTTTAAGATCTCCACAGAAGCTGACTCACTCATCAAAACATACTTTATGTACTCCCTGATACACAGCATGAGGAAGACTCCATCTCCTAATGGAGAAGGTGTTGCTTTCAGACTCTGGTGAATACTGAAGCAGGGTTATCAAAAAAGATCAGAATCAACAGAAAAGACAGAACAATTCACAGGAGATCCCTGTATAACAGAGTGGTCAGGGCATTCTTACAGCATATGTGAATTCAAATGCTCAGAGCAGGACGAGCAGGACATTTGCCCTGAGTTTCCCACACTGTGGGTGTGGGAATTGTCTCTCCCTCTGACTATTGGCATAATTCTTGGATAGTTTTGTGACTGAATTCTCAGATTACCCATCTCCTTCTCTCAATCTGTTTCAAAACTTTGCTGAGAGTAGAAAGGCGATGCAATGAACACTTTTTTGGGGGTATATAACAACATCTTTCTTGATTTTTTTTTTTTTAAAAGCCTGGAGACTTTGAATCTTGTTTTGGACTTTTTATTCTTCATCTTTAAACACAGAAATCAATAATTTATCCAGCTGAAACTATATGTTTATACTGTTATGACAGCATCTACAATAGCAATGTTGTGTGACTGTCACTACTGAAATAAAGTGACCACATTGTGGAGAAAATGAACATTCAGGTCAAACAACTGCTTCAGGTTAGATATGATTTATTATATGTTATTGCCTTTACAAATCAGGACACCTGTTTACTGGGGAAAGCATCAATAATACAGATGTAAAAACCCCAACACACCCCCTACAAAACTCAGCTCCAGAGGTCATCCTCATTTCTCTTTCCCCACTACAGATGACATTTACTATGGAGAGACCCAGAAGTAATTTCCATGAATACTCTAATTAAGGGATGTACATTGTACCCTAGTGTAAAAGCATAGCTGTTTTAGGTTTTATTGGCTAGCTACACAGGAAAAAGGGTAGAAAGTTAAAGAAATCAAATTGGATTAGGGAAAAAGAGAAAATAGCTACTTCGTGAATGTTATTGTTTGGGATCCTACAATTAAACATAGATGAAGAAGTGCTGAGGAATAAAAACAGGTGAAAAGTTTTTAAACATATTTTCTAAGGATTCAGAAATGGAGGGAGCAGAACAGTGAAATACCAAGTTAAGTTACAGATGTAACAAAAACACAAGCTCTGATCAGAGTCTGAATCAGCTTCACATTTGCAATCAATTTCAGACTTAATGCTGCTGATGACATCTTGAGATTTCATCCACAAATGCCTAAACAATATGTACCAACTTGTGTGACAGGGACAGATCTGCACATGTACTTTTAGCCATGTTTGGTTGAAAGACAGTGGCAAGTAAAAATGGAAATTCAGTTTCAAACACAGCAAGAGGTCAAAAGCACAGGTAAGGTTGGGGATTAGGATTCAAACCTGCACTCTCCAGTTCTACTGTGAAATTCCCAAACCAAACCAGTTCCCAGTTTTTATCAACTTCTCCCAGCAACACAACACACTTTCAGTCTTATAATCTCCATACATCATCCATTACCTTTTTGAGCATACACCACCCCAGCTACATCGTGGAGCTGACTGACTTTATTCCACACCCTCTTGGTTTACCTCTTTACCATTTTACAAACTTTGTCTGGCATGAATCAGACTCAAATACACCCATGGGGCCTGGGATGCAACATAAAAATAGAGCCTACCTCTTCCAGCTGCACCAGGAAAGTGACATTGTGTCCTTGCTCGGCTGTCAGTTTGCCGTCAGATGTGATTATGCGAAGGCCCTGGGGGGCTTTGCCAGGACATTGCTGTGGTTTTGCTGTGTACCGTTCTCTCACACCATCCGTGCAGTTATTAGAAACAACTTTCCGGTATCTGCAAAGGAAAAGAGAAATCTGTGCAAGATGCTGACAGGAAGCATAACAGGGTTAACCGGGAACAGGGAGGCATTTCTGAGGTTTCTTTAGACCAAGGAGATTGGAAGAAAACAGATTCCCAAATATATTTTAGCATTTGTCTCAGCCACGCATTCCCCATGTGCCTAACATACAAGTAGTCAATACTGTTGTTAATGGCATGTAACATTTTCCTGCGTAGCACACCTATATACCACGTATTAATAAATTGCCTAAAACATAAAATTATATGATGATCTATGTTACATGTTAAATAACTATAAAGTTATAAATAAATGTTATACACATACAGTATGGAATTGTATTCAATTATTATACTGTTAGGCATAGTTTAACAGCTTTTCTCACATGCTCTCCACTTCTCATCAGTTGTGAGGCAACTCTCTCTAAAGATGTAACCCTCGACAGCTACAAAAATAAGAGAGTTGAAGAAAAAAGCAAATTCTGCCTATCTTTGAGTGTACAAAATGCCAAAACACAGTTTGGGTTCCTGTGTTTGCTTTAATCACTTGCATCAGAAATGAAATTTGAGGTCAGTATCTTAACTTAAACTACATCTTCTACTGACTTCAAAAGGGCCAAAGAATAATCAGCATTCAGGCTAGCTACCCATCTATTACTTCAGTTCACATATACATCAATTTCATCTCTTTCCTCTAATTTGTTTTCCACCATTTCTGCCTCACCTGATCCTACATGATTTTAAGAGGAGTCTTTTCAGAGACTTTAATGATCTGGCCTTTGCCTTACAGTTTTACCCCCAAGTTTCTTTAAGGCATCATTTTTTCAGGGAAAGGTCTGGACCATATATGATGGAGATCTGGAGTGCCAGACTGTACACCCTAACAAACTCAGTGAAGAGGTCCCAAGGGCTTCAGCCAGCTTTGAGACACCTATAGTAAATGCAATCTGTAGTTGTCATGGGGTTCAAGTCTGTATGGGTTCTCTAGCTAAATAAAGTCTGGTGTGCCACTTACCCAGTGCTGTTGAGATAACTCTGTCCAAGGCTACAATCTTTCGACAAGGAAGATGGGTTATACCAAAATGCTGGTAAACACTGCCCATTGCTGTGACGTTCATATCCATAATCACTGTTTTAGCATTAAAAGAAAGAGTCACATAAAAACCCAGAAGAACAAATACAGGTATTAGCTCATGCTCTCTCCTATTGATACAAGTTTTGATTTTCCTCAATCTGTTTACTAGGATTTCTGATTTTTTATTGATATAACAACAGATTCTTCATCCTGCTTTAGCTTTCTCTGGGGGGGTAGAGTTACCTTACATATGTCCCAGTATAAATGACCAGAACCAGACCAGGTAGTTCATGAGCTATTGCATTATCCATTCTTCCTCCCAGTCTAACAGTGCTTCTCAGGTTCAACTCTAGCCTCAAATATAATAAAAGCCAGAGATCTAAACTAAGTTCAATCACTGCTGTCTCAGTCATGTCTTAGAAAACTGAAGTGCTAAATAGTTAATTGTATTTGGAAACTATATCACATGAGCTGCAGAGGAAATTTTACAGCCCTGAGAGAACTCTCGACTGAAGGCATTAACAGCATATTTGGTAATGGAAAAGGCGGCTACGATCTTCAATTCTATTTTTGTTTGGAAAAGGAAATGCTACCAAAAATCATGTGTTAGAAACAATGAGCCAAACTGTAATCTTTTGTCCCAATTTGGGTTTAGTTATGACTAGATTTGCTTTGGTTCTACTAAAAATAAACAACAGTTCAAATTGTTTTTGATTCCAGGTAAACAAAGACTCTATAAAAATTGTTATTGTGGAACAAATAAACAAACAAAAAGCCTTTTTAATCAGTATTCCATTCACATGTGGTTTTACTTTCTAGCCATTGAGTAATGAGGACTGTTTGGTTGGAAAATCATTCTTATTCCTTTTACTAAGCTTTCTCCATAGCCCATAACAGAGAAGTTAATGGGATGCCATTTCTAAGAACTGCTATACAGAGTCCACCAACTCCATTCCAATATTCCAGTTGCAACATGATCCTTGATCTTAAAATGGCACTTCTTTGCAAAGCACTTTTTTTGCTTATTATCTTTAACGTCTTGCTATCAAGTAGCCTGATATTCTAAGAAAAGAGGATTAGGGCAGCATTAGATTATGTGATTAAAGGCTCATCTCTGTATACGTAAAAAAGCAGAGAGGAAAAACAGGAGGCAGAGGAACCCCAATAACCTCGTCAGAGCCAGTGGAGCCCCTGCCCCGGCTCCTCCCAGGGCTGTCACAGGAGAGCCATCAGTCCATGGCTGGGGAGAGGCCTACCAGATCGTCAACAGGGGAGGCTCTCCCCAGATCACTTTGCAGATCACTGAGCGGGGTTACTGCACACAGGGGTACGGGGCTCATTATGCCATGCCAGGGAAGAGCATCTGGCATCTCCATTTCTATTTTCCTGGGTGAGGGGCTATCTGTTCTGTGTGCATGTGCGTGTGGTGGTCTGTCTCAGCAAATGGACTCAGACCACGGGTCACAGGGGTCCATGTGCCCGCACTGCCAGCAACTGGAATGACTGGAGTGTGTGCATACTGCGCAGGTGAGCACCAAGCCAGACAAGCCAATGAGTAGGATAAAAGACTTGGGAGCTAGGTGCTGATGTGGTCATAAGTCTGGGCTGGATACTAGGTCCGTGAATTGGTTATTGGAGAGATCAAGAGGTCTGGGGGAACGGCTACTGGTGTAAAGCCATATAGGTCTGGACCTGCTTGTGAGACCTGTTATGTGTGCGTATGTCTACGTATGAGGCAAGTGGGGATGTCCGCTTGTCAGCAACTGGGGAGACAAGGCATCCAGGGGCCAGATACTGGACAGCCCTGGGTGTCTAAGACCAGGCACTGGTGGGATCAATATTGTATGTATGTTTACAGTGCACATATTTTCCACAGATGGGATTTCATCTTGATCAACCAGAGGGGGGAACAGGATGAGGCAACAGTTGTTTGTGTGAGTGCTGTGTTTTCTGTTTGTGCTAATCTGTGTCACCAGCCATGTACATATGCATGTATGTACTGTGTGTACATGCATATGTGTGCCTATCAGGAACAAACGCTCAACCTTGCTACGGCCTGGGTCAGGGGACACGGAGCTGCAGCAGCCTCACCTCTGTCAGGTGATATTTGTAGAATAATATTAACAACAACAAGAATGTTTAACATTATGAAGACTTTTTTCAAATGCCTTTTCCTTTCTGGACCAAAGCATGATGGCTTAAAACAAAAATTTAATGAATCACTATTAAACAATTTTAAGAAGTCTGGTACTGATCTAAGATATGAGACAAAGAAAAAAAAAAGGATAGAATATTTTGTAATTTATTTTTGTTAAATTTCTTATACTTGTTATCAAAAGCAGGACATTGAGAAGAATTTTGTCACCACTTTTTACTCCTGCCTGCAACTTTTCCTTCTGAATCAAGAAAAAAAATGTTTTAAGGTAATCTAAAAAAGAAGAAATTAAGAAGATGACATAAAGCAAAAGAAAATTAAAGCTGCATATCACTTGGGAAAACTCCTAAGCATCTATTAGACTGTATAACTGTTCCAAAGGAACATTTTGGCAGCTGTGGTGTTTGGGATATCTACAACAAGTAATTGAGAATAGACTCTAGGAAACAGCAATGAAGTAGATGACCTAAGAGGTCTTTTCCTCAGTTTTTTGATTGAATTTTCATCAATCTATTTACTCAGATGCTAGTCACTGAATGTTGCTTAATTGCTTTGGAAGCATCAGCCAGCCTATTCTCCCACTGCCATGTGCTTCTCTAATCATCTTTGTTGGAATAAGAACACTATAGCTGCAGAATACACTTTATAATGAAGAATAACACCATTCTGATTTGCTTAGAGAAAACAAATATTTACATACAAGCGGGACTCCTGTATTTTTGTAATTCATTTGTCAACACTGCAGCACTGTATTGCTAAGTTATCATGTGTCACTCTAATTAAAAAGCTGTAACACTGTACACACACAATGTTCTGTAATCAGTTAGGTGAAAACAAACCAAAATAATACAGTGAAATCTGCCTCAGAGGGGATCAGTACCCCTTTTTTGCAAATCATCTGGCTCATTAAGGCCCTACAGAAATATCATCCCAGTAAATGACATGAATTGCTGTTCCGTATCTCTCTACAGATGCACCAGCCGCCCGTTCACCTCTGCAGTCTTGGAATCTAATGAATTCCTTGGCTACAGGCTGGTGCATGCAGAACACTGATGCTGACAACAAATTGCTGCCTACAATTTGGCACAACAGGCTTTGTAGCAATCAACAAGCATTAGCATCAATTGGATTGCCATAGCACAAGCCAGTATAGCAAAACCTGGAGTCAGGGAAGGCATCAGCTTTAGACTGCAATCAGCTAGCCGAGTCACTGCCTGGTAACTGGGAATTGGAATTTGCATATAGTGATGATATTTTGTGCCTGCCTGAAAAGAACTCAGGTGAAATAGATAATGTACCTATCAAAAAAGAGTGGAGCATTTATCAGCAGGGATTGTTTTATCAGTATGAAGCAGCCTGTCTCATGGCTCTCACTGACGGTGGTTTTATCCTGGCAACTTTTACTGGTTTAAACTGGAATCCTATTTGTCTTAGTCAAGTAGGATTGCAAGTCCTTCTCTCTAATTAGAGACAGATACAAATTCATTCCAGAAGTTCTGCATCCCTGCTCAAAGCTCATGGTAAATTCCCTTATCTAAGATTATTTGCAGCACAGGTAACAATCAAAGGAAAAGAAATCCCTTAAGGAAGTTTGTAGTTCGAACACAGACCTGACAAACATACTGTCATGGAAGAACTATAAAATCATGTGAAATTATTAAAATCCCACTGTTTTAAGATATAGAAATAACCAGTTAAGTCAGATGAGTGATTGCCATGCTCATACCTTCTAAAAATCAAAAGATGACTTAACATGTAACCACAGAACTTCTTTAGCACTAACAGCTTCACCTTAAGGTCAACTATGCCAGAAACTGAAAATGCTACTTGTGGTTTTGTATGCTGTGCTTTGCAAACTTTTCAGATATTAAATGGGGTGGAATCGAGGTATCTGTGATTATAGTCACCTTTGTTCTGCAGTTTCCAAAAGCCCTTGTGGAAAAAAATAACTGTGGCCACAGCCGTGGAAAAGTCTTTCTTACCACCTTTTTATTCACTTCATACCATTGTCTAATATTGAACTATGATGCAAATGTAGATTTGTGTTAAAAGGGAGCTGTGCTTGCTTCCCAGTTCTATAGGATCTGACATGGGATTTATCTCACAGAAGGATGGATTCAGCTGCAGTTTGAATTATGGATCTATGAAGGCATATGATTATAATTGCATCACAGTATTTGGAGTCAAGCTGTACCAGCTTATGTTAATAGGGAACCTAAAAACCCCAGAATCTTTCCAGTAAATCCATGCCTGGTAGATACCTAGGTCCCTAAAGATGCAGAGATGCACCCTAGACTTTGCATAGTGAATCTGCATTTTCCACAAGCATTCAAAATGAACTAAAAATTCATTCAAAATTACTATTCCTTAGCTAATGAAGCCTACCTCAATGATAAAGCAAAGTTAGTTAACCTAAAGGCGCAGATGTACGTGTATTTCAGAGCTGGCATCTGCATGATTGTCTGAACTGATGAGTGGTAACCCACGAAGCCAACAGATTCTAATCACATTCAGTATCTGCCTTCTACCTCCCTGCGGTTTGTCAGGACAGTTTCACATGACACAGGACTCTGATGTTTTAGCATAAGAACTAAACCTAGCAGGCAGGTCTGTAATTTAAGTGCCAGACAATAAAAAAAGAGCTAGCCAGATCCTTGCTGATATGATCAGTGAAATAAATAGGCCTGATTCTCAATTGCACTAAGGCTCCTTTGCGCATCTCTGGCTATCCAAAGTCTCTAGCACCAGCGTCAACAGGCTTATACTTCCCACGAAGGTGTGAGATATACAAATACTGATAGGAGAAGCCCTCAGTATTAATGACAGTAGGTTCAGAGGGAGGACTGACAGTGCGACACTTAACTCAAAGTTTCTATTAAAGGACCTGGGAGACAGGTAGCTGAAGGATGAACACCACCAAAGATTTCCATCCGCGTCTAGGAGATGCTTCTACTGAAGAGATACTGCTGTAATAATGTTCAAACTGCAGGAAGGAACACGACGTAAGGAAACCGGGTAAATTAATGCTTTAATAACACACAAGTAACGGTGTCATCCATTTACACAAATCAATTAAATGAATAAGGACAATCTCGTTTCTAGGCCGTTGCTGGAACAGATTTGCCGAGGGCTTCTGCACATTTCCACTTCCCCCTATTCCTGGAGCACTGTTGCCCTCTGGCTGTGAGCCTCAGCCCCTGCATGGAGAACAAATACCTGCCGCTTCAGCCCTGTCCCCAGCTACTTTTGGTTCTAGCCCATGATAAGAGATGTCTACTGTCAGAAGAGTTCAGGTCCCCAAGGCTAGAGAAACTACAGTCATTTCTAATGTCATTCAGTTTTGTTGCTGTGTAAAACAATAAACAAATGTGCCCTTTTCTCTGAGAAAGAACTACCATGGGCTGAATACAGATTTGAAATGAACCTGGAGTTCTATGATATTACTAGGAGAAAAAAACATTACAAAATCTTTATGTCTTTTATAACTGGCATTTTTCCCCTGAACTGATAAAAAGGCACTCGCAGGATTAACAGCAATAACACTTTTTTTTTTTTTCACTTTACCTGAGCACACAGATATGTTTTTTAACTCCAAGCTCTGACAAGCTTAGATAATAAAATTTTCTCCATATAAATTCATGGTCTAAACAGCAAAGAAAGTCCTACTCTGACTGGGGCAGGGATTGTTGTCTTCTTTAATTCTGTATACAAGTCTGGGTCCTGTAACCATTGATGTTAATATAAAAAGCCACCCGGTTTATTTCAAGATTACAAAATCACATGTAGTCAGCTAAGGGGCTTCTCCCTGCGTGGGAGATACATGTCCCCTTCAATCTCCTTCAATTAAGAGCCCTGCCCAGCAAAAAGAGAAGTAGGGAATTCAAAAGCACTGCTGAAATATCATGAATGAGGATGATGAAAATGCTTCTTCCTGTTGCAGGAAGGACCCCACAGAGGACATCCTTCCACAGCAAGAATTCATTCACTGATTTTCCTCCAAATGCCTCTTTGGACCAACTTCTCCAGGGTGCATCGGCAGTGAAGCCCAGTGCGGAGTTCAACAAGGCAGGCACTGAATGGTACAGCGCAGCAGCAGCTTTGCCTTTCTTAGCACAATCAAACTGGGCTGAGAAATTCAGTAGAGCCAGGAGAATTGCTTTTTTCTTGCCATGTCTCTTCTCCTTCCTTGATAAACCTCTGTCTCCTGTTCCCTGTTGGCTTTTCTGTCCTCCTCTGGCAAATCTATGTAAAACTATGCTCCTGACTGTATTAAGTAGATAAATAAGTGATGAATATTGCTGGTAAATATTTCTGAACTGGATGCTTAAAGCAATGTTTCAGTCTTTTTTTCCTCAGAGGCGCTGGGGAAGGAAGCTGAAATGGATAAAGTAAAAATCCAGATCTGAGGACTGTAGGAAGGACAAGAGCTCAGAGAGAATTGGAGGGGATCACGGACAGCCTGCTCTAAACCAAAACTGGTTCCATCAGAAGGAGGAAGGCCCTCCTAGGTCAGGAAGGCTTTCTATCAGTCAGCTCAGCACAGAGACCTGCAATATTTTTAAGGGTATTTTTCTCAGGCTATTTTTAACAAGACGACTTTTGCAAAGTCCTAATTCTGCCTCTTCCAACAGATTTGAGGGGTCTTGCTGGTGCGTGTGAACTGTGAACATCTGTTGTACATCCCCAATCACCCAAGCTTTCTCTTAGAGATTGTCTCACAACCCAGCAGACCTTTTGGAGAAAGTTTCCTTGAAATGAATGTAAAAGAAAGCATGTTTCCCCCAGCAAATGTCACCGTGGTACTTTTGTTCTGTACCTAGCAACCAAGTTTTGTAGTAGCAAACCACATAACCAATTTCATTGAAATAAAAACATACATTCTTAGAGAGAAACAAGTTATGGAAGGAAAGCGTATTTTTATCAGAAGTGATAAAGTTGAGTGTCTGTCCCTTAAGAATGTAAGGGGTTTAACCACTAACGGATTGACCATGAGTCAATCCCACCAGCTAATTTCTTGAGCTGGGCATGAGCTTGGCATAGCTATGTACTGCACGCCGTACAGGAAGGTCAAAATCTCCAGGGAATTTCCTTCCTATTCATTTTTTTTCTGGTTGGCTGCTATCTTTTTTACATTACCAGAGATAGGTTAAATGGCTGAAATCCAGGACCTTTGGGCACCTACATGATGAACTACACACAGAACTGAGGTATCTTCTCCCTAACAAAGAACTCACTGGAAGATGGGGAAGTCATCAGGAAACCATATTCAGAGAATCAGTGTGCTCATAATTTTTATTATTTGGTGCAAGAAGATTTACTTTTTTTGACACATGGAAAAGCCTCCTGTGATTCTGTGATTTTATATAGAAAAATCAATATAACTACAGTTATGGGAGGGTGAGAAGGGAAATGCCGTAAATTTCCATGGTACTGGAGTGAACTCATATAGCAAGAAAGAAAATATTTATGAGATGAACTGCTTCAGGGTACATGTTACAGTTTCTGGGTTTAATTAATAACTTGCCATAGAAGTAGCTGGATGAGGCACAAAGGGGGTTTATCAGCACTGCCAAAAAGCCGCCATTTCTCTCTTCTGGGATACTCAGGACTGTCTCAGACTTGGAGAAAACAGGTGATAGAGAGATTTCAATAATGTGGTTCCCTGCCTTTTTTGTGCAAATTGCTGTGAGTCAGCAGCGATCTCAAAATGAAACTAGAACCTGAACATCTTATCATGCCATTCATAACTCACCGATGGACTCTATTTCCTATGGCATACAGCAGAGGAGAAAAGGCTTCAAAAGGAGATTAACCCAAATCATGAAGGCAGTGTCTGTTAGATACTATCAAACATGATGGTCCAGCTATAACAAATGACCCAGGAATTCCCTAGATACTTGATTTCCAGAAGCTGAAGGCCTACTTTGCATATGCATATATTTACTTTTACACATATACACATATGTGTGTGTGTATGTATGAAGAATTTATTTTATTTTTTACGCACACTATATATGTCTTACATACTACTTTCACAGCCACCCCTGGTCATTGCTGAGGTTAGATGTGCTAAATGGACCTTTTATCTTAATGCTGCACAGAGCTCAGATGTCACCTGGAAAATGGTCTGTTCAGCGTCAATTTTGTGGGAGCCTTAGCAGATTACAGATATCTGTTCCACCTTTCTTTCTTCTGACATACCTGCACTATCAGGGAGCAACCTATTTAGCCACTTATATGTTTATTAATATCAGCTCTCTGCAAGCCTACAGCCTCTCTAGTGAGCTCTGCATTGGTGTGGTAGAGAGCACACAGTTCTTGTGCTCATTGCTCACCAGTCAAAGTCTGCCTCTGTGCACACGCATGGCTCCGAGGTCATAGCCCCAGCATATTTTCCTTGCATGCATTTCTTCTCTGACTTGCGCTTCCTGTAGATCCTTTTTGCTCCCATGATGCAAGCTTCTCCCTGGAAACAAAACCAAAAATATCTTTCTCTGACACCCACCAGGCTATTTGTATCACCCAATTTTTCCAAGCCTGTGTAATGGGAGCTGTGACTCAAGGGAAGAGAATGGGAAGTCAAATGCCATGTCAGTACACTGAAGCTAATTAAAGCTACTGAAGCTTTAACTGAAACTAAAACAGCTTTTCCAATACACCCTAAGAAATGATCTGAGGTTACTTATGTATCTGATTCAGTTCTGAATTTGTTCCAAAGCCAATCAGCAATTGATTCAGGCCTATTTCTCATTTATAGATTAGGTTTCACAGCAACTGAAAACACAGCCTGATCCCTCTGCAATCTGAGACACAGAGCAGGTCTATTTCTTTGGTCTGATCTCTTCGGCAATCATTTTGTTCAGTGGGAACTAGTAATATGTGTATACGTAAATACTTTCCACAGACTATGAGTTCAGGTTTTACAGGGTTTGACTTGTTACGTGGATGATAACATTTCCTTGTCTTTTCACTCCTATCTTCAGCACCCTGTTAAATATTTCTATGTAGGGAACAAGGCTCAGCCTTGTAATCTCAATGGAAAGCAGATCAAAAGGCAAGAGTCCACAGCAGTCTTCCTAAAAATAGTTCTGCAAGCTCCAAAGCCAACATCCTCAAAGATATACTGCAAAATCCTTGGTATTTTTGCTTATGCAAGCACAAGAAAGTAAAGAACAAAATACAGTGGGGTCTCACTTGTTACCTTTTATGCTGCTAAAATCACTGTAGGAAAGAGAAACTTTTCATGGCTTTGATTTGCCCATGAAACAGAAGGGCCTGAATGGCAACTGGTGTAAAATGCTGTGCCTCCTTGAATTTCAAGGAAGCTGTACTCATTTTCAACATCTAAGGATCTAAGTCATAACTGGTATTTTTAGTGTGGAGTTGTGCCTTGTGTGAGCAGCTAGTCTGAGTCAAGCTACTTTCATTTCATATTCATTATTAAATTCTTGCCCAGCAAGATATATACAGAAAGACAACCTTTGATGATATAAATGGGTGTTTTCACTTTAGACTTCAGTGGAGCCTGTGGTGTTTATATAACCACAGAATTTGGGCCACATTTTATTCTAACCTGATATAACACAGACTGTTGAGTCAAACTTGACAGAGCTGGGAAGGTGCCCCAAGGCAGGCACAGGCACCATGTGGAGCACGTTACCTTGCTGGGCACTTAAGCAATGGTTCCAGGAGTGATGCAGCAGCTGCATCCAGGATGAAAGGGACAGGGCATGGCGGCCCAACGGACTGAGTAATAAAGTGCCCGACTCCCACAGCAGAAGTATCACTGCTGAGAGAGACAGAACAAGGATGAAACCAAGTGAGTAAGAAATGAGGCCAAGAGGGCAGGAATTTGGAGAAAGAAGTGTGAAAGCAACCAGAAGGGTCTTAAGACACTGGCTCTGAAGACAGAGAAGGACGAAGGAAGAGAAGGGAGATAAGGACAGGGAAATTAGATGGGAGATGTAAGACTGAAGGAGTTCAGGCCTCTTTCAGCAGCAGTGCTTCTGCTGTTGTTGCATTCCTCAGCTCTGGATAAGTCTGAGCTAATTGCCTGCGTGGAGAATGAAACCCAAAAGGCAGCTGTTCATCCTTTGGGGCTCACAGAGTGCAGTCTGAGGCCAACACGCCTATGTAACAAAACAGACCCATCCAGTAAGGGACAATCTGATACACCAACCTAAAAGGAAAAGACATTGGATCATGCTGATTTTTCACCGTAGGATCATTAGCTACTTCAGGTCAGATCCCAGCCTCCTTGCTTCTCACCTGGCTGTGGAGTTGCCAAGGCCTGTAGTCCTCTTCTGCACACCTCCGATCAAAAATGGACTTGTAGTCTACTTTCACCAGCTGCCACTCTGAGCGGTGGCTGAAATGGCCAAACACTCTACAGAATACAGCAGAAAGAGCATACAGTAAAAGGTAGCACCAGATGGATTCTGGTAGTGACAGAGGTACAGTCACCCACAAATTTCCAACAGAGATCAATTGCTTTAGGAGTGCCAGTCCTACTGATTTTCACTTGACTGACATAGTGAAAGCCACACTTAGGCTCCTAAATACCCACAACCCTTTTAAAAATTGCATGTAGCTTTTATTCTATGGATCAAGATCCTCCCACTTATGTCAATCCCCAAAATGACTATACAGAAAAGACTTGACATGAGGCTGGAGACAGTTATACCTACAGGAGTTTGATATCTCAATTATGAGCTTTGGGAATCCCTTCCACACAAATTAAAATCAGAACCTGAAGGGATCATTCATCATACATCTCTATTAACTCAGGTTAGTTTCCAAGCCACATGTTCTGTTTATTACAGGTCAGTCCATTTTTTACAGACACAAACTGAATTTTCCTCCTGTTTTTGAAAATCTGATCTCAGGTAAAATGTCACAATTTCTGGCAGGGTGAATCCAGATTTATGCACCATGCAGAGCTCAGCATACCACATTGAAACTAATCATAATTTTTCACGAGTCAGCCTCCAGGCAACATTTTGTCATTCATTTTTACAAAAGAATGTCTTCATTTTTCTGTGTCTCAGTTAAAAAAAAAGAAAGTAGCAGCAAAACACAGCTATAAAAATACCCCACCATTGTTCTTTCAAATATTCATCTGTCAAGAGTAACTCTGCTTTAAATCACATTCAATTTGAGGAGTCAGGTTTCATGCTGATAAGCTAAGTGATAGTGTTTTTGCAGCTTGCAAGGAACCATGTTGTCATTCCCTCAATCATATCACAAATAAACATTGATGCAACAGAAGACTGCATTCTCCTGGCTTCAGACAGCATTTGGTTTGGTCCCCAACCAGAAATGCTATTATGTTACGAACAACCTTCATAAGCTATTTTCGGTGTAGTTCCCATCAACATTAGCATGATGGCATGCTCACTTACGTCATGATGAGAGTTTCCTCTCCAGGTTCCCCTAATACTCCATCTACAAACAGTGGGAGGGATGTGAAACTGTACTTGCTCCAAGACCTCCCTTCATCAAAACTTAACCTGGTGGAGAAAGCAGAATTAGTATCTTCTTCCCTCACTCTCCTCCTACTTTACTTGAAGAGACTCTCTAGTCCACTACACCTGCTATGGAGAGTAGGAAGCAGCTTCTATTCTTGGATACTGCATTTTTAGTCCTTTATATAACTATTTTCTTGGGAAGCATCATAAATCAGAGCATTGAACAAACTTGTTTGGCATCATACTGCTAACCCATGGCCAATACTTAAGTGGTGGAAACTAATAAAGTTATGTTAGAGATTGATGCTTTAAGGGCAAAACATACCCTAGGGCTAGGATTTTTTTTAAATAAACAAGTGATTTTGAGCATCTTATTTTTGGGTCCCCAACATAAGACATTTTAAGGAGGTTAGATTTCTGGAGCACAAAAGCTTTGCCTCTTCTGATCAGCAGTCTTCCCTGTGGCGGGTCTAAGTGAAAGCTTGGAACCACTCATCACTTCCTAAGACTTGGGTCTATGTGTTTCAGATATTGGTATGACACTGACTGTAGTGGAAGTAAATCATGCAAAACATCACAAAACTATATTCTACCTACCACATAGACTCAAGAGTGCTAACTAGTGGGAACACTTTTGCCTTATTCGCTATATAGCCCTGAATCTATTCAACAAAATTCTGGTTCATATGTGCTTCCTGCCACACAGAAGACAAGTTCATCAATAATTTTGAAAATTAAGAGTACTTTGGCAACTTAATAAGAGACAAAGCCATAATCCAGATTCATATTACATAAATAACCAAACCGAAGAAGACAAGTTGCGGTAAACCAGGAAAGTCGTGGAATTACATTGACAATATCTCACATCTGGCCAAACTGAAACTATGTAAGCTGGAATTGCCAGGATTTCTTAGCTTTATCTGAGTTAAAGTTTGCCAGCATCTTAACTGATATTTTCTAGACTGTAGCGACAGAAAACTCTGGATGCAGCCTAACTGCCTACTTCCTGGCATCTGAAAAGAGAGACAGCAGACATTTAGAATAGATGGAGTCATTACCAGAGATGTCTGATAGGCAGAGATGTGTGTTTCATGGCGACCAGTACTCCACCTTGATCCAGGTACAGAACACTGTGCTCTTCCTCAAAGATCTGGAAAAAAAAAGCATATATTTAAATCTATTTTCCTTAGTATCAGGAAAATGTCATAGTTCTTTAAGTACGTTCATGACATAGGACAGGTATGTGCTAAGGAAGTTACTGAGTAGAGGAAGGCATTCTGTATAGAGAAAGTTCTTGGGGTTTTTTTTATTGTTTTGGGATTTTTTTATTTTAAGCTTTTCCAAGGTCTTTGGAAAATGCATTCTGCCTCTGCTTGATAGAAAGTTAGAAACATGAATTTTTGCAAGGATCAACAATTTCCCTCCTTTCAATGACAGATTTTTGTTTAAGGAAGAACTTTATGTGTTTGCATGTATCTGGCCCTATCTCACATAAGTGATGTAGACCGAAAAATGAGGGCTGGTCAAACATTGTAAAATAATTTCATTCTTAGAATATCAAATATTTAAAAAAGATTTTCTTTTCCTGTGTCTTTTTTGTATTGGCTTTCTGCAAACATCTGCTCTCCAGTTTATATAGCAGCACTTGTCAGTCTGGGAAAGTCACGCCTCCTCTCCCTGACTTGATATCCTATCCAGAAAATAGGAAAAATAGAACTTCCTCTTCTGAGGATAAACACATTAAAGGGTAGCAATGCTTTATTAACAGGTGGGATTTCACTAAATATTAGGCACTTGATTTAACTTCATGATCCAGTCTCTTTCCGCAATTAATGGAGAGATGGGTAGCTTCAGAACAGGATGAACTGAATTCTGTTTTTATCTCCATTAACTTAAGAGCAAGGCAAAATTACCAGTTTATAAGGACGCTGAACTTTGGACAACAAAACTTAGGTGAAACGAGTCCCACACATAGTGAGGGAGAAGTAGACTAGTGCAACTGCTAATTCTCTGGAAAATTATAATCTGGATGAAGAGAAAAATGGTTTGATCGGTACAAGGGCTGTACAACAGTAAAAGGAAACACATACTTTCCCCATATATATTAATATTTTAATCTACACTTTGCTACAGGGTTAAACTGAAGTCAAACTGAGTAGAATTATAAAAATAATTTTCTGTTATATGAAGTCAAACGACATATTCAGTCTTTTTCTTTGGGCATCTCTCTACCTCTCAGAAGGGAATAAAAGTTTTCCCTTTTGTATAGATCTGCAAAAAGCTACTCTGAACCAAAAGAAACAAAAATTAAGCTACATTTTGAATCTATTTCTATGACAATTTCATATGATTACTATTTAAACCTGTGATTCTGTGTCATCTACCTGTCTCCAAGTGTTCCCAGCATCAGAAGAAACAAACATGCTGATGTCATTGTCTGATAGTTCAGTGCCTATATTACCTGTAAGATGAACATTGATTAGTGATGCAACACTCTAAGAAACAGCAGAATTAGCAAATTAGGGGAGTAAATGTATTTATTTACCTTTTGCAATTATAGAACTTTTAGTTTTGGGAAGAGAAAGAGGGGGAAGGGAAGGGAAAGACTTTCAGTTTGAAGAAAATACATATAAAAGATCCAACGCATACAGCTCTACACACCTCTGTATGCAAAGGAAATGCCCTGGTTTGAATCTAATGTGCATTGGAGTAGAGGACTAGAAGTGATCTCCTTGGTCTTGAAGGTCAGTTTCCATAAAAAACATATGACAAG
Organism: Aptenodytes forsteri; assembly: GCF_000699145.1. Lineage (NCBI taxonomy): Eukaryota > Metazoa > Chordata > Aves > Sphenisciformes > Spheniscidae > Aptenodytes > Aptenodytes forsteri. The sequence continues at coordinate 14,761,845 of NW_008795129.1, forward strand.
TTGAAGGTCCCTAAGGACTTCCGTTTGACAGCCTTCCTTCCTTCCCGCTACTGGTGGTGTGACACCCCACTCAACACCCTCCACACCCATCACAAACTCAAGATTTTGTCCATGTTTGCACATCATACACAGGCAATCTTTAAATGTTTCATACCTGAAGCTACAATAATACTGGGGGCAGTGTCTCGGCTGGCGATGTTTCCTGAGGTGTAGGGATTCTCTGAGACCTTCAGGTGAAGATGAAGAGAGCAATAGGGCTATGGAGAAAGGGGAAATAAAAGTAAAAAGCAGACACAACATAAAGTGCATGCTCCTATTTCTACAGGCTTACAAATATACAGTGTCTTTCTGTATTATCTCCTAATCACTGCATCCAGCCACCCTTAGAAATACACAGCCACTGTCCTGGTTCTGTTGTGAGAGCTTTGCTGTCATTTTCTAACGCAACCCGTTCCCACTGGGAAACTGATTCACTAGGCTCAAACCCTCTCACAAGGACAAGATCTTTGAGGCTGTACCCACAAAGGAGGCAACCAGGCTTGCAAGATCAGGTAATGGTAAGGACTACCCAGCTCCCCTGGCTCCTAGCTCTCTTGAGAAACAAGCAGAGTTGCAGATATGATGAAGTGACTCTCAGAGCAGCAGTGCCCAAGCTATCTCTGCAACAAGAACCAATATAACCCTATTGGTGTGGTGCTGAGTCACCACTAATTAGCCATGAGAAACAACTTAATTCAGGCAGTGTCATAGCATTTCTTGACTCTAAGTATTTTTGACACATGACTCTCTTCTGCACTGCACTAAGAAGAAATACCAGGACTGGAAAGTGTTAGTTTAAAAGTTGTTTAATACAATGCTTCATCACCCCATCTGGGTGTGACCTTTGAGATTTCAATACAAATACATCCATGGAAGCCTCACCTATTTGTTATTGATTTTGTGTGTCACGTACTCAGATAAGAGAGGAATGGTACAGAATAAATCAGGTGAGCAAGAAGGTAAGACAGGCAGATTCCCAAAGTTGCCATTACGATTCCCTCCAAATCTGTATTCTAGTAATTTCTGAAAATTTTGATAATTTTTGCCTTCTCTTGGGTTTTATTTTCAGTATTTTTTTCTTCCAAACTTCATGAAGAGTCCTTTGTGAAACATGCTAAGGGAAGGGAGGTGGAAAAATATTGGCAAGAAAACCTGAAGCAAACTGACCAAATTGAGGGGAACATCACACAGGAACACACAGCAAAGCCCATGCTTCAGCTTGCACAGCTCTGTAAAACGAGCAGGAGAGGCTCTGCAGAAGGCTCTCCAGGCTCTTAGGAGGCAGGTCTTTCTGTCTAATATCAGTTGCCTAAAGGCTAGGTCTCCAGCCCCAAAAGTTTTGTAGGCTTCCTCTCCAGGAGACCTAGCTCCATAAGTCACTGGAGAAAGACCGCTGATTCATCCTATCTCAGGGTAGGTGTCTATGACTGAAATGAAAATCTCCCTGTGGAGAATGACAACAACAAAAGGCAGGAGGTTTTTTGGGCAAAGGTGAATGAGGGTGGTGAGGAAGGGTGGGAAGTCTCACTTATGTGAGACAGAAAAAGGGGACATGAGTTGTGCAGAAGGGAACACAACCTGCCAAGTGGAATGTACTGAGCAGCCTAACTCTTAACTGACAGCCTTGTGAGGGCAGACGCTGGAGCAGCCCGGGGGCGCAGGGAGGGAGAGGAAACCAAATCGAGCTGACATGCATGCAGGAAGTGGAAAAGCACTGCAAGAGCCTGAATTCTTCCCTTTTACATTTGTGTATGTTGTGAAAAGACTAAATACAGAACATATTTTTAAAACTAACATACTCCAAGCCCACTTCAGCATTTTGAAGACAGTAGCTAATGGCAGCAACTCAGCCAATTCCCCACTCTGATAGAGATCAGACCTCATTAGACTCAAATCTTTGTGCTACCAGAGGTTTTCTTTCAAATTTGTCTCATTTCAGATATAGTACACAGAAATGGAATATATATCTTAAATGTTAAAAGCCAGGTCACCTGTCTAAGCAGTAAGATGGTATTTTTAGTGGCATGACTTCTTATTGGTTGGAGTGCAGTAATGCTTACAGTGTCTAGTGACAACTGGGTATGGTGTAAAAACTAACCTCTCCACACTAGCCAAACACCTAAAGTTATTGCCCATGGCCATCTCACATCCTTACTGTGGCAGCATTCTCTTCTTCATCCCTGATGTACACCTTCTCCATCTGTATCCTTATATAGTTCATTGACAGATATTTTTCCAGACTGGTTTGTCTTCCATCACACTGTTGGTCCCTTTGTGTTCCTCCTCTAGCTCCCACAGCTTAACTCGTATACAGACATCTCAGCTTTGTTTTTTAGAATTTCCATCAATTGCCTCTATCCTTCTTGTTGTTACCGACAGGCTACTGAAATCATTATTTTCATCAGAATCACCAATTTTGGGTTTCCCTGTCATTGCCTAGTACCCAGCAGTGCTAGGTGCTGCACAGACACCAAGGGAAAGACAACCACTACCATGGAGCATTTACAACCTAGGTAGAAGATAAAAGCATGAGTGACATAGCCCATTGCTCTACTCACTGCCATAGTTCTTACAATCATGCTGGAGTTCATTACTTGCTTCCTAATATTTTCAAGCCAGCACTTTTATGCTCTCCTCTCAGGAGGCTCATCAGTCCTTAGTAAAATTTCTCATAAATACCTACAAACCCACTTCTTGGCTGTTCTGCAAAGCCCACCTAAACAGTCTCCAATGGCACCACACATATAAAACAGCTATTAGTGACTGTCCCTGATCAGGAGTGGGGCAAAATATTATAACACAAGGATGATGCCAGACACCATTCACAAAGCTAGGGGTAGTCACAGTATTTGCTCACCTGCAATAACAAGGAGCAATGAAGAGAGATAAACACTTCCAGGAGAGAGATTCACAACACCTCACTTAGATGCTTAAATTATTCTGTAGCAGATGGTATGAATGCCCTCCCTTACGAGAAAGGGGTCTTTGTCCTGAAATCCTTATAATCCATATAGACAAGACAAACAAAATATGGGAGGGAATAAACAGATGTCTGGGGAAGAGAGGCACAGAGAAAATAAATGACTTGCCCAAGGTCACATAGGAAATTGGAAATAGGCCTAAAAATTGAATCAAGATTCTCCTGAGGTTCAGCCCAGTGTTTTAACCACAAGACCATCCTTGAAAGCTAATTGATTAACTCTCCTAGACAGATGCCCATAACTTGCAAGATAGAATTACTCCTCAGTTAACCACTTCACAGCACAAGAGAAGTATCAAACAAAACCAGCATCTTTGGGATATAATACTCTGGCAGCTATTTTATGAAGATTAAGTGTATTCAGCATAGAAAACAAGTGGTATAGACAAGAAAAATAAAACCTTGGGATTAGATGTAATTCCATTGCTTTCCTCCATCCTCATTATTCAGAGCCATCTCACAAAAAATGCAAAGAAATTCTTTGAGTTGCTTTGAAAAAAACACCTCAAGCATACTGTCAGCAGAGGGATGGTTCCATCTGGCTTGCCTTGTGTTTCAACCAGATTCCTTCTTAACCTCCTTAGCTGCCAACTTAGCTGCTTTGTACTTATTTCTGCATTAACACTCCCTTAGTTTAGGTTTAAAGACCAGATGCACAGAGGACACAACACTGCGCTCACAGGCTAGGGACCGTCCTGTCACTCTGGGGAAGGGCAGATCCCATTCTGCCAACAAGATGGAACATACGTCATTGCTGTGTCCCAAGCTATTGCTAGAGGCAACTATGCTGAAAACCAGCAGTGTGAAAGCATGAGTATCTGCCGTGGAGTAAGGATGGCAGCTAAGCTAGATGTACAATGGACTATTAAGAATTCACTTAGCTATGCCATAAGGAGAAGCAGGATCATGCCAAGAACAGCAATACGTAGAGGGAAAAGGAGCAACTGGCGTAAGGAGGTAAAAGTCCTGGTGATGCAGGGGTAGAGAGAGTGTGGCTAAAGAGGTGAGTGGAGTTTGTGAACTGTTTAAATACTACAGCTATGTCACATTGACAAAGAACAGAACTGCCTCAGAGCAGGGGACAATTCCTTTTCTCCACGCTTTTCCTGAAGCAGAATGCCATTATGGATCCCTGACTTATTTCCAGGAACGTACAACACTTCCAGTGGTTTTGCTTTGAAAATTTCCCCTACCACTCCCAACTTCTGTGGTCTTTTCTCTATCTTTTCTTGAATTCTTGCATTCCATATTCTGCCTTCATCTTCCCCCATCATTAACTGTGAAGCTCAAATCAGATTTTTAAATAGCTTGGCTCTCTCTTGTAGGATTGTTATTTTACTTTGTGGTTTTGATGCATTTTCTGTACCTCCCTTTCTTTTGCAGGCAGACTGCCTGTTCCTGTAAAAGACCTAACAAGTCAGTTTAGTTCAGATTTCATCTATTTGCTTTCTTGCAAATTTGCAAGTCAACCACCTGAGACCCTGTATGTTCAGCTGATGATCCCTGCTCTGCTACCATTCCACTAGCTTGTGACAACCTAAGCATGAAGGAGGCAGACAGGCTCAAGCAATGAAAGAGGCTTCTTGACTGTTTTACCTCATGTTAAGGGAAGAGGAAAAATAAACATGACTAAACATTCCTCTGGCCTTATCACAGGGAAGGGCTGACTAAGTTCCTTCACATTCTTCTGGAAGGGCAAAGACTGAGCTACATGGTTCAAGTCCATTAAGGATTTGTCCCTTACCACCCTGAAATCATGGATCGATTTCTACAGATGCCCATGGACCTGAGATGCCTACTCCAGCCCAAGTCACAGAGCATTTAGGAAGTGGTTGCTTTCCAGTGAAAACAGGATGACAAGCCTACATCGAGCTTGCACAGGCGGAAGCAATTCTCAGGGCAACTACATGGTTGCATAAAGAGCAAAATAAAAATGAACCAGTGTTTAAATAGTGGTTTGTGCACACTGGAGCTACAAGGATGTAAATGCCAAGAGCTTCTCTGGGTCAGTTCTTACTGTGTCCCTACAAGTGCCCTCACTTCTGCTCCTGCTCATGACCCCTTGCCTGACTTGTTCAAGTTTAACACCTTCAAGGGAATTCCAGCTTGTCCAGGCATATCTGGTCTAATTTTAAATGAAATTAATTGTGTTCTCAGGTGCCCATGAGTATAGTAGCAGATACAGTATGGATGGGAAGGCTTAAGGGAGCTATAATCCCCCCTCCATAAGGACCATCCAGTCCTGGTTGGTTCCACTATATAGTGGATAACTACAGTGGCAGCATACCCTTGTATATAAAATACATAGTTCCTGCAAACGACCATTCGATAAGGACCCTGCAGAGCAGTACCTCTGGCTCATTTACAACCACAATGGCAAGTCAGATCTCCCTTGTTCAGTATGCAACAATACCAAGAAAGATGTTTTCTCAGAAATCAAACTTCAAATTTATGGGAAAAGAATAGAGCTTACTTTAATTATTTCACTTGTCTGCATAGTTTTTATTTTTTCTGCCTTGCCAGCCCCCCAAAATATTACACTATCATATCATATAATAAAAATCTTGGGTTAAAATCAGTCATAATTTGAAAAAGTCAAGGTGTGTTTTTTTGTCAAATATGGTCACTTGAGTTAAAACTAGATTACAATCTATTTGAAACGCAAAGACTTCTACACATAGCACCTTCGAAAAAATTCATTTGCTTTATGTCTGCAAAGTTTTCTGAATGTCATCTTTTTGGTTTTCATCTTCTAGAAAGATTTAATTTAAAAATGCCCTTAGTTACAATTTTTAAAGACTTGGAAGAAGAAAACAAACCCAAACAAATTTAGTCATGCTCTGAAATAACTCTTCTGTTTGACCCCCAGTCCTCCTTATTTATTTTTTCCAAACTGGAGAGAAAATGAAAGGCTTGCATTTTGGTTCAATCAAAAAATCAATTATTTGAACAGCTTCAAATACCAAGTTATTTATTCTTTGCTCTTGCAATAACGCATGGGGTTCGGTTAAGAGATTAGTGTAGTATTCAGCTACATACCGCAATGCACAAAATGTAACGCTGATTCAGATTCTAACAAACTCACAGCCTCAAAATCACCTTTTTTTTTCAGATGGAAAATAACGTGCAGGTACAGGACAGCAGGAGGAAGAGCCGTGTAAGTATGATGATTCTGTCTGGAAACCATGTTAGAATTTGTGTAATATAAAAGCTATTGAGAGTCCTAAAGCCTGGGGTTCCAAGTATTATCCCACTACTGTGTATAGATTATATCGGATGAAAAACATGTCAAGATCAGTCTAAGCTTTCTAATTTGGCAGAGATCTCTAATTCTATTCACACTGCTTATATTTCACTTTCACTCTTGGAAACCATTTGCATATAATGATGATTAAAGACTTATCTGTATGTTGATCTATATCAACAAGTACAGAGACAGATACAATATACCCCCAACACATAGTTATATATATATTTGGATGAATGTGTCGATTCTCACTTCTGAGCTCAAAGAGAAAATGATAATTATTAATACTGCCAACAGAGTGGCCTGAAAGGTATCAGAGCTCTCCTTTCCTTTGAGCCTGTCTCAAGTTATTAGGTCCCTGACAGTTCCTGAGCTACAATAGCTCACTCCTCCCATCTAGTGTCCAGAGAATCAACTGCGCAGAACGGTGTCCAGCTTCACCTGCTGTTTAAGAGGAGACCATCAGTTGTGCAGAAGGAAGCTGATCTACGATGCTACGATTCCAGAAATTAAATTAAGTTAAGTTAAATTACAATGCCAGCTCTTGCAATACCACCTGGCAGCCCAAGCCTGATGTACTGCACTTTTAATATGCAGTATTCCCCCCATGAGATACACCTCATGGAGAGAGGAGCTGCCCTCTCCTTCTTGTGTTACCTGGTAGAAAAAGATTGTTCTGGGATGTTACCGCCCCCCAAGTTCCCCCCCAGGTACTTACTAGGAGACAGTGAATGGGGTTTCCTCTCAGATCAGTGTCCGGAGCCTGCAACAAACTCCAGTCTCTCCCTTTATTGTAGGTGATGAAAGTTTTCACTTGGTTGTCAATCTTCTTGTTAGCCAGGAACATTCCCTTTATCCCTGCTACCTAGGAAAAATTGACATGGCTGAAAAATAGATCAAGCCGGTGCAGGTTCTGTGCATGCGTCTCTCTTGCCCTGTCAAACCCAACAGGGATCTGGTGGCTGCGTCAGTGTGGTAGATGTCCGGGCAAGAATTGCCAAGGAGCATCAAAGGAAGGCAAATTGAGGTGCTGGGGACAAGATAAGACCATCACAGTTGGAAAGGTGACAAATGGAAAAGAAAGCTTATATTTCAGAATCAGCACGGGAACGTGCTATTGATGGTAAGATGTCAGTAGCATTAACTGTAAAGTGACAATCTCTCAACTGTGTAGGCATCCTTCCCCCTGAAAGATGGAATATGTACAGGACAATTATTTGTCTCTTGCACTGCAGCAGCAGGAAACAGCAGCAATTTTGGTCTTGCAAAGAAAATGGCAACACACACATAAACTTGCAGTTCAGTGCTTCTATTCTCATACAGCCTGCTTAAGACATTTCATCTAAGGATCCCAATGTGTTTCATAATTATCAGTGTTTCAACAGGATAACTTGGTGCACAGAGGTATTTTTATTACGGTTTTGTATTTTGAGGAAACCAAAGCACTGGTGACTCAAGCAAGGCCACCCAGAATGGTAGTTACAGAGCAACAATGAGATTCTCATCCTTTTATTTTTTCTGGTGTTTTATCTAACAGCTTTACTCCATAGATCTGTAGGAGGATTTTGTAAAGATGTGATACTAACAAACAGACTCATGTTGGAACAAAGCCCAAAAGTGTCTTAGTGGGGAGAAAAAAGTCAACCTTAAACCACAACTCACACTGCAGAATGTTCCCATCTTCTCAGCACACTGAAAATCAATAGCCCAATAGCTGCTGCAGCTTGAGAATGAATTTGTTAGGCTGTCATTCTGCAATCTGAGTGCTGCAATAAAAAGGGAAGCAAAATCGGGAGAAGGAGGGGGAAAGTGAGAAACTTCTTGGTTTCTAGCAAGTCTGTTCAGTCATCCACCCCATCTCTTCTTATGATGCAGAACCAGTACACAGAATCATTCGTCACGACTTTTTATTCATAGAGATTATTACTTAAATGGCACCACGTGGCAAATGGTTACACAGCAGATTCAGAGTTTGTTCCAGCTCAACTGATTTAATTATGTGGCTGGATTTGGATGCTAGAGCTCCCAGTGAGTAGGACCTTACTGCACTTTTAGTCATATGCTGTGGGACTACTAGTGTAAAGTGCATTGGTACAGTACATTGGTGTACTTAGTCATTCTGAATGGCACTTTGCTCCTTGAACAATAACACTGAATTTCATTTGAAGTTACGTAAATACTTAGATGTGACTTGCTATAATGGGCAATAGTTTTTAAATTAAGTAGTTAAATAACTTATTGTTGATATAAGCATAAAAAGGTAATATTTTCAATGTCCTAGCTGGTTTGTTTCGTACCACCCAACTAAGTATTCAGGATTTCTTTGTTGTAGTAGAAAGGCACCCTGATAAGACAAGGGTACTCTGTCTCCCAGTGATACTGCATGAATAGACAGAGCTGGAAAAATAACATAGCCTTTACTACCAGAGGCCAGAGCCTATAGCTCTGTTTGTACTTTTCTTTGTTGTTGTCTTGAAATAGTTGTATTATATAGTCCCTGTGAAATGCTGGCCATAAATGATTAAAGAGCATTTTGTATATCAGGTGATAAATGTGTTCTGAAATCCTGTGAATTTTTCTTTTTATGATTCTAGTCATGGGCTGGGACACAGAATCCTTTCCAGAGAAAGCAAAGTGTAAGTTATACTGTCAGTCTTGGACAGCTTTATCTTAAAAAAAGACTGCACACACTATACATGTCTGTGTGCTCTCAGGAGGAAAAGATACACCTATTGCATATACACAACCATGACACACACAATGATCTGTTCATCCCTGCTGACTCATAAGAGAGAAAGACTCATGCGAGTAAGTGCATGACCACCAGTGGTCAGAGAGAAAAGCACTCCATCAGCTCCCACACAGGCTTTGTAGACAATCCTCACTGCCCCGAATACATTGTGGGCAGATACAAATGGTGTCTACAGTGTTAGTGAAAGATTCATACAAGACACTCGAACACACAACTCAAAACACATTCTTCACTCCCCATCACCAACTTCATACATCAAACATATACTTCCCATCCAAGATGCGTACTGCTAAAAAAAATAAGTCCCAGAGTGATAGTCATATATACCATAGCTATAGACACATGTCCTCACAGTCTGTTATCACTTCAGGCATGGATTCCCACAGGCGGGATTGTCTTTCTGCGGACAGTCCCACTACAGTGCCAATCAGAGCCACACCACATCATTGGAGAGGTGCAGGAGCTAGAAAGGGCACTCAGACCCAACGGCCAGTGATTCTTGCTCTTCCCTTGCTCTAGGAGATGGTCTCTAGGACAGCCCCTTTGTGACTGCAGACCCACTGAATGCTGAGTCCAGTGTGTTACTGATGAAGTGGCACTGGAAGGTGGTGGAGAGAAGAGCTATGCTCACGTCCTGCTCTGTCCAACATGCAGAAAGGGTAACAGTGTCCCTCTAGGAGTGGTCTCCTCATCCTCTACAAGGTCCAGCAGCAGAAAAGCCCACACACTGAAATAACAACCTCCGAGTGAAAGGCTCCTGATGACTTACAAGAGAAGAGAAGGGAGAACACGGTGAGGCGCCATGAAAGAACTTATTCTTTCTTGATGCCCAATGCAATTCCCCGTTGAGCAGCATTGAGCAGATTTATCCTTGATGTAGAATCAGTTTAGGAATCTACACACACAAACACATTCACTACAATGCAACCAGATGAACTTACTTCTAACACCTGATAAACACGCATACAGACACATGCACATTTAACAGGTCTTTCTCTGGCATCTTCTCAAATAATCTTGCTTATATATATAATAATATAATATACCACTGTCACCACAGATATACCACTGTCACCACAGAAGGACTCATTTTGCAATCTCTCCACTTCCTTTTAATTTATCTATGGATTTTTTTCTTCTCTCGCCTTCATCTCCATTTATCCCTAGAGCATTCATCATTTGCAACAACCCTACTGGGAGAATCACACTGGATGGCTTTCTGTTCCCTTCCAGCTAGAACATCAAATTGAAAGGAAGGTTTGTGCCAGGTTCAGCGTCAGCCAATATTCTTTCTATCTAGATAATCAGCAGATACGATGCTATCAATTCTGATTCCATCAATTTCAATCCAGGTTACTGTGTGGTGTCAGCTTAATAAAACAAAACAAAGGCTTTTCTTTCCCCCTGGGACATAGGACACCTTTACATAATGCAGTGAAACTGCTTCTCAAGCTGACAGTAATAAGAGGCAACAGTCTTTCCATGGGCTGCCAGCGTTGCAGAGATTAACAGTAAAAATCTCCAAATGACTGAAATGCCGGCGTCCATCCTTCTACAGCTCGTCTGCATTTATGTACAATACTTGGGCTCTCTGTTTGGACAAGGTGGTTTCCAAGTAAAGGGCAGCTGAAGGCAAACTATATAGCAGAGCTAATATTCAGACAGTGATGGGGAAATAGAGGAAGCATCTTCATTTTCAAAGGAACTCGGATCTAGTTCATGGCCTTTATTCTGAATGGCCAGAAAATCCCCTGGAGGAGACCTGAAAAGAGAAGCTGACCCTCAAAGCAGCAGCTGAGGACTGAATTTCTACTTAGCTGAGTGCTGTCTCCAGAAGTAAAACAGGCAGCAGAGCAAGAGAATTATAAGGGCACATTAAAAGTCCTATTCTTCAGATCAGTTGTCATAGAAGACAATGTAAATTGGCCTTCTTACAGGTGAGCTTAGGCAGAATGTACTTGTCAGGAAAAGGCTCAGGGATAAAATGGACAGCAAGATGAGGAGAGTTTCCATACTCATGGGATAGCCCAAGAGGGTGTATATAAAATCACTTCAGTTCCCAGAAAAGTCCAAGCTGAGGAAGGTGACAAAGATAGCTGAAAACTGCTGTCTCTCCTTACTTCTAAAACAAGAGATTAGGCTGTCAGAAATGCAACAAAAATTGGAGAATGATGCTATTCAGAGTGTTGGGAGCTTTCAGAGCCGTAGGTAGGACCAATGTGGGTCAGAAGGATTTTGGCTGAGAACCTTAAAGAGTTCCTTGTAGGGACTGAATGAACTATTCTACTACATCTTCCGATGCGTATCTTCCTATGCATGAAAGAGCCATGAGCTCTTCCTCACTTGAGAACCTACAAGAGAGTACAGCAGTGAATCTGTTCATAATATTAGGCTGGGCCTAAATTCAACACCTGTGTAAAACCTGGCCTTGAAACTCAGCTGATTGCACTGAGGCCCTTAAGTAAAAGCAGGGTAAAACTATGTGTTCAGTCACTTTTTGCCTCTGCTGTTCACATGCATATAACGAGACTGATGTGCAAGAAGGAAACGGTACTGGCATCATGTGAGCTCCTGAGATAGGAATGAGATGTTTGTAGTCATGACATACCTCATAGAGGTCAATCATCACATTCCCCTCCAGCCCTTGACTACTTTTGACATTTTCCAAGGCCAGGGTGAAGTACACCCCTCGGGTGTCGGAGATATACAGATTGTACGTGTCGTTCTGGTTCCACTCTTGTACAGCTGCAAACACCTGATTCTCATCTGTGCTGATAACATGCATATCCTGGGGAAAGAAAAGAGAGGAAGGTTACTAGAGGGAGCTCTGCTCTGTCATTTCCAAGGGCACCAAAGTAATTGTGGAGGAGCAAGGGATATATTTAGGCTGGAGTTTAATCGGAAACTGTAGACAACACTCCTGTAAGCGGATAATTCCATCCAGGAATATTTTACACCAGCTCTCTTCTGCCAATTTTCAAAGTAGTAATTAACTGATGAGGTGTTAATTGAACATTTACATTGGCAGTACAGTGTTATACAGCAGCACTTTCCCCCCCCCCCCAACACTTTAATTTTAATGTGTACTTTGTTTGGGGGGGAGAGGGGATTGTTTATTTGTTGTGGGGTTTTTTGGCACCTGAGTGATTCCACTTGTGATTGTGGAATCTCAGATATTAAAAATATTGCTTTTTGTTAAAAAAGAAGAAAAAAGCAGCATGTGAAACATCTGCTTCTTGCTTAGCATTCAGAAATCAAGTATGCTTGGGAACTGATACAAGGAGGATCTAATGGGTTAATGTCTGCAGCCAGTGCTGCTGTTATTTCTTATTTCTAATGGCAGTGTCAACTAGAAGCCAAAACCCTGTGCTAAACACCCCCCCAAGACATATAACAGAAAGACGATCCTAATCCTCACTAGATGTAAAGAGCAGAATTGTAGCTAGATCACTAGTGTTATGAGTGAGGTTTTGTTTTACTCTGTTCTGTGTGTTACAGCAGGCAGGAAGCAATGAAAAGATTGCATAATTACAGAAAAAACAGAAACTATTAAACATTATTCCCTCTTTCAGTGCCTGGAGAAATTATTACCCAGTGGAAAGAGCCACCAAGAGAGAGATTTTTCTAATGAAATTCCCAGGCTCTATCTGCCCAGCACAGGCACCCTGAGTTCTTTGGTGCCATAAAAATCTGTGGAGGTAGGAAAAGAAATGCAGATTACTTAGCACCAGGTGATTCCCAGAAGATTCAGCTGTTCTGTCTGTTTTGGGCAGATATCCCAAAGTTATTCTGCTTCCATGAATCTCAGCCAGGGCTTTCTATATGCAAAGCTGGGAACTTTATCAGAAAATATACTCTTTGGAAGCTGATGCTACTTCTTCCTTCTGTTAATAATAGTCTTTGACAATTCACTTTCTCATGGTTTTGTAGGGGGAATTAATACTTCCAGATGGAGCCTTGCAATATAAAGATGAAAAATAATATAATGAAGAAATCTGATCTATAAATTTGAAAATAGTTTCACCATGAAGTTAAGATTCAGAACTGTTGTTTGTTTATCCAGATCCAAGTATGGAGTGGATGAATATTCATTTGATTTACTTGCTTCTTTGCACTGGAGAAAAACGTATCCCAGAGGCTGGTTTTGTGGAGGAACAGATTGGCTTAAATCCTGAGGCAATAGGAAAGGCAACGTAAGTCCCACTGCCTTCTACTAATTGTGGTTGTGAATAGATATCCTCTCTTAGCTCCAGCTGTGCTAGTAGAAGTTACTACCGTAGCTGTTTGTCAGAGGGTCCTTATTTCAGACTGTCATGCTAATCAATCTGCTGGTAGATCTACATGAGTAGGTGTTCCCAATGTGCTTCAGGCAGCATTGGCTAGCACATCTCTAATCTCAAGTTTAAACTTTTGCATATGTGCATATACACACAGGCAGACCTCTCTATTTAAACACAGACAGATATTATAAGTAAAACTTGTTTTATGTGGTGAATGTACAGTTTCATTAACTTACCATTTTAATCAATAGTTTTGTAATAACTAGGGGAGAAAGGTAAAAAGATATTTTGATCAACACCAGAGAAAACTAAAGGCAATTTCATGAATGCTTAAGAAGCAAATAATTTATTCACTAGATGCTTCCTGAGTTTTGATCAGATCATGCTGTAAGGTACAAGTCTAAAGAAGATCCCAGTAAGGCTGAAGGAATTTAAGCCTGGAGAAGCAGAGACTGAGACAGAATTGGCATAATAAACATAGTGCAGAAAGTCAAAAAAGATAGTGTTCCAACCGTTTGCCTTTGGGGATGAGTTAACTTTTCCTCTTAACATGGCCTTGTCCAATAGATGCAGTAACAATGCAAAGCTTTGATAGAAGGGGATCAGTATATGGGCATCAAACAGGTCTTTGACAAACATCAGGAATTTTTTGGTTTCCATACTGGGAAAATTAGAATTAATCAGCGTATCATATTCACTTCTATTTTTTTTTTTTCAGGGTGGGGGTTGCTTTTTTAGGTGGAGGAATAATACAAAAAGACAGCCTTCATCTTGATATGGAGCAAGAGCTTCACTGCATCTTCCACTACTACAACAGATGTTCTTTTCACCTCCCTACAAAAAGGGAAAAGGACAGGAAAGTGAAGCAAGGCACCTTCCTCAAACAGTCATTGTCATTTTCAGGGGCTCCCCATGCATCTGCCTACTGAGAGCCTGAGCTTTCCTCTCTGTGTTCTAGCACATAGTGGAAGTACATTAATATGCAGTTCTACATCTGTCCCTCTTGCCTTTCCAAAGACAAAAGAGCGAGCACGGTGCTGTGCATGGTTTGATCAGGTGTCCACTCAAATGACTAAAGGCCAAGGCTTTCTGAATTACTAAATGTGCTTCAATTGCCCTTTTTGCACTTGGTCAGGGAACTTTTCTTCCTGGCAAGTTAAATAGCAGGGATGTGTAATGCCTGTTTTGTCCTGTCAATTACTGGAACTGTCAGCTCTTTTTAAGGTCTGTATTTAAGGATTTTTTGTGGTTATTGCTTCTTCCATCAGGATGTGCATCCTGAGGTTGAAAGAAGGTGATGAATTTAAAATAGAGGTACCACACACCCCCATCCTATCAGCATTCAGCCCAGCACCAGTTAAGGACAGGTCTTTTTAAAAGAGAAATTGCTTGGCTTGCTTCAGTATTCACAGATGTCTGCCCAGTGCATTGGTCTAAAATGGAGTGAATGTACCCTGTGAGTACATGTAAGGTGATTATCATGAGTGACATTACAGAGTCTGTGACAGAGCCCACATTGTGGTGCTGTGGTACAGAATAGGCAGTACCAACCCATAGATCACTGCAGAAATTAACAGGTCTCAATAAAGACCATTTACAAGGTTGACACAGCCTGTATGCACGTGTGCAGACATCTTCTTGTATGGGAGAGAGTTTCAAGTTCATTTAGGCTTTTAATCAAACTGGCTACCAGTCTATCAATGCCAACAAGAAGAATATTTTAGTTTTGATTTGCTATAGGCCATCCTGCCTGAGCAGCAGTATCACCTACCAAAGCTGCCTGCCGTCACACCCCTCCAGTTTAGGAAGGGTGACATGCAGACACAAAAAGCTTGATATTTCCGTCTTCAGTTCCAGAAGTCACTTAGTACTGTTTACCATATTTGGCCCCACTTTCTTAGCTGAAGGAGATAAAAGAGAATTTGGGCATAAAAGAAGCCGTTTGTTTCAATTCCTTGAATAGTACAACGCTTTGTGCATTTTTAATAAAAGCAGCTATCCTGCTTTGATAGCAGCCTCCTAGACAGCCACAGCTCCACTGTAGCTCCTTCCAAGCCAAATGTAGCTCTTCAGTCTTTGAAGATATTCTGAGATTGTGACAAAGCATCTTATTTCCTTAAATATCTGCCTTTTTCTTTGGGTCACATAACATGAATGTATTGCTCCAATTCCTATTCTCTGAGAACACATTGCAATTTAATTGTAGTGCATTTTCCCTGGCTTTCCAGAGATCTCTTTGAGAAGGTGGAAAGTTGGAAAAATAAGTGTGGGCTAAAGGACACAACCGGTTCAAAGCAAGCAGTCTCTCTACAGATGGTCTGAATCAGCTGTAAATGACGATTTTGATCTGGGTGTTACAATAACCATGCTAAAAATGCAACTCCTTTGCTAAGGGCTGCTTCAAATAACACCTGTTTAAATTTGATCTGAATTGACAGAGTAATTCCTTCCTGCTTAGACAGGAAGTTTCAAACCAACCTATCTTTAAATGTGACTGAAGATTTTGGGACAGACCACAGGTCTCCTGTGTCAGAGCCAAGAAGATATCATG
Organism: Aptenodytes forsteri; assembly: GCF_000699145.1. Classification (NCBI taxonomy): domain Eukaryota; kingdom Metazoa; phylum Chordata; class Aves; order Sphenisciformes; family Spheniscidae; genus Aptenodytes; species Aptenodytes forsteri. Next base: position 14,777,694 of record NW_008795129.1, read on the forward strand.
GCTTCTGGTAGGGTCCTCAATGTCCTGTAAGCTTGGGTTTTCAGGTGATGTAAACAGGAGCAAAGGGTACAACAGCAGAGGAGGTAAGGTATGGCATTGAAGGCCTGGGTTTGAGCTGCAGTCTGGCTATATGAGGAAGGTCACCCAGTCAATCCACTATAAACAGGTCAGTTGGGTAGAGGAATCAAAGACAGCCAGCTGTGATATTAGTCTTTGAATATTTCTACCTACAAAATCTGGTGTACTTTCAACTTCTAGGAACAGGCTGACCTTGCACTTTCTGTTTTTGCTTTTGACAATCCTTGCTTAATTTCTGGGAATGCATTTGTCTCCAGATGTTAGACCTCACATAGAATCCACAAGATCATTTGCTACCTTTGAGCTTAAATTTCATTTAAGCCAGACTATATCAAGAATGAAAAGGCCTCAAAAAAAAAAAATCCTCTGTCTTTGTTAAGAAGCTGTTAGGAGCCCAGCTGCAAAATGGTGATTTCTTCAAAACAGAGCTAACATTTTATATAGGTCTTTTAAAATTTCAGCTTCAGAAGGCAGCAATAGCCTTTCAAGCTCCAATGCTAATTCACCATTGTTCTTAATTAGGGAAGATATGGAGCAAACACACAAAGACATCTCTTTGCTTGGTTCCCATTAAAATCTGCTAATGAGGCAAAGCACAAAAAGCGACCCACACAGGATAGAGACAGGAGAAGGGAATTTTAAGACCAAAAAAAAGAAAAAAAAAGAAAAGAGCGTCCCCTCCAAAACTTAATTAACTAACTATAAAGAAATGGTAATTGACATGGGCTGTGGTATCTGCCTACATTTCATGCTGCTGTCCTTGACTAGCCAAAGTGCTGACTTTGTTTTCAGTCCTTTCTTGCTTGCAAATGTTCTATTAAAGAAGAATGATGTTTTCACCCATTGCATGTCATCTTGCAGTTCCTTGTGTTGGATTCAAGAATTTCTGTACAATCAAAATACCTGTATGTTCATACGGGCATTCCAGCAACAGCACCTACCTTGGGCAAGGAGTACTTTGGCAGCTTCATCTGTGCAAATGCATTCCTCCTATAAGAAACGTAATAATGCGGTCTTCCTGCTGATGTCAACTATAAGAGAAGCAGGAAAGTTATCATCAGGATTTTTTAAAATATTTTTTTATTAATAGGGAAAATATCAAGCAAAAGCTGTCAAGGGAGACACCACAGTGTTGGTGGCAATGGCTTAAAACTGCAGCACTTTTACAGTTGATGAATAAACATTGATCCAACTGACAGTGGCTGAAAGAGAGAGCAAGAGGAATCCCATTTTCTGCAAAGAGAGACAAAGGCCAGAATTTCAGGTGAAAGTCTGGGGAAAGTGAAGTCCTGGCTTCACTTGGGCCATTATGTCACCTGCTGATACCACAGCTCTCCTCTGACTTACCACAAAACAGTCTGTTCTTTGCTATCTGCAGAGCTGCCGTGTAGGCTATTGGTTAGGTCAGCAGATTGGCAGACCTGATGTTTGATTTCTACTTCTGCCTCCAGCTTTGGTTCCTGTGTGGCCCTGTACAAGCCATCACATGTATCTGCTACCAGATCAGCTAAGCATTCACAACTCCTGAAGGCAGAAGAAGATGAGCTGATTTTGTGTTTCTGTGAATCTGGCCATTTATTTAAGTGCCTAAATACTGATGGCAATACCTTGAAAAGGCTAGGTTAAAGCAATGTGAGGTTTCATTTCCTACCACCTATTAAAGGGGTAAAAAATAGAAATAAAAAAAGCTGTCAATGTTATCTGGCTTCCAGTGCTGCTGAAGCATAATCAATGTTTGTAAAGTACTTTGAAATCCTTGGATGAAAGATACTGAGGAACAAATATTCCACGGGATCCTCCGTGCAGAACTTTGCTTTAGTTGCCTGATATCTGGACTTATCAAGATTTTTCTTTAGTAGTAAGTGTTTTAGAATGCACTGCAGTAGTTTAAAATGCAAGATACACAGAGGCTAAGTTCATACCAGATTAAGTAAAATAAGAACTATTTCTTATGCTAAAGCTCTTCAACTATTTTTTTAATGGAATTAAGCAAAAGTTAGGGGAAAGAAGGCCAGAAGCATTGTTTATGAGAGAGTGTGAGTTTGTAAAGAAAACACAGTGTAGTGGGAGAAATAAACCCACGTTCCTTTATCCTCATGTTTTCAAGCCTACTAATTCTTATTCCAAATGCCTTAGTTGCAGAAAAGCTAGATGGAGATCAAGGAAGGTAGGGAAGGCTAGGGGAGGGTGCTCAGGGTGTTCACCTATTCTTCCAAGCCTTTACTGTCTGGTGTAGGGGTATTCATCCTCTGAAGAACAGTGTCTGGGATAAGGCAGGGTCTAGTATCAGCCACAGCGTGATACTTAGCTGTTCTTTACAAGCCAGACACATCCATACATATATATGTAAACACTTGAAGAATCTCATTTTAAATTGCCAGCCAACAGTGAATTCACTGACTACTAGGAACAAAGCAGAGGTTGTTTCCAGGGATTACAATATTATTATTTCATATCTATAAATGTCAATTATTAATGATTGGCAAGTACTATCACTTTGACCTGTTATATTTATTTCTGTTTAAGAATCTTAAGAAGTTTAAGGATTAAAATAGGAGCTTTCCAAATCCAAATATTCCATGATACCTTCCCAAACTGCATTACAAACATGAATATATAAAGTTGTGCAAAGTCCCATTGGGCATTAAGGGGAACATCGTAAGAGACTGCCTCTCCTCACATGCTCCTCGTTACACCATGCAGCTAGCACGGAGGTGTAACAAAGCCGAAATTTGACAGCACTGGGAACACTATACAACAGTTTATAGACAGAAAGAGAAATGCACCAAAATACAAGGGCTATTCAGAAAGGTAGACAATCTCCCCAGCATTGGCTTCAGATGGGGCAAAGGGGTTGGCTTCTCTACAGTGTGCAATAACATCAGGTCAGAACAGAGAAGATTAACAATCTTGAAGAGCACAAAACCAAGGCACCAGTGATGAAGTAATGAATCAAGTCATGTATGAAGAGAAATTCCCCAGCTCCTGTGTCACTTGAGCCACAAACACACAGTCGTTTTGAAATTAGAGAGCATGCCTGAACAGTGACGCATGCCCCTGTTTTCCTTGCCATATGAACATTTATGCCTCAGACACACTGGGCACAAAAGCTATTATGGAACGTAGGTCCCAGATTTATTTGTGGATGATTTAAAATGGTCTTTATGACTGAGTTCATTAACTGAAGGTAATTAACAATCAACTCACCCAATTTAAAATATCAGTCCTCTCTCTACCCTCCACCCCCAAGCATGGCAGAATATAAACTGTTTGGAAGACCAGTTTAGTCCTAATGATTTCCAGTTCACCTCCATGTCCCGTGGAATTCTGTTGTTATTTTTTGTCCTCTTCAGCTGTTATTAAATGGACACTGGCAGCAGGCTAATGAAACCCATAGTAGTTCAGATCTATTCACCATCTCTCACCTGGAACACAGCTTGGCTGAGTACATCTCATCTTCAGCTTTTCACTATAATCGCAACTGAGGCATAACAATAAAGCCTGATTATTCCTTCTTTGGTTCTTCCCCTGACTCCCTCCCTCCTTTTCTATTTCCCTCTCATGCTCAAAAAAGCTTTGGTCTACTCCCTTGTGATAGCAGATGACTGACACATCACTTCAAGCTGGGGGGTTACAGCACTAATCCTAGAGTGCTGATGAGGCTGCAGGGAGTGGCAGAGAGCACTCCAGTACATATGGTGGATGCTCCAGGCCAGAACTCTATGACCCTACAGTGAAAAGATACTAGAGGTAAAAGGAACACTATTAGCATTGTAATAAACTGCTACAATCCACGCAGTGCCTTTATTATACTGATCTAGTGCTGTCTGATTAGTTGGGGGCTAGCAGACATGCACACACATGCAAAGGAAGGGAAGAGAAGATAACAGAATATAAAATAATAGAATATAAAATAATAGAATAAATAAGAGAAGAGGGTGTTCTGCACCTGAACAAAGACATAATCGTCCTGGACGATCAGGGAGTTATGGTCAATATAGCCTGGAAAGGGTTTGCTGCGTGTGGCTTCACTGCAGTTCTGCATCTTGCAGGTGATGTATTGGGCATCTGAAAGGAAAAGAACAAAACCAAGACACTTGAGATCCTGAGCACAGATTCTTCCTACTGTCACAAACCTATTTGCTGAGGCAGCGTTTCTGCTTCCCAGCCTCACGTGACATGAAGTGACACCATCCATGCAATGCAACACAACACTTTCTCTTACACCCCTCATAAATCCACCCTTGATTACTTTCTTCTAAGTTCCTTTCTGCTTCACCTGCCTCAGCCTCCCATTATTTCTTTCATTCCACCCTACGTCAGAGCTATATATTGCTCCTTTATACCAAGAGCGAGCCCAGCATAGCTGATCTGATTATTCCATGCCACTCTTGTGGTTCCATGCTGGAAGTAGACCAGAGGCAGCATTTGAAGGTGGCACAATGTAATGCTTGTGGCTCAGGTCTGACAGAAACCTAGTCAAGGGCATATCATTCAGCACTGTTACCTGCCCTGCTGAGTTTACTTGGATGCTACCCAGGCTTAAGCTTAAAGCATGGAACTGAGTGAGGAAGCAACAGAGCTGTGAAGGACCCTTTACAGAGGCAACAAACAGCCCAAGTCCTGTAACTCCGAAAGTAACTATGGGTCTGAAGAGCTGTGTCTATGCTGCAGGACAGATACTCTCTGTGCTGAGCCTTTACAGTTACCCTGTCATCCCCATGGTGTGGGATTTCCTGTAGAGCATGACAGCTTCTCCATGGTCACATGCTGAGTTTATTTAGAACGTGGCCAAGGTCCAGAGCATACACAAGTATGTGGACACCTTCAGAGGACACCTGCCCCATAGTGTCACCACTGAGAACCCCTTCCACGGCGTACCTCTGTATTTTCTACAGCACTTACACTGCAGAGTAATACAGATCACCTTGGAAAGTAATTCAGACCACCTCCTGTTCAGGGGTTTTACCTACCTCTCTGTTGACAGTGTAGGTAGATGCACTCTGGCAGACCTGGGCAATCATTCCACACTCTCTTGAAACTAGATGCCTTAGCAGTTTCAATCAGTCGTATGTTTCAAAGTAAATGGCCTAAATGCCCTAAAGCCATCTCATCCACTGTCACTGTATGGGATGTCCTCACCTCCTATTCTGAAGCACTGCAGGGTGCTCATCTCATAATCCATCACCTGAAGAAAAACAACTCGAATTTCTTCATGGTGGTAATTTATCCTAGAATACAGAACCAGATTCTCAGTATTCAATTTGGGCTCTTTCAGATCAATTAAGAAGTTGCTCTTTGTTTAATGACAAAGCTGATTTACAGGAAGAAGGATTTTAGCATTTTAGCACTAGCACTTATATGACAGAAACACTACATGGCATTTAATTTTAGAACTACTTCTGATCTTTTTCCTTGTTGGAGAAGCGCAGCCCCTTGTTTGATATAATTACCACTTTCTGATCAGAGAAGTAGCATTTTACACTGAAATAGAAATGGCTGGATTTTTACCATCTCATATTTAATCTTGGTTTTAATTAAAATCTATCATTTGACATTTCTTTCCTTGCTTCTAAGGGCTGTTGACTTCTGCTTGAAACAGACATGCAGGGTAACGAACCTTCAGGAAAGTTCGATGAGGGATGATTTTACCCCAGCATTTGCAGAGTTCTTGGAATATATAAAGTAAGTATTATTAGTCACTGTAGTTTATAACATTTTATGCTTTCGCAGCTCATTGCAAAACATTAATTAATACAGCCCAGACAGCATGATCGAAATGCATTTTCCTTTAGAGGGATATGTTTTTTTCCACATTAGCCACGAGAGGGCAGGGAACGACATAACTCCCAGCCTGCTCATTCCAGTGAGCTCAGGAAAGTTCCCTTTCAGAGGTGTTCAGCCCTCTGTCCCTCTGCTCCCAGGAAGAAGGGGGACAAGGGGGCCAGAGCCTCTTCCACCACCCAATAGTACTGTGTGGTGCAGCATGTCCCCTCCTAGTCAAAAGATGGAGAACGGGCATGCATCTCTTCACCTGCAACACAACCAATTCCCACTTTTCCTGTTAACTCAATTGTATCATGAAGGACAGCCCCCCATACCTGTCCCCACATTCATCTCCTCTCATTCCGGGGACCTCAGTGAAATGTCTGGCAATCCTGAGCTTAAACAAAGCGGCATCAGTCGAAATGGCTGGCCCCACCGCCCCCTGAGCTGTTGGCAAGACTGGGTGGGTTTTCACACATGGGATCAAATCACCCAGCGTAGAATCATAGAATCATTAGGGTTGGAAAAGACCTCTAAGATCATCGAGTCCAACCGTTGACCCAACACC
>NW_008795129.1:14784925-14797820 GCF_000699145.1 Aptenodytes forsteri
AACGTCCTTCTTGTAGTGAGGGGCCCAAAACTGAACACAGTATTCGAGGTGCGAGCTATATAGGATCAGACCTCTGTTTCCCACCTTGTTTCCTCCCCCCCCCATTGTTTCCTTTTACTTCCACAGGCACACCAGCCACCTGGGAGACACTAAGAGGAGACTGCAGTGCCGTCTTACTTCCCATGCAAACAGGTTATCTATCCTGAGAGAACAGGGAGGTAACAGGACGGGTGCTGCTGGGACCAGCCAGCAAAGAAGATTAAAGAATCTCCTCCACAAGAAATTTTAAAGAGCAGGCCAGGTTGACATCCATTAGAGGTGACTGAAGTTTTTTTGATCCTGTTTTAATGGAGGAATGGGGACCATGTCTATTTCTTCTGTGATCACAGGAGTCTGTACAGCATTTGATTGTACCATTGATGAAGATTTACTAAGGCAATTCCTGTGAACTTTTACAGTGCAATTCTCCACGGCTTCAATTCTAAAATGCCAGTAATAACTACTAAAGGGCAGAGCACTGAAATTGCTTAAGCTAATCTCCCAAACAGCCAAACCCCGAGATGTGCACACTAAGAAAAGCTCCCTCTGCTATGGGAGACAGAAAGAAGGAAAACAGGTTTCTTGCAGTGCCTGGATCCCTCTTTTTTTCTAAGGGAAGTTTTGCTGTGCTCACATTAACTCAAGGATTTTGTTTCGGCATTTGATTCTCATGGACATTTTATGTGATTCCACTGGCAGAGCTTTGTAATTTAGCATTAATTAATGTCAATTAATGTATTCAGTTGCTAAGTTCTGGAATTAATTTCATTAGTTTTCCTGCACAGATGTTTTCCCTGCCATAGGTAATTAGGACATTATGCTTTTCAGTTCCAGAACCCTCACATCCAACAACAGCTGCTGGTTTTAATATACAACAACAAAGTCATGCTGTGCCTGGAGAGAAGAACATAGCAACTCCCAGCTCTTACACCCCCAGACACTTTGATTTTGACAGATTTAGACACCTAGAGTAGGATTCTTCTCAGGGAATGGCAGCTATTTCTAAAGAAGAAGCAAGAAAAGTCACAGAACACAAGAATGGAGGAGACATCTTGTAAGGGAAACCTCTGGCAAAATTAATCTGTTTCAGTGGTGAAAGAGAATTGCAAATGCTAACACATAGCAGAAGTTAAAAGCCAGGGGGACCCTGTGCCATGAAATATTTGTCTTTTCTGTTTAGCTCGAGCTCCATGCTAATATATTCTCAAGGGAAATGCATCCAGCCTGTCCCAGAGACATTTCTTGGCTCAGCTAGTGGAGATGGAAGGTCGTTGGTGGTTACTGGAGGTTGGTGAGCCTCTGCTAAAGTTCAGGGGAGAGTTTCAAATCCTTTCCTAAAGCAGACTAGGATACTTTGTTGCCGAGTGTTATTTTGTATGACATATGAAACCATAATACCCACTGCTTTCCAGTCTAAGCTTGCATGTGTATCTTTCAAAAACCTTATTTGATCATAAGCAGAGTCAGTGAAAATATTCACTGTACTCACTGTGAATGTATCATTCCTCCTGATTTTTATTTTTCTTGTCTTTAATTAATTGAGGAATGTGTCCTTCTCTCTACAAATAAATCCACTAAGGACAAATCAGGAGTTTATGCAAAGAGCATCCACACAGTCTATGACTTGTCTTCCAGATTTACTATGGAGTATCCCAGTTCATTACTGAGCAGCTTATACATTAGGGATAGTTTCTGCTTTTGAAGGATGACTGGCATCCTGTAACTAACGAACCGTAAGAACATGGTAGTAACATATCTCACTGAAAGACCCAGGCTTGTAACCCCTTTCCAACAGTGACTAATAACAGAAGCCTAGAAAAAATTGTAAGAATATGTCCAGGTGCCTTGGCAGTTCAGGTACACCTTCAGCATTCAGAACCTCCCATAGCAATGAGTACCACAATTTAATTAAACATTCTCCCATACATTAATCTTTCTACTCCTTTTTTGAGAAACACATAAAGTGACTGTTTTTTATCTGAATGTTGATTTGTGAAAAATTTATGATATGGGAATATATTCACAACTCTCCAGGACTCAGCAACTGCAAAGCAATTAACCAGTAATGAAGATCAGTGAAATGAAGCCATCCCATTTACTAACTACTCACAAATCTGTTTTTATCCTGCCGCTACTCTTTCTTCATTGCATGTTAGAGTCAGGAATCTTTCTTTACATGGGGAAGTATAACCTCTGCCATTTCTGGCATAAGGATATAATTAGAGAAACTAACAGATGTCATTCTCCAGGACAAATACTAATCATGATCAGGAAAAATACTAATCACGATCAGGAAAAAAATCACTGTGCAGGTTTAGGGCATTATGGGAATTAATTCACCACTCTAGCTGCATTAGCAAAAGACTGTCAGGTGAGGTTGCCTACTTGTTTTTCCCACAGCAGTGATTATTTTATTCTTTCTAGCAATGTTCTGTGAAAACAGATATTAAAGTCCTAGCACAACTTTGTGATTCAGATGCTATTGGCCAGATGCTCAGTCCCTGTTGACCAGCAAGCAGAGCATGCCTGCTGACCCCAGGTGAGGCTTTGGTCTTACCTGCAACCACAGCAGCACCTAAATTACCTTTCAATAAGAAAAGTTGCTGTGTAAATCAGGACAGCAGAAGAAAAGCAAAGGAAACAAAAGCACTTTTTAAATATTAGGAGCTCTCTAAATTTTTGCTAGCACATTAGAAAACCCCTTAGCGTCTTTCATCCACACTTTAAAAAAAAATAAATTAAATAAATTAAAAACTTCATTCAAAATCAATTGGCATCTATCTACACAAGCAAATGCATATCTCAGAAATGTAACAGTTGGTTTTCTTGACTTGCATCTATAGAAACTGTCACTTAGACATCCTCTGAGTCAGCTTTGCCATTCTGTGCAGGGCCAGTGGGTACCCCGTTAGCCTCCAAATGCCTTGTAGGAATCCATCTTTCTAATTCTCACCAACAGTCTGGATTCCTCAGTAGGGATCACCTGAATAAAAACTACCTCTCATGTCAATTAGCTTGAATCAGGCCTCACTGGGATAACCCTCCCTAGCTCAAATAAGATAAACCCATTAACTAAGGATCTTTCAGGACTTGATTATTCTTTACAAACCTAAACCCCACGTTCTTAAGTTTATACACCTTCTGAAAGCACTTCAAGCTGCATTTGAGCAAACCTGGATTTAACTTCCACCAGTCATTCTGCCTGCTGACTATGGTGGTGAATGTAACAAAGAGAAGCTTACCGTGTGGTTAAGAACTGTAGGGGATTAATTGTCTTACTGGGGTGTTGACCTGAAACCAGCCAAAAAAATTTCACAATTCCTGCTGACTTTGCCGGCTTGCCTTTGATTCTGTTCCAAAATCAAAGTGGAACACCAGGGACACCCAAGCGTACAAATGGAAATGTGAGATAAGGTTCATATGAACTTCTTCCAACCAGAAAAATCAGTTTTACTACTGTGCTTTCAGTCCCAGCTTGAATCGGATTGGGCCTGAAGCCTTTAAAAAACAAACAAAACCATCACATTTGACGAGATGAAAATTTGCCTGGTGCTCTCCAAAATTTACACAACAGGATTAAAAACAAATGGCAATGATTAGCCCTGCAAATCTGTCTCCATCAATACAACTAAATTGCACAGTCTTTATTCAGTTTGTTCATCACTACTTGCACCCTAGTTTAATGAGACACAGTGTGTTCAGAAGGAGTCCAGATTTTTCCAGATCCTGAGGGGAAAAAAAAGTAGGGAGAATGTGAGCTTAGGGACAACATTGCTAGCCGGATCCTCAGCAGGTGTAAATCAACATGCCACTGAAGTTATACTGATTTATGCCTGCTAAGAGACTCCTATTTTGGTCCTTGTAAACCTTTTACATTATGTATATAAACACAATAAATAAAATGCACAGACAGACCATAATCAGGGAGCAGAGATAGAGAGTTACTGGTGTTCTAGCAGGGAAAGCCCAATGCTAAGATTGTTGCCAATACATGTTCTCAAACAACCATGCCAGGGAGATGGGCTAACACTGTACTCTGCTGACATTTCTACTTCTTCTCACCTAAAGCTGCAGTTGTACTACTCAGCCTCTGCTGGAAAAGATACCAGCACAAGAATGAGGCAGCTTTTCTTATTTGTACTGAGTTCAGCAGGTTTTTGCTTAGCCCTTATATTTTCACTTCAGGATCTTTTATTTTATTGTACAGATTGTGTGGTTGTTTCCACACCACCCCCCTTTCTTTCCTTCTTTCTCCCTGCCTTGTTTTGGCACCTCTACCTTCTCAAATTTAATCCCTTTATTGAATTTTTACACTTGGTTAACTCTCAAAAGAGATATTCCAAACAAAGTATAAATAAGTAATTGCAAGAACATTAAAAAAAACCCAAAACAAAACACAAAAAACCACGAAAAATTATTTGCAAATTACCCTCAGCTTGGAAAAAAAGTATCTTTTTCACTTCAGCACACTTCACCCCATCACCCCACTGGCAGCAAGACACCTGCTTCATTCCAGAGGAGAAAGGTCTGTTCATCCATTGGAGGGTCATAGTTACTTCGTCCAGGAAAAGGAGACTGATTTAGTACTTAGAAGAAGGCTCTAGTAGCCAAGAGACCTCAATATACCAAGTTGGTCATGGTAACTAGAGTAATCGACCATATGCACACTCTTAGCCTGCCTCAGTCTCAAAATCCTGTGACCTGCTACCAAATGTCTTTTGGCAAAAAAAGCTGTCATATGTTCCAAAGTTACTGCTTTGAGCTACCCACCGTAGTCCTCTGCCAAAGACCAACGCTCCCTGGAACAATAGGCAAAACAAAGGACGCACTTACTGAAAATCCAACACTTTCTTATATTGCCGATGAGCTGAGCTGGGGACCTCCTGACTCATCAGTAGAAGTTTCATCTGAATGATTGGTTTGCAAGAGGGGTCACCACTGGCTGAAGGTTTGATACCACCGCTATATTTACACTAGTATTTCTGTCACTGCCTAAACAGAGAAACTTAAATTGTGCTGCCTCGCAACTAAGCCAAAATAAGTGTGCAGAATCGGTTACTAGAGCTCAGCTGGTGAGCAATAATTTGTTATTCCACTATTCTTTAGTAATATGGCTGACTCCTCAATGAGGCCAGTTTCATCTACCTGTTTTTCGGTTTCCACCGTAAGAGGTGTAACAAAGCCTACTAATTTGTTAAGCACTCAAGAAGTCTTTTGCAGAAATGTGCTATAGCCATGCAAAATGTTCTTATTACAGCCTAAGAACTCAAACAAGACCATTCAAGGCATTTGGAGTGTGGCACTTTCTCTGCCCACTGTAAGCTGAACATTCCCCAAAAGCATCACCAGAATATAGCTCCTTAAACACTGATTGTAGTGCTTCATCTCAATGACCTCAAATTCTTAATGCCTTATAACAGTAATGTTTTGTGCTGAAATAGACACTGTCCTGTTAGAATATTTCATTCTCATTTAGCGTGCCCCAAGAAATAGAAAGCCTCATGTTCCCAGCCTTGCCACCATGTTCAGGAAAGTGAAACTGAGAGGAGAAATAATAATCAGAGATCACAAATGATAAGAAATAGAGATAATACATTCTTTCACTTTTACTAATCTTGCATATCTTGAAATGGAAAGACCTTTAAAACTTTATGGTTTCTATCGCAACTGTTTCTTTTCAAAATTCATCTTCCAAAAAATTCTCTTTCATGCTAAATTTCAGTGAGTTAAAAAACTCATTACCTTACAGTTACCTTTTCAGACAGTTTTTAAGTTTCCGATGACAAAATACACATTTTAAGTAACACCACTGCATTGGGGGTACAATTCAGGGGAGAACTTTATCCATTTTTAAAGGAATTAATTGACTGCATCATTAATACTTATATATTGCAAATGGTAAAAAATCTGCTTGTTATGTTGCAGCAAAGCTGCTATTTACAGAGGAAACAATATGGAATTACAATGACAAGATCTATGGCAGCCAGGCTTTCAGTGTGATGCCTGCCTGAGGCAATCCAGTGTTGTGGAAAACAAATCCATGGAGGAAGATCTGCAAAGGCAGTGGAGCTCAAAGATAAATCTTGAGGAAGCATGGGTGGGAGGAGAAAAGGCCAGCAGGTGGTTCAGGGTGCCTGAGAGAATTTACAGCCAATTAGGAGAATATTTTGGAGTTGCAGGTAAAGGAGGCTCCTGGAATGGAGAAAAACACCTCAAGAGAGAAAGCAGGGAGGGAGAGGAGCTGATGAAAGTGAAGGATAATGACAGGACCAGCAATAACAGTGAAGAATACACTTAGGCTGGTCATTAAAAGGTTTCTAATGCCTCAGGGTGCCTGAGAGAATTTACAGCCAATTAGGAGAATATTTTGGAGTTGCAGGTAAAGGAGGCTCCTGGAATGGAGAAAAACACCTCAAGAGAGAAAGCAGGGAGGGAGAGGAGCTGATGAAAGTGAAGGATAATGACAGGACCAGCAATAACAGTGAAGAATACACTTAGGCTGGTCATTAAAAGGTTTCTAATGCAAGAGAAATGAGGTATTTTCAAAGGTAGTACCTAAGGCAGAGTATCCCTGGTCTGTTAAAACTGTAAAGCTGTGAATAAGGTGATATTATGTACAGTGTGAAACAACAGCAGCTAGACTCTGTGACCCAGGAACTTCTCTCCAATGTCATGTTCCCATGAACAAAAATCACGTAGGAAGAAAGAAAAGTGCTGTATATACTAACTCCAATTACTGCTTCTCACCTATTCTTCCTTACCATGTTCTCGGCTCCTTTCATAGCCTGTTAATCCCAACTTTTTGCCTTGCTGGAAAGACTTCTCTTCTGACAGACCTGCCTTGGAACAGTCAAACCCCTCATATTAAATGGGTGAATCACTGAACAGAAGTCAGATTTCCATCATGATATTGTGTGGTTACAAGAATATGAGGGCAGTCCAGAATACCACAATATTTGGAAGCTGATGTACTTACGACCATCCACTGTCTTTGCCTCCAGGTGCACGAGATCAAACTCTCTACCGGACCCCATCATAGACCTGTAAAAGACAGATTGATACAAAGGCATTAAAAACAACAGATACCATGAATGTCTGAGATAGTAATTCCACAGGAGATCCTGTTTAGCTGGACCTAAACTCATACTCACAAGTAAGAGCTGATAATTTTTAAAGCCATTTGGAGGTTTCCCTAAAATAAACTTGAAAACTTGAAAGAAATTCTACCATTTTATCAAATCAATGCCATTGTACTTATGAGTTCTTTATTTCTGACCCCTTTACTTCACTTCTTTCCACCTGGAGACTTGTTTCTGTTCTCGTTGGTGCCTGACGTTTTGACGTGTCTCCTGGTTTGGTCGGAAGAATGCATTTCAGTTCTGGATGGGATACAGAAAACTTTAATTGATGGGATAATAGTGTTTGCCAGCATAGTAATTATAGCTGTTCCTTTATATTGGACATTTTATGCACATTTGCTTAATTGACACTCTTAATGATCAATATTCCCTCATTAATTAAGAAATTTAAAAAACCCTTTTCATCCTGAGATATTTTATCACTTCTGATCTAATAACAGTGTTCCACTAATAAAAGAAATGTCATATGGACTCAGAAAATGACTGTTTGTTCACTCTGTATTAACAAGCAACAACATAAAGACATTGAGCACTGCAAATAAGGGGTTTATGGACTCCGGCTTTGTTTCCATTGCTGAGGTTTCCCTGGACTGGCACTGCTGGCTCAAGAACTCCCCGGGACAGTCCAAATGGCCAGTAGTTTGATGAACAGTCTGAATTATGGCAGTACTGACTGCAAGTATGTACCAATCCCATTGTACAGCAGCCTCAGCAGCATCTCTGACAATCAGCCTTGTTTCTGGTCTTGGTCCCATCATCCAAGTCATAATCCTACATTAAGGCTAAGGGTTAAACAACCAGTTTCTTGTTAGCTGCCTGACCTCCAAGTTAATAGATGCACGAGGGAAGACAAACATTCATTTCCAGTGATAGACAAATTAGATGCTGTTCTGTTCAAAGCCTCATTATTTTTCAGGAAATCAAAAGTGAGGTTCAAACAGTGATTTAGACCTTAATTCAGTTCCCACTGACTGCAATCAGAGGCAGCTCCAGCCCTTAATCATCATGTGCATTAACTAATAACCATTATAAAAATGTTAACAATAACAAGACTATTTGTGTCCTGATTAATCCTTAGCTTTGCTTGACAAAGTCTGTAACAATTCCCTAGCTAGAAAAGGTTTGGAATTTTTTGTTCTCCTCTGCTGGGGACTGGAAAGTTTCAGAAAAGACTGAGCCAGCATTCCTTTCACCTCTTTTCCATTTTTAAGAACATTTATGACGAGGTCTTTTCCTCCTAAACATTCAACATCCATTTAAAATCTCTACTTCCTGATAATTGACACCAAGTGGGTGGGAAGGGAGTACCTTCCTAGGGCATTTTTCCTTCACCTGCTATCATCAGCAGATTTAGGGCCAAAATGCTGGGCCTGCTAGTTACAATTCAGTTCAAGATAGATAGATGCCAGTGACAAACAGCTCCAAAAAACTGCAGAAGGACTAAGCTTGTAATTTGGCATATCTCCTTTTTACTCTTATTTCTTCAAGCGGGCTTTAAGCACACCTGGAACTGGGCTATTGCAGAAGACAGTACAGCTTTGTCAGTGCATTCCTCCTCCTTACCTGACGCAGCCCCATGGGGATGTGAACTCTCCAAAGAAACAAGGATTATATTCCACTGATTTGAACACTCTGTCTCTTCAGAGTCATGCAACAGTAGTATTCATCCAGCAGAGAACTTGTTGCCCTAATTAAAGCCTGTGAGTCTACAGTCAGGTGCTTTGTGAGTCTCCTCCTTACATTGCTATTCTGACCCCAAGAAACACCTCTATTGCATCTTCTCAGGCAAAGACAGTTAATTCAGAATGAGATGTCTCACTGATGGATGGGACGTGATTGTCACTGTTGTTTTCACTTGTGATATGAGCCATAATTTACATCAAACTCTTAAAAGTCTTAAGAGCAGCATATAAATATCTGGACCCACCAAGCCCTGAAAGTTAGAAGGCTACATCTGTAATGACCTGCATATTACTTAGTCTCACACAACAGCCAGTATTGAGACTGCAGAAGCTTCAAATCAAGGTAGAATTAAGCCATCAATTGTCCCAAGGATGTAGAGAACAAGGATGGCTGAAACATGACTAGCGATAAACATTATTCATCTACTCAAGGGCTTCTGTTCTTTTGATATCTCCTAACCCCTGCAAATTAGAAATGTGATGCCAAACGAAGATGAAAACTAAGGCCCAGAGAATCTAAGGGAGTTCCTAAAGTCAAACAGGACATCTGAGGTAGAGGCAAGAACCATATCCAGGTCTTCCTATCTGCTAGATCTTTCTTCCTACCTTAGAAAATACACATTCTATTGCTTTGATACATAATAGGCTTAATTTACTTGTGACAGCACAAGGTCACAGTCAGGCCCATAATATTAAATAACATGAACAATCGGTTGCAAAGGACAGGCAAAATACAAACACATAACCGCTCAAATCAATATTAGCTGTACATAGCTGACATCCAGAAACATATCACTCCTATCTGGATTCTGCTAAGAGCTTACTAACCAGAATTTTTTTAATGTCACATTTCCTTGTATCATGCTGTCTTATTCCATGGTAGCCCTGTCATATTTCTCTATACATCTCTCCATACCACCTGAAAAGCCACATAAAGTAATATTCACCTTACCCAGTTATACACTATAGATATTTAACTCTGAGCTAATCACACTCAACCCTCTTTGCAGGCAGTGAGGAGAAACAGGCAGTTTTGCACTGTGGTTCATCTGAACGGTGTTAGATATGACTTCATAAGAAGATAAACTTTATCCTAGAAAGGGCTGTTTCTTTCCATTGAATATAAGATGTCTGGACACCTACACTACAGACACCCACATGTGATCACATAAAGGTCCCAAAGCAGGCCTGAAGTATGTTTATTACCTACATTTAAAAACATGAATTACAGATAAACTATGGATTGTAAGTAAAGGGGAAAGAGAATGCCCTGGGCCGTCTTCTCTCTGAGAGAGTAATGTTTTATACAGCTTACCTCAGCTTTACTATTTATTATATGGCCTAGGAGACATTCAGAAATACAATATTGACCACAACGAGCATGTACAGCAGATAAATACCATGCTCTTGGTTGCACTGCACCTGAGAACACGCACTCATCCTTTTACACGCATAGGACAATCAGTTCTTAAAGCATCTACTGGAAACAAGGTGTTAGGAACTGTGGAATATACATCAGAAATCTTAAATTTTTAGTATGTCAACCAGACCTATCGCAACACTACCGAGCATGCAGCAACACTATTAGTGGGTTTTCTTTGCTTTTTCATTTGGTTGGGGGAAAAAAGGATCATCCTTAGAAGTTGAGCAGGACAATATACTTCTACAAGCCTGAGTACTATTAAGTAACAGTGTTAAGCCCATGGCATCAGTATGAAACAAAATGAATAAACCTAACTGATTACAAAGAAATTCCAGTTCTGACTGATGACTGGATTTGAAGGTTCTTATACCAAAACTAGAGTGATCAATAAATACAAGCTTCACGCATGGAAGAAGGAAACTACATGCTGGATTTGCCCTAGATAACACCAAAGCCTCAGACTCAGTGTTTCTAACTTGATAGAACTGCCCGCTCTGCTGCATGATCTTTTGTGCACATGGTCCATGCAACCTGGTCAATGTACACTTCACAAGCTAAAGAAGGAAAAGTGCTGTACATTCGATAGCTTATAAACCAAGCACCCTGCAAAGAACAGGGTGAACAGGTGAACAACACTCTGAGGCCCACTCAGTTACTGATTTCTCTCAGAAATTTCTCTAAAAATAAACATCAGTCCAAAACTTTGCCATGCCCTATTCTGAGCAACTTTTGTTAGCTATGCCGGCAGCACTTTCTTCTCATATTTCTCAATTCTGTTCTTCCCTTTCAGTGTCCGTTCTCAAAGACCAATCGTTCATACATCCACAAACTTTTCTTCTTGCCGTGGTCTATGTTTTCACTTTATGGTAAAATGCCAGCATGCCCTTTGTCTGTCCCTTTAATCTCAGGCTTTCTGTAATACTCCCTGAAACTTCAGTACACCAGGGATATGCTTGCAACACTTTCTGCTGAATGG
The DNA here is from genome assembly GCF_000699145.1 of Aptenodytes forsteri. NCBI lineage: Eukaryota > Metazoa > Chordata > Aves > Sphenisciformes > Spheniscidae > Aptenodytes > Aptenodytes forsteri. The sequence goes on from NW_008795129.1 coordinate 14,796,185, forward strand.
TGCCTATTGTATTTTTGCGATTGGCTTTTTGTGTTTTCTTGGTATAATTGTCTGGATGTTTTGAAAAAAGAAAAAGGAAAAGAAAAAAAAAGACAAAAATAATCTTTTGGGAAAATGAGGATTTAAAAAAGCCAAGGGGAGTGCAAGGCAGTGACCTCACTGCCTTTACACAGAAGATGCTCACATTATGAAAAATGTAGGATCCCCACAGTCCTATTACAAAGTTGCTTCCTAAAATTTTAATCACCATCAAACCTGCTAAGAAGTCATCTGCACTTGAGAGCTTCACAAATCAATATCAGTAGCTGCAGTGCAGTAATTGCTCTGAATGCAGATTCTACATCCACCGTGAGAAGCAGCACAGGGAAAAGACCCTGAATCATCCTCTGGTTTAGAACTAGGCTGAAATAAACAAAAGCAGCCTGGCACTACCCATTGCACAGCAAACACTAGTTGGCATATTTCTGTAGTGACCAACCCCTTGCCATCTCTCTGTCTGAAACATTTCTAAAACCTTGGCTTCCTTGGCCTGTCAGCTCTTCTGAGCCAAGGAAATTCAATAGAGACCCTGTTATCCTGGGGTTTCCACCTCTTCTATCTTTTTTCACTTCTAGGGACAAAAGGAATTGTTTATGGATGCTGGGAACAGATGAGGCTTGCAAGGCAGTCAGACCACTCAGAACTGCAAAAAGGCATCATTGTGAAGATACCAAAAGCTTCCACTTGGTGTACTTAATTTCAAACCACCATTTTTCATAAACAAAGAACTCGAAGCACCAGACAATAAGGGCTCCATCTCAAGGCCTTGTGCATTCTGGAAAGTAGCTTTGGGTGCCTTTGATTTTGGATGCTTGACTTCAGACACAGTCACACCATATCTGGGACTACATGCACAAGAAGCTTGATCGAAAACTTTTCATATGTATTCCTTGTATCATACATGCTCACAGCAGCCAAGATCAAAGGTATTTTAAGCCAAGCAATAAAAGACAACCTTATTCAATACAAATGGCCCAGAATGAAAGGCTGGAAAAACAGAAGTGCTACTATGCCCTTTTCACAGACAGAACCAGTGCAAGTGTCGTTCATTCTTTTTATGGGGACAGAGATGCCATGCAGCGTTCCAATGTCTCAGAGGAAACAAACAAGTGCAGAACCAGGACTCCTATGACCATCCCTCACCTTCTTTTGGGGGGAAAGAGGTATGATTTGTTCATGCAGCAAAGGATGGCAGATCACACCACCAAGCTGAGTGGTGCAGTCGACATGCCAGAGGGATGGGATGCCTTCAACAGGAAAATGGACAAGCTGGAGAAGTGGGCCCGTGTGAACCTCATGAGGTTCAACAAGGCCAAATACAAGGTCCTGCACCTGGGTCGGGGCAACCCCCGGTATCAATCCAGGCTGGGGGATGAAGGGATTGAGAGCAGCCCTGCCGAGAAGGACTTGGGGGTACTGGTGGATGAAAAGCTGGATGTGAGCCAGCAAGGTGCGCTCACAGCCCAGGTGGCCAGTCGTATCCTGGGCTGCATCCAAAGAAGCGTGGCCAGCAGGTTGAGGGAGGTGATGCTGCCCCTCTACTCTGCTCTGGTGAGACCCCACCTGGAGTACTGTGTCCAGCTCTGGAGCCCTCAGC
>NW_008795129.1:14798688-14830834 GCF_000699145.1 Aptenodytes forsteri
CAGAGAGGTGGTGGATGCCCCATCCCTGGAAACATTCCAGGTCAGGTTGGACGGGGCTCTGAGCAACCTGGTCTAGTTGAAGATGTCCCTGCCCACGGCAGGGGGGTTGGACTAAATGACCTTTAGAGGTCCCTTCCAACCCAAAGTATTCTATGATTCTATGATTCTATAACTGACAGATATCAGCACGACTCTTCTAAGGTGGGTGGAATGAGATGCCCCACAGTTCTGGCCATTTTGAGCTTATTGACACTGACTCAGAGTAGGTTAGAAGTGGCTGTAATGCAATACCAAACTGAAAAGTGACACATCACTTGGAAAATCCAGTTTCACCCTTCATCACTAAAAATGCTCATTTGCCTATGTGCCCTCTCTTGCCCTCCCTGCAACCTGTCCTGATTCTCTTTCTGGACATTGGACTCTAGTTGCATTCTGCAGACGACTTTGTGCTTAACGTGTTAGTTATTTTGAGATGTCTCCTGACCTTCAGCATTCCTTCTTTCCAGCCCCAATTTGAGTACACCTCCATCTCCACATACACTGCATTACATAGAAAGACTAATTAGCTGCAACAGATAGGTGGAAGAGAGAACATACTCTCAGAGATCCTTATGCCAAAGTTGTCCCATGAACATAAATAATCTAACAAGCTTTATCCTGTCATAATAGAGCTATAAAGTTTCTCTGTTCAGCACATGATAATGGCTTTGTAATTCAATTATTGGTAGAATTTTCCTTTGGGGATTTATCTTTCTTTAGCCTCAGCACTCATGCGAATCCCTTATCGTAAATCTTGCCAATGCAAAATCAGCTCCTCCACTGCCTCTGGGACACATCCTGCCACTTCATGTTAAAAAATTGACAGCTTATTCCAACTTAGTGGATGGCAGGTTTTTGGTTTTGTTTTAAAGGACAGAATGAAAACAACAACAGTGGATGACGTTCATGGAGTCCTCAGTAGCATCAATTTTTTGGTTCCACTGATGCTTCTATAACACCCTAAATCTTAATTGCCATTCATAAAAATAGTAACATGTAGCACTGAACAGGGAGCTTTTTGTCCAAAGATACAAAAGTACTTGACAATCAACCTTTAAGTAACCTTCCCTGCATGCTACTGATTTGTTCAAGACCTATGGAAAAGTACAAGACCAACAGACCAAGTTAGAAATAGGGGTTGAGGAAAATTTTTGTTCTCAGCTTTATAGATAAATTCCACTGATTAGTCAAGAGCACAGGGACCTCATTGATTTGACCCAGATCACACAGCTGTATGTGGCAGAGACAAAAATAGAGCCTGAGAGTCCTCCAGGCTCCTTTTTCTTTTACTACTATATTGACTCCATGAGGACTTTGCACATACTCTCTGTTCCTTTTTTGCTTGCAGAGGTCAGCGAAATCTGCCCCAGGGAGCTTAATGTGGGAGGGGATTCTTGTGGTTCTTTAGTTCAGTCCCTATTGTGTGAAGTTTTACAGATTTTACTATTCCTTGAACATACTTTAAAGATTGCTTTCTAGCTTTAACATCTCTTAACCATCTTATTCTCCTGACAAGTTTTAGAAACAAAGGGCCAGATTCCAGACAGGCATAAATCAGCATTTCATTTCTTTATACCTGGCCAATAAATTTCCCCCGACAATCATCTAATTAGATTTTCCCTGCTACATCTCTGCACTATTCTTTCCCACATTGTCCAGTTAGATGAAATGATATAATTTTGTGCCATTCAACTGGCAGCCACTGGGCCAAATCCATCCTATGATATGCTTTACTCAGTTTGTCACCTTTTCTCTAGAACTGATGGAAAATAGCAGTGCAGTGAGTAAAGCCCAACTCCTCCTAGTTGTGCCACCTCACAACACTGACCCAGAAAAACAGGTGGCTGTTGCTGCTAACACTAAAATAGATGAGTAGGTAAATGGGGGTAGTGGCGTCATTTCCAGGCCATGGGGAGTCACTTCTACTCTCACCATCATTTTTTGCAACCCTAGAGCGGGATTATCCACAGCCTTCAACCCCATGATGTCCATGTACCCCATAGCTTCGAGGACAGTAGCAAACCAAGCCTTCTCCCCCACTGCAGTAACACCACAGGTCTCTGTGGGAAGCTCCAGAGAGGAAATTTGGCTAAAACTCTGAAATAGATGGATGTGAATTCTCAGGGAGGTAGGTATCTATTGCTGGTAACACTGGCTGGGAGGAACATCTTAAAATGAGGATCAGAACCAAGTGGATAAAATTCAATTACCAGGATTAGATCCTGATTTTAAGATAGTCTTCCTGTCCTACATCTCTTTTTCATATATTGTAGGAAACTTAAGACATCATGCTGGCTTGAAGGGAGAGAAGGAGGAAGGTATCCTCTAGTTATAGCCTCTGAACTCAGCTCCCTGATATAATGGACCAAACCTACCTGATTTACTGCTTCTGTGCTGGTACAGTCTAATAGGATCACAGTTTCCCACTGTGTTAAGATGCATGTTTCTGGCATCTTGTAGTGCTGTGGCCCAGTCAGTACGCTCCAGAGGAGGCCAGGAAGTCATTTACAGCAAGAGTGCAAAGTCAACTCTGGTAACACAGTATGCTGCTCATTAAACATACAACAGAAAATAGCAGTGAAACCTTCCTGACATAGATCTAGACAAATCCACAGCTAACTTTACAGTGCAACTGCCTCACCCTCTCAAGGGCTGTCCTTTATAGGTGCATACAGAGAAATCGGCTTCTTAGTCCAATGCCCGTTGAAGACTGACATGTTCCAGGGTTCTGCAGAGCATTGCAAGCTTCTGCTACTGAGTAACCCCTATATCAAGCTTTTGAACCTGGTATATGGATGCCTCCCTACTTCTGCAGATCTTTAATGGGGGGAAGTGGACAATGGGAGAGAAGTTGGACCTCACGGGAGTCTGTACTCATTTATAAAGTATCTCTGGATGATTTTTTAAGATAAATCAGCTGAATTGGGAAAACCAAAACACACCAACCCATGCATCAATCAGAATGGGGCCTCTCAGTCCCAAATGGCTTATTCAGGTGGATATACCTCTTCTCCCTATTCACAGCTGGAGGACAAGAATCTAAGGGGAGGAAGGGGGCAGAGTCGGGTAAATGGATAAGATTCTATTCAGTTATGGCTTCTAGGATAACATTCAAGTTACTACTTTACCCCCATTTTTAAAGTCTCCATGATAATCAAATAGAGTTGAGAATACTTTTTCTCTCATGTGGTAGAACTCTGCCAAACTAAGGATTTGGGACTGAGGAGTTATATTTTGCTCTGACAAATCTTGATTTGATGATGAATAACAAGTTCTCTCAAAAGACTACTGGGACCAGAGGATCTGGTTATTATAGACTCAGAGGACCAGAGTGATATCAGCCTCTGCTGTGTGACTTTGAGCAATTTTCTCAGCCTTGTCCAGGTAAGAAAGATACATATTTTGGATCTCAGTTTCTTAAGAACTAAAACTCCTCATAAATCCAAAGAGTCTAAATGAGTTTTTAACAGCAACAGAAAGAGGATGCTGCCTGTCTTTTTTCTGTCCTTGCTGACCCACATGGGGCTGGCAAGTTTGTATCTCTGGAAGCCAGACAGAAATAAAATCCTAATTCCCAAGATAAATCTGAGAGATTTCAGCCTTCGTTTGTAGCAAAAAGATAGAGCTACATCAGGGTCCCGCTGTCTGAGAACTGTAAGCAGAGGTTTTCACTAAATCCTTTGAAATGCCAGTGGGATCTTTAGTGAACACTGCCAACCGAGACTATGCTTCCTTGCAGTCTGGCTGGGCAGGATGTAACACTGACCTTTCTGGTGAGGAAATGGTAAATGTCAGGGGCACTGAATGTGACAATGTGTGTTACTCACCATCAGCATTGTTAGCAGCAGCAGCATGGTAAGAGCCAAAGAAAGGCACAGTTGCAGATTTGCTCTTCACTCTGGTCTCTGGCAGTACTGCTTGCCTACAGCTCACCTGTATCTTTAGGCTGGTAGCCATGAAGCTGCCTAAAAATATTAGCAAGGTAATAGCAGCCTGTGTTACAGGGGCTCAGACATTCAGTCTGACTTTCTCCCAAAGCCAAACTTCAACTGGAAGCAAATGTGTGGTGTTCAATTCAGAAAAAAAAAAAAAAAGATGGAAATCAAGCAAAATTCACTACTCTTGTTATTCCCCATCAGTCAGTTGCTTAATTCGGATCTCCTGAAAACTGTCATGTGCCCCTCTGGCATGTGCCCATCTCCACCACATTTAAGCTATGAAATACATGTATTTTTAATTAAATTTCTAGTACACTTCAACTCATCGGGTATGGCTTGTGTGTTAGATCAAGCGGATGATTTTCCGGACAGGCTGTCACAGTGCCCTTTGATTTGCATCTTCCCCGTCAGCCTCCAGCAGTTGTCCTGCAGTGATTAAAAGGTCTTGTTCAGTAATACATAGCATCATTGGTAAACAGCCCAGATACCATGCCATTTAAATTGCCTCAGCCCACCTGCATGGGTGCGCAAATCTCACCAAGCCAAGATCTGACAAGAACACTGGGACAGTTCGCCCGGCTTGCTCCAACTCCTTGAATATAATGAAGTTTTTAACAGGGCTTTGACACTTTTCCCCCTTGATTTTCAGCTCTTTCAGCTGCTCCAATGAAAACAGTCAGAGCTTTTAAAATACAGTCTCCAGCCTTCTCTGGAAAAGAAAAGATATATACTCTATAGTTCTTCTCTGAAGATTAACTTTCTTTGCCATTGCTCATAAAAGAAACACAAATCTAACCCTATCTACTCATCTGTCCTCCCAGCTGCTTACGAGTTTATCTTTTTCTCCCTTTCAGTGTGTGTGCATATCTTTGTATTGTTTGAGGGGAAAGGCTGGTTGGCTGCTTTTTTACAATGTTTGCATCCATTTTCTTCTCCCTCTTATACTCAGAAAAAAACAAAACAGAGGGGAGACATAGCATCATCTCTTACCAAACTGACATATCTCCTGTAATTTCTTCAAGGAATCATTAATATTGTGGACACATGACCCTACTGGAAATGAGATATACTATAACATGTTTTTACTTCTAATCAGCCTGTTACACCTATGTAGTGCATGAAAGCCCTAAGCTGTATTTTTTGTCTAATTAAGACTGTCATCTTAGAATCATAGAATGGTTTGTGTTAGAATGGACCTTTAAAGATAATCTAGTCCCACCCCCTGCCATGGGCAGGGACATCTTTCATTACATCTGGTTGTTCAAAGCCCCATTCATCCTGACCTTGAATACTTCCAGGGATGGAGCATTCACAGCTTATCTTGGCAAGTGTCTCACCACCCTCATAGTAAAGAATTTCTTCCTTATATCTAATAAAAATCTACCCTCTTTAAGTTTAAAACTGTTACCCCTTGTCCTATGACTACAGTCCCTGCACCAGTAGAGTCTCTTCATTTTTCTTGTAACCTGCCTTTAAGTATTGAAAGGCTGCAATAAGGTCTCCCTGGAGCCTTCTCTTCTCCTGGCTGAACAACCCCAAATCTCTCAGTCTTTCTTCATAGGAGAGGTGTTCTGGCACTCTCATTATTAAAGCTCTCTGATCTTCTTGAATTATAGAGTGGTATTTCTTTTGTCTTTCTCCTACTTGCTTGTCTGGGTGCAATACCCAAATAAGCAAAAAAACAAACAAACAAACAAAAACCAACAGCACTGATACAGTTAATGATTATAACTTGATGATATAATTTACTAGCTGGGCTTTTCTATTGTTCATCTTATGCTAGTTTTTAAGACACTTTTGTTATTTGGCTTTATTTCTCCCCCCCCCCCCCCCCACTTTTTCCCTTCATTTTTTTTTTCACCCCCCCCCCCCCTAAGTTTTTCAAGGTTAGGAGGTTATGATAATTAGCTGAGAATCTTTTCAGAAAATGTCTCATTTTGATTAAAAAATGTTACATTTTTCAGACATTTTAATGATCTTTTTAACCTTTTATTTTTACAGGGCCAGCTCTAATTGTGGTACCTTAACTTACTGACTTTCAGAAAATAATTTCTGGTTGAAGGCATGACTTGAACTGAGGACCAGAATAAAAATCTAGCTTTTAATGAGCAATTTCTGCATATGTGTTTTGGCCCTATTGAACTATATGCACTTTGACTAGGTTTTTTTGCAACTACTGGTCATGAATGTTTGGATTTGCAAGTCACAAGGTATCACTATTGAACTTTGACTAGATGAGTGAACCACTTTAAAAAAGCAAGGAAAAAAGTAAAGTAATTCCCAATATGACTGATTTACCAATTGTGTTCACATTTGTATTCACTACAAACCAGTGCCTTTGCCAGCAAAATTCCACCATAGAAATGTATGCTGAAAATCACCAAGTATCACAAAAATAAACTCAGAAGTATTTAGATAAAGCATTTATCTAACTCTTCTAACTAGCATCTACTGCATTCTATTCCCCTATTGCCAACTACATTAGTAAACACTGTGCTATCAGCAGTAATCCATGTATATTAACTTGCTGTTTCTGTATTACCCTGCTGAACTAATATTGCTTAGAAATACTGCTTCCTAGTAATTAGGGTATTTTCATAGGGCACAGTTCCAGAATTACTAAGCACCTTAATAACTTTCATGCATTTTTCTGTCACAGTACATTTAACAGCAAAATCTCAAGAACCTGCCAGAGAAATAATAAAAAACATGAAAATTGTTGATACAGTGCAGAACTGCAGTGCCTTGGGGTTGTATGCAGTGTGGATTCTTTTATGTTTCCATCAGGCAAACAACATACGGTTGACTCTCCGAGTGGATTACGCTTTCCTCAGTATACCACTTTCACATACCTAGATTATGCAAACAGGTATGTGGTAAGATACCCAAATTATAGCAATTAGAGGTGTCAGTTTTACAGTAGCCCATCACTAAAGCCTTCCCAGCACAAATGTGTCCTTACAAACTTTTAATGAGATAGAGAGTTACAGATCCCTTTTTCCTCCTTTTGTTTTGTTTTGGTTGTTGGGTTTTTTTAAGATAAGAAAACTCCAGTCACCTCTCATTTTAAAGGTTTGAGTTTATCTGCTCATCCCCCATCTGATATCTTCCTCCACAGAGTGACATTACAACCTCTTTCATCACAAGTGTGGATGTCAGGACATCACTTAGAGCTGCAGGTGGAAGCATGAAAAGGGAGAACAGAGGAGCTCTGAATAAACACAGATTCTATTTTCATGTTAATGACTCCTCTTAATGAAACAGAGGATACAAGAATACAAAATACATATGAGCTACAAGGAGCTGAGTTGTCTCTACACATAGTGTTTTCTCAGTTATGCAGTAGGCATCAGCAGATTGCTTTAATGTTGCTCTCCAGGGGTTTAAATTTCTCTGGGGTGGTAGTAGGAGGGGGTGTTTCACAGAGCAGCCAAAAAAAAGAGAATAAAAAAGAAAATTCTCTTGGAAACAGATATAAGAAATGCAGCTGTAAAAGACACTACAGTTTCTCTGACAGCACTTGCAGGGAGACCCTTCTCAAGACTAAAACTAGCAAGCTCAGTGATGTTTATTCACAAGACTTAGAGTGACCCACAAACTATTTACAAGACCACATGACAGAGTAAAATGGCAATTAAAATATCAGTGAATCACGAAAATGCATCTTTGCTTTCATCAACCATTCGAATCCGTTTAAAAGTCTTTAAAGTCTTCCAGATGTTCCTTCCCTGTCAAAAGAAACAGTGTTAAGTAAATGCAGCCTCAAGAAGGCCTGATGCCAAAGGCTTTGCTTTGTGTCTTCCTGATCTTAGAAAAGTCCCAGTTTAGATAGTTCTGGGAGCAATCTGTATTAAAGCAACTCCTCAGCCTTCCTTAGATATCGGAATATAGCCCTCATTCTCCACAGATATTATAGCCCTCATTCTCTGCACAATACAGCTCTGTCCTGGTTCATCCCTTCAAAACCATCTGATTTAGAGAAAGCACCAGGAGCAGGAGAGAGTATCCCCACAGTCTCCTTTCCTTGAAAAGTTGTGACTTCAGGACATTTTCCTTCACTATTCATTTCTGCTCTTAAAAATAACTGGAAGTCAGTCTTCTGACTTTTCAGGTTGATTAGACTCTGCATATTTCCAAGCCAAAATGTCTAATAATTAATTTAAAAAAACCAACAAACAAACCACAGGGCACTGAGCAAGGCTCTGCCCAACTTGTACATCAGGACTGGCTATAGAGATGTTGCTGTAGAAGTTTGGATTTCAACGGTACATCTGAACCCTCTTATGTCCCAGTTCCCTTTTGGTTTTCTTCCATGGGGAGTCAGCAGTGGCCACGCTCTGAGTGCAAAGGGCTGCCTTTCTGATTCAGCACTTCAGTGCCTATTTTGTCCTCAGGTACTTGGCTGCACAGAAATGGAAATGCATAGAAAAGCCCAGTGTTGCTCTCTGCGGTGTACATGTTTCTCAATTACACATGCACAGCTCTGTTTACTACTATGGATGGTTTTGAGGACAGACTGTCTATATAATTGCAGCTAACAGTATTTTTTTTCCAAGGTGATGATGATCGTAATAAATAAGCCAGAACGAGATGCAACACTGTCTCCACAAGTTGTATTATTTTTACTGTTGATAACAGAAGTACAGTCTAGCTTACTGAGGTGTGTTATGCAAGGGACATTTTGTTCAAGGTGAAAATACAGGCTTGCAGTTTCATGTTTTGTTTATGGCTGTAGGGAATTAGATGGGTGGTTGGAACATCTTTTCATCTTTTCAACTTACTCTTTGCCTTTGAAGCTCCAAGCCTGAGTTCTCTTATTTGTTAGGTTCTAAGAGGCCTTCAAAGTTTGAGCTCCATGGGAATGGAAAATGATCATTTTCATCATTATTCTTATTGCAGGCATCCATCCGCTCAATTCACAATAAACCACTACTGTAAGTAATGATGGGAAACTTCAAAAGGTTTGGAGTGCAGTACAGGACACAGGGATCCAGGAATATTCTCTCCAGCTCTCTGACCCTCTTCAGTGAGTACAATTTTGTTGGATGACTCAAAGACTGGGTCCCCAGATTTCTAGGACTTTCTGCTTTTATTAGCCCAGAAAAAACAAGAGATGTGTGGGCCTGTGTGTTTGCATCTGACATTTTGAAACCCTGTTAGGAGTCCTGTAGGAAAAAAAATAGGAGTGATATAAATATATATGTGCCTGTCTATACAGACGCTCACACAAAAACAAGTTTAAGTTAAAAATAGAATTTAATTTGCAAAAGCTTCAGCTAACACAGGTTCTGAGAAAGGATTAAAAGCAGGAGCAGCAAACAAAATCTCTGGTATATCCTTTGCAGACCAAATATAAATTCAACTTTGGAAGTAAATTTGACCTAGAGCTCGTACTTCTTTCATAAATTAAAAGAAAATATTTGACTGAACCACTCCTGAATCTTGATATGTTCAAAACCTGTGGTTTTGGCACAAATTTACAGTTTAGAAGCTACCATGGGGGGTCTCATTTTAATCACCTGGTTCAGCTTCTCCTGATTTCAAGATGACTATTTTATCAAAAGCTTCTCTTTTAAAGGCCAGATTCACAGGACATGAGCCAACTTCTGCTCACAGGTGGACTACTGCCTCCATAAAAAGCTGATGAGAAGTCTCGCAGATTTACACCAGTGTAAGCAAAAGTAAGCCAAAATATAAAAAATTAAACTTATCTTTGATTTAGACTATGACAACCATATTTGCAGGAAAACAGTCCAGTATTTCCTTCATTCCTCAGCTTTCTTTTCCACATAAGTCAAAGTTACACTAATTGCTATTGCATGACAGCATGGAGGTGTTTCAGATAAGTATTTTACTGCAAGCCTGGTTACAGAGCTTTACTCTGGGTATGCAAATTGTTGCTATGGAAAGCAAATGCAAAGAGATCTGCCTGCAATCAGAATCATGAGAAGAGAATCAGTACACCAGAATCACTGGGTAAATCTGTCATGACTAAAGCTGAAGGAGATGAGGCTCACAATACAAAGAAATTTGCTAGTAGTGAAGAACTGCAGAATAAAGTTTGGACCTACATCCGGGGGTTATTTTTCAGCGGTTGTGGCCACTACAAGTGTTTGAATCTGAAGTCAAATCATCCATTACAGACACCCCATACACTAAAAATTGTGAAATGCTCAGATTCTATCATAACCGTGTAGGCTACGGCCCTAAGTGAATTTAGATACAAATTGTATAGCATAAGTTAATGCAGCAAAGAATTAAACTTGCCTCAGGGACAAAGAGCTATGATACTTCTTTAAGGTAACTTTGGCATCAAACTTGCAAACGTTTTGTCATTGCTGTAACCAGCTGACATTCAGATTCAGCAACAGGAACTTACACATGGCTGATCCATACAACCTGAAATCTGACTGGAAATCTTGCACGGCTGCTTAGAAGCAATATTGCACAGTGATTTAAGCTCATAATGAAGAACTGTGTGTGCCTAGTTCAATGGTCAACTTGCTCACTTTCAAGGACTGAAGTAGGTCTAACAGCAGTTAAAAGCATAACACCAGCCACTGGAGGATGTCCACTGTTACCCATGGCAGAAATGCTAGTATCCTCAAAGACTCCAAGACTTCAGTCTTTGGCCCTCACTGGTAGCAGGACCAGATTGATCTCTTCTTTGTATTTGGTGCAAAAGCAAACAAGCTTATGCTGAACAGAGTTGTGTTCAAACTCAAAATGTTCACAGGAAATTGCAGAACTCTCTTCTCCAAAATCAATGCTTTCTTTAGACTATTATTCAGTATATTTCAGTCATGCATCTTCCTTAGATCAAAGACCCCACTTTCACGTGCAGTATAAACACATAACAGGAGGAATAATGCCCCTTTCATACCAGTTCAAAGTTAATCTCAACAAATCAGCAGTGCAGACTGCATTCAGCCATGTTGCCCCCATTTCAACATCTCTGTACATATGGGGAAGCTGTGTCTAGAAAATGAGGAAGAGGTTTTTGCTCTTACCAGTAGAACCTGTTTGGTGCAACTCCCTCATGAAGAAGCAGCCATCTTCTGCCAAACTCCACTGAACTGAATAACTGGGGACAAAAACAAACAGTCATGAATCACAGTAAAACACAAAGATAATAGAGAAATTAATCTGAAGAAGCCTGTATTACTCCTGCGATAGTGACTTGGACTTTTACTTCTTCCAGCCTCAAAGGAACACATCTGGGGCAGCTGAAAAGTGTCTGCAGTGCCTTTTATTAGCAGAGGCAATACTGAGCTGTGTGACATGGGACACAACCGGTATTACCTGAGGGATCACCGTATGGGTACACCCAACGACCTGCCATGACTGAAAACTCATCATCTAGCTCTTTGTGGCGCTCTCAGGTAATAAAATCATGCAGTAGGAGAAGGCTGCCTTTTACTTTTATAAACTTGTGGTGGACACCAAATGTATAGCATAACACAGCAGTCTGATATCCTAGCCTAGCTCTGACAACAGATACACAGACTTGCCTGCCTTGATATTATGTCGGAAGGTCATTCTCTTTCCACTTACCAGTAGCCATCCCTAGAGAAGTTGTTCAATCTGGCACCAAAAACGTACTCTAACATGTCCAGATTTCTATTGCAAGACTGAATGAGTTTAAATAGCACAAGTTACTTGTACCATGGAAACCTGCAATTCTCCTGTCCAGGACTTTGCTCCTGTCCTTCTCCAGCAAACAACGTGACACCTTCTCCTAGTCTGGTTACACAAACAATATCCAAACACATCAATCATTTCAGAAAATCTTTCCATGACAAATACCAAACCAGACTGAGAAAGGTCAGCAAAAAGGCATGTTACAGGTATTATAAATACTTTGACATGTCTTTGTGGAATGATATACAAATGTTACTTTTATAGAGCATTTACAAACAGCTGCTCTCTGCAAATGCTGCCATCAGGTAATTCTCAGAAGGATAGTAGAAGGGAGGATCACTTGGGTTCTGCCTTTCTTTTGCTTTATTTAACTTCAAATTTCTCATGTGGAAGCATTGAGAGGCAGTCAGACCTATACTTTTCTTGCAGATTCATCCCATGTCCCTTCCTTCCCCTGCTTGATAGACTTGGTCAGTCCCCTTTTCTGGCAAGGAAGTGTTGGACCCCTTTTTTGAACTGTGATCTGCCTTTTTAGGGCACCACTTTAGAGATCTTGCAGAAAATGCAAACAATCCGAATCTTTATGTGCAAACCCTGACCGATTTTTTTTTTTGAATGAGTAGTGGCAGTGGATTGGCAGGGAAGAGAAAGATGGATGCCTGAGAGCATGACTGAGAAGGAGAGAAGCTGATTTAAAGCTTTGGGTTGATCAGAAAGATGATCTGAATGTATTTCAAGAATTATGAGACTGCAATGTAAGAAACCTTGAGATCTACTTCCTAGTCTGCATTACATTCCCAATGCAAACCCCTACATCCTTCAGTTTCCCTACTGTAAAACTTTGGAAGGACATGGAGAAACTAATTACAATAGCTGCTTGGTAAACAGTAGACTGTGCATATGTTGAAATCTACTTTAAAATAGGAATCTGAAAATTCACCTCCTTTTCTCATCTCCCTTTCTCTTGAACACTGTCAAAGAAGATAGAGGGAAGAAGGCAGAGGGGATAGAAGATAATGATGGTAAGAAAAGGAAAAGCAGTTTAGCTTTGTGGATAGAAATGCATCCACTTTTAAAACTTCAGTGGTGAATCTTTTATTTTTCCTTAAGTAGAAGATTCTAAATACATTTTTATTTGAAACTTTAAGGCACCCTAACTATAACTGAGGAAAACTTTCATTTTTGAAAACTGAAGAAAACCTTTTGGGACATTTAACAATGACTTTTGTAAAGTTCTTTGAGGTCACCTAATCAAGAACTTTACCATTACAGGAGGTGTTTTGCCACCTTCACATTCAAAATCCATTTCTAGACCTGCTTTTGTAATTGCAGCAAAAATAAAAACATAATAACAATAAGCTACTGTCGATCTATCTCACCAATGTCAATGTTTTCCCTTTCATGGAAAAGTAGTTTCTTCTGTGCCAAGTAATAAGTCTTTGACATACAGTCATTTAAGTTTTAATAAAGTTCAGATCATCCTTTAATCAAGAACAGGAAGCAATCTAAACAACTCAGCAAACACCTCTGTGTTTCCAGACCAGGGATATATAAGATGTAAGCTTTCCAGGGACACTGATGTTCAGATGGCTGAAATCATCACAGTAAATCTTGTTTTCCCCCTTTTGCACCTCTCACCCTACTCCCTCTCTAGTTTCCCTGAGCACAACTTTCAGCAGGTTATCCCCTCTCTGAATTTTCTGGTGATAGTAACAGTATCCTGAATGAATTAAACACAGCCTGCAAAAGCTTTCTCTGTGCTTGTGTAGCATCCTCCTTCATACCTGCAGTCCCACTGCAGTGCCCGGTGGTTGAACGGCCCCAGAGCCACAGCTTCCCTCTGGCTCTTTCAGCACAACTCTTCAGAGGGGCTGTTCACCTGGTGCATCCGACAACTCCCCCAGCAGAGCAGAAGCTGTGATCCTGCACAGCGCCCAGGGAGCCCTGCTTTCTCTTAGCGTGTGCTCTGAACGAGACATGCGATTCAGGCAAAACGTGGAGAAATGCAAGACTTTATGAGTTTCTTTCAAAGGGAGGAAATGGATATAGCAATTCTACTGCCAGGATTGGCCTCTCAAATTGAAGCCAGTGCCCAGTGAGCTGGAGACAGTGTGTGAGAAAAGGCAACAGCTCTCAAAGGGAAATATCATCTCCCTGGGAACCCATGCCCAAAGCGCTCATTGTCTTTGATGAGACACTTTAATAACCAGGCTTTAGAAGGTTTTTCCTCCTTTGCCATTATCTCAGCACCAATCTCAGCCTTTACTGACTCACAGGAGCACAAGAAGCACTAATGTATCTTTAGCAAAGGGGGAATTCCCCACCTTATGTGTCACCCCCCTACAAAAAGAAAAAAAAAAAAACACCTTTGCAGTGAGGATTTTTTCAGGTATTTTATTCCAAGTATCATTCATTTTAAACTGAGTTTATTTAGTTGGACCAGAAAAAAAAAATATTTGGAGGCTAGGTTTTTGTCAAGTATCAGTTATGATACAGCTGGGATTATTTTTCCCCATTTAGCAATTATAGTGCTTGTACGGATATTTTTTAAACCCAGCACCATATTTTGTTGTTGTTATAAAGGCCTCCTCTCCCCTGGGTCTTCTTGTGACAGACTCATGCATGTAGTCCCTTCAGAGATGACATTTTATTTTCTTTGGCAAGCACTGCCGTCTGATGACAATTTTCATTATTAGACTGAATTTAGATAATGTTCTTTGCTACACTTCTTTCTCAACCACAAATAGAAAAGGAACCTATTACAATTTCAATGTATGTTTTCATCTGAGGGCCAAGTAGTGATCTGACGTTTCTGTTTTCACTGACAAAACTGTTATGAAGAACAAATCTTGTATTGATCTCTCAGATTTGACCCTTGTTCATCAGGGAATAATTCTCTTCTTGCTTCCTCTTCTCTTGTATATTTATTTTCCTGTGTAATACCTGAGTACTTAACAATCATTAACAGTCTGGTTTTGCTTTGTTTTGCTTTTTTAAATCCTAATATTCTGTGAAGTAGAAACCTACCACCTACCTCTTTTAGATGGGAAAACAGAAATGCAAGGGAAAAGGAAAGGCTGTCCCAAGGTTACAAATACCTTCTGAGGCTGAGCAGGGATTCAAATAAACCCTCTGAACTGCAAGACAGTCCCCCAGCTATAGAAAGAGCCTTCTCGCAACATGACACTACTATCTTCTGGAGTAGGGAAAGCTGACATCTGAAAACTGAACTTCTCTCCTTATCTACACCAAACAATTTCTGTATGCTACTCACCCTCTCTGTTATTTGTTTCCCAACCCGTGTGAGAAGCATAAGAGTTGCTCATGTATTTCATAGTGATAGCATAAGCTTCATCCTAAAATGCTTTGGGATATCTGGGTTACAGCAGGATACAGTTGCCATGTAATCTTCTCTTTCCCTTCTAATTTCCTGATCTTTCCAGCACTAATTTTAGACTTGAGCAGTTTTTTTTGCATTTTGGGCTATATTCATTGATAACATTTTCAATTTGAGACAGTCAAAACATTCTTTAATACATAGATTTTTTAAAAAACAAAAAATATTGTTTGTACACTAAGGATAACTGTCCTATGATCCAATGAAAATGCAGAAGAAAAACAAAATATTTTAGAAATGTTTGTAGCTAAAAACCCAAAGCATTTGATGATGAGGAAGAAGCTGTATGTATAAATTCTTAGTGAAAGTAAAATATTTAACAGTAATTAGTCAAACCTGAATAGTTTATTTACTTTAATTTTTACAATTTGCACTATAAAAAATAACTAAATTCCAGAAAATAGGGAGAAAAACAATGTTTTTCCAAAATGTTCCATGAAGAATAACTGAATTTTATTTGGCTCAACTGATCTAGACTGCAACATCACTTCTAGAAGGGAAAGTGTGTACTAGGGAATAGGAAAAAGAACTCTACATTTTTCTTTACTTCAGCTCTGGAAAATCTCTCCAAAGCCAAAAGCTCTCAAGATCTTAGCTTCATAAAACCCTCTGTTTTTTAAATGGTTCTGGATACATTCTGCCACACATCTTTCTTTGCCCTTCTGCCCTGTATTGCATAGAATGAACACTTGTATAGTTTCATAACCTACCCGTGTGCTAGTTCACAGCTGTAAAAGAGCTCTGGCCCCTTCCATCGTTTGACTAGATCTATTTTATTCTTCCCTGGTTTGCCCATGTATTGTACCTCCTACACATCTTCCCTTCACTCAGATTTCTAAGTTCTTTAGAGTAGAAATCATCTGTTGTAGCATGTGTTTACACAACATAAAGATTGCTGGGGCTCTCAGTAGCTTTTATACATACAAGGAAATGATAAGTGCAGATAAGTGTAAGGCCAACTTTTCCCTGTAATAGATACTTCAGTAAAAAGTTCCACTATTCAGAATGGTGGAAATTAGATGATTTTCCCACATTATTTCTAACACTTTGGTTTTCATCTACAAAGCAGCACAGCAATCTGGGAGTTTTGTACTTTCCTCTGGAACGAGGTGGCTACTGTTGGAAATGTTGGATAAGACAAAACAATGGTTCTGCCATAAGATTTCTACATTACACTGGCTTCAAAAACAGCTTTCAATAATTCACAGGACTCAGAAAATATTTAAATACCACTGACTCCATTCTTCTCATTGTTCATCAATGTCTTACGTTTTAGAAGTCTCTGAACTGAAATACTACCACATTTGAACACCAGCATTAATATCAATGAAGTTGGTATTAACTTGTATGTTATATATATAAAAACCATATATATGTCTTATACATAGCTTATATAACTGGTCTATCAAAAAAGGATTCAGAAGGTTATCAACTCCAATACTTCTTCCAATGGACACGTCTTAGTGAGCAATATCTCTAATAAACAAATACTTACTGTAAAGAACAGAGTCTCCTCACCATTTTACAGATAAAGGTTGCATATCTCCACTGAAAAACTATAGAGAAACTTTAATGTGTAAAATATAGACTCATCCTTAAAACACCTCTCCTAAAGGCATTGTGTGGGAGTCACAAGTGCTATAAACCATCAGACCTTCACTCACTTTTATGGAGCTAAAACAAATGACACTAACTGAGGATTCATCTCTCTTTAATTTACCGGCAGTCTTATTTGGGTCCGTATTTTTTTTATTTGTCAATATGCATTTTAAAAACTCCAAAACAAGTAGCTAACATATGAGTTTTAAGGGCCTAATGTTCTCTAGGCATCAGACAAATTTGATTCATTCTGATGTAATCACCGATGGTATGAGATTATGACCTACAGGACGCTGCTTGTCTATCTGAGTTTGAGTGAATTACAAAGTTGAGATCTTCTGACATAAACTCACATCTTTAGGACAAACAAAATGAGCCGTTAACAGTTTCATAAAGTATTGCACGTGGACATGCACTTTAATAAAATTGTACTGTGCACCACTTGTTTCCCTTACAAACACTGGATTTTCCCTGAGATTCTCCCAGCCAAAAATCTGGCTCTTATGAGGTTGTTGAATTGTTTATTTGGCTGTTGAACCTGACAGGTAAGAAAGCATGGCATCAACCAGATGTTGCTAGTAAATGCAAACATCTTTAAGAGAGCAGTCCCCATTCCTCCACAGTTCCAACAAGCTCTGTGCTCCCCAGAGCCAGTGGGTAACTCTGCTACCTGCATAGTCATCAAACTCACCATACCAAAAACTTACACTCACAGTAATCTATATATCATCCAAGAAGACAGACAAATATTTCCTCATTTAACATCTGACTTTGAAAGCAAGGTTACACATACCAACTACAGAGAATCTGAAGACCCACCAATTCTGATACAATGCCATTTGAAGGGTCATTATGCTAGTCAAGACCTACCATCACCTCTTCTGTTCTCCAGACAAAAGATTCATTTTCCCAGCCAAAGCTTTCTGTCACACGTGGAGTCCCTCATAGCTTCAGCTTCATTTTAACGCCTATACAAGTTGCTGCAGATATAACTGACCCAGAGTGCCCATGATGTTTCAGCATTCAGCATTTAAACTAATTGGATATTCTGATTAAATATTTAGTTCTGATGCTTCTTCACATACTGATCTTGAATCAGTATCCATGTGCTTCCTATGCTGATGAGGATATTAAATTCTATGCACTGATTTCATCTCATGCAAAAAACATTATGCACATGGAAATTCAGAATCTGGCTAAAGAAAAGGTGATTTAAATTGCATGCTGGAAGTGACATGAGGGAAATACTTTGAGCAAGCTAGTAGTCCCCATTATTTTTCTTTTACTTAAGAAATTTCCCCTAAACAAGTTATAATGGAATGTGGCATGGAGTCTAAGTTTATTTGTTGATTGGATTTACCAACTTTGGTATTCTTATATTCACAAAAGAAAAAGCTCTCTTTCTCTCACCTCTAGTTTCCATGAAAGCTCCACACATTCTTCCTGGACACAGATCTGACCAAAGCAATTCAACCCACACTACAGTACTGACCTAAAAAAAAAAAATACGCAACTGGAAAACTAGCTCCAAACATCTTTGAAAGCACTGGGTTTGACTCAAATTCACCCCTAATTCCCTGAGAAGGTTCCTACTGGTCAATCCTCCTGATAGTTTCTTCACATATGCTGACCTTTTGTCTCTTACACTTCCTGGTGTTTCTATAAGATGATTAAAACTAACCCTGTTCATAGTGTTTCACCCTCACCCCTTCAAACAGAATTTATTCACACACACACAAAAATCCCCAGAACACCAGGACACCTAAACCACAGATTTTGTACTGATGAACTGTATAAAGATTTTGAGAGAGCACTTTTTCCTCATCTTCAGTATCATTTTTTAAATTTATCTCACTTTCACCAAAGAATACAACATTCCAAAAGCACAGTTTAGCTTTAACTATAAACATAACAGAGTCAAACTGGATAAAGACAACTCTTTCTGAAGATGCAACAATGTAATTTGAAATAAATGCAAGCAAGTCCTTCTTCTTATCCCCATTCATTTATACTGAATAAGTTTATTGCTGATAAATTGTACTTTGCTACCACCGCAGGTGTATTTGAAGAAATTAGAGTCTTCTACAAACTCTCAGTCATTACTCTCATTGTTCATAGGGGCATTATTCAAATGTTATTCAACTGTGAAACACCATATTTAGAACTAATCTAAAACCTTCAGGAAAGCAAAGAGCAACACGATAGACATCACGTGGATTGCTTCAATTCGGTGATGTACTACTTCAATTTAAGTCTCTCTTGCTTCTTTTGCTTTCTATGCAGTCTGCAGAAAAGGATGGGGTTAGTGCATCAGGTAAGGACATAAGATTGAACACGTTTATATAGGTATATACAGTAGTCCTTTAATGATCTTTCAGACCCTTATGCCTTGGATCTACGTGCTGGATGAAAAATTATCACAGTGGGAAAGAAGTTTCCACAGTGGCGCTACAGATATCTCAAACAGTGCGAGAGAATGAACAGCGACTTGGATGCACACGTTCCCAACATGCATCCAGTGCAGCTTACTTGGATATCAAACAAAGTACATTAAATTTAAAGAAATTACTGCACAGGGCATTTCTTGTTCAGAGCAGTCAAAGGCTGGGAGGTATGCTGCTATTCCCTGAATCACACTATTCTTCATTTAGAAGAGCCATGGACTAGGCTTTTCTCTTCCAACACTGAATAGAACAGTATGTTTTGTATAAACAAAGAATCTGCAATCATGCATGGTACTTCCTTCCTAGAATAGAGCATGAGACTCATGATCCGGGATACAAAAATGGGCTACAGGACTGATACTCATTTACTTCCCTGGTCTCTGATCTAGTTGTAGGTTCCAGTGTTAAGATGCTTAAATACCCTTGAAGCAATAAAGTTCATAGGACACTGCATAGACTTTGAAGATTTTAAGCTGCAGCAATGTATTAATCATGCCACACAGAAGCCATCAATAAGGATACCCAATAATTGGTGTTTACTGAATGCTGACAGAAACACATCAGAGTGATAAAGCTTTCGTATACCTGCTTCACAGACCATTCAAATACCAGTGAGGTCCTCTGTGGCTGCTCTTCCTGATGAACCACACACTGCTGTCATGTAGACTTGTTCAGTATGGTTGTAACACATCAATTTCTTTTGTGCATGTTAATCAGATCAAAGCATCCTGGAGATGACCCTCAGCTTTCTTCCTACCTGTCCCCCAATAACTCCGTACACATTCTCAGATATGAGCCACATCAGCTGGTGTTCTGGTTTTGTGGCAGTTTGCAAGCAACTGTATTAGCATGATGTCTCCATTGCATTCAACTCATGTGCTAAAAAAGTGGCAGGAAACACATTTTTCCAGAAGATATTTAAAAGAATCTGCCTGGCATATATATTTTAAAGCCAGAAGAAACCACTAGTATCATCAGTTTGTTCTCCTCCAAACAGGTGCTGCAGAATCTTTACCACTAACTCAAGTAGTAGAGAGAATTATTCAGGCCAACAACTGATCGCTGAACTAGATTGTATCATTTGGAAAGACATCCAATCTCAATTTCAAGAAATGATGAATTTACCACTCCACTTACTATGTTGTCCTCAAGGTTAATTCCCTTCTCTGTTAAAAAACACTATCTCTGTAACAGGGTATCCTGCACTGGCTTTCTGTTGTGTTGTAAATTTACTAGGTAGGTTCATAACTGTTTAGATAACTGCATTAAATAAATGCATTTTTGTTTAAAAAGTGTATCATATTAGAATGAGAACAGAACAGAAAAGGCTTATTACAGCAAAATTTAGGGCAAAGTGCCAGAATTTGCATGCACGCATGCATAGCTTTAAATTTTAAAATAAATTATTATTGTTTATCATTTGCGTTATACTAAAACCTATGGCTCCAAGTGAATTTAGTGTTCACAGGCACTTTGTATAATAAGAAACTGGAGACATGTTGGAGAGTACAGTCAAAACAAATAACAGAGAAGGGAGAGGTGAGTCATCTACAGAAAAGTGAAGGGAGTTGCTTAACACCACAGAGATCAGTGGCAGACCTAGTGATATGGAATGCTAAAATTCCTAATCCAGTGAACTGTTCAACTCTGATGGAAAGGAAAAAAGTAATTTTTTCATGGAAGCAAGAAAACGGGAGTTATGTAGCGCATAGAGAATCTTGCAGAGAAACAATGGATCTACCCATAGCTATAAGTATGCATCCAAGGATCCCAAAGCAGCAAAAGAACAAGTTCTCTAGGGGTACAGAGGGCTGATGTTTATACAGATGGATAAGCAAGGACATATTGATTTGCCTAAAGATGAATAAGTCAGTTGTAAAGCGCGCAGTGATTATTGCTTAAGAGTCTTTCCTTCTGTTTCACTGATCACACCCCTGGCCCAGAAATGTATCTTCCTCTCTGGACTGCTAGGCTGCCACTGGGGTCTGCTAGTTGATTTTTTCTTTTTCTTTTTTATTATTTATTAGGGGAGGAAAGAATGTTAGAGATTCCTCCCACTTTTAATTCCATTCTTTATTTTAGATTGTTACCCCAGCACATTATGCTTAGTGAGGTGTGTAAAAGACTGATGGGTACACCAGGAAAGCATATTTTATGACATAGTTTGTATACTGGCCTATGGCCAATTGAAAAAAAAAAAAAGATACAATCTGACACCGTTATTATTCTTGCTGAGACAATGCTGAGGAACTGACTGTATGAGAAGAAAGGAGGAAAACTAATAAAATAACAGCCAGATGAATAGTTTTGATATCCCTTCCTTGTTCATTTTCAGTATGCTGGTTGCCATCAAACGCTAATCAGTTTGCCTAGAGATAACAAGGCATATTTGTAAAGAGTTGTGTGCAAGATGTGTTATCAGGATGCCCGACAGGTGTCTGTGCTTAAGGTCTTCACATGAATGGCATGCACAGCCCTAGCTACAAACATGGATGTTTCTGTGCATGACTGATCGCTTGCTTAGAAACATAACCTCATGGAAAGCCTTAAAAATAAGGGTTAGCATTCACAAGGCTTTTGTGTGGAAGGCCCTTTCCATCCCTGGCACAGGTGCTGGTAACCCAGAAAGGATATCTAAGGTCGTGCAGAAGGTGAGATATTGCAAAGCCTGGGACCTTTTAACGTGCAAATTCCTTACTACTTTTCATCTTCAACAATATGCGTCAAAGAGAATCAAGTCTGCTGGAAAACTGGCTTGGTTGATTAGTGGTGCCCTAAATATTAACACTAATAGTGTAGATTGCTGCAGGACTAATGCCGTAGGGAAAGGGGGAGTTATTCACATAGGCTAATGTTAGCTTTATGCAAACTAGCTCCCTGGTTTTGTCTGTAGTCTGTCAAAAGAGATAGGCTTTTCCAGAGGATGATTCAAAGTGGCTAACTCTTACCACTCTAGAGAAGCTTTTTTCCTCTCCATTAATTTTAGATGGGATTAGCCTCCCTCAGCTAACATTAGCCCAAGTGAATAGTCCTCTAAATGTTGTCAGCAGTGTGGAAAAAACCCACCCCAAAATGACGTCGCTTGATGCTAACAGCAATTTTTTTAAAAAGCTATGATGCACTTTCTGATAAAATAAATCCGGATTTTATTCCCCCTTCTCTGGTCTATGTAGGCAGTGGCTGTTACCACTGAAATTGAGAGGGTGTAAATAGAAACAGAATAATATAGGTTGAAAGGAACCTCTGGAGGTCCCTGATCTGACCCTTTTCCAAGCAGGGTCACCCTCAAAGTTAGATCTTAATGCAGTGAAATGAAATGTTTTAGAATTATAAAGTGCATCCAAAATAGTCCATCACATCTTGAAGAGTGAATACTGGCTACATCTATGGCAGATACTCTACTGTCAAACACAAACATTAGACCAAACACACAGATAGATGGGGCTGAAGGTACTTTTAAGAGTTGGCCTGTTCTCTCACACAGTCATCCTGTGGCCATATGCATCCTTATCGCTATTCTAAGTGGTTCCTGTGTCATCCCTGATATATGAACACCTTTCTCTTCTACTTGAATGCATGAGGAGCAGACCTCCTTTACTGTAGGAAACTGAAGAAGATTACATGGTTTGATAACAGAAGATAAGTTGTCCCAAAAGCAACAGAATCCCGATTTGCTAAACTTCAGCACTTTAGCTATACAGCCAAGTATCAGTCTCTAACTCATTGATCTCCAGTGTGATACACATGGTAAATAAAGGTAGACAGATGGAATCAGATATTTGGGAAAGGCCAAAATGGAAAAAAAAAAAAGGAAATGTAAACCTCTTCATTTACTAGTGCTATGTTGACAGAGCTCCTTTAGTCTGGGGTGCCTTGCTTTTCAAGAGTCCATTTAAAATGAGAGAGGAGAAGCAACGAAAATAACTCCATTTTAAACCTGCTTTTTCAGCCTCTGTTGCTGCTTTTCAGTGCTTGAGTGCCTTTGCGCATTTATTCTTGAGCTGGGCAATTACGACCCTGCATTTTACCTGTCTGACTTGTGCTTCCCAATTTCACCTGTATTTCGTCTCTCCAAACAGCTCTGTTATTCATGGCTGATTAGTTACTAACCATTCCTCTGTGTGTCTGACCCATCTGAATAGCAGAAGACGTCTCTACGTGAAGTAGAGGCTCTTACATCCCACCCCCTGATTACACAGCAAACCACTTCTGAAGGTCACATAGTAACACAAAAGCAATACTCCCATAAAATACAGCCCCTCATCCTACAGGCAAGCTGATTAAACCCACGAGAGCTCATACGTACAAGACCTCCAACATGCTTTTGCCTCACAAGCAATGCTTTACTGCATCTGTGTAACTCCTCTTACACAGAAAATGAAGAAGCATGCAGTAGTTCTGCAATTACGTGGTAAGAATCAGCCATGTAACAACTGTACTTTCTGCCAGAACAATGAATGCAATCATGAAGCAATTAGTGCAGGCGGCAGATGGTTTGCTGCTCTTTTTTTCTCAAGACTGGCAGGAAAAAGTCATGACTGAATAAGGGACTGGTCTGTCAGCAGTGGTAATTCAAGTCTGCTGCCCAAGGCAGAAACACATGGAAGAGATATGTGAACAAAAGCAACCAAGCCGCTGAAGCTTAATGAGGTATTGCTCATCAGCTGAACCCCAGTAATTAACAACATTCGCCCACACACAACACCCAAGAAACTGGGACATAAAATGACTTCAGCTAACACAGATTTCCCTACCGTTGAGTAAATCCCTATTCAACCAAATAAAGAAAGATCTGTAGTACTTATAGTGATAGACTCGGTGGGCTGTGAAGAGACTGTGGGATGATGCTATGTGACCCATTTCCTGTTCATTACAGCTGAGCAACGAGAGGCATGTGCTAACTGTCAGCTTTGCCCTCATCAGTCCTGAATTGGACGGACAACTTCTGAGAACCAAAACAGTCCAGACAGAATGAGATTCCTGTCTCTCCAACTCTTGCTCTATTCACCACCTGATTCTCTTGGTCCCACCTGCTGCAATGACAAGACGGAAATGGATGACAACAATGATACGGCTTGCTAGAAGGATGTAAACGTGTTTTCTAGTTGATTCTCACCTCCCTCCTGACTGTCAACAGCAAAATTAAATGACTGTGACAATCCTAACTGGTCAAAATCCAACTTACTCCTTATGGCCCCCATCAACAAAACCTTCACAGCCTCTTCAGTCAGTGGCATCAAAGTCAGTGATATCAAAATGTAAATTCCTTACCATGCAGATACGTTTCCCTTGCTTCCTCAGGTGACTCTTAGCCAGTGTGCACACAGTGGCTGGAATCCAAGGAGTAATGGGTTCTCTTTCCTTAAATACGACCTTAGCATGAGATCACGAAACAGCAAACAGCAGTGTCATTTGTTCCAAACTACCCCACAGCTCCCATTGCAATTATCTAAATACCTGCAGGACCTCTTAATTACTCTGAGAAAATTCTGCCTTTGGATATACAGGCATGAAACCAATGGGAGTTGTTTACACTTAGCCACAGGCTGAACTTGACCCTTAGTTTGAGTTATGTTTAATTTAGTCCAAGCTGATTAATACTCTTTGCCTGTTGGTTACCCTCTAAGGTCCTTGGCCAAAGCTTGTTGAAGTCAGAAAATGTATCCATTAGGCTTTAAAGTAGAAACCAGGCCTGTGACTCATACCCATACAAAGTACTTTTAAAATTCTATTTTAGAGTTAATTGGTACAGATCTACAGACCTTGTGCTACATGATTTTTCTCTTGCAACTACAGTATTGAATTACCAACAGTTATCCAATTTGCTAATTAATGCCGTAACACAAAGAAATTTTACCGTACAACTTGCAGCCTCTCACCCAAAACACCCCATACACACAACTCCGACACCAACCCCATAAATTCAGGTTAACGCACAAAAGGGCCCTTTGTTCTCATATCCGGATTGTTTTTTAGGATTCTATAGAAGAGTGGGAGTTTGCTATGGAATAGTGACAATATACTTGCTGGTAGCCATCTACCATAAATTAGATGAGCATTAGCTGTATGGACTCTAATTCAGAATTATTTCCTGAGCAGGGTGAATACCACAACAGCTGCAATTCATTTTCTACTATATCCTACTTTTATTTGACAAATTTAGCACTGAAAGTTTCATTGATCCTCATGTAATAAATTTCCTGTTACTAACACACAGTAACTTTCATTCCAATGGGTCCTAAAAGACAGATTCTGTTCAGTTTCATATCAGCCCAGAGAATTCAACAGCCACAAGGGAAAGGAAACATTTTGACCTCGTCTAATTACATACTGAACACCCAGAAATAATTTAATCTGCTCCTTCCTCTGAACAGATTATAACCACAGTACACCCTACAAAATGCTGTGAGAAGGGTGAGTGAAAAATATTGCATGCAATTGACTCTACAGGAAAAATTAGGCAGGCAAGATGCATTCCTCATAGTTGGGAAGGATTTTAAGCTACCGTCCTGGAAGGATACTGGTGTTGAGTTTAAAGCACAGGACTGAACTTCTATTAAAAAAATTCCCATTTTGTGACTTTACCTACTTATTTAGCTTGCTTATGCCTTTATCATCTCAGGCTTACAGTTATAGTAACAACAAACCTAATTTAGGCTAAAGGAAAATTAGTTGCTTAATGTCTGTAAAATGAATTCAAATACACAGATGGAAAACATCACAGAATTCAAACTTTTATGTTGATATTTACATTAATGTATAACCTGAACACTTCAGCCAATACTTTGATTATTGATTAGATTCAGATTCTCACAGATTCATCATATATAAAACAAAAAGAGACCACTAAATTACTTTTTATAAAGGCTTATATACTAGATGAGAAGATATTTCACTCTTTTACCCTTGTTGGGAGCTCAGCAAATTGCTTTGTTCTTTTTTCAGTTTTATTCAAAAACATCAAAATGTCAGGATGTGAAATCCGCCATTTCTCAGAGCAGTTTGCTCCAATGGCTAGTTACTTCACAGTTGAGTTTATCTGCCGTTGACTCCTAGCCAATGGCAGGAGTCCTTCTTGTTAGAAGTTTTTTTGCTAGATCAAAATGCTTACTCATATGTTTTGTCTTCCCCCATGGAGATATTTATGCACAACAATATAGTTTCCCTTCTATCTGCTTTTTGGTAAACTAAACAGAGCTCTATAAAGTCCTTCACTGGAAGGTGACTAACTTGTGAGTATTGATGTGTCTGATTTTCAAAAAGTTCTAACAATGAGGTCTCTTACAATCAAGTCCCATTCTGTTGTCTCAAGTTAGGCAGCAAAAAATCAAGGCATATCTCACAGCATATTTATTCAGTTGATGGATTACTTATACTGAAGGAACTGGACTTCAAAGGAAATTGATCCACTTTTCTCTTAGAAAATCAAAGGCTACTTGAAAATATGCCAACCAAATAGGAACAAGGAGTGTCTTATACTGTTCTTGGAGTTTGTGCTAGGCTCCAGAGAGAGAGAGAAGTGTTAAATAAGAGGACAAAAAGCCTCATTAGAGGTTGTTATGCCTATCGTGAAGGATCCTAGCTGTCTTGTCTGCCCATTGCCTGTCACATGATATTGCCAAAAGGACTGATGAATAAATGCAGACTGTCAGGTCAGTCATAGAGGGCTAGGCCCCAAGAACACAGTAGGTGCCCGTGTCCTTTACTTTGCCCTTTACATTGAGGCTTACTCAATGTTTCTTGCTTGGAAATACCAGTTTGGTATTTCAGTCCAAAGACTGTCCTGGTATCACCTCAAAGACTGTCCTGAATGCTCTGCAGCAGTTATGTAGAGAGATGGGGAAATTGTAGGTTCTTCCTAAGCAAACAAAGCAAAATGCTGCCAACGATTCTTACCTTCTGATCTTGGCTGTATGCTAAGATCCAATCTTCCTGCTTGGGGTGGAAGAGCAGACTGTGGATGTAGAAGTTCAGACGGTATTTTTGATAGGTGGCCCCTTCATCAGAACTGATTAATAAGCTGCTCTCAACTTCTGGATCAGTCAGCAGCATAATCTATATGGAAGGGAAAGATGAAAATACAGTGGTGAAGAGAAGTCAGATGGAAAAATAAGTAAGCAGCTAGGAACTTCAAATAAGCTTATTAAATATGTCTATTTCAAAATGTTTCAATGTAATGTCAAAACTAAGCATAGCCAATCTTTCAGTAAGGAAAACAATATATTTCAGCTATGTATATAAACACATAACATACGATCAAATAGGTAGAATGACTTTACCACTACTTAAAACAGACCTAAACGAAGCTATGCTTAGGTTATCCAAAAAAACAAACCTGAAATTTGTAAGACCAGAGTGCAAACTTACTAAGTTACCAGACAGCCACAGTGTGCTGCTAGGGTCTTCATGAATGATCTATTGGAGTGGCAGACAAAAAGTTAGGTGTTAAGAAAAAAAAGAAAGACAGAGAGAGAGGAGAAAGAGACATACAGAATGATCTCTAATGGTGAGGTTTGTTAGACTCTGGCAGAATTTTCAGAGAAGATGACAGTTTCATGGCCTGAAATGTTATAACCTGGCTGTCTGCAACAAGCAGTCTTGCTTTGGCAGGAGAACACATTTGATAACGTGCTTGGTTCTTTCCATCTCCAGTTTCTATGGCGCTGTGAATTATAGATTTGGTAGTGTATCAAAAATAATCTCCGCATAGTAAAGTTGCTTCCTAGCTTTGTCCAAGAGTGTTAGTTCAGGAGTGACAGAAGATATACGGCTTGCTGTTGTAGTAGCTACTTCTCCCCATTAACTGTGGTATTAATTGGTCTGCATTGCTGATGAATCAGAGAGAATAATGAGATACTCCTCTCATGTGTCTCTGCATGAGAGAATATATAGGTTTGAGCAGCAGAAAGAGATCATTCCAGTATTTCAGCAAGCAACAAAGTAATACCCCTAAGAAATGGGAATGAGGCACCATGAATGACAAACATGAAAAGTTCTGAAGAATATTTGCCTGGAAAGGTATTAAAGCCTTGAATCATTAGCTTTCTTTTTTTTTAAAGTACTGGTGCTGCTGTTGCTTTGCAAATGGCAAACACTGATCTGTTCTTAGACAAGCCTGAAATGAAAAGATCCATACCTGGCATTTCTCAGAGCAAATTCCTCTGAGTTTGGGCACTGCAAAAATCACACACTCCATTTCCTTCTCTTTCTTTCATTTAGGCAGGCAGAATTAGATATAACTTAACTCACTACCTATGAATTATAAGGCTCCGTAAGTCTTGATAGACACCAGATGCTAAAGAACTATTTGTATGTGAAGGTGTAAATACACATATAATCTACATAGGAAATGTCCTTCATTATTGGGTAACTGCCAGAGGTTTTTATCTATCTCTAGAAAACCCCTTGGTAGCATAACAATTTGGCCTGTAACTTGGAAGTTTGGGGTTCTTCAAAATCCCTGAACTTTAATATCCTAAGTAATCGTAGACCAGTTACGTTACCACACTGTATCTCTAATGTAAAATAGGGTAATGTTTCCATTATAGCATAAAGGTACAGTCTCCTTTAGTATCTCTGATTTACTTTTGAAATCTTGTGATGAAAACATGCATTATTAGAATTAAACGTTCTTATTTTCATTTAACACTTTCAAATCCATCAAGCATATAATTGATGTGACTTCTAAACTGAAGATTGCATGATAGAAGATACAGAGAAAGCATTAATAATCAAAACGTCAATATATAGATCATCTACTGTCACTAAGTAGCCTATACAGCTTTTGAACCCAAAAATTAATTGTGATGTTTATCAGTCGGTTCTTTTTTCTTACCAGACTAATTTCTGGGACAATGATCCTACGGCTAACATCTATCAATTCAGTATTATGATTCAAGCATTATGATTTCGCCATTTTTATTACTTCCTTCTTGAGTGGATTTTGTTTATGTTGGTATTTGAAAATATCACAGCACAGCATTAATTTGGACTACAGCAACTAGAGCAGAAATAAGCACAAATCAATGGGCTTGATCCGAGCTCCCTGAAGTTAATAAGAGTCTTGTCATTGACTTTGGATTGTGCCTCCAAGGCAAGTTGTTAATCAAGATCCACTCTAGTCTCACATATTTCCTCCTACCTGCACAAGGAACTCATCTGACCTCTTCACTGTCACATCCAAGCACATCACTGCTTTAACACATTTTCTGTCAGGCCACTCCTCTGAAGTGTGAAAGTGCTCTTATCTCCATTTCTTAGAAAGGGAATTGAGGGACAAACTGTTGAGGCACTGAAGCACCTAGTTCCTCATTCAATCAATAAAAGTTAAGTGCCTAAACAGATTTGCCAGCACTGCTGACTTTAATCTGCTAACTACCACCCTGGGCTATTACTACTGTGTTTTCAGGTATCTACGGTCTCCAGAAGCCTTAGCTGTTGCATTGTGATAACCAGCCGTTCTGTACATATGAAGTGTTTCAGGACCCACCAGTTTTGCTACATATGCCAATAGCAATAGTGTCTTAGATGTGGTGGAGCTGTGCAGAACTGCTGCAGATTTATGCAAGGGCATACAGAGAGTTGGAGACAGGGGAGGGAGTTGATGGATGAGTCTCTAGCCACTAGTCAGACTGTTAATGAAGAGACCAACTTTCAGCACTGGGACAGCATTGTCTGTTCCACTGTTGCACCCTGCATTGCCAATCACTTTGCACAGATACCATAAAACAAAAAAAGCTAGAGTTGACTAAGCAGTCACTACTCACATCACAGTCAGAGCACCACTTTTCTTATAAGATAAGAAAAGCAAATTTAATTACAACACACCTGCTTGTAAATAATCGGTTACAAGCCCAAAAGATAGTATTTACTGGATAAGAAGCAGAAATTGATACCTGTATGAAAAATCTGCCAAAACAAGAGGGAAATACTGTATGTATCTATATGAACCTTTCAGATCAGACCAAGAGTGTGCTTCTGAAATGAATCCCCCAAATCCTGGGGGGAAATCTCTAGAGCAAAACCTTACATACTATGTGCTGGCTCACACCACAGTGATCTCAGAGCACAGGAACTGAATTCCCTTTCAAGGAAACTAAACCAGAATATACATTTCAGGAGTGCATCTAACGTGCTCCAACCACTACTGGACATTTAGCTCAGAGTATCAGGTTAGCACTACTCTAAAGTCAGACCCTCTGCCTCCAAAATGCCCATATTGCAGACAGATGTCATCTCAACATCAACCATTTCATTCTACAAACCCACTTCCA
Organism: Aptenodytes forsteri; assembly: GCF_000699145.1. Lineage (NCBI taxonomy): Eukaryota > Metazoa > Chordata > Aves > Sphenisciformes > Spheniscidae > Aptenodytes > Aptenodytes forsteri. Next base: position 14,829,020 of record NW_008795129.1, read on the forward strand.
CTGAGCTGCACTACATGCTAATGTAGTTGCAGCCACATTAGCTTAGTTTTATTGCCTAAGTTGCCTGGAGCATAAATGAGAAAGGAAGGAAAGTACAATTAATTTTAATGTTTTTGTTGTTGCAGCATATGAAATACAGAGTAAATACATTTTAGAATTTTCTTTGAAATAAATGAAGGCCATTTCTGCTTTGAAGTAGTCTACTACCCATTGACTTGATGCAGTTGCTTATACAGAAAATAAAAGCAGACACAGATGTGTTGAACAGGAAAAGCATGGAAAATAAAACCAGCAACAATAACAAAGTGAATCTAAGTTTAGAAATCATAAACCTTAATATCTAAGAATATATAAGATAAGAGATTAGAAAGAAACTATTTTCATAATTTATGACTTCACTGTAGACAGCATGCTGGATTTCCTTAAGTGTGAGCTCCTCAAAGGAGCAATCTTCTTGCTCTGTTTCTACAGTGCCTAATACAACATATTACTGCTTTCCCAGGTAACACTGGTTTCTGGACAAGTATATTCTGGACATCATTGAGGAATCAAAATGACTTTTGCACATGAAAATCACACCATAAATCTATCCAGGTTCTTAGAGCCTGTAGGGAAAGACAACCTAGCTGATGAAGTCTAATAGGATTTTTGAGGGGTTCCCTTGCCAAAGGATCTGAATTTGTCATGGGATAAACGGCCTTTCCATAGATTAACTTATGGTTAGAAGATCAGCATCAAAGGTTAGGGTAAAATCTTTCAGTTTCCACAATGGAGAGAAGCATTCATTTGGAATTTTCCCAATGCTTTGTGCTGTTCAATTTATTCATTAACAATTTGGAAAGAAGGAAGGAAAGATAGGTGACAAAGTTTGCTGATGGCAATAAGGTATTCAGAATGATGAAAACAAAAGCCAGCTATGAAGATCTGTAAAAGGATTTCGCAATACTGAGTACCTGAGCAGTAAAATGACAGGTGAAATTCAGTGATGATGTATGAAAAAAAAAAAAATACAGATGGAGAAAAGCAATCCCAGCATAACAGTCAGGACAATAGGCTCTGAGTAGATAATTCCTTTCAGGAAAGGAGTCTGGGGGTTTCAGTGAAGAGGTCTGTGAAAATAGAAGCTCAGTCCTCAGATCCTATCAAAAAACCTCAATTACAGTAGTAGGAATTATTAGGAAAGAATTAAACAGCATATCAAATAATGCTATTAGGTCACTGTAAAGTGTTCCCACAACTTTAACACTGGGTGCTATTTTCATCCTCCATCTTAAGAAAAAAAAGGCTATAGTAGAAAACACAGAGTACCTATAAGGCTGATCGAAGAAGACTATGAAACATTTTTCATACAAGCAGCAAATAAAAGAACTATTCAACTTCCAAAAAGAGATAAATGAGACGCAATTTGACCAAAATCTACAAAACTATGAATGGCCTGGAAATGCTTAGAGAACAATTATTCACTCTGTCATAATACAAAACTCATGAGCATCAAATGAAATTATCAGGAGTGAGATAAAAAACACAGGTGAGGCCATGACAAGGGAAGAGCTACGGATGTCATCTATCTGCATGTCTGTAAGGCCTTTGACATGGTCCCCCAAAACATCCTTCTCTCTAAACTGGAGAGGTATGGATTTGATGGGTGGACTGTCCAGTGTGGATGGTCACATCCAGAGGGTAGTGGTCAACAGCTCAATGTCCAGATGGAGATTGGTGACAAGTGGTGTCCCGCAGGGGTCCATACTGGGACCAGTACTGTTTAATATCTTCATCAATGACATAGTGGGATCGAGCAAACTCAGCAAGTTTGCA
>NW_008795129.1:14831297-14896030 GCF_000699145.1 Aptenodytes forsteri
ACCTTATTGCAGCCTTTCAATACTTAAAGGGGGCTTATAAGAAAGATGGGGACAAACTTTTTAGCAGGGCCTGTTGCAATCGGACAAGGGGGAATGGCTTTCAACTAAAGGGGGGTAGATTTAGACTAGATATAAATTTTTTTACGCTGAGTGTGGTGAAACACTGTAATGGGTTGCCCAGAGAGGTGGGGGATGCCCCATCCCTGGAAACATTCCAGGTCAGGTTGGCCGGGGCTCTGAGCAACCTGATCTAGTTGAAGATGTCCCTGCCCACGGCAGGGGGGTTGGACTAGATGACCTTTAAAGGTCCCTTCCAACCGAAACCATTCTATGATTCTATGATTTTTTGCCTGGTTAAACCATGAAACTCCTCGCTATAGTTTGCTGTAGATGTCAAAAGTTTATATGAATAGGAAAAATGAACAGATAACGTTCCTGGAGAAAAAAAAAAAAATCCATCAATTCAAAAATATCACTGTTGTCACAGGAATCTGAACCACAGATTGCTGAATTCTGGGAAAATACATAGGAAAATATCATTATATATTTGCCCTGATCTGACACTTCCCTCTCTGAACAGAGAGTGGGATCGGTTAAGTTTCACTCTGATTTAGCATGGCTGTTTTTACTTATGCCACTGGTGAGTGAATGAAAATGATAAACGATAACAACATTATCAGCTTGGGTGGGCTGATCTAGCAACTTCTTATGTGAGGAATTGGGCCCATCATTTTTATCTTGACAGTTTTTAAATGACCTCCGATTCCACCATTACAAAATAAAGCTATTACCACAGGAGTAAAGAGAGGCATACATATCTGCCTCTCACTTCCAGCAAAAACCCTTAGTAAAGGGAGACCAACCTTAGAGCGCCTCTGGTCTGGTTTATTGTTGCCTTATGTTAAACAAAAAATAGTTTAGGATAAGCCAAGTCTCTACTTCTCCCCAGCAAAAGTAATTGCTCTCTGTTCAGATCAGTGCTCAGCAATGATCAGAATCTGCTTAGTCACACCAGGCACAGCAAGCACACATTGCACTTCCTGATCCTTCAGACAGTTTGGGTTTTTTCTCTGTAAAAAAAGTCAATAAAGTCGACACAGGCTTTTGCAACCAAATGCAAGGCATCCATTAATCATCCACCCCCTGAAAAGGGAGAAACTTGATTTGCTTTTCCTAGAAGTGACAAATGAACACAAAACATAATTTATAGATCTTAAACAGTCCACACTTTTTTCACCCCTTTTTTGGTGCGAACTCTGCTGATGGCAGATTGCCCTTGACAATTATGTGGATTTTTGCTATCCTCACAAAGAAACCCAGGAACGCTTCGCAAGAGGATTCTGATTGTGCTTCTACAGAAGGAATCGTGATCCTTATGCAACTGCCCTGAATGCTAGATTCAGTGGTTTAGTCAAAACAAGTCCAGAATTGCTCTCAATCTTTTATTTTAGCCCCTCATTATCTCCACTTGCACCAACTTTTCTCTAACATTTTGTAGGAAAGAGCATAGTATCAGTGAAATAGAACAGTACGAAAAAAATACAAACACATTTCATAGATTCACAGGTTCTTTCATTCACTTCTAATGTATCAACAGATCTGAGTTATATCACCTGACCAGAAATAGGGATGAAATGCAAATCAGGTCAAACCTACTAAAAGAACCTTCACCTTCCTCACCTATTACATGCTTCATGCATAGACCCAATACTGGTGACCCACATGGAACAAGGACCATTTCTCACAGGAAAACAGGTGTGGAGTACAGCAAAAGAGGAAATCAGCAAGGAAGAACAGAAATGTCCTACTCTTAACAAAAGCAGGGCATTCCCTACCTAAATTCTCTAAACGTTTACATTTTTTTCCAGCTTCTCTGCATGCCAGTTACATAATTTCAGAGGGTTGTGGGGTTTGGTTTTTTTCACATGGTAACTGACTGCAAGAGCATCAGTGCTATGGAGTCCCAGCATAACGAAATGTAATTTCTGCCACTTTACATATAACTTCTGAATTTGGATTGCCATTTACAAGGCATGAAGATTGTGAAAAGAGAGAACCTGATCATCCAGATTCAGCAATTCACACATGCATTTCAAAGCAATGTGCCCTGCTTTCAACTAATCGAACTAGCTCATTGCTTAAGCTTTTTCAAGACCTAGAATAAGAATTAAAATGAAACAAGCTGAAGAAAGGAACTGTGGTTGCAAGAGCAGATAAATTAGGGACAAAACTACCAAAAAGAAATAACTCAAGCATTTATTTGGATATTAACAGAGAAAGAGAAGACTGAAGCCTTTGCGAAGTTTAACAAGCTTTACTCATGGGCTAACATCAGCTGCTGTAGAACTGCACTCATGAGTAATGCCACCAAAATTTGGCCCAAGTCTCTGCTTTAAATAAATTAGCTAACAGTATTAGCACCTAAATGAAAACACGAAATGAGCTAGAGCTGACAGTTTTGAAGCTGTCTCTAATGCCAACTAAAAGACAAGGTTAGTTGCTGAGCAATTTCATTAAGACGCCATTAAAATAATACGCCAATAATTCAATCAAGGCACTGTGAAGTGTTTTATTGCCAGAAGTTCTTGTTAACTCAGAAAGTGCAGTAATTTTGTAGGGCAAGAAAATACTTCAGTGACAGAATTACACTTTCAACACTGGAAAAAAAAACCTAATATTGCCTTTGAATGATGACCTGGTTGGAACGGTCTCAGAAATAAGTAGAAATGACCACTTTAATACAAGGAAAAGGTCTGTGAACAAGTTATTTTGCAACTATAACTCAGTGACTTAAGAATAAAAAGGTTCTTATGCGTACAAAGACGCATAACCCAAACCCATTAAACCAGCCTGTACTTTGCTGATATGGAGGGTAACATACTCCAAGTCTCCCCCAAATAAAACTATACTTATGATTACTAGACAGTGTAATTCAGATTCAGACTCAATCCAGATCTGGGCAGTGGAATCTTTAGCATCATTTCCCCCAAGAACCCACAGGATGTCCATAACTGATAGGATACTACCATCTTCCTCAAATCTTGGCTGTTTAAAGGTAAGAGAAATGATGTGGTGAAAGGTTCAGATGGTGAATTCATCTTGTTTGCACACATGAAAGATTTAGTGCTCATTGAGCGATAAGACAATCTCTTGTCAGCAGAATACTAGATGGCAAACGTCTATCTTTTAAGAGAGAAAAATTATCACCTGCCAATATTTTTGAAAGCTGGGATTGTACAGTGTTCCTAATAGAAGAATTGTTGAGAATTGCATTTGGCATCTTGATGAATGTGGTTTGAAATAAAAAGCTGGCTAGTGGCTGGAAAAAATAATCCATTTACCTGTTCTGTATTAGTGAAGTTCATTATAGGCCAAAAGCGACCACAAAAGAAAGCAGCCAATGAAAGTTCTGGTTTTTATTATCTGTGGGAATCATCTGGGGTTGTTTTACCAGACAGAAAAAGTGAATGTATGTATCAACAACAACTTACAAAAATAAAAGAAACACTGTATAACTCCAAGCTTCAGACAGGGACATAAACAGTCACTTCCAAAAATCTGCTGATTGCCTCTTCAGTTATACAAAATAATACCATTATTTAGTGAAAGTCCAAAACAATCTCAAAAGGAAAAGGAGAAATTTTAGAAGAAATTTATACCTTAGGAATATGTCTGCCTCCCTGTTTTACACATAGCCAGAAAATAGCATGCAATCTACATGTGGAAGTTATCACAAAATGCATGAGCTGTCAGTAGCTCTTCTGCACAAAGTATCCCGTTTAAAGGTTTTAGAATACTAAAAGTATAAGAGATTTTACTCATTTTTACAGCATATGCTTATAAGTGGCTAAGCAAAGAGCACTGAAAAGCCACCGAACCCCACCACACACATATGTTAACCAGAAAAAAAAAAATAAACAAGAAAAGACATTTCATCTGTTTTTAAAGAATATTCCTCTAGCATCGAATGGAAAACACCAGCTGTCTTAGCAAACACACGCTTTAAAATTACATTTCTAGAAACTAGACCAGTCCTGTTACCCTATGGGCTGAAAAAGACCATTGATGGGCTACCTTGGCTGAACATAATGTCTTCCTTCTGTTATGGGATTTAAGAAAAATATGGCCTTAAACATTTATATTATAACCTATCTAATCCTCTGCTTTTTGCCTCTAGCCCATTTTTGGTTGAGCACAATATTTGGAGTCCTATCCAGATGTTTTTTAATAGACTTTATTAATAATTTGTAAAAAGTTTTTGACTAATAACTGTGAGCTTTAAAAAACTTACTTCTGATTGTTCCAGGTGAATAAAAGGTCATTGCAGCTCACTGTTTGCCCTTCCCATATTGACTGAAATAATTAATATTTTGTAATAAATGAAAAAGAAAAAGCTTTAATTCTCTCAATATCTAAACATTCAAGTTAAACAAAAACTTCTTTTTTCGTGTTTGGGAACACTTCCAGAATTACAACTACTGTTATGATTTTCAGTGATAATCATAATCTTAATAGTCAGCTTTCATTTCAACATTTCTTTTTCAAGCATGGTACACAACAATAGATTTTCATCACTATGTGACTGGTGTCTGAATGCCAGTGAATAAGTACTAGTGACCTTCTCTAGCAAACCCAAATCAGTATTAATGTATTAACTGTATTAATGAACAATTGCTGTTACTGTTGCTCAGCTTTCTCTACTTTGACTAATCCCAGTTTAATGCGGTTTCTCCACATTATCTGAGTTTTCATACCACCAAAGTCCCAGGTATAGGGTTGGGTCAATGCGATACGGACTCATGAAAAGCAAACATGAGGCTGAGACATCTGTGCAGATGTGATTCAGTTGTTCTCACCGCTAATCCTACTCAGTATGAATGGAGATACAAAGGCAGTCCAGAGGTGTGGGGGAGATTTTTCCTAAGAGAGAACATACAATAACAACCACTCCTTACTCTGAACTTCAGTTCAAAAAACATCTGAAGCACCAAGTGGGATGGGACTGATCCTGTTTCTATCAGAATCCAAAAGAGGGCAGTGCACCCACACACAGCCCGGTTCATTACTCGCAGCTCATCAGCGTGGGGACATTCATCAAGTGGACAGCTTGCTACCTACAGCCTTTTCTCTCTGTGGCTGAGCTTTGGCAGAGGCCCCATTCTCAAAAGTGCCTCACCTTGGACTAGACCTGAAAAGATTCAACTACTTCTTTTCCATTAAAGGTGAAGAAGTTGCCACATCTTCAGGTTTTTTGTGTGCTGCTGATTCACTGCTTGTGGGCTGGACTGTGAACAGAGAAAAACATAGTCCTTCACCTTCAGAAGAGTAAGCTGCAATCCCAGCAGCTAGGGTGAATTCTTAAAATATATGCCTTTGCTCTGAAGTAATAACTTTTACCTAAAGGAAGAAAAAAGACGAGATGGGGGAGAAAGGAATCCCTGAAGATTAGCATCACTTTTTAAATCTTAGCTTTCTAAAGTGCAGCTTCCATTAGTAAAGAATTAAATGAAAATAAAGATTCTACATTTTGTCCTTACTTGAGTTAACACACCTAGTGTCTTAATGAGGACTGTAAAAAAGGAAGCAAACACTTATTTGCATCATCCTTATGCAAAAATAGAAATGTAATACTAAAAACAATAAAGAAAACCTTTCATTGATATAACTTAATAGATTACCACAGGATGTTTCAGAGCTACTTTTGCTTTATCTAGAATTATAAAGTGATTTATAACTTAAATTATTTGATTTAGGTAGGTAAAGACCTTTGGAGGTCTTTTACTCCAAACTTCTGCTTCATACTGAGCCAGCTTCAAAGGTACAGATAGATTCTCAGGACCTTGTCTTGTCAATATTTAAATACCATCAAGGATGGAGATTCCACAAACTCTTTGGGCCTATCCAATCTGAAACTGTTTAGTTTCCATTCAGTGTTAATCTTAATTTTAAATATCTGGGGTTATAATGTCAGTTTTAGAACAAAAAAAACCACCTTCAATTTTACATTCCTTTTAACTTAAAGGTCCATCTTAACTTAGCAAGAGCTTTGGAAGCTAGAAGTGCTGTATGAGCCCAAAGTACCAAGGTTAGTTTCACCTGCCGTGATCCTGTAGCAGTGCTGAAAATAGAATTCGTCAGGCTCAGTTTCTAATCACACGCATAAACATTAGCTCTGGAGCAATCAGTTCTGGGGGAAGGATCATGAAAAGATTAAGCTTCTTGGTTTTTCAAATATCCCTCAAATCAAATTCTAGATTCTTATCTCTTCATTCCACAGCCCATTTGGGTCTGATTTAGTAGCCTGACGTGGAATTAAATTTTCCTATTCCTGTTTCATTATTATTACACCCTGCTTTCTCTTCTTTTACATACATTTGACATAAAAATCTTTATCACTGAAAACAGCTTGAAAATCTATTCCTTAAAACTTAAGTAAAACACAGTAGAAACTTCCATTCTGGAATAAAATCTAACTCATAACAACGATTGTATTTGATTATTATATTTTGAGAAGAAATAAAGAAACAGACAAAAAACTCAGGAAAGCTACAGTACTATAGGCACTTTATTTTGGACAGTGCAATCTAGTTTCAATTATTAATCATCTGTTCTTTTGCAACAGATGTTCTGCATTGTACTGAACAGGGGAAAAAAAAAATAAAGCTGAGACAGTCTTACAGTCTTACTTGCTCAGAGGAGAAAAGAAACCTCAGCTTTGTAGAGATCTGGAATGAGTTGTGTTCATACGTATTGCCTGTACTTTGTTCTGTTGCTCAGTAAGGCATTCCTGTCATTAAAGAATCTCATGAGATTAATTAGTTAATCTTCACACCAACTTTGTGGTAGAGAAGGAAAGTGCACATATCAAGAGGGAAAATTACTTGGACAAACTCCACTAATCAATCAATGGCACAACAAGAAAGAAGCCACTTGCACTGTAAGCGTATTACAAACAATAGCATCTTCCAGCCCCGAAGAGTGGGCCCTAAGGGTCGTTAATCCTAATGAAAGCAAGAGGAGACTCTTGGCCTAAAAGTATGGTAACCTAAGCAGAGCTACAAAAGGGACAAGGAAAAGAGGGACACTAAGGGAGCAATTTTTCCCTGAAGGGCGAGTTAGTGATAAACTCACAATCCACATGATTTTCTTTCCTATTTCTTGTGATATCCCCTAAAATGTACTTGAACTTCAAGTACGTCAAACTTAATCCTGAAAGGCATTGAAAACAGCCTAACAGCACAGGTGACTGATACACCCTGAGCTGTAAAGTTTATAGACACAGGTTCACTGCATATAGACAGTGGGATGTACCCCATTATCGGGATATAAACAGGGATAGCCTGGGGCAGGAAAAATCTCTAATACATTGTGAAGATGGATGAGTTGATGGCCAGGCAGCTCTTCAATAAGTTTCAGCCCCCGGCTACAGGGAATCAGGAATTTACATGGCCTGAGAGATTTATCATTTCAGGAGTTTCTGGTCTGTTTATTTTTATTAGGCCTCATGAACACTCAAATCTTTGCATGAATCCTTTATCAAGCCTACAGGGAGACTAGTCCAAAATAAATAAAGCTCACTATAAAGAGAGTTTCTCATGATATTCATTTTTTATGCCCCTGTTTTCTATGTGATGCCTAGTTTTCCATTTCCCCTGGTTACACCTCTTTCATACCCCCCTACAGTAAGGTTTTCTTCTTGGGAGAGATATTCTCAGGTGGTTCATTGTCTTCAGTCAGTCTCTATCCCAAGACATATATACGTGCTGTATACATGCTCTATAAAGTATGCTGCGTTAAGGATAATTATGCCACTACAAGAAAGACTCAGACTCACCTAGACACAACTATTATGGTAGACAGGAAGATGCATGGAAAAGGAGGTGCAATTGGAGGAACAGTAATACCAGACTGGCTACTGGAATCAGGATAAATAGACTGACTGGTAAGGAAATTGTACATTTTTCAGCCCTTAAAACAGAGGAAGAATAAATTGTCTCCTGCTTTCTCTCGGCCCTCCGCAAATGAGAACAATTGGGAGGGGTAGGAGGGAGGAACATTACACTCTAATGCTGCCACAAGAGGCAACAAGACCATGGTCTCACCTCAAACTTTTTGGCACAAAGAGACCTCTTGCACCCTCAGTGTTATGACAGTGCATGCAATGATAACTAGAGATCATAGAATGGTTTGAGTTGGAAGGGACCTTTAAAGATCATCTAGTCCAACCTTCCTGCCATGGGCAGGAACATCTTTCACTCAAAGAGCCGTTTCAGATCTACCCAGCCTTCACCCTGCCTCTACCACATGCAACTCCATTACAGTGTGGAATCCATTTCCTTGTGTCAGGGATATTTCAGAAAAGTGAGAGAAGAGATGGGAATGGTGACAAGTTGCAGCCATGAATTTAAAAAAAATGTTAACATAGTAAACAATTTTAAATAGCAATGTTGATGGTCTGCTGATAGTCTCTGCTATATCACAGTTATGCCAAGCTTGGACAGATGGTCAATTCACTAAACACTTTGTTTCATAGCCAACCATTTCAAGCCATGCCACTTGCCTCTGGCCAGCCCTGGCACCTGTGTGGCACTGTGCTGTTTAATATTTCAGAGGCTCTTACTCTTGCCTGTGTTTTGCAGCATACCCAAAGGCAAGAAACAAGGGGGAGGGAATATCACAAAGCTACATGCACCTCAGACTGTGGGCAGAGATGCCCTGCTGGTCCCAAGGACATTATTATCTGTACCTGTTCATCTCCATCTCTCTGCACAAGGTTCTTATCCCTCCATTCCTTGCAAATGCTCTCATCTCATTTCACCTAAAAACCACCAGCTGAAAATGTTCAATAAACATGGCTGATTTTATCCAAAGCATTTAAACCAGTCCGTTGGTTCTCAGGTGGGGACTGGTGCCTCCAGCAAGAAGAGTGCTTATGAACTGCTGGAACCCAGTAATAAGTTTGAATAGTAGCTGCTTGAATCAGGTAGGGTTGGTAAGAAACTGCTATTTTTTCTTCATCTGTTTTGCCCTAACTGGCAAAATTCTTGGGACTGACTTCATTGCAGCTGGTGACATTATACCCGTCTGAGGCAAGTATCAGATCCTTTACTGTCTGCTGCTTTCGTGTTCTGAAAATAAGGAAGTATAACCTTAATAGAAAGTATAACAAGATAGAACTTGGAGTATTCAGTTGTTCCCCAAGATATATGAAGGGGGGGAAAGTAAAAGTACAGTTTTTAATGATAGTTACCAATATTTTGGAAAAAAGTAATTCACATTTCAGACTTCTTTTTCGCTGAAATTGTAGGGAACCTATGTGAAAGAAAATGACAACTTATATACAGTAAAAAAGCAGTAAGTTTACTAAATTGTCTGCAAAAATAAATGCTATTTTTCAGCTAGTGGAAGAATTTTTTTCATTTATTTTGCTCATATATTTTATAAAGACTCAGACAGTATTTTCAAACTTAACTACCTGAAAAACAAGAATCTGGCTCCAAAAAGTCATTAATAAAAATCTCATTTAACTTAAAATTTTTGTTTACCTTTTGGCTGTTCTTGGGGTGAGGAAAGGGGGTTTCATTAGGTAATGTTTACATTACTTCTTAAAGCTTTTCTGTGGAACTCGGAAGTCCAGAAACTTCATTTTAACAAAAAATTAAATTCTTTCCAATTCAGAATTGATTCTACCAGCTGACAACTTTAGAAAAGACACATACCATAAGACTCCTGACTTTTTGTTTACCTTTTGTCTGTTCTTGGGGTGAGGAAAGGGGGTTTCATTAGGTAATGTTTACATTACTTCTTAAAGCTTTTCTGTGGAACTCGGAAGTCCAGAAACTTCATTTTAACAAAAAATTAAATTCTTTCCAATTCAGAATTGATTCTACCAGCTGACAACTTTAGAAAAGACACATACCATAAGACTCCTGACAAAATCATGAGAGTTGGCACCACAGTTCCTGCACTGAGAGTTACGTCTCTTTTCTCTTGGGACATGGCTATACAATCTAATGGTTCTTAGTGATATTTTCTGACTAGATTTAAATGGAATTGCTTTCAAGTAATTATCTATCTTGCAACACACATCTATGCAACAGATGATGATAATAGCTGAGCATACATTTGCTGGATCAATATAACCTTTGGCATGGTACACTTGGTGCTGCTACTCCTTGATTTTTAGGTGTGGAGACGGAAAAAAATGAGTGCAGGGACAGGAATTCAGCATGAATGAAGTCTCTTGCTTGAGGGTGTGAATCAGGATAATTTTCCTACCCTATGATGGTCATCAAAACAAAGTGGGGAAGAAAACCAGAAAAAAACTACTTTGTGGTGCATTCTCTGGCAGTGGCAAGAGTGAGCAATGAAATCCCCTGTAATTTTAACAAATAGGTTCACTAAACCAGACCAAACATTTCAAGCAGCACGTTGAGCCTGTCCTCCAGTGCCACTGAAGTTAATTTCAAAAGACTACTACAGAAAAATCAAAGATTCTACAAGCAAAGTTGGTGCAATGTGGGAAAGGTAAGCTTAGACTCTGGGCTGTGAATGAGGACAGTGGAGGGTAGGTTCTTTCTCTGCTAACTACCGTGAAAGAGACAAGCATGCACTTAGAGGAGAAAGCACCAAAGACAGCACAGTCTCCCAACCTTGTCTGTTAATTTTCCAATTCTCACCATTCAGTATAAAGTCTCTTCAGATTAATGGCACACAGTTCTGTTCTACCATCTACCTGCTTCCAGGCTTTGAGTCTTCTTTATCCAGGGTATGTGCTCATACAGCTGGAATTCTTCCTTACTCACATAAGCAAGTGCTCCTTTCATAAATATATGACATGAGACTTTCTGTATCTTTTAATTCCAAAGCAGTCTCTAGACGTTGTCTTTGCTGAAGCTCCCTGCTTTGTTTCATTTTGGTTTCTTACATGGTCATTTTGAAATGTTCTTTAAAATTTCTCCTTAGTTTAATTTTAATTTTTCCCTCTGAGAATAAAGCACAGCTTCACAAATTATGTCTACAGCTAGTTCTTTTTATGCACATTTATCTGATTTGCTTCTCTCCAAAGCATTTTTAGTATTAATGCATTAATTTCATAATCACTTCAAATCATATTCCATGAACAATTGGGGAATTAGCATCCACTTGCAAGTTGTTAGCTTGGCTTTTTATTTTTGTTGCTGCAGTTGACAAACTCAAATTCTCCATACCGAATGTGCCTGAAAAGAATTCCACCTCCAACAATAAATAATTCTCTTTACTTTCTGTATTGGTTTTTGATAAGGGAATTCAGTGCAGTCTATTAAGCAATAACACAAAACACTTTTTTTCATTATCAGGTATTTTTCAATTCTGCTATTACCCTCTGGTTACTATAATGCTGGGTTTCAAATGGAACTACAGTGTCACAGACCACCTGTGATATCTAACCAACTTTAATGTGAGCATTAAGCTCGCATTAAGCAAGGGCACCGTTGTTCAGCTGACAAAGACTCAGTATAGCTGTTTTTCACGGAGATGACTTCCTGAGCCTATTCAGACACATGTACCTGAAAGCTGTTGTGGGTCATGTTGAGATGTTGAAAGAGTATGAGGGATAAAATATTCATGAGGAAATGATGCCCCATGTCTCATTTCCCTCCTTGCACGTACCTTATGACATCCTAGACAGATGGCAATGTAGAAAGTAAGGTGCTCTTATCCTACTACTACTCTGTTCCAGAGTTGCTGATGCTTCTCCTCCATGACCCTCTTGTCTTTCCCTGTTCTTTCCATGCAATTTGCCCTCTTCTAAAACAAGTCATTTCCTCAAAGCTTTTAAATAAAAGTGACAAAATGAGTATGATACATCAATCTGCTGGGATTTTGTTACTGCCCCACCTTCAATTCATGATCCAATCTACATTTACAATGTCTAAAGCAAAGGGTCAGCATTCTTGGTTTGACTTCATATACCACCATGGCAGGCATGATTAATTAGTCCAATACAGACAGAAAACCAACTTTTAAAAGAGAACTTCAGCTGGTGCAAAAGCCTACTGAGGCTAATAGAGCATGATTAGAAGTTAATGGCATAATTAGAGGTTGAACCAACTGAGGCTATACCGTTCTATCTTCATCACCCAGTGCATAGTTTCATTAATGAGAACAAAAGTAGGCTCCATTTTTTTTTTAAGAGCACTGATTTTGCAGAAGTACTGCAGCAAGTTATATGTTTTAATGTTATCACCTCCAAATAGAGCCTTATTTAAGACAGAAAGTCAACTGTCTGTGTCTCCAGAGACATCCTGATGGGAAGTTCAATCTATACTGCTCCTTGGCTTTTTAATAGCGTGAAAAGCTAAAGCTTTTAGCAGTCACACAGCTGTGGAGCTTGCAAGAAGGCTTTCTTGCACAATAGACATTATAGTTAATTGCCCTTCTATAACAGTTACTAGAACCAAACCAGGGCAAAGCATTGCAGGATTTTTGTATGAATATTGCTATAACAGAACTTATCTGCCTACTTAAAATTCAGCATACGAGGAGGGGCATAAAAACCTACTCTCGTTTCAGTTTTTTTTAAAAGGAATAAAAGATGGTGGGTACTTTAAAGTGACCTTCCTAGCTGTGTAGCTGATCTTGCCAAATCAGAATCCTACTCATTATTAGACTGATTGCCAAAACCATACAGAAGTAATCTTGCAATAGTGAAGAAAGAGAGGAATCATACTTAGCAGCAGTTTTAAAATTGACTGCTTGAAGAGGACACTAGGATTTATGGTATTTTTGCTTTAGTGACTTGATGTCATTCTGGAGTCAAACTCAAAAATCACCTTCTGCTTCTACTCTTAGCAAAGTTCTTTGAGAGCATGAATTGTCCTTCTGTATCATACTTCATGTCAGGTATTTGGGTGTCTGCTCACAAAACTTCAATTAATGTTTGAAAGGCTGAGGCACTAATGACTTCAAGCAGTGCTATTACTCATGAGATGACAAAGGAAACTTAGACAGCCTGTAATGCTTTAATGGCTTCAAACAGCTGGGGATGTTAAACCCTGTGATAGCTCACTCCTAACTTTGAAGAGTATGGAACAAATTTAACTCAATCAACTAGCTGGCTTCAAAGACGGAGATGCATTTTTGTTATCAGAAGCCAATGATCAGTATCAGTTTCAGCAGCACAGATAACTCATGCAGCAATGGCTGTTGAGTGCCAATGACTGCTAATGAGAACTTGATCAATAGTATTGCTAATGACACAATTCAGACTGTAATGGGGCTCCTTCTGGTGAAAAGGAAAATAAGTTAGGAATTATTATATCATCAGCCATAGCAAATTCCAGTGTTGCCCATTTCTTGTTATTCTTGTTATTATTAAGGAGCTGGCGGAGGTGCTCGCCAAGCCGCTCTCCATCATTTATCAGCAGTCCTGGTTAATGGGGGAGGTCTTAGAAGTTAATGGCATAATTAGAGGTTGAACCAACTGAGGCTATACCGTTCTATCTTCATCACCCAGTGCATAGTTTCATTAATGAGAACAAAAGTAGGCTCCATTTTTTTTTTAAGAGCACTGATTTTGCAGAAGTACTGCAGCAAGTTATATGTTTTAATGTTATCACCTCCAAATAGAGCCTTATTTAAGACAGAAAGTCAACTGTCTGTGTCTCCAGAGACATCCTGATGGGAAGTTCAATCTATACTGCTCCTTGGCTTTTTAATAGCGTGAAAAGCTAAAGCTTTTAGCAGTCACACAGCTGTGGAGCTTGCAAGAAGGCTTTCTTGCACAATAGACATTATAGTTAATTGCCCTTCTATAACAGTTACTAGAACCAAACCAGGGCAAAGCATTGCAGGATTTTTGTATGAATATTGCTATAACAGAACTTATCTGCCTACTTAAAATTCAGCATACGAGGAGGGGCATAAAAACCTACTCTCGTTTCAGTTTTTTTTAAAAGGAATAAAAGATGGTGGGTACTTTAAAGTGACCTTCCTAGCTGTGTAGCTGATCTTGCCAAATCAGAATCCTACTCATTATTAGACTGATTGCCAAAACCATACAGAAGTAATCTTGCAATAGTGAAGAAAGAGAGGAATCATACTTAGCAGCAGTTTTAAAATTGACTGCTTGAAGAGGACACTAGGATTTATGGTATTTTTGCTTTAGTGACTTGATGTCATTCTGGAGTCAAACTCAAAAATCACCTTCTGCTTCTACTCTTAGCAAAGTTCTTTGAGAGCATGAATTGTCCTTCTGTATCATACTTCATGTCAGGTATTTGGGTGTCTGCTCACAAAACTTCAATTAATGTTTGAAAGGCTGAGGCACTAATGACTTCAAGCAGTGCTATTACTCATGAGATGACAAAGGAAACTTAGACAGCCTGTAATGCTTTAATGGCTTCAAACAGCTGGGGATGTTAAACCCTGTGATAGCTCACTCCTAACTTTGAAGAGTATGGAACAAATTTAACTCAATCAACTAGCTGGCTTCAAAGACGGAGATGCATTTTTGTTATCAGAAGCCAATGATCAGTATCAGTTTCAGCAGCACAGATAACTCATGCAGCAATGGCTGTTGAGTGCCAATGACTGCTAATGAGAACTTGATCAATAGTATTGCTAATGACACAAATTCAGACTTAATGGGGCTCCTTCTGGTGAAAAGGAAAATAAGTTAGGAATTATTATATCATCAGCCATAGCAAATTCCAGTGTTGCCCATTTCTTGTTATTCTACCTGCTGCTTAATATCCAGTATGTATTTCTTGAGTTGTCTCTGCCCTGTCCAACCCTGTATTAAAGACTCTGAGGATCACAATGCTTAGATGCTTACAGCTACTATGCTGTAGAACTCTTGAGTTGCCAACTAATAATTTGTTATTTCCATAATGCCTAATGGATACTAGGTGAGAGCAAAGCTACCATTTCTTATTATTCAGGCAGCCTCAAACAGGATCATATATTACCAGCATTTTCTTGCATGACTTCCTGGAGGATATACTCCAGATATTAATGTCCAGGTCTGTCAGTTGCTCAGTGATGCAAACGAGGTTAGGTGATTGAATGCTCCTAGCAATAGTTCTACATTTGCACTCAAGATGTAAGGAAGCCTTTTCTTAAGCTTTCTCTGGCCATGTTCAACTCACAAGCAAAAAACAAATGATAGGCCATTCTGGCCACTGGGAACACTATGCCCACTGCCATAGGGGGCAATAGCATAGTACAGTGCAACTAATTTCTCTGTAAGATCTTTTGTGCATAAGTTAAAAAAGTGCCCCAAACATATCATTTCAGATAGCAGTACATTCCATAAGTAAAGAAAACAAGATGTGATAAGCCAGTGATGGAAAGAACATGTTCCAGACACATCGCAGAGAGATCACGCAAGCATGGGAAAAAGTGGAAAGCTGAGGGAATAGGATCTAATAACTTTACTACAGAAAGGGCTTAGGTAAGTCAGAGGCCAGAGAGGAGGACTGCATTTTAAAGTGAAATTTCAGAACAGACTTAGTTAAGACAAAGGTACCAGAACTACATGCAGCAAAAAGCCTTTCACAACAAATAAGGTTGGTGTGAAAAACAGGGAGAACAGAGGTGAAGCCAAACATTATGAAGTCCATACTATGCTGGATCGTTTGCTGTCATAGTCAGCTCAAGTCATAAAAGTGTCAATTGTATTTTGTTCATGCACTGCAGGTTCTAAGATCCTCAAAACATAGGGATCACACCAATGAAGCACACCAGTTTAATTTGACTCCACATGTGTGGATGAATGAAAAAAATTATATGTACTAAGAAGGCTAGAAAAGAAGTAAAAACTATGGCTATATAAGTCAATTCCCACAAGGCAAGATAACTGTCCTTTATTTATTGTACATTAGTTGCCCATGTGTACACATTTCTCCTCACTTTCACTAATGAGTACGCACCATCAAATTTATCACACTGCAAGAGTGAGCATATGGGTAGTTACTATGCAGTAGTTAACACGCTAGAAAACGACAGCCCAACATGCTTGACAGTAATTTGTTATGGAGACATAACCAGAAGTAGAAAACAATCGAGGACTGGCAGTCAGAAAGAAACAGCCAGAGGCAAAAAAGTCAGAGTGTTAGTGGTCTCAGCAACCAACTCTAATCACAGCCCCTGCTCATAAATATGTTATTAAGCCCAGTCGTTACAGATACACAGAGCATTCAAAAAAATGTATCCTTCTCTAGATGATGCACTAACCCTGCTAAAGGAATACTTTGGCTGTGAATAAAACCAAAGCACACAGAGAGACAGAGTTCACGCTGAAATTTCTGCTTCCCTTAGTCTACTCGCAGAAGCCTTCTCTTGAGGCTACATTATGTTCTAGGGGAATAAAAGAACTGCCTAAAAGAGCCACTAGCATATGCTGAACATCCAGGTCCCTGAAAACAAAGATATGATAGATTTATATTGTCACGTCAATAAACTAAAAGATGTTCTTCCTGACTATAGTGAGTCATCAAATAGTGCTCAGGATTACAAGTGGTGTGATTTTGTAATAATTATTGAATGTGGTGAAGACATTCTTTTTCACATAATTGCTTAACCTTCTGGAGTCTCCAGCAAGGTATTTGCCACCCTCATCAGTTGAACTGTCACTATAAAAAAGAGAATTCACTGAATGAGCTAGGAACATGACAAATAGCAGACTTGCCAGGGCTTTTTATTGTATAAATTATTTGAAAAGTATTTCCTTAACCAGCTCTCATGATATTATTCTCTTGTACCTGATCCACCAAAAAAGTGTCAGAGGTGTCTTTTTCCCCATTTCTCCAAATTCTAATACATGTGGGTGTGCCCAATTGTTAACATTCAAAAGCAGAGAAATTATTAACATTTCTAAAACTAATTTGTGAAGTTTAAATTATTTTTACTTTAGAAATAATTGGCATCAAATTTACATCACTCTCATAATGATAATTACATCTATCTACCATTGATTTCTATGGGGCAAATGATCTCCAGAAAATTTGATTACCTCACATGCATTCATTCAGTTATCCTTTGAATATCACAAGTACAGCAAGTGTTCTCACCTTCACTTTTAATCATGGAAAGGTAAGGCACAAAGCAATTAAACAGCACATTCGTTAAAAGACTTAAGAAAGCCTGTGCCAAACCTCAAATGCTCGAGTGCAGTATCTTTAATAGAAGACTATCCTTCTTCCTATTACATATTTATGGGCCAAGTGTCATCTTTGGGGGACAATCAGCCTATAAATATGCTGTCAGCAAAGAAAAGAGTTGCTGACAAACACGAACTTTGTGACATTTCAAGCCCAACCTCTGAATAGCTTTGAATACAGTGATTCTCCCTTTTAAAAAGAAAGTTAAAATTCAACCAGCTGAACGTCCCAGTCTGAGAAAAAATCTGAGGCAGAGATTACACATTACTAGAAGTTGGAGGTGGAATGGTTCCTTCAGGTCACCAGCTCCATAGCTATGTTTTTAAAGAATATTTAATTTGTTTGATATACTTTTTTGTTAAATTCCAAAGTTCCTGAATAACAGGGATGTTTACTGTTTCTTTTCACACAGTGTCATTTGTCAGATAGCTCTCTCAAACTGACTTGCACAAAGTCTTTCTGAACGGCTTTACAAAAAACTGCCAAAGAATCCTGCACCTTCTCTGATGTTTGATCCAAAGCTCCCTGGAGTCAAGAGAAATCTCTCCAGAGGATTCAAGCTCCTGAAGCCCTGAAGTTATTTATTAATTCATAGAACACATAAACCAGCAAATGGGTATCCCCTCGCCTCTGTTCAAGTGCCTTAAGTATGAATGCAGACAGACTATTAATTTCAATCATGTGTGTAGTTTTCAGCCAGTGTAACCTGAAGAAGTTTTCTAAGACCACTGACCAATTCATGTAAAATTTTATCAATAATGACATTTGTCACTCTAGAGCTGCCTGGCTTACTCTGCATAGCCAAGATGTAATGGATAGTATGTCCTGTTCTTGGTCCTCTGGACATCCCTCTTCTTTAGAGACATTCTGAAAAATGCTCTCTCCACAGCCTAGACCAAATGTCATGGAAGCCAATAAAGTCTCATTACTATATGATAACAATTAACTGCTTTTCTTAATAAGCTAACGTTCACTCCTCCACGTATCCCAATTTCTTTATTAAGCTTGAATAGAAGTTGCATCCAGAAAACTTTATCAATGACTCAGATTCAGAAAATGGGCCATGGATGAGATAGAACTAACCAAGTGCTGCTATAAAAGCTAAAACGTCAGCCAGCTTTTCTCACCCATTAAAATGAATTTTAAAAACCTTTAAAAAGAAAGTCTACTTTGTGCACTAATCAACTCTCTAGGAAGTTTGCTATCTGATAATATACACCCTCTTAAACAATTATTTAAGTTATAAGCATTTGGTCAGCAGCTGTGAGCATGTGGATTTTCCCCCTAGTTCCAGAGCACTTGCACAGAAAACTGTAAACCTTATAGCTTTCCAGCTTTGTAATCCTACTGACACATTTGTAGTTTTTAGGCATGTATCTCAGCTAATTACATAATTTTTTTAGCTGACAAGTGAAACGGATGTCAGATGACTAAATTCTCCTTTGATTCAGGTGCCGATTTGGCACAGCTTTCTCCTTTTATTATACTCAGATCTGCCTTGTCCATGTTCTCCTGCATAATAAAGTCACTGGGGCAATTTAGATAGTGAGTGAAATGGCAGAACTCCAGAAAACTCAGTGATTTCAACCTTCTTATACTGAGGCTCTGAGAAGAGCCAGAGCAAAATCCAAGCATGAGAACAGTGCCAGCTTCCACATTTAGCTGTGCGTTGCCTAAGAGGCACTGGAAAACTACGCTGACCTCTGTGAATCTAGTCGCTAGACATGCTCTTCTCTCCAGAGTCTTTCAGGGAGTGGGCAGAAGGCTAATTAAGGAGACTCCAGCTCAGTGTGTCCTGTCCATATTGACGTTTTTCTTCTCAAGCTCCCTCACAGCAGTAACATCAACTAACAAGACAAAACAGGCATGGAAGAAGAATAAAGGAACTTGAATCCTCAGTTTATTTCGGTTTCATCGCCTGTTTCTCTGATGGGAGATGATGGGGAGAAGAGTAGTCACATTGCTTCACATCAGACATCTCATATACACAGCTCTGGACCCTCTGGACCAGCAGAGAGAAAGTTTTTTTAGATACTGCTTCAGAAAATCTAATGCCACACCAATATAGTCTGACACAAGTCACAGGTATTAGGATCCTCCTGTCTCCTCTGCCTCTAGCTGCAGATTTTCTTGCCCCTCCTCTTGTGTTATCATTGGCACTCATTCAACTCAATCTGCCTGCTGGTTTATCAACCTGAACCAGCCCACTGCAAGGGCACATAACCCTAATGCTAGAACAAATGGGAAACACAACTACTGAGTAGGGTGTGAGCGGGGACACAGGGGATCTGCAGTAACCCTGACATAGACTGGCTTAGGCTGCAGTGGAACTTCACCTTTCGTTTGATTGCTGAACTGTTCTCCTGACGAGTCTGCGGTCTTGATTACAAGAGGGAGTCAAGAATGATAACCTCATAGCTTTGCAATCTTAATAACGGGCCTACACAAGGCAAGGTGAACATGCTTTGTAAGACTGTGTTGTCCCTTACTTGAAAGGTTAATGGCTAGTTTGATTCGTATCAGAATAAGGTTTTATTTGGAAGCAAATCATCGTGTGAGGTTGCATCAATACTGCTTAATCTCCCCAAATTCTTTTTCAGACCCAGAAGAATTAGCTCTTCTTCAGATCAGAATTAGGGGCTTTTCAATCTAACCTTGTTTCCTCTCCACTCTAACTCTTACTTTATATACCAAAGATGAGAGTCTTCAGTATCAGAAGGCCCCAGACATTAAGCTCTAGAACAGTGCCAAAAAAGCAGAGCTAATTGAAGGGGTAATGACAAATATAGGATTTGATACCTCAAAGGGCATCCAGCCTAAAAGTAAAAGTTTTATATATTTGGAAACATGGAATTCTCTGCCTACCAATCAGAGCACTATTTATACAGCCTCAGAGGCACCGTAGTTACACATAAAATGTGAGGTCCTTGTCCCAGAGAGCTTAAATTATTTCTACAATGAAAGACGACAACAGAGACCAATGATGTTATGCAAGAGCCAGGATTACGGAAGTGAGAAATTGTTAGATACTCTTAATATTATATTCAGGCCTCTTGCTTGCTATTTCTCATCCAGCTTCAGTTCCCACCCCATCCCCGACAAATTGAGAGATATGAGATCCTAAAATTCTGCTACCCTGAAGGGGAAAATTTTATACTCAGCCTCATTTTAGTGGTCCATTCTCAAGGATAACTAGTTACACTAAAAATCAATACTTCATAACACCTAGTCACAATTTTCATGTTTTTTTTAAAGAATCATCACCCAATTTTGATCTTGGTTACACTAGGACAAGTCAGGAGTAAATCTTCAGACTTGCAGTCAATTCATCTCAGCTTAACAACTTACTGCATGTTACCTGAGGCTTTAACCTGTCTGTGCAAATACTTTTATCCCCAGTACACGCAGGATAATTAGACTTAGTTTAAGCATTTTTTGCTTTGACCTAAAGTAAGTTCTGCCACTTTGCATTGCCAAGTTAAGAGGACATGCGTGGACGTTGATGCCAATCAATTCATTTAGCATTTACCTGTCAGCCTGGTAAATTATTTTTATGTAATTGTATGCCTGACACTATAATTCCATATTATCACTCAGGTGTAAAATCAGTGTAAAGAAGTTTAAAGTCAGCATATAAGGGAGAAGTTCAGACTACAGTCATTGTGAAAGTTAATTTCATAGTATCTGTAATCACTTACTAGAAGTCATGTAGCTGATGATCTGGTCCCCCATCTCTCTTTCTAGAATATGCTTTATGAGTTTTGTTTACTGAAAACATTGTTGGGAGGAAGCCATACTGACCTCATCTTTTAACAATCCTGTTCTGTAAAAAGCAAAAAGCTAATCGAACAACAAGAAGTTAAAATAATTTTAACCTTTTTTGTATAACAGATATTTTCATATTTAGTAGAATGTGTGTGTGCAAATACACACATAAACATTTGTGCGCAAACACAGCATTTTAAGAAGAAAATGCTTGTTTTACAAATTGGTCAACATTTTAACGTGTAAGATTTTCTAACTTGCTAGGCCTTAAATACATTTCCAAGTCAGTATAAATAGCTTCAGGGTATGTGCACTTCTTCTCCTTTTTCCTTTTTTTTTCCCTTTTTTTAAAGGGGAAAAATACATGACCTTTCAATGTTAATGAAAAGAACCCCTCCAAAAGCAGGCACTATTTGCAGCACTAAGACATTCCCCCTGAGCATTCAGCTACTGAAGAAACAGTTAATAGTTATGTGCATAAGCAACATTCGAAGACATTAAATTTAATTCCTCTGAGAAATTCCTCCAACACTACCTAAAAATGAGTGAGACCAGCACTACACAGACCTTAGAACGACCAAGCTGCATTTTAGAAGTCAATTTTAATTTTTTTTTTGCTCCATTACAACTTCATCAGATTTCATCTGTATCCTCAGACAAATGCTAAACACCCTGTACAGGTTTGGTAGCCCACGTCCAGACATATTAACGATCCAGTAAACAGAATGTATCGCCTATATCCCTAAATAGGGTGATATTAGGAAGAGCAGGTGCAGGATTAGCAGAGAATCCAGAGTAGAGCAAGGATGACACAGACAGGATTTGAAAGACCCTTTAATAATCAGCTCTCTGACAGAATTTAGAGTTAGTTTGACTTAGCAAATAATGTTTCCTAGGGTTTTCATTGGAGTTGCTTTTAAGAACATCTGAGGGAGTTGCAAGTTTTGTTTGTGTTTGCTTTTCTTGCCTTTTCCCTCTAAAAATAGTTGGATGTGGATGAAACCAATATGGATATACGAGCGATGAGAAGCTGAAAGTGCACAATCCTCCTGAGGCAAGAACAATCCTGTGTCATACGACATGATGAATCACATATGGTGCTCCCTTTAGAGCAGAGCCACGTCTGCCCCTACAGATAAACACAGGTATACATGCAAGGACAAGAACAGCAGCTGGTAAACAAAAAAAATCATCAAATACTATGGTGACAAGGGTGATTTCATTCAGACCGGCCCCCTGACTTACAAGTCATTTAGTTAATTGCCTATTTTCCTTTCTGTAAAAATTGCTCACAAAACAGGGCTAATGCCACATATCTAAGTCAAAACCAGGAAGAAAGCAGGTGAAGTGACAGATTCTCAAAAAGCCACATGCAGGACACGGTTTGTTCAAGACATCCAAGGAAAGGCCTACGTCTCATAACTATGCTGACTGATACATGGTTCTGGTTTCTAACAAGCAGATATAGACATTTTTGTTGCAAATATCTTATGTGTTTCAAAAACCTGAAGTTTCACGAGGACCATTGTAAAGTCACATATCCTGGCAATCCCAGAAACTAGTTTCACCTGAAACATTTTCAGGGGAAAAAACATCAGGAAAGCCTAAATGTTTTATTTTAACCACTTCAAAATGAAATGTTTAAAAAATATGTTTTTAAACATATTTAAACATTACTTTGTTTTGCAAATTTCAGCAATTTCATAAAAATGAATCATTAAATGTTTAATTCTCTCCAGAACTAACGCCCAGGAGGAAATCAAACAAGTTTTTTGACCCTAAATTATGTTTCCTCCATCTCTTATTTCAGACAAATGAAATATCAACCTTTCATAAATACAATTAAAAAAGAACAAAGTCCTAACTCCACAAAAGGCTAACTATTTAAGTCCTAATTAGGTGTAACTCCCACCACAGTCAAAAGAAGAAAAGAGTTGGTGCTAACCCTCCTTGTAGACCTGGCCTTAAATTCTTTAGAGAATTTAATCCCCCTCAAACAAAGAATCTTTCAGAACTGTAAGGATTAAGCTGGAGGGCCTGGGAATGTTATGCAAATGATTTAATGCATTGTTCGCCCATCAAACAAAAAAATAACAACTTGATTTGCAAGAACCACCTACCTGTGATTCTGTAAATCCCCTCTTGTTAATCCCCTCAATCCCTCCCCCACCTTGACTCTATCCTTTCTTTTCTTCCTTCCTCTGGTTCCTTCACTTTTACCATCTTTTTTTCTCTCATTTTCATTCCAACAGATAGATGACTGTCTGCTCCCTCTCTGGTTCATTACTTTGTACAGCTTTTTCCAACTACTTCATTAATTATTACTTGTGTTAACTCAGCATCTCAGCAGCCCAATCATAGTCCAGGAGTCTGTTGCTCTAATTAACATGCAAATATCAACAAAACAGTGGTCTCTGCTGCAGAAAACTACAAAGTACAGTACCTGCAAAGGTACAAACTAAAGGCAGCCAAAAGAGCCCAAACCCAACTATGATCAAGGTTTTGTGTGAATGACAGAAGAAAAAGGAAAAAAAAAAAAAAGGAGGAAACCCCCTTTTCTGTTTAAGGAAAGTATTAGCATAGGGTACTGGATCTTCCCCAGAAAGCCTCTCCTCCCATGCATGATGGGCACACTGAGAAACCGTATAAAGGCACTTAATTGAAAATGCTGCAAGCAGAAGTGGAGATTAGCATCACAGGTTAATCGGAGGCAGCAGCTGACCTCCTAATATGCAGTGAGGTATGGCAAAGGTAGTGAGATCTGGAAAGAAAAGGCCAGCAGTCCTATTTTTAGTGTAATAAGCTGGGGAGCATTTCAAAAAGATGTGTCATATGGCTGAAGCAGAAAGCTAGGTGTCTGATTTCTGCAGCTGCATTCTGAATGAATCAAAGATGGCCACGCCACTTTTGTCAGGGCTGGGGAAAGGACTTTACAATAATTGAGACATGAGATGCTGAAAGCCTGAATAAGAGCATTAGCCCTGTAGACAGCTAGGAAAGGCAGCGTGTTAGAAATAGGAATGCAAAAAGAATTGGCCAGGCTTTGACACAACCTGAGTTGTGTCACACAACCAGGTGTGATATAAACCAGCTTTATGGCTCCCTACAGCTGGAGTCATAGGATGGATAGAGCTGTTTCTCCTTTCTAATGACCACCACCTATAGAGCCAGTCATCTGGATCAAAGAGGAGGTTGCCATTCTGCCCTTCAGCAGTCCTCTTAATCCACAGCAACATATTAAAATAGTAAATGACTTCCTTAAGGCAGCTGAGGAAGACACCTCCTCCTCCTTCTCTCTAGTAGTAATACTTCAAAAGCAAATAAATCCTGATTCATAGGAAAGGACTCAGTGTCCCCATGGACTGGCACTTGCAGTGACTTATTTGGAAATCAGCAAGGCAGACACTGAGTTTTGCTGGTTCAGAACATCAGGCATGCGGCTCACTCCACAGCAACGAAAAGGAAGCCAGAGGGGAGCACGGTTCAGTGCCTACCTAAGGGTGGGTGTATACAGGCAAACCACTACTAAATTAATAGTAAAGAATACAGTTATATATATCTATGAATATATCTATTCATTACAGCAGTATCTGAGCAACTACTAAATTTAAGTTAATACTTAGCTACACAACTCTCTGATGAGAAAAACTACAGTTCCCAAACCTTGACAAGAGATAAGAAATGAGGGGACCTTCAGAGCACTTTCCATCTGTGTACCCCCCTTGTCAGAAATTTAGGCCAGCATCAGACTTTGTCCCAGACTGTAAAGGAAAGAAGGAATCCAGTTCCTATCTAAGTCTTGTGAAGCCAGGGGAGCTAGGCATCTATAGACCTTCACAGATCCTGACTTCAGTGACTTCACAAAAGACACAAATGAAGTCTTGTTGTAAAGTACAACAGTAGCAAGCAGGATAATACATTTGGGTCTCTTCATCTGCAGGTTAGAACATCACCCAGTAGACCTGTGATACCCGAACAGTGACAAGCAATTCAACTGCAAGAAATTCAATGGCATGCAGTCAGAAATGGTGTTATACTGCTTCACGGTCCAGTGGGTAGTCTAAACCCTGACCAGGAGGAAACGAGCAAGAAGGGACTTCTCTAAAACCATATCCGTGCTGTTGTAGAGCCTGTCAGCTCTATCTTGCAATGACTGGGAGCCATTAACAAACTCACAACTGCAAAACCATCCCAGAGCTTCCCTCTCCTCTATTCTGTAATGTCTGTGGGATGAAAATTCAATGTACTGCTCAGAGGGCTGGGATAGCTGGTCATTAGGACCCAGAAGTCCACCCTTTCTCCTTTGGTACATATATATCTGTATATGTATGACTGCATGTATGTGTCTGTGTGTCTGTATTCCATCAGTATGATTGATTGTATGTATGTATGTGTGTGTATTCCATCACTGTCACACTTTACTTATATCTCTCTCTAGAATGCACTGGGTAAATTACTGATGTAAAGAACTTATGTTACCATTCTTGCAAGTCATGCCATTAACTATTAATATAGATCATGCACAAATACTCCCTTCAGCTGAGTTTGATAAAATATAATTTATGATTTTTAATTAATGAAAAATTAAGTGCAAGGAATTGCAGTCACATGTGATTCAATCTAATCACAAGTGTGATGCTCTCCTTTACTTGGCCTCCATGAACCTCCTATATGCTGCTGACCTTCCATTGATTTAGCAAATGTACACATTCTCAGCAGCATTTTAACAGAATCTGAAACCTTCTGAGGAAAAAAGCATTGTCAAATTCATAGGACAAAAGGCTAGGATTTACACTGGGATTCAGATTCCCATTTCACCAGCGGTCTTACAGATACAGACAAATTATTTAATGTTTTTAGACCTTTTTAGTCTTCCCATCAGTTGTCTGGTCTTGACTATTCAGACATGGATGTTAAGGGCAGAAGAGACCACAGCAGTTCTCTTGTCTTATCTCATACATAACGTTAGATGTAGAAGACAATAGCAACTTTGAACTTAATACAGACAAAATAATTGCAACAGATTTCTTTCAGATGTAAAAGAAATTCTAAATACACATAGAAAAATTAGATACTTCAATACACACACAAGCCAGTAAAAAGGTACCTAAATGTGTGAACGGGCACACGGGTAAACAGGATAACATATTGAAACTCAGGTCCGGTTGCTTGGCTGGCCAGCATTTTTAAAGCTCTCATTTCAGATGATGTTACTGGTATTTTCATTTAAGCATCAGCATAAAGATTATTCTGCAAGACATCGTAAATCCTTTTCGCAAATGGTTACCCTTGACTAAGTTTTATGGTGGATGTCAGGTGTACAAGAACAACCTAAGAATGATATACAGGCTATTAACTGTTGTTGACTGCAGTACTGGTTTCCCGATGTGTACATTGTTGACTACAAAACAACCAGGAGGATTTGTACGTATTTCATTTTATTTATCTTTTTAATACAGCAGATCATGCACCAATCTCTGGTAGGGAAACCACAATGGTATCTGAGTAGCATATGAAACTAATACACTAACTACATGTTAAGTATGTGGGCTTATATATGGGGCTTGAGTACAAATCAGAGTGAAATATAGAAAATTACATTTGTTGGGGTAACCTCTGCAACACCTCAAAGGTTAACAGGTTCTAACACCTACTGAAATGACACATTAGAGGATCTGATGAAGTCTGGTACGTTGCCTGTGAGCCCAGCTCATCTGCAGGCTCATAAAGAAAATCCCACCTTCTTGCCAAATATTGTGCTGTGCTCTGGTTTTCGATGCTGCAATGGCAGGATACTGCAAGTAGAAGCTCTTCTGACATGCTAATAAGAATAATTTAATTTTGCATACAAAGTGAGTCTTTTTATTGACTCCAGTAGATTTTGGATCAAGATCTGAGACTCGTAAAATGAATGTTAAGCAAGTGAGAGCCGATGTGGCTGATTTTCAAACAGTGGAATAGCGAATAAAAATGAGATCCATGGCTTACGAAATGCTTTGATATTTTTGCATTTAAAAGCTTGTAAACCATTCCCAGGACAGGCTTGGATTCTTTTTTTCCAAGTTTTCATTCCAATTAACTTAGTACTCTTCTCTGTACATCCTTATTTTTAATTTGTAATGAACCTTGTTCTTATATTCACCAAAGACCTTAATATTGTACTAAATTAGTAACTGTAATTTAAGAAGGGTAAAAGGATCTTGTTTAACATGATAATCAAACATATATTTTTCAAATTACTTCAGCTATAATCACAATTAAAATCAGAGCAAAACATGTTAATTATGATTATTACTCAGTTTATGATTTTAATCATTTTTATGATTATTACTCAGTTTAACAAGGCTATAGTCTAATACTCACATCTTATTGCATAAAGAACTTCTGGGTTTCTTATTCTTTTTTGCTTTTCCTGCTTTCCTGTCCTATCTTTTGTTGTAGATACTTTAACTAATATTATTATGTGACATTGTTATATAGCATAGGGACATTTCAGGGCCATAGAACAGTTTTTAAACGGGCGTATTCTTAATACTGCAAGAAGCAAGGTCACCTCAAGGTGGTGGGGTGGCAGAGATGAAGCCTTCTTTTCCTTCTTTATGTTCCTGAATCTGGAACAACATTGGTGGGCATATTAAAGTAGTTTCTCTCACATATGCAAAGTCCTATCTAAATGCAGCTTTTAAGACTCAATATATGGTTTTACTAGCTGAACACCAAAGTATAAGTAAATTTCCCTTTGAATGAACAGAAAATATACTTACCCTCCCCAGATACCCTAGTTGTGGATTACAAATTTATGATAAATATTAAAATAAATAAGTAAAGTCCTCTCCCCAAAAAGTACCTCTAATTTTGTTGTAGTTATTGGATTTGGTTGGTTGGTTGGTTGGTTTTTTTTTTACTGCAGGCCTCCAGACTATACTTAAAACTACTGTGCTGACCACTTGCATTCATTAAAGTTGTCAAAACACTGTGCAGGAATGATGCTGGCAATTTCTGTTCTCTCAGGCATTTTTTAGCTTGGCTAATTACATTCTCTCTGCCTAAATTTCCCCTGCAGCTTCAGAAAGAGATGATTTCATTCTTCCTTTCCTCACAAACATTTTTGTAGTTTCACCACATGCTGTTAAATAGGCCCAAATACATTCTGCCCTAGAAGAAGATATATTTCAGGTACAATGGAGAAAGGAAATGGAGACTTTTTTATTTTTATTTCACTGCTTCTTACACATGTTCATGATTAAAAAAGAAAACTCTTACCTTCATCAGAAGGAAATTTCTGAAATCCTTCACTTTTTTTTCTAGCTTTAGAAAAGCCAAACAGTCTGGTTATCATTGAACACATCTACACTGTATAAAATCCATAAAGCACGTACTTCAGAGAGCTGGATTTGACATTCTCTCTTCCCTTAGGATTATCTTTCCTACCGGATCCTTCAGATTCCTTCTTTTTCTCTACTTTTAATTACTATTTCTATCCTGCATTGAAGTTGTCTTTCCCAAAGACTGTTCCACCCTTGGAAAAGCAATATTTTTCATCTTCCATGCCTTCCCTCTTCTAAAAAAAAAAAAAAAAAGTCCTCTAAAAATACCGATCAAATCTAATTTCAGGAGCAGATGAAGTAATCCTTTAACATACAGATTTAGATAATTAGTCCATAAAACACTTTGCATTGTTAGCTTATACCAGCTAAGACTGGTGACCAGGTGTTTTCAGATCTGCTTGCATGCATTTGTATGTGTTTGTTTGGGGGACACACCACTGATCAAAAAAGAATTGACAGTGAAAAGTCTTTCAGAAAAATCCAAGCTACAGACACTTTGAACAACTCTTCAGTCTAAAACCTCCTTGTTGGTAGATTTAGATTCTTCTTCTCAGTTCATATGTAAACAAATACGGAAACAAATCCACAATGCAGCCCATCAAACACATCTACCCTCACAAATGCATGTTCTCACCCCACAGAACGCTCTCTCACCCCAGCTTGATTGTCTAAACAGCAGCACAATTTGCTGTGTGCCAGCAGTGCTGGCTGCTCAGTGCCAAGCCCCTTTTAAATGCTTTTGCTGCTTGGGGAAATTTTTAAAAATGACAGTCAAATGATGTAGCAGTGATGAGCTATAGCTCAGTTCTTTACTTATGTTTTTTTTTCCTTGGCAAGTCTTTGAAGAGAGGAGCAATTAGCCCTTAAGAGCAAAAGAAGTCAGATACATAAAAAACCCTGGGCTTTTTTTTTTCTTCTCTCTGTTCCCTGAATGATGCCGGGATTGCTCCCTTGCTTTCAAAGGAAAATACCCAAGACCACTGAGAAGGAAAACAGAACAGACACACAACTGGGTAAGTGAGGTCTGGAGGGCAGTGATTATCTGTGTCTGGAAAATATGAGGTTTGAAGCTCTATTTGCTCTTACGCTAAAGGGACGCAGGAGGTTACAGAAAAGGGGGGAATCATGAAGAAGAGGAGTTTCTTACATACAGGTTATTAGTCTAGCTAATGATATATCTTCAACACTTCAGTTGGTCAATTTAAACTAGGCTCATTATGATCTGTGATGCCTTCATAGAGCTCTGGTACTGAAAATGAGTTTTGGGACCAAGGTGGTGGGATAGACACTTTCCAAGAATCATGGCTGAAAGAGAGGCTGGAAAGAGAAGAAGAATATTTTGAAGAACATGAATAAAAGGCCTTTGGAGCTAATAACAGTGGGTAGCACTGAAGAACACCTCCAATGCCCAGAGTGATGAGAACAGTCTTTGTTTGATGTTTCACATGAAATAATTTGGAAAGGGGTCTGAATTTCTACTGTGCGTGGGCCCATCACAGCACAGACTGCACTTGGTAGTCAATGAACTCCTTGTTACCAACTTCAAGCAGAGCGCTAAATGGACAATGACGATTCTGGCACCTTTCCCTGACAAACTATTCACAGGTGGCTATCAGCAAGTGAAAAAAGAAGTTAGAGATGGAGGCTGAGCTTGCTCTGTGATCACTGTACTGTTAAAACCTCAAGGATTGCCTGCCTGCAGGCTTCCTACCTGCCTGCCCTCACTGGGCTGAGAAGAGTGGGTCTGGATATCCCTTCTCTGTGTTGGATCCTCCAGCAGTCTGAGAGGAATGGAGGCAGCCTCAGCCAGGGTGAACCTAACCTACAACCCCTGTACCCACTGTATTCTCACTTACTGGGTGACTACTGGAAGCTTCTCACCCTTTTCTCCCCTGCATTGTGGTAGTGATCTGTTTAACCATCAGGTCCACTGATTTTCCTGGCCCCAGACACTACCAGTGACCAGGCTGATGTACAAGAAGTACAGTTCAGAGAAGGAAGCAAGACATGCTCCTGTGCAGTCATGCATAAGACTGTCAATCTAGTTCAGAGAGAGTCATTGCTCATTTGGGTTGCCAAAGCACCAAAGATAGCCAAAAAACTACATCCACCTGCTAGTGACTAAGATAATTACAAATATTCACAGACTGAAGGGGGAAACAGGCTCTTCCACATGTTCAAACAGGGGAAAAAATTATCTTTGCTGCTCTCTACAAATCAGCGAGGTGGAACATTTTATCTGGATTGAAATACATTAAAAAGGAGACTTGCATATAAAGAGTATTCACTGAAGGCACTTGCTGAGAGCTGGGTACCTGCCTGACCCTCTGTGCCTCTGAAAATCACTTCTCCCATTACACACTCATCACCATTAATGCTGTCTCTGATCATGACCACCCTGTCCCTGGAGAACCCCTGGGAAAGAACCTGCATGGGATGAAAGTCTGACCCAGAAGGAGAAAACATGGGCTAATTTCACTTTAGATAAAACTCAAGCTGGACCACAGCAGCCTTCAGTGTGAATGATTTGACGGATTACTGAGTAATATTTTATGACATTTAGGGATGGATTTTTCAAAAGGATGAGACATTTATTTTTTTCTGAGGTTTTGCATTTTAAGGAGAGAACAGCCCTCCCACTGCTTAGAATCTGAAAGCAGATAACCTAGAGAGATGCTGTTCAGGGGTTTGATTTTTATTTTTGTTTTTAAACTATCCTCCACCCTAGCAAAAATAATGTTTTCTCATTATCCTTTTGATGAATCTGCTTCACTTATTCACGTTTTCATAAAATATTAGTGCATCTAGCCTAGGAAATGTCTTTTTACTGAAAGACATGTTTTTCCCATCTCGAGTGGTACAGACTGTGTATCTCTCACAAAGTAATAATGTACAACAGTATATAGTATAATGTAGCACCTATTCATATAATTCCAAACAGAACCTATAAACGCAGCTTTACTGTGGCTGTAATTTAGATATATTGAATAATATAACCTTATTTATAGTGGGAACCTACTTTTTTTATTATGAACATGAATTGACTATTAATAAAAATTGTTTGCACTTACGCAGCACCTCACCCAAAGAAACTCTGAGAATTTCTCAGTGAAATACATTTCTGTTTTGCAGAGGTCAAGAGCTAGCACTTCCAAGTGCAAAGCATCAATACAGCTTTTTCAAAGTTATGTGGCAAGTTGGGAATCAGGTAAAGAAATAAACCCAGATTACTTAAATTCTAGATTATTAAAAATTCTTACATTTCTTTAAGTCACCTCCCCACTGCTTTGGGGAGGTAAGACTCCTACAGATACGAATATAATTCAGTTAACTTGAATACTGACATCAGTTGAGATGCAGTGACACAAGTTTTAGCCACATAAGGAAAGCACTCCAAGTTCCTGACAGGCTGTTGTAACCTATATGGAAGCCTACGTCCCTTTTGACGGTAGCTGAATTAGCTGAAAGCTACCTTGGGCTGTGCCAGCCTATCACTTGTACGAGCCAGCTACGAGAGAGACATAGTCCAAGCCTAAGCTTTATTCATGTTGGTATCCTCTTCATTAACCCATGGGTGGTTTTGTGAAGGAGGTGCCCTAGCAAGTTATAACTATATATAGATTTGGCTATATCTACAGTGTCTTCAGGTAGCTAGATAAAGAAAGAATCTAAACCTGGAGTCCTCCTGACTTAGCTTGATGAGGCTACATTGCTAAATATGCAAACTTGTCACACCGCATCTGTTGTCCAAACGGTGGAAAAAACAGCCAAACTCATACTGCCTGCATATCCTGCCTGGTTGCAAACACCATCAACGTCCTCAAAGAGCCACTTCATGGTTGACTTTTCTGATCAACATCAACCATTCGGTGATGATCAATCGCATGCCATTAGCTTAGACCATCCTCACTGAAAGCAAGGGAATCCTGAGGTCCAGACAAAGAAGTAGTTTGTTTTCTCCCTGAGTTTCCTTTTAGCACACACTCAGCATGTTTGCAAATCTCACCCTTAGAGTGGGCTTAGGCTCATTCTTGAAAGACACTGACTGAGGAGGCAGCCATACTTACATAAGAACAGGTGTATGTAGCATGATTTTAGGGGCTCTAATATCACAGAAACAGACTGAGCAGTCGACAAGTGTTGGAATCTGGAACGCTCCCAGAAATGACCTAGCCACCTTAGACATTTTTTACTCATGACTATGCTAGTGCTTTGCAGCATTTTCTTTTTCTCTTCTTTTATTCCTAGCCCTTGTTTACTACATCTGTAACCACAGTCTCAATCTGAACAGCTAATGGCATGATCCTGATTACAGGATCAAGTAAACAGGCAGGTTGACACAGCTAAAAAATAATACATACACCTTTTCTTACTTTGCTGCCTCTGGGTTTGTGGGTCTCTGCTGTGACAAGCATAGTACATGCTGCTAGCCAGTTAACAAACGCTGCTTGATCATTATCAACCACTAGGAGAGAAAGAAATGCTTTTATAAACCTTCTTTTGCTGTTTATTTAGAGGATATGAGCTGCAGAGATACTGTGGGAAGGAAGGTACACCTATCCAGTGTAACTAGTGATCATAGCTACAGGCTTTACCTGTATGCCAAATTCACCTCAGATGATTTTAATTTCCTGTCCAAATTCTGCCTGTAAGGATGACCCTTCCAACTTCATTTTGTTGTAAAGAGTAAATGTTTATTGCAATACATGACCTGTATAACAGATAGCAAAAGGATCAGGATTACCCCTCAGCTTAGATACGTGGTGTCAGTGAGTTAATGTACCTGCACTCATGGTAAGGTTAAAACTGAAGAGGGACTTTTTGATTACCTAGAACTGGAATTAATAGCTCATTGGGATATACAAGGTAATTCACATGTTTTAGAGTTACTTTTCAGGCTGCCTGCAAAATCAGGAAAGTGGTACATACACTCCTAAGACATTTAAAAATTATTTAATGGAAATATCTGTCTCAGCATGGCACGAACCCAGGTGCCAAGTCCAAACCTTGAGTATCTGCTACCTCCCTCCTAACACAGCCAATGACACCTCCTGTCAGAGTTTGCAGTGTGAAGACAGGGTGGGAGATTTCTCAGACTAAGGCAGTTGTTTCCAGAGAACTGTTACACACTGGCTTTTCCTAGCTGTCAGAGCAGTAGCTTGGTATCAGAGAAAACTATGTGGAAGTTAAGCAAAAACCCAAACTCAGACTAACCCAGCTAGAAAGGCTTACAGAAGGTGAAGACACTGCTTCTGTAACAAAAACGTGATTACAAGCTTCAGGCCAAAGTCAAACATTATTTAGACACCAATAACCTCAGGTCAGGTGCTACTCGACTCCATAAAGCCTATGACATATCTTGTTCTATTATTGTTTGTTAGAAAGAGGTTCTTGGACTTTTTTTTTTTCCTCCAGCATCATCTTCAATGGTTCTCTTCTGCTATGAAGGAAACTTTTAGCAAGTGAAAAGGCTGAGGTGAGTTCTACCTTCTAGCCTTCTCAGGAAAGCCTGAATATAGGAAAGCCTCAATACTTCAGTTTCTCTTTATGTTGGCTATAATGAATCAAGGTTGTTTTTATCTCCCATATAAGAAAACTTAATAATTAACTGGTGTTGCTTTGGATTTGTAATGTTAAAGCACATAATGGCACAGATGATAAACTGCCTCTTTATCGTGCAAACCTAGTTGCCTCCTGCTGGCTTCAGATGATAGAAAGTTTGCATTCATCCCTGAGGGGTTGCCTCCTAAGTCATAATCTTTTACTTACCTCTTCTGATGGCCAGAAAAAAAAAAAAAAAAAGGAAAAAGGTAGGGGTTTTAGTTTACCCCTAGGGAAATTTCAAACCCTTCTATAAAATACTTTTTATTTTTACTTTTTGATATTTTTTATTTCCCCATAATATATGAAATAGTATCTAGCAGGGCTTGACAAATCTGTTCCTGCAGTTAATAAAGCCCCCAGTTCAGAAAGCTTTATTTTTCCAGGTTTATTAGACATAAAAATCAATCTTGAGCCTGATTCACATCTAAAACAACCTTCTGGAACTGGCAAAAGCAAACAAGCGAACAGCAGGAGCATTAAAAGTCCAGAACGGTATAAAGGACTCTCAGTATTTCCCATTATTGGTAGCCTTGTTCTAGGGAAGACGGTGGAAAAGTGGTTCTCTGAATCTGCAGAGAGATGAAAACCTTAAGATAAAAGGTACACGTGAAACCAAAACGCGCAAGCAACTCTTTCCTAGGACCTGGGATCCTCCTTGGACCAGAGAAGAAAGGTTTATCTCTTGTTCCTTCTCAACAGTGAAGCTGCTCAGTGGCTGTTCACAGGTTTGGTTCATTTAAAGCCCATCTAGTGGGGGAAAGAAAGGACAGTTTCAAGTCACTGTGAGGAAGGAAATTTAATGTTTCATCATATCCCACTAAAGGAAGAATATGGGCCCAGGAAAAGCATTGTTCGTAATTCTAGTTATTCAAGGTACCACACAGACTTTTGTAGGTGAAGCAAAAAATAATTCTTGGTCTTACCCACACACATTCCTAGAACAACCTGTGACTTATCTAAGTCACCAAGTGCAAAGTTATTTGGTGCCAGCTGGTAAATGAAGGTCTTGATGATTATTTGACTTGGACATGAAGGCACAGAAATCATTCTGCACAAAAATGTCAAAGTATGGTCCACTAACTTACTAGAATATTAAAAGACGTGAGCAGAACAAGTGAATAAGCAACCAAAACAGACTGCCTTATACCAAAAACAGAAAGCAAAAGGAACCAGAATTTGCTCCATAGTTATCAGACAAGGAGATACTGCCAGGTATTAATACTGGCTTATACACAACATGGTCATTTTCTAAGCAAGTCAAATTGTCTTGTAATTAGACTTGTGCAAACTGATAGACACTAGATTTTTCAGAGTTCTTCGTCATCGTAATGATTTAGGAACCTCTGAACAACTTACCAATGTCTGTTTTATACCCAACCATCTACACCATAAGCCTGTATACTATGCTGGTCTTAAAACTGAATTGCCTTCTATGATAAATATTACAATAACGTATAACTTTTTTCCTTAAGAAGTTTTGAGGGTTTGGCAATAGGTTGAACAAAGAAAGTTTCATACAACCTTAAAGAACACAAACAAGAGGAGATGACAAACAGCAGACACCTGAACACATTTTTCAAAATCCTGATTTTTCACAAAAAACATGTTCTGGCAGATGTCTGACTAGCTCTCCAGACAGACATCTTCAATAGAGGAAAAAACCCTCCATACTCGATGAGCAGTTGCTTCTACCCTCACAAATTGCAACTGAAAGAGGAAACCTAAGCTGGTGGAAAGACTTAATAGGCATGAAAGTATAATTTTACAGAAGAATTTTAACCACAATATGCAGCTTTGCTACTAGTAATGCAGTATTTACAGTCTTTGCTTCTAGTGGTTTGTAATACAAGAAAGGACAGGCCTCGAAGCTTAAGACACTTGACAGGGACACAGCTCTCCACCTTTCTCCCCTCAACTGTCAGAGCACAGTAGTTAAGTACTAGCAATGCCCACAGCATGTTTGTCCTTCAGTTGTTGGCAAATCTCTGCTGTAGAATAATTGGAGCACATTAGCTGAAGGAAGAAAACAAAAAGAGGAAGCAAGCAAGCCATGCCATCATGTGAAACATATCTATTCTTTCACTTGGATTTTTCTTATACTACTGATGACAAGTGAAAGAGAGATTAATTTAAAAGCTTCATTAAAATTATGTTGTTTTCCCCAAAGTATATACGTATGTTTTGGAATTTTCACTCTTGCTATCTTTAGCAAAGTTTTAGTAATAAAGAAAAGGAGACGAAAACCCAACGAGTTCTACCTGGCAATGAGCCAGAGCTCCAATTACAGCAAGCACTATGGGAATAAAAGTAATAGATTTTAATTGGTGCCCAAGGGGAAAGGTCAGTCTCCTTGGAACAATGGGAGTCTTTGGTGGTAATTGACTGAATGCCCCTGTGAGAGCTGGTAAATGTCAGTAACACACTTGAAACAGTAGCAAAAGGAAAGGTTTGGCATCCTGGAACATATGGAAGAGTTTTGCTGGTAGAGGTATTATAAAAAGAGAACGGTGAAACACTTCAACAAGGGATGTGACTGGAAGATAGCTCTCAGCTCCAAGGTTCAAAATGCCAGATACTTCAAAAGGTGTGGGAGAAATTTATTTATTTTCAAGATAAAAAAAGGAATATTACAGTACACACTGGTGTTAGACACACAGGGGTCTGGGGCAGCAGATGATTTGAGAACTTTGCTCACTGCTACATTGGATGACTGGCTTAAGCTTCCTCTATTCCTCTGCAACGGCCTAGTGCTACTCTTCTCCTAAGCAGGCTTTGAATGGTGTTTCCTTCTTTCCTTTCTGCTCTTTTTTTATGGTGAAAAGCTTTATTTTTTTTTAGCAATACAAATGAAGGGTAAAAACTTGCATGGATGGGATGTAGTCTGAGATTTGCTGCCAGAAAGGAATGGTATAAAAGGAGATCAGATCTTCCAGAATTACATGAATTGGGAGAAAAGATGATTTTGTGGCTAGGATTTCAACCAAAATCCTGTGTTCAGTTCCTGTCTTTGCAGCTGATTATTTTCTGACCTTAGCAAAACATACATTTGATCTCATTCATAAACTAGGACTGACATTTCTTCTCAAGTACCTATTAACACAAAATCCATAAATGACCGAGGGTCTCAAGATGTAGGCAGAGAAACTGTTACACTTTCTTTACTTTTTGGGAGCTGAACAGCATTACATAAGGGAGGGTATATGGATGTGTTTGCATTTCTTTCCTAAGTGCTAAAAACTAAGCACAGACTGTTGTCCTTCAGGTTTGCTATGCTACCACATTCATTATTTAGCATTAGTAATAGTAATAAATGGGAGACAAGTTGTGCACCAGAACCCAAAGGAACAGATGCTGTTCAAAGATGGAGAAAAAAAATCTCTACCTCCAAAGTTCTTAACTTAATCTATTATTTAGGACAGAAGAAACTTGGGCTTGATGCAGAAGGATGAGTCGCAATAATATGATATTAAGTTCTCAGTCCTGCATAATGTCCAGAAACAGCTGTAAACCCATTGCCATGCCTATTATTAAGGAACTACTTCTAGTGGATTGTCTTCACCAGAAAGCTACATCCAGAGTAGACAACATGCTCAAGAGTAGAGTTCACAGAAAGCGTTGAACCTATAAGCAAACAGATAAAGAGAGCCCAGCACCCACACCATATGCTCAAGGCTAAATCCTCTAAAACACATTCTGGCTGAAAAAAACCCCAACACACGAAAATAATGTTCAAACTTTGTGCAATTGGCTGTGCAAAGGAGCCCTAAAAGAGGGAAAGGTGATTTTTTTAATCTTGTCTGCTAAAGATACACCTCCTAATTTTGGAGCAAGATTAATCATCAAAAAGTGAGGCAGGTTCTGTTGTTAACTGTGCAGTTTCATGGAGAATATATCCCACTGCTTTCTATCTGTATCTTTGGTCTGTCTGTGTGGAAAAAAAATATTGATACAACACATAAGCATCTCATCATTCAGCAGGACAGACAAAACCCTGAGAAATGCCTGCACATCAGGAATTTGGGATGCAAGGACCAGATCACAGTTTACTCTCATGCTTCTTTGTGCATATTGCTGAAGATTGTCCTCCCAAGGGACTAATGTCTAAAAGTTCTTGCTACATTTAAATTGCTCAGCTATTGTAAATTACTTAAACTTCTAGTATCATTCTCCTCTCTTTTTTCCATTGCCATTTGCTGTCCACTGAATTCCCTTCTAATTCTCCTTATTTCCTCTGATGAAG
The DNA here is from genome assembly GCF_000699145.1 of Aptenodytes forsteri. Classification (NCBI taxonomy): domain Eukaryota; kingdom Metazoa; phylum Chordata; class Aves; order Sphenisciformes; family Spheniscidae; genus Aptenodytes; species Aptenodytes forsteri. Next base: position 14,869,379 of record NW_008795129.1, read on the forward strand.
AAATTAGGTATATGGGTCTGGAGACTGTAAAGAGGTTTTATGTGTACACAGAGGCATACAAAGACCTAAATACATATGTGCGGATGAGAATTCAGTGTTTTACTGTATTGAAACTGTTAAGGGCAGACTTTTAACAACAAAAGAATCAGCAAAGTGATTAAGAATGTAATTTAAGTATCATTATTAAGTTCCATTGTTTTCAGTAGGATTTATCTTGGTAAATCTCTTAAGAATTTAAAAGTGGTAACATTTCAAAAAATGATTCTAGCTTTTCACCCCAAAAACATGTTCAATTTAACATTAATCTCTTCAAGACAGAAAAGCCTTGGATGACCTCAACAGAAAAAAATAATAATGGTTTGAATAGGAATAAGTGCTTTCAACCAACATGAATTTTTTCTTTCTCTAAATAGCAAAATCCATTATTCATAACATTCTATATGCAATAGAACACTTTGTAAATTTGATTCTTTCTTGTCAAATAATGTGTTAATTTAAACGTTTCTTATCTTTTTCTCCAGTTTTTTAACTGCACTGGCAGGTTTAAAAAAAGCAACAAAACGATGTATTGGCTCCCAAATTTATGGGAACAGTTGGCCACACTCAAAATTTACTACCAAGTATTTCTCTCAAATCCTCACATGTCCATCCTAGCAAATGTACACAAAAACACTGTGAAGGTACAAGTGTGCCCTGAAACATTCACCATGGTCTGATTACCCTCCCCTGTGGATGAAAAAATGCTTGGGAAACAGTGGTCTAGGGCTTGATCCATTGTATCAGAATACATAGCAAGAACTCCTCCAATAGTTCTTTATGAACATAATTCAGTCTACTCAGTTAATGTCGATCTCCCTACACCGCCCTCAGCACTGTCTCCGATTATTGCCATTATCACTGCTACACTTCCTCAACAGCTTTCTCTGCTTTGCTGTCACTTATCCCTAAAAAACCATGGACCACAATTCAGTACTTCTGAACATGGTAGAAGAGACTCCTCCACAGCAAAACTGGGTTTGTGCAAATTTGTGGGAGACCTGTACCATCTGAAAGCCAAGTCATGGTAAACAGAAGGATAATTCTGTGTGTTCCTACCCCCAGCCTTTCTACGCCATTATTCTCCAAGCTGTAGTAGGCATTGTATTTTCCTTGCTCCCCAAGTTATATGCCCTTCCTAAATGTTTTAATTCCTTTTTTTGCTACTAATGAGAAAGAGGTGGAGAGATGGGAATCAAAAGACTCAAGAGACAAAAATATGGATTACAGTGCCTTATTTTCAGTAAGTTTTGACCCTTGGATTCTCTGTTTTGTGTTATCTTTGACTCAAGTTTTTTTTTCCTCTTCTGGCTCTGGGAAATCTCTGTCTGCCCCTGCAGCAAGAAACCTAAACCTTTCACTTAGTAGCACTAAAAGGAAAAAGCTCATTTACAGTTTTTGCAATATCTTTTCCATACCAGACACTGAATTATTCCCATTTTCTCCAAGAAGCTTGGCTGCTTCCGCAATGACCTGTTACTCTCGATATGATATACGAGTCGTCACTTGGTTGGTCTCTAATTTTCATGCTATCTGCATACAAGTCAAATTCCACATTTTCTTAGCAGTAGACAACTTTCTAATTACATCCATTAATCTTTGCCGTCACTCTCCTCTCTCTGCATTTACCAGCATTTATCAATCAGAAGTTTCATAATCAAGAATATTTTTGTTTATTTTCTTCACTTTCTTCTCCTTGTACTCCAAGTACAGCTAGACAGAAGGTATAACACTCAAGTATCCTGTCATTTAGTCATTCATTTCTTCATAATAACATATCTAGACTACAGAAGGAGTAAGCAATTGCAATCTGCTGGTAAACATGCCCTACAGATTACACTATCTGCTAATTAACAGATACTACATATGACTTTGTTGCAGGCCTGGCAAGGGAGGGCTGAGTTCAGAGCTCCTGTGGTCAATATTCATACATTTGTTATTTTTTACATTATCCGTTCCAATCCCCAACAAACCAGCCCTATTATGGTTATGCCACAGTATCATGCTTTTTTTCCCTTTAAGGCGAACTTCTGAAGTCATATAGTAACAAGACAATTTCCACATTTCATGACCAAAGAAGTATGCTCCTACCACAACACAGCAGTGAAATGGTATAAAAGTGAGATTTAGGTATGTCTCTTTAATGGCTCAAAATCCAGAAGGTAAATTAAAACAACCCTGCTGTACATATTTTTAGTCCAACTTTATGGGACACTGAACAAGCTGATTTTCAACTGCTTGGGGCTAGTTTTTCATAGGAAAAAAAATCAGTATTATGGCAACTGGCTTTTTTCCTGGTTTAAACAGCCTGTCTTACTTATGGAAATGGATAGAGCTACAAGTTTGACAGTAAGACAGGTCTGCTCTGTAGTTAGACACATTCTTGAACTACCATCAATCCAGCTGCCTGTATTTGGGCCACAACTAACAACATATCGCTCCTCTGCTCTCTAAGTTGCTGGCATATACCCTCCCTTGCCAAAAGGGATATCATCTGTTCCAGAATATTTGGTAAATCACTGAGGAATTAAAAAGGGATAAAAGAATTGAACGACATTCAACAAGAGATTGTCTTGCATAAATTTTAACTGTCCAGTTTGTAGAAAACCAGGGTCAGAGTCAGAATGGAAAGAACACCTTTGAAACCCTCCTCAGTTTGGGTGAATCTTAGCTCTAAAGCTGAATTCCATGGCTCATACTTCCCTATCATTAGTTTCAATGCTCAGTGTGCCCTTGGAGACTCCTGTGAGATACAATGGCATACTGTAGTACTACTTTGAGTGGGAAAATGTCAAAACTGCCACTATTTTTGATAGGCTCACAAGAGCAGCAGCAGAATAAATGGGCTTTGATTTCACTTCATATCCAAGAAGAGATATGGATGTAGAATAATGGCAAGGGCTTTGTGTGTAATGGCTATTCTGAGAGCTGTCATATACTATAGCCATGAATCAGAAAGTTTGGTAGTGAATGCTGCCAGACACTTCAAAAGTCAAAATATTCACTTTGAAAGATGAGGCTCTGCCTTCACTTTGTTAACATGGACCAAATGCCCGTTAATTATGAACTCCCGTGAACTCAGTATTAAAGACTAACAATACAGCACCAGCTCTTCAGTCACTGCCACTTTACATCTCTTCATCGACTCCAGTGAAACTCTACTAAACTGCAGCTGTGTTAGATCATATCCAAAAGATATGAGGAACAATCTACCTTTCTAAACTAATAAAAAAAATGTTGGCTTTATCCTTGTTTTCATGTGGGGGGCAGAAAAGACAGTCTTCTAAAATGGAAATCAGGTCTATACTTGATTATCTGGTGCACAGGTAGAAGCATTAGTCTTGAATCTAAAGACATTACAAGCAGAAGTGAAAATTGTAATATATATATTATCATAAGGTTATACGATTTTCCAGTCACCACCGATAGTGGCTTGTAATAGCAGTAGACTTACTCCATCATTATTGCTAAATGGCAGAAAATGAAAAATTTCTGAATTTGAGGGGTGAGACATCCCTCTTCCTGTGGGTAGTGAACTGTTTACATGTGTATAGTGTTATCAGAAGTCAACTGAACCACCCCTGCAGTCTAAGACAATAATTCTGACCCTTGTAGGTTCAGGATTTCAACTCTTTTGTGATCAGGAGGTGAAATCTTAAGCCAAAACTGCTGAACGAAACAGATTTAGACCACTGTATTTAGAGAAAAGATACAAGCGAGGAGGAATCCCTATGTTCTCCCACTGGAAGACCACGGGAGAAAAGGCATGTGTAGTGCTATCTACCCCAAACTGCCTATCGGATCAGCAAAACCAGCGGATGAATCCCACCCCATATTCTCTTGACTCCCTCCCTTCAAAATATTCTCTCTGAAGTAAAAGATGAGGCTATGAAGATTCATTATCTGTGGTCATAGCATAGGAGACGTTTAAAACAAATCTGGGGGCTTCTTCATATACCTTCCTATGCTATACGGGGTTTAATCCAAACAGAAGTTTTCATTTGATGAAATTTATGTTTCGATCTGCAAAACACTTCAGTACAAAGTGGTTCCTCCCTTTCAAAAGGTAAGAAAAGCCTTTCATTGAACGTGTCCTGAAATCTCTTGGGCACTACATCATTAAAAAAAAACAAAAACAAAAACAAAACAACCAAAAAACCCATTCACATCTGTGAGACAGTGCCTTTTTGGTCTCTTATGACTGTCTCTTTGAAGGCTATACTCACAGCCTGCAGCTAACAAGGACCTTTCCTTCCAAATGAAAAGAGGAAAGTAACAGAATAATTGATTTTATTTCTGCAAGAGTGGACTGCAATAGCACTTTGGGCTATTGGCATGACTGATCGACTGTAGACCTTGGGTCTCCCACTGTGCATAATTTGCTAAGGATGTCATCCCTTGACAGCCACAGGATCTGGCTCAGTCTACAGTGAAGTGTGCTTAGAGCTCCGCTGAGCTCTAACCTCTCCAATATAAACTGATAGTCTTCACACTAAGATTTAGAGAGGCCTACAAGGAGGACACCACCGGAAATAACTGTTTTTCCTTGAGTAAAAAAAATTGAGACCTGCCATCACATCAGACTTCTGAAAGCTTCCATGGTGAGACAGGTCAGAGAGAGGATTTTTAGAAGTGTTCCCAATCTGATTTTAGCCACTGAAGATAGCAGCTTCTAGAGAAACAGCAATTTCAGGTGGAACTGTTCATCACTACAGACATTTTTGCCAACTCTCAGGAGAGCAGGTGCAAAGGCCAGTGTAAAGCATGCAGTTCTGGGTCCTACCCTTTATACAACTGGGCAGTTTACATTCGAAAACCAGAACCTCCCTGAAGCAAATGAACTCCTCTAATATCACAGGATACAAAGTAGCACTCAATCATTCCCATTTCAGATAATAAGGGTAAATCTTCTCCTGCCTTGTCTGATAGAAACATTTGCCAACTATTCTCACCACCACCACCCCCCAATGCTAGAAAGAACAGAAGGCTGGGCGGCCATCCCTTTCATTTCCTTTCATTTAAAACTCGTTAATAGAAATGAATTTGAAGTAGTAAGGGATCTAGCCAGCACTGAAACCCATGCAATTATATTTACAATAAATATCCGTTATCTTGGAGCTACACACACAACAGGACAGCGATTAACATGCTGTGATAAAGGTGCTAATCGCGACCACTAAATATAAAAGAAGAGGAAGGCATCCATTCATCTTTAGAGAGAAAGAAAAGAGGACACTGTACCGCACAGCAATTAAAATCTGAACAGCTGGAGGAATAAAAGGAAAATTCAAGGCAGGCCTGCAGAAAGAGAGAAAACAAAACAAGAAAAAAACTAACACAAAAATTCAAACACACAGGAAATATCTGATGCACTAGTCCTATTAATAGCATAAAACTTGCTGGCAGATACTATCACCCAGCATTTTATTAATTAACTGGAGATACACGGATACAAGAGGTTTGAAAGTACAAAGAACGAATGGGCTGCACAAACTGGCTCTTTGCAAAGAACACAGTGTGCTTCGTACAAGGATACAGTGTCTAAATTAGCCAGCAGCGCTTTTTGGGTCAAAGAAAACCTCTAGTTAAACCAATGGTAGAGTCCCCACCGCCACTCATTCACTTTTTCTTTGCATAGGTCTATGATTTTCCATGCAATGCTTAAAAGCAACCTATCTGAAAGGCTTTTATAAAGAAAGACCATGAAACTTAGTGCATGTGAGTTTCTAGGAAAGTGAATGACAAACTTTTGTGAAAATGGATTTTCAAGATATCAACTTGGATTTCTGTTTAATTTTTAACCCACCAGTGCATTATTCCCAAACACTATTTCTTCATGTAGAAGCATTTAAATCATTTTATTTCCCCTCACAAAAGGCTCTATGAACCTAACAAATAAACCAATGTTGACATACCTAATCCTAGCGATTTATTGCACATTGGGGATTCTCTCTTCTGGAGACTTGTTCACAAATACTCAAACAGGCTCTGCGTCTTTGGCAAGATCCATGCATTACAATTTTTTGTAACAGGGTTTCCACCTCTCTTATTGCCAGGGCTTATGCATCGCTATGTTACTCACCATTTTCTGTAATTTCCTTAAGAAAATACTGTAATTCAGAAAAATACCAGGCAACAGCAATAGGTTGTCAGTTTAAATTGTAAATAACGGTTGACTTTGTTCTCATTTTTATTTTCAAAGCACCCTTTTGTAATACGACATTGCCTGCAATGTCTGGTTAAAGGATTTAATTTTGTTCAATAGAGACAAGAATTGGAAGTTGGAAGCTTTTAGAAAGAAATTGGCATTCATAGACTGTGGGAAGCTCTGCAAATCCTGTGTATTTATAGATACATTTTTTTCTAGATGGAGAAGAACAAATAAATTATAACAAACAATTTATTCAACACATATTGCTGTTTGTTCTTTCCCAGAATGTGAAAACCATAAGAAATTCATGAACAAATCTATTAATTATTTGAATAAATCCAATTACATGCATTCTACAGTTCATTGTTCCAACTGCTCTGCTTTGCAAGGAACAGACAAGACTATATACAGGATACACTTGGTTTTTTCATTAGAAGCAATCAGTCTTGAGTCAGCGAAGTTCAACATTTACCTTCTGTTTCAGTGGGACTATTCCTAAACGTTAAGCATGTGCTAAAAGGGTTTTTCTTCCCAAAAAAGGCAGCTTCAGTAAGTTAAGTACATGCTGGCCCCACTAATGAATCACTGTTGTAGCAAGGTCTCTTGTCCAATAGCTTCAAGGTAAAAAATGCACCATTTCTTTTCCACTACTGAAGAAACCTTTCACTCTGCTAAGGAATGCTTTGCAGAACAAAGAACATCGAAGGCTGCAGGTGCAGTCAGAAAAATCACTTACCACATATAGCAAATATTTAGGGAAAACACGCTGTTAGCATTTGCCCAGTATTAACTGCAGCAGTGTATAAACCCTTCACACGAACAGTATGTGTGTTATAAAATTCATGGATTTTAGAGTAGTTGAGTCCCACATTAAAAAAAAAAAAGTCTGCAGCTACCCATCCGGCCCACATTAGTGAAACAAGATGTAACTTTCAAAGTAACCAGAGTTTCTCACAGTGTTATCAGAATTTTGGGGGGGAGGGCAGGAAATCAGGTCTCAGGATCCATAGGTTTTTGCCGAAAATGTTCTTGGTGGCAAAATTTGTAAATATGTTTCCTTCTGCTTTCCACTCCACGGCAGGTATGATAAAGACCCTGAGTTTTAGTATTTTTGCTTTCACTGCAAAAATATTCTTAGTGTGGAAATATAGCTCTACACTCTCTTTCCCATGCCCTCAATCACGGAGGACTAGCCAGGTGCCTAAAGTTAAATGTTTATTGGAGGAATGGCCTGATGTTCTACAGAAATAGACAGCATAAACAGGGGCTCCAAAAGTTGCAAGCCTAATTCTGCTCCTGCTGAAATAAGTTTTGGAAAATTCAATCTTAGACCATTACATAGGTCCTTTCATCCCAGGTGTTGCAGGTTTCCTCTGGCACTGTCCCATACTGATTATAGGCCAACTTTAGTGCAGTCTACTGCCAGAACAGGCAGTTCCACCATTCTACCTGAAAGCTTTTTCCTTTCATCTATTTGTTTTTTGAGCTGGAAAGGGATTAGTTTTCAGGCAGATTAGTCCTCGATCCAGCTCACCAGATGGCTACACAAACAAGGGTGGCAGTGCAAGGAAGAGAGTGGGAAGGTGCAGCCAGAGGTGGCGAAGGATTTTCAGAGCCAGCTTGCACTTAAGTTGGCTTAACATGCTTGCAAAACCCTTAGTTTCTTCTTAGGTTTCTCTGCACCACAATAGCTAAGGGATCATCCAGATTTTGCCCAGCTAAAACCCTTCTTAGTTCTAGAGAACAGTATTATTACTGTCCAACAAACATCAGGCATAATGATATATATACCCTCCACACTACAGTTTCTGTGCCAGCAGACCAGCCTTTCAAACCTCAAACCTGAAGGACATTTGAGTGATCTGATAATTTCATTCTTTAGCTTCTAGTGAAAAGCTTCATATCTTCATCAGGGGTCAGCTGCAATGAGATGACATCTCTCCACTAATTTGGGACCATTTAATCCCAATTTAATCTGACTTTCATCACGAGACTTGAACCCATACTTTTTCTTGTTTGTTTTGATCACGATCATTCCTACACCTTTTCTTCCGAAAAAAGGCAGCTTCAGTAAGTTAAGTACATGCTGGCCCCACTAATGAATCACTGTTGTAGCAAGGTCTCTTGTCCAATAGCTTCAAGGTAAAAAATGCACCATTTCTTTTCCACTGCTGAAGAAGCCTTTCACTCTGCTATACTTCCTCCACTCCTACACCTTTTTCCAGTCTTGTATAATCATAGCAATGTAGGTAGGTATGAGGAATCAATCAGGTGGCATGACAAAGGTAAGTGGTAGCCAATTTCTTTTTTTCTGAGGGTCTTCCAGCAAAACCTGAATTAATCAGAACATGTAAGGACTGGAATTCCACAGCTACAATCCATTAATCAGAATACCATTAAAAGACCACTTGATAGCTGTCTTGTTAGGACCACATGAGGCAGCTGCCTGTAGCAAGGAAGTGGAATGCATGATCCCAAAAGTCCACTCTAGTTTTGTGTTCCAGTGTTTGCAAACACTGTTTTACCAGGGGAAGGAAGAAAGTCCTTGAACATCAGTTAAAGGTTCCTTGGTTTTGAACAAAACATTAGTCACAGGCTCAGGTGGGCGAGTAGAAGGTAGGATCAAGTATACCCTGTCACGTGTCTACACCTCAGCTGATGGTATGGACTTTCACTTACAGTCAACTGGAGAAAAGTAGGTGACATTAGGACAAGATTTGTATCATCTTAGGATCAATTTCTTAATAGGTCAAATGACTCATGCCTAGAAGTGCCTGTTTCTTTTGAACAAAGAGTTAAACATGAACTATAAGAGAACGAAACTAAGCATTGTCCTCTCTGGTTAGGACAGCTCCCTCTTCCTTTCACAGTCTGTCTTAAAGTATACATAAATGTTTCACTATAATGAAAACAGCATCATAGTGACCTCAGCTGCCCAAATATACACAGCCTCCTTTAGAGGTGAGTCTTCACCAGCATTTTCTGCTGATGCAATTCAGTTTTGCCTGTAATAACTTGAACTATCCACTAGGACAGAAAGCAAGGAGAGAAAACTACTCTAGCCAGGTTCATATTCCCTCTGGTAAAGAGCTGGAGTTGGGCCTTCCACCCACTGCATGTGCACTGTAGCCTCACAGCTAGTAAGTCAAGAGAACAATGGTGTCACCACTGCCATTTATCTAATCACGTTTTGATTTTATTTTCATTCATTTTTTTCTGGAGCAACATATGAGGAAATCTGAAATGAAATTGCTAGTAATTTCAGGATGATTTAAACTACTTTTTAGTTTCCACACCAAAACACCAGTAGTAATGATTGCCTATCACCAAATATGAGAGTTAAACCCTTTTTTAAACAGCATGTGAGAGTCTTTAAACACAGTATTGTTTACTAGCAGACCCATATGTTAGCATATGTGAGAATACAAGTCTTCATCATCATGAACTGTGCTTTGTCACTTCCTATTGCATACCTCCAAATTACAAAAATTTTGTCAAAAACGTATCTCAAAGAAGGCATCAGATTCCTTTTATGAATATGTCAGCGTTATAAATTCTTAGTAAATTGTTAGTCAGTAGGGTGCTTGCATGATTAAAACCTTCTGGGCTTTGGAAGGCATTTTGTGTGCAGGAATTTGTCAAATCCTGTTCAGTTCACTATTGGGAGCACTTAAACGACAAATAATGTTACATAAAATCTGGCCACTGTAGATGCATTTCTGCTGTTTTAATGAGTCTCTCTCACTTTCAGACAACAAAATCATCACCATCCAGAAGGTAAGCAAACAATTAAATGCATGATACCTATTATGCCTATCCATTTAATGGCCATCTTTTGCTAAAGTATATTCCCTAAAAGTACACTGGTAGGTAGTATAGGTAGTACAAGCTGGCTTATATTTTGGTAAAGCTACATATTTTTTCAAGGGGAGGGAGACAGAAAGGGAGAGTTTCTAGCCATTTAAATAGTAACAGACGTTGAGGAAATTGGGAGAGATCACCAGGACAGAAATTGCATCATAAAGTCAGAATGAGCCAACCACATGATCACGTACCTTACGTTTGTTTGTTGGACAAACATACAAGTAGCTCAAAATAGTCTTCAGACCAACTTTATCATTCAGTTTCTCATATGTTGTCCCATAATCTGTTGACCTACAATTCAGAGAGATTTCATAAGTACAAACACTTAATCACAAAACCACAAGGCACTTGGTGGCTTTTCAATATAAGTCATGCTTTACATAGCGGAATGGCTCTCTAGAGCTTTTTGAATGATTCATGTAGTACATAATGATACTTAATTATATACACACAGCATCATGTGAGTGCTTGTAATTTGCATTTAAATTAGATTAGGAAAAATTAAACCAGCATCTTCCCAAAGCATTTTAAAATAAACATGTACAATAAAAAATGCTAAATTCTGCATATAGAAGATGATAATGATTGTCAGAAATGCCAAATAGCAGACAGCAAGAGACTAAAGTTATCAATTCATTGTATACTACAAGCTTAGACTAATTTTGTTAATATAAGAGTCTTTTCTCAGCATATTCCAAAGTAGCTGCTCCAGCTGATTGTTCAGTGAAACTGGAGTTCAGTTTTCTGCAAAAAACATTGATGTCCTTTTGAAAGCCTAACTACATGAGCATTACACCTACAATTTATATGGGTTTTTCCACATGGACTAGCAGAGAGTATGGACACATAGGCTTTATTCTTGCTTTAAGAGCCACCATTCAGTAGAGAAAATAATATATTTCTGATATGAGGGTTGCCCACAGAGACACTGACTACATGTCTTGGGGAAGAACAAAACAAATAAACAAGGAAGACTGTGCAGAGTTCCTGTAACATCTACTCTTAACATGTGACTGGAACCAAGATCAATTACCAGCAGAGGTTTTGTTCATTATGCAGCTCATGCTTGCCTGAATTATGTCCTAATATGCAGGGGATTTAGATAATCGGCCCAAACCAGTACAGTTGGTATCCACAAACTGCAGAAAAGTGACACGTATCTGGGTAACAGAGACATTTAAAAGTATAACATACTCTTGCAGATAATAAATCTGCATCTTGTCTTTAAAATGTACAAATGGGTCCATATAGAACTTCACTTGCAAGCAGTAACATGAATTTTCCTTTCTGCTAATCACTCCAAAACCAGTCATTCTAAAGTAAACTCTAGGCACCTGTTATTTCCAGGTTCTCTCCTATCTGGGAAACAATGACTAAGTTCACAAAGGTATTTAAGACACTTAATGTCTACAATATTTTTTTTTTCCTCCTTGCTTCTGGGATTTCAGATTTTGCAATCAGTACATGAATAAAACAAGGCAGCAGCTTGGGGTTTTACCCATTAAGATGAATTGCACTAAAATGTGGATTTGCATTAAAGTTGAGTCTTTCTATTCAGGAACTTTATCGAAGTGTTTGCATGTATCTGTCCTGGTCATATAACAATTGACTTATGGTTTACGACCATAGCTTTTTCCTTTCCCTCCTTTCCCCTGTCCTGGTTTCAGCAGGGATAGAGTTAATTTCCTTCTTAGTAGCTGGTACAGTGCTGTGTTTTGGATTTAGGAAGAGAACAAAGTTGATAACACACCGATGTTTTAGTTGTTGCTAGGTAATGCTTACACTAGTCAAGGACTTTTCAGCTTCCTATGCTCTACCGACTGAGAAGGCTGGAGGTGCACAAGAAGCTGGGAGGGGGCACAGCCAAACTGGCCAAAGGGACATTCCATACCATGTGACGTCATGCTCAGTACATAAACTGGGGAAAGCTGGCCGGGGGGGCCGCTGCTCGGGGACTGGCTGGGCATCGGTCTTATTGCTATTATTATTTTATTTCAATTATTAAACTGTTTTTATCTCAACCCACGAGTTTTTCTCACTTCTACTCTTCCAATTCTCTCCCCCATCCCACTGGGGGGGGGGCAGGGAGGAGTGAGCAAGCGGCTGTGTGGTACTCAGTTGCCGACTGAGGTTAAACCACAACACCCCCCAGTAAACATATGCACCCCTGTGCGCATATATGACCTTTGTTGGTTAGAACATTAACGTCAAATTCTCATCTACTGATTGATCTTTTCCTTTATAAGGTCATCTCTCTCAGGAGCACATATAAACTAACTGAGCTATTTTCTCAGTGGACTGAGGAGAAGAATACCGTTACAGTTATTTCTGTTACTATTTCAGAGATGTTCCAGCACCAGCACCCTTCCAGGTGAAGGGAGCCACAGCAGGATGCTGAACACAGCCCTGTCAAGGACTGCTGGGTCACTTTGGTTACCTCGTCTACCTCACCACCCAGCCTTCTTAGAAATTAGTATTTCTGTTGCGGTCTGCCTAACAACCAAAACCTATCCTTTGGGAAGTTTGGGCTGATAAAGATATTTAGTCCTTACGATCTTTACATCTGACCTGCTGAGTTAGGAAAAAAATATATTAATGAAGTAATGCAGCTCTTCTTTATACCAGTGACAGTGATTTCAAAATGGGACCCTTCAAAAGGGGATAGGGGTGAAGAAAATCTGACACATAAAACCTGCTTTGAAATTGTTAAAGAAAAGCAGCCAGTACTTCCTTGCCAGCCATTTCTTACTTCAAATCTCTAGGCAATTATTTTGCATTCATAGCTTTATTTACAGGTAACGTTATATCCAGATGGAAGCGTGTGCTTCTGTCAACATCTATAAAAGCAACTGAAAGATTGGAAAGCTTAGAAAAACATTCATTTTTTGCAGATGAACAAATACACAAGCAATCAAAGGAGCTACTATTAGATCTTACTCTCATTATCATGTTCTAAACTAGCGATAGCCAGTCCTTCTACCTGCCCAGTTACAAGTTGTTGTTTCTCTTACACCACTTTACAATTACCCATAATTTTAACAGGGAGGTAGATGTTACACAACAGCAGATAGGCACCTAGAAGTGCTTTAACACAAAGAAATGGTGATAGATACACATATACAGAGCAGTGGAACAAAATAATTGTATCGAACGAAATACTGCGCACACATGAAGCCTCTGTTGGAATCTAACCCAGGGGTATCATCAACCTGCATTTATCTTATTCCTATTTTATATATATGTATAAAAGCAGGCATTGATTAGCAGCCTGGATAACGAGCTCTTCATTTGTCTTATTAAATGGGTGTATAAAGCAGCATGAGACTCCTAACCCATGAAAACATATCAGCCATTTGGTGATCCAGGAAGCCAGCCTAACCTGGAAGTGTTGCAAAAGACAGATGCACCTCAGCAGGGTGTAGGCAGTAACGACAGTGTAGGATCAACAAATTCAATCCCAGTTATCTGAAGGGGAACGGATATGTATCAACCAATGTCTCCCACACTTCGTGTGGTAGGCTGCTTCTCTGAAGCTCTGCAGAGAGAACTCAGTTTTAGCGCATCTGTGTAACATGAGCAGAGCAAGCAAATGCCTGGATAAATCATCTGAAAGGACTAAACCCAGGACCTGTAGAGCTGAAAACACAAAAATGAAACTCTGAACCATCTGCTGAAAAGCCACAGCTACTGAAATAACTATATGTAAATGAGTGAACAGTAAGCCCTATTTTATTAGCTCTTGTGTAGACATGCATGTTGTAATGGTTTCTCAACTTGTTTGGAGGGAGGGGCGTTGTTTATACATGTTTCATCAAATTAATTTAAATCCCTGTGTAAATTGTTTCATTTTGGCTTGATTTGGCTTGGTACAGTTACAGGTTAAGTCAAAATAAATGCAGATGAGTTTAAAATAGGAAAGTCTGCAGAGAGATTTCATATATGTGTAAGTCTAGCTAAATATGGAAAAAACCATAGATATGTGTTAGGACATTGTGGATGTTACTGAAATGCAGGTGATACTTAGTAAAAGAATAATATTCAGAAACAGAGTATTCTGACTCAGTTCTGAACTTCACACCTGTCCCACCATTTTAGTTGTAATTGCTTCCACTAAATCCATTCCAAATTTTACCAGTAGCTGTTTAGAATCAGACTCCCTATTTTTTCAGTAAAGCACAATGATTTCTACAAGCACCCAAGAAGATAAACATTTTAATTATTACTAGTTCATTTGACAGTATAAAAAATACCAAAACTGTAGGACTGAAGCTCTGGCTTCCCTGAGTAATAAATTAAAACAAAACTAGAAACATGTAGAATAATTTATATTTTGCAAACTATTTGCAAGAAAGTTGACATTTAAATAACTTCATTATTATTCATTGACAGGGCTTTTTCCTCTCCTCCCGTCAGGGTAAATGACATTTCTATTACAGTATTATAATAAACTCCTGCACATTTTAAATAAAGTCACTGAATTCCATTAGTCCACCTACTGTCATGAATATATCTCAATCCATTCCTACCAATATTTCACAATTATAATAGGCATTCTGAATCAACCAGTAACACGAACCCTATGGAAATTTTCTTCTTTCTCAAGAAGCGCGGACTGAAAGTCAGAGGACTGTCAGTTTGAATATATAGATTAAATAAATTCCCTAGCAAGTTGCTGTTTACGCTCCTTTGTTAAAAATTTAAGGTTGTCTGTACTTATTTTACATAAGCTGCTGAAGACTTGAAGAATCAACCAGTTGATTGTTTGGTCAAGGTTTCTTTTGCAACAAGATCTTTCTGGAACACTCCATGAGAAAAAAGAAAAACATTACATGCAGACTTTAAGCTGTGTAACATCATGTCTCCTGCCTATTAGAGTGCAGCTTTCTTCCCATAAAAGATGTATGTTAACAGATGAAGTTTCTTATAACACACATCATTAAGAAGTAATCACTTTAATTGGTACCATTTACTATTTTTTTTTTCTTTTTCAGCCAGTTAATGCCTGGTTTTCACATATTAACGTGACTGTTTCCCCCACCTCCACCATGAGAAGACTGTTTATGTATCATGTCCTCACCCTCCTTCCTCCAGTTTAATTTGCTGCTCTAACTGCTGTCCGAGTGGCAGCCAGCCCTGGGAGGCAGGACCAGAAGCATCTGTAATGTGGTTAGGAAGCAGCAGAGCAGGGCAGCCTGTCACGACCAGGAGCAGTGTGAAGAGATGGGCTCTAGCCTGTTTCTCCTCCTGCACATGAATTCACCCCTGGCAGAAGTCAGGTATTTTAAGAAAGAAACAGCAATGACTATTAGATCATCTGTTCCAATCTCCTGCATAACTCCATTTGCCACCTGGTTTGCCTCCAAAGAGACTGGCCAGTTGAGCATGAGATTTGCCAGTTGCTATCATATTAATCTCTACATGAGCAGATTTTTGGATAGAAGGCTTTCAGATCCAGAAGGCAGAACTGTGGAGTCACAGGCTGCACTTACAAAAGGCTTTCACTAAACAAGTTTTTGAATAAAGGAATAATTAAGACATTAAAAATGATCTTTCACGTCTGAATGTTAAAAATACTGGAGCTGGTAATTCTGGAGCGTATTTGTATTCCTTTGTGCAACGCTTTAAGCCTGTTCATAAACTCTGCCATAGAGTTGTTGACTTTTGCATTCTTTCTTTCTGAGGATCTTTCTAGGCTGAGGTGCTATTCCCTCATCACTTAAACTGAAACTCTTTCCTTCATGGTTTTATAGCCAAGTACTAAAGTTTCCCATTGATTTTTGCCATGCCACCATGTTTCACAAAAGCTAGTAATGTCAAAGTCATCTTCAACAGCTAACTATTTAAGTTCACATGTTCTTCCTATTAAGCCTTACACAAGCCATTGATAGATGTCACTTTTGGTCTGATGCCTGTTTTTTTAACTCCTTCATGTGTAACCCCGGTATCTTTTTCCAGAAAGTAATAATGTCTGATCTCAGCTTCTCTCTCAGGGACTAACTGGGGTTTTTTTATCCCATTCTTTATTTTCATAGAGAGTTACTCTTGCTTTACAAATTACCTTGCTTCACCTGGACGCTTATCACCACTGGCTGTCTTTCTGACTCGTTGTATAAATAATTCCCCAAGGCCTTGTCCATTTCTAATGGGAACTGTTTGCCTAGCTCAGAGACTGACACATTTTGAGGGGAGTTTTACATCTCCATGTTGAAGAGCAATTGCAAGATGTAAACACAGTGAATCCTGTGTCCTTGGACACAGTTTCCATGCAGCAAAGAGGCAGACCTTGCCCTCATTTGTACAAGTTTCTCTCCTAAGGTCACACTCTGAATGGCTATCAGTGTGTGTCCCCAGCACACATCAGAAAGTCTGAGAAACTTTTCCCATAGACTTTTTAAGGCAGGACACAGGATTTTTATTTAAAATTCCTGTACCCCACTGAGCAGCCCAGGCCTTTCAACACTGAACAGATTCGTGTCCCTGACACACTGCCTCTGCTAAAGGCCTTTCTGCAGCTTGGGACCAGCCATCCTGTGTCTTTATGCCTTCCCTGGCCTCCTCTTACTCACTGAATCTTGGCTGATTTTTAGCTATAGCTCATTTGATTTAATCAGGGATTAAGCTAAAGTAAAGCTAGTTCAGAGAGGCTTTTTTTGCCTTCATAAGAGTTTGGTTCAAGAGGGCAGTGTTAAGTGGTCTGACAGCAGTGACAAGCCAAAGAGTTGGTTAGCATTTCTTTAAATGTCTGTAATGGCACTGCACGTCACAGCATTAAAACACGTTAAATTTACCCTGGCAGGTTGAAATTAACTTTTAAAGACATCTTCAGGGTAAAGAAAAAGAAGATATTCAAAACGCAAGGGACCCACATGTCTCACTCCCTAAGTGAATGCATTTCTGATGATTTTTTTCTCATGAGTCCCTCAGCAAGCTGGCAAGTATTACTGTTCCCACTTTCTAGGTGGGGGAAACGGAGGGAAAGGCTAGATAACTAATCCTACATTTGAAGGAAGCTGTGACAGAGCTAAATGCAAGTCCCCTCAAGCTCTACCTACTTCCCACTCCATCCTGACAGCATAAGTTTTCTGGGGTTTTGTGTGTAAATAAGGATTGGAAAGAGCCTTAATATCAATGTTGAAAGGAAGAAATACAAAATTAAATACAGTTTAAATGTGCATTTTAAAACAGATTTAAGCCTACATTTTGAAAATGTTTTGCTTCCAGTTCGAGTTGCGACTGTAGATTTTACTAGAAATTAAGTTATGAATTTTAATATGAGTTTACTGAAATGTGTATTTTTTTCCTTATGGAAAGAATTTTCTCATCACAAAATAAAGTTTTCCACCTACAGAAGCCATCAAAAAGACTTGGAGAATGAAAGGGGGTAAAAAAATTACAAAGAAACAATAGGAAACTACGAAATTGACATTTCTCTGCATAATCAGTTAAATTAATTCAATTTTCTTCTTTTTAATCAACTTTTATTTCGAGTAATCTAAATGAACAGAAATATACACATTCAAATTTCTTGCAATTTTTGGCTTAATATAGTTCAGCTGATTATTGCTATAAATAATTTAAAGATGTGACAAGCAGGAGAAGCAGCTCATATTTTACCATCCAATCCAGAGTTTACATAATACATTGGATAGTTATTCAAAATCTTACCCAAATCAGAAAGAAAGGAAATAGGGGGATGGGAGGGCCAGGAGATGTTATCTGTAGGTGACCCAGATGAGTTGTTTATTTCCTCTTAAAATAATGGTTAAAGAAAGATAAATTTGGCTAACTTGCCTTCACTGCTATTTCAGTTGAGATTTAGTAACTCAGGTTAGCAACCTAAGCAGAGAATACCTATCCCTCTGTCTCTATCATGTCCAAAGTAAGGTCCTGACCATCCATCCCTTTGCATATATTTAGTAAAGGGCCTGCCAGAATCTGTAGCCGCATGGCTACACCTCCATCTGCTGATGCAAGCTGTAGCTTGCCGTTTCATAGCCATCCACACTCTTACTGTTATCAGGGGCTGCGCTGAGCACACACATGGGTTTCGGTACGACCCAACCATTATGGCTTCAGCAAGCCGCACCTTTCACCATACAACACATCTTCCATACCTTTCATAAGGCCAAGGAGAAGGAAAAACCTTTGCAATTTGGAAAGTTTTAGGAAAACAAGTAGTAGTTCAATATATCTGAGGCTTTGAATCCCTCTGTCAAGGTTAACTAGAATTTAGTCAATAGCTTCAGAAGTCATGGGATGATGATGGTGGGAATCTTCCAACAGGACAGAAGACAGGTTGTATAGGACAAAAAGAAGCCATGTAACCAGGATGAGGTTATTTCTCACTCTTATCTATGCCAGGGGAGAGGTGAAGGGAAACAGTCAGTTATAATGAACACACAAGTGTTCCCAGTTGAACAAAACAGAAGAGTAAACCTACTAATACCATAATGCACAGCGTTAGGCAGCAAGACTTATGACTGTTGAATGCAAGGACAAGGAAAAGAAGAATTCTACTAATAATCTGGGTAGCATGTGAATGCTGACCAGGCTGGCAAGACTGAAAGTTGACAGAAACTAAGAATTCTCTCCAATTGCCCAAGCAGAGCGCGAGGCCTTGTAAGTCCTGTAAGTGCTTTTTTTATCACCTGAAAGCTTGGAAGAATTGTGCTGAATGGGCTTAGGCACTCTTGTCCTGAAATCAGAATGATCCACCTGGATTGATCTACACTGTCCTTGCTATGATGCAAACCTTGTCCCTCTGTGAACTGCTAAGACTAGTTCACATCTGTTCTGCTAAAGCGTAGTATTCTTTGCAGAGATCAATGACACCTGTATTGTCTATGGTGAACAATCCTTAGAAAAAACTAGTCTGTGTTGCTCACCCAGCTTCTTCTTGGACATGCCTAGTAAATTCACTGGAAATGAAAACCTTGGGAAGAGATAGTCTGTAGCGTAGATCATCAAAAGTAAAGTAAAGAATCAAAAGCAAAATGAGTTAAAGTCAAAACACCAGTGTGGATACATCTAACTGCTTCGGCTCTGGTGACACGTGTATCCCATTGCATAGTATCTCTTCAGATCCTCCCACCTTACCGAACTAGCCATGGGACAGCATAACTCAGATCAAACTTTCACGTTTAACAATCCAGAGGCATCTTGTGCTTGCAAGCTGGCATTAAAGGGCTTTTTTTATACCAGTTTCTGATGCCACTGCCTTTTTCAGCAGAAGTAACATTCCACTGTATTGTGGAGATGGGCTTTTTTACCTTCAGGCTTCAGAGAAATTGCTGCATAAAGGTTGGATACCCAAAAAGAAGAGCAAGATTGAATACTTGAGCAGAAAAAAAGATCAAATTTGGATTAAATGGGAATGATGCACTTCCCCCTCCACCTTTAACTGCTTCTCTAATTTTAGATGTCTATCCTGTCTTGTTTGACCAATAATTCCCGCTTTTACTGCACAGTACAATGGTTTCTCCTGCCAGCAGGCTAAGAACAGAAGATTCTGGCAGTTGATAAAATCCATGTTCAGATTCCCCACTCCTCTGCCTGCTGATCAGAGGTCAGATCCTGATCACACTCTCATGTAAATCCAAAGTATTTACTATGGAGATGCACCACCGTAAACATGGAACTGGACAGCATCAATGATCAACTTCGCCCTGGCTTGTCAGCCGCTGCTTCCAGGAAACCAGAAGGATCTTTGCTGTCAGAATGCAAGACATGAAGATTTTTCTTTCGCGTGTACAATTCCCAACTTTTTGTGCAAAAAAATAATGCACCAAGATTTGACTGGACTCTGCCCATAGTGTTTTCTAGGCACTGTTTTGGAGGAATGGACTGTAAATCCAGGGTTTTGCTGTGGACAACCCCATTTTGGGGGCCACAGCTATATTCTGGAACTCCTCCCAAACACTGCTGTGCTAAATGACCACTTCCAGGATTAGCTCTGGGAAAGGAGATGGAATGTCTAGGGCAGAGGACTGCATTCATGGCAAGATAACTATGGACTTACCACCTATTTTGCCTGGCTAACAGACCCCCAGCTGATGCCCCTGAGGGCAAGGTAAGGTGGCAGTAGAAGGAACTGGGGCTTTCACCTCCACTGCCTGAGCAGCAGAGAAGAGGCCTCTCCAGAGCTCTCCCCCTCAAATCTCCCTTCCAGCTTCTTATCGTGCTGTGACCTGAGAGTCTCATCTCCAGTCCCTCACTGACAGAAGCAGCAAAAGTCAAGAAGAGTGTAGGGAGGCTAGCAATCATAACCACTTTAACTATTCTAATCCAATGCTAGGTGAAAGCCTGCAGCAAGAAACAAAGGGACAGCCATCAAAGCAAGACCTCCACTTGACCCTCTCAGTGAAAGACTCAAGAGGATGGCACTAGTGGTGCTCTGGCTGAAACACTAGTGCAATCTCTCCTGTTCTTTCTATGAGCCATTTTGTGCCACAGTGCCTGGATGCATGTGGGAAGGATCAGTAACTGATTAGCAGGACCACTATTTTTTGGGAGCTAATTAATATATACCAAAAGCTGATATGTTATTTACACTTGTGCATCTGACTATATGTACACTCCAAGCATTTTCTCCTTCCCTAAGTCCATAGTACTGTTTTTCAATGTCTTTTCCATTTGCCATCACAGAATTATTTTCAATGAAGGAGCAGACCCTGAAGAAAGGAATGAAAGTTTACTGGCAACAGGCTTGTTCCTTGCTACCTTAGGGAAATTATTGGGGATCAGTGGACTACAAGTGGAAGAGCACCAGTCTGTAAGATCTCCTTGTCCACCTGACTTGTTTGTCAAAACAAACAAGCAGGCTAGAATGCAAATTTCCACCCTTCCTTCATCAGAGTATTCTCCACCACTGCAACTCAGAATGAAGCCATTCCCACAGGCCCAGCCTGACTCAAGGCTTATGGTCATCAACAAAAAAAATCTCGGCTTAGCTGTGATGGATATTAAAGTTGTTCTTCCTTACATTTAAATTAAAAGATGCCTTTTAAATTAGAAGAATTGAGAATGAATAATGATTCTTCTTGCCGTATGTTTACATAGGGCATACTGATATCACCGCACCCTTAATGCCAAATTCTTGCTTATAAAGTGGTTCTTTGAGTGTTGCATCTTCCCATTTCCACCTCAGTCTGGTGTAAATCACACAAATAGCTAGGACTGTAGCCAGTAATCATCACACTATTAACTTTCTAATTGATGGTAATGGCCAGAATAAATTTCAGGCACCCCAAGGGGTGGTTAATGGATTTTGTAGCTTGAGGGCAGAGCAACGGGAAGCTTTTCCATTAATCAGTGAGATGAGACAGCCATACATGTCCTACACTCCCCATCCCATCATAACACTGAGGTCATTGCAGCTTTGTTGAAAAGGTGGGTGTTGCCAGGCAAAAAAAACCCTCACAGCAGGCTGAGCTCAGTTACAAGGTTTGATACACTAGCTCAGCAGAGCTATGTTAGCATCCATAGTCACGTTATACATCCAGAAAATTGCTTTAGCCCATCTCCAATTAAGAGTAAGAAGGAGTTTTATTGTGTCATAAAAATGTTGCAGGTCTTCTCTGGCTTTTAGTACGTACCCTGCAGAAGACGCTTTCTAGCTAGCACCATCCAAGCATTTGCAACACAATATGCAATCTTTGTTCTATCCTGCCAGTGCAAATCAACAGCTAGAAAGCTTAAAAGATCCAGACAGCCCAAGACATTATTTTCAAAATCGTTGTCCAAGCCCCTTAGTTGTTAACAGCTTTCAACAGCTAGAAAGCTTAAAAGATCCAGACAGCCCAAGACATTATTTTCAAAATCATTGTCCAAGCCCCTTAGTTGTTATAATGGAGTAACTCCCAAGGACCGGCAGCATTTTAAAACCAGCTAAAAACCTGCCTCATGCATTAATTTATATTAAAGTTAGTTGGAAGATGGGATTCCCATCCCTTAGGCAATGCTAACAATTTTTTTTTTTTGCCCTGTTTTAAACTATCACGATTCCCAAAATCTGGACAGAATAAGAATACAGGGGAAAAAGAGATTAAGTAAAAAAAAAAAAATTCAGACTGTTTCGTCCCACTAATACCAGCGTTATCATTATCCATTCAATTGAATATTTTATAATGCAGTCTGGCTGTCACCCCACAGGAAAAAAGCTCAAATGAAACAAGGAGAAAATCAAAACGGAACACACTTTCAGTTTCAAATCATTCCAACATTTTCTGTCAAGATTTCATTTTTAAAATATTGCAAGAGATTTATCTGACTAATGCTGCATTTCCCAGCAGAACATTGTTCCACTGAAAAGGTTTCAATTAGTTCTCTGAGTCTTAGTAGTGAACAGGCTAAGCTGTTAGCTAGACTGTTACCCTACCGCATCACCTAAGAAAGAATTTGTTGTTGCTGGATTTAAAAGCTGTGCTAGTGGATTACTTGGATTACTGTACCCAAGAATCACTAATCAATGCTTTAAAGCAGGCAAATACAATGAGTGTTATTTTTTTTCTTTTTAAAACCATTTGAATAATGCAGCTGTACCATTTGTGTCAGTTTCAAATAATATACATCACCCAGAGCCACGCAGCTTTATTTTTTCCTCTTGGTTGGTAGAAGCATATTTATCACTATGTATCTCAAGGATCAGTGGGGTTATAAAGCTTGCTATTTATAGCTACTTTTGGGGTATCGAGCAAGTGAGAGTAATTTGTTCCTTTGACATCTAACCTTAGGTCAACTCCAGTAGCAGAAGATGGATTTTTACAGGAAATGAAATGAAAGTACACAGCAGAAGATTAATACAATTTCCTAGGCCTGAGGAGAATGCACGCTCCCAATCACTCTGCAGAAAAAATGGTCAGGAGCATGTGCTATGTATTAAGAATAGAGCAATATGTGGTCAAGGTGAGGTGTTCAAACAGTCTATTAGCAAACTGATACACTGGCATTTGTGCATAGAGGAATTGAAGGCTGATAGTCTAGAAATGACTCAGCTCTTCTGGTTCTTTGATTTTGAAAGTCATCTTTAAGTCAGTGCCAGCTACAGATAAAATGGAATCTTGCTTTTATGTTACTGGTAAATGATATAAAAAAGTTAAAGCTAAGCTGTAAATTCCATATCAGAAATACCTTGCACAAGATCAAGTTACCATTTTGCCCTGCATTGCAAAAACATCTTGTATTAATTATATTGTCTGTTTGTGAAAAATAAAGACTGCAGATTGACACATCTTGAAAAGATTCCTTTTTACTAAAATCCTTACTGATGGGCCATATTTGTCCATTACTCACAACTTATATTCAAGTGCCTTTAAAAAAAAATATGGAATTTGACCAGAAGATTCCCCCCCCCCCGGGCCACCTGCTTTGATTTATTTGGAATTAAAATTATATGAAAGGTCTTTCCAAAGCTGTGGATGCATAAAGATCTGGTTTTGATTTATTTGGAATTAAAATTATATGAAAGGTCTTTCCAAAGCTGTGGATGCATAAAGACATTAGTTAAACAATCCAGTCATTAAAATAATGCTACCAACAGGAACTCAGCCAAGTACCTGAGAAGTTCTTCTACCTTCTTATAACAGACCTATCATCCTCAGCCACCACCAATTCCCGTAAAGGTGTGTTTTCCAACGTGCTCAGAAAGTCAGTAAATTTCAGCTTCACTGACCCCAAAATCTCACATGTGACCACAAGAGCCATGTAAAAACCCCCACAACCTACCTCCAACAGAGTCCATCACTTCCAGGCATACTACTGCTCTATGCTTACACAGTCATGCAACTACTAGTGCAATGGACTCAATCAGACTGCAATATGTGTTCCCTACTGGACAGTGGGTAGGTGGTGGTATATATTATATGTGCCCACTCATATTCCTATCATAGGAAGTGGAGGTGGCATTAGTAGAAAAGAAAATAATCCATCACATGTTGGACAGACAAGATCTTAGTGTTTAATTCCAGGCTGTGGGCAATGCAGCCTGTTTAACTCCTAACCCAAAGAAGAACTTATCTGGCTATGTTTATGGAGTATTATTTAGTGCCACATGGAAGTACTCTATGTCCCAAAACAGCTGGAGAAAGCCACGCTAATTTCACCTGTGTGGAAGCCAAGTCTGGTAGAACAAGCGTTATTAATTACAAAAGGTTTAAACTTGCACTTTGAATGACAAAGGTCACACAGCTACATAAAGACAACACCCTCAAAAAGAACCTTCGTCAGTCCCTGGACAGTTGTCTGGGAGAAGCTTGCCAAGTCGTGTCCTTCTGCTTGATAGAAAGTCACTGATAAATGCCCATAAGTGGAAGGTCTTCAATTTAGTTTTGATTTATTAGGACCCAATTAGAACAGACACTTTAAGTAACAGTTGTCACAATAGTCGAACACTGGAACTGTCATGCTGGATGGTGGGGAAGGGAAGGAGGCAAGAACGGGTGCAAGATTTTAAATGTGCAGTTCAACTGGGGAGCAGACATTCCTGTATCACAGGTATGCCCAAAAACCCACTTTCAGCACTATCTACACACATACATGCCTCCACCACCTATCAAACAAGCTACCAGAAATCTGATCATTTGTTGCTTAAAGGTCCAGTAGCAGGTGAAATAAGACCAGACAACTGTGACCAATTCTTCTAGGTCTCCACAGATCAAACCCCTGCCAAAAATGCACTGAATCCCACTTCTTCAGTGGATTAGAATTGGAGCACTGTAAATACACAAAAAAAGTAGTCAGTGATTTTTTGCTACTTCAGAATAAAGTTCCCTGCTCAGCCCATCTAATCTTTGGGTGAAAAAGGCACCTTAACCTTCACATCATGTGTGGTTTTTTCTATCTCCATCTTCTTCCCCCTGTTTTAAAATTTATGGTTACCATTTAGGCTGATTTCAATTTCCATTAATAATATGTGCAACTGATGTACATTTAAGTGAATTTAATCATGTTGTAGTGACAGGTTTAGCTTAAAGCGGGGCTTCACTTAGAACTATCAAGTAAATTTCTCTTGAAAAGGTCAGTTTAACATTTAACAGGAGGGCCCATTCCAGACAAATTAGAATTTGCTCCACTTGTTTTGAGTGCAAACACTTTTCAAGCCGGCTTCAATGGAGGCATGCCAATCAAAAGAGAAAAGTGTGAGGTGCCCAAGGGAGAAGGTTCACTGATGCCCCCCTACACAGCCAGCCCAAAGGCTGCTCAGACACGTGGGCAAAACAGTCCTGTCCCACTGTTCAAGGACTGGGACTCGACTGGAGCCGGACCACACCATAGAAAGTAGGGAAGGCAGAGCTGGGAGAGTTTAGGCAAGCCCCTGACAAGCTAGACTTCTCATTTCTAATTGCTGCAGCAACAGGAATGCAGTGGGAACAACCTTGTGTGCTGCGGAGAGGAGTTATTGTGCGTGTGTCCCATGAGGATTTATTATGGCTCCTGTGCCTGTCAGAGGCAGTTCAGCTTTCCAGGACAGTGGCACGGTAAGCAGAGAGGTGATATCCGTAATGCTGTCTCAGTGGCACCCTCAGCAGTAGCCCAATTCCCCTATAGCTGGAGTTGGTCTTGTCTTCCTAGCCTCCAGCCTAGGAAGACAAGTGCCCTGCAGCAGTCACCCAGACAGCTCTTCCACAAAATATTTTCTTTATTAAAAGCTTCACAGTATCATTACCACAAGTCCCGAGTGGACCACATATGCTTTAGGTGGGACAGAAAACCAGTACCCTTTTTTTTGTTTTGTTTTTGCCAGGACACTTCTCCAGACTTCTGGTCAAACCACCATGTGGAGACAGCAAAATTTTCTACCCTTGCTGGAGCCAGCCTCAGCAGCACAATCTCTCAAGTTTTACATAGTCTTTGTCAGGGGACCACCTCATACAGTCACAGGTTCCCAGGTTTATACCACTGCAACATATAAAGTAGGATCAAGTCAGGTAAGTTTCCCAGTTCCAATTGTACGTTACCACTGAGAGTTCAAATTGACAGCAGCATAGGCAATTAACACACCTCCTCTGCCTTGAATTTGCTTTCTGATATATTTATTTTATGATGTCTAATTCCTGTAACAGAAAAGAGAGGGAACAAGCAATCCCTGCCTTCCGTCTTTGAGACTTTCATGATTTTATAGGTCTCTGACATATCCCCATTAGTTGTCACTTTCCAGACTAAAGATTCCTGGTCAGCTCAATCATTCCTTCCACACAAATCATTCCATACCTTGGCCCATCCTTACTGCTCTTCTCTGAACCTTCCCTACTTCTAACATACCCTTTTTGAAACAAGAGTGACCAAAACTTGACACAAAACAGTATTCCTGTTACTATTGTGTGGTTGTTGAATCAAGACTTCAGTTCCTGAGTTTGACTACTTAAAAGAGCTTCAAGATGAACCTACTGTCATGCAAAAAGTGGTGCATAGCCACTTAACTGATGTGAATCACACATCTGAGCTTTGAAGTTGCTCAGCAGACTCAGAAGATGCCTACTCCCATGGATAGAATCACAGAATCATAGAATAGTTTGGGTTGAAAGGGACCTTTAAAGGTCATCTAGTCCAACCCCCCTGCCGTGGGCAGGGACATCTTCAACTAGATCAGGTTGCTCAGAGCCCCG
>NW_008795129.1:14896292-14897155 GCF_000699145.1 Aptenodytes forsteri
TAAGGGTCATAGTCCACCCCCCCTGCCGTGGGCAGGGACATCTTCAACTAGATCAGGTTGCTCAGAGCCCCCTTTGAAAGGCTGCAATACAGTCTTCTCCCTGAAGATTTCTCCTCCCCAGGCTGCAGGCTGCCAACTCTCTCAGCCTTTCTTCATAGGAGAGGTGTTCCATCCCCCTGATCATTTTTGTGGCCCTCCTCTGGAACTGCTCCAACAGGTCCGTGTCTTTCTTATGCTGAGGGCGCCAGAGCTGGACGCAGTACTCCAGGTGGGGTCTCACCAGAGCAGCAGGTGAGACTGCTGCCCAGGTAGAGGGGCAGAATCACCTCCCTCAACCTGCTGGCCATGCTTCTTTTGATGTAGCCCAGGATACGGTTGGCCTTCTGGGCTATGAGTGCACATCATTGAAGCCCACCCAGGAAAGACCCTACAGTCACCGGATATCGGCTGAAGAGCAGCTAAAATCGATGGAGGAGCTGCTATTTTATGACCTGTCCATACCTCATGCAAAGCTATGTTTGAACCTGCACTAAGGGGTAATATGAGATTGAATTTTCATGCCCATTCTTAGAAATGGGGATAAGGCAACTTTTTTTGTGTGTGTGTCCAAAGACTCAAGGACTAAATTAGATCTGGGCCAGTCACGCAATAAGAAGGAGATGAATAGGGCCACTGGGGTGGAGGTGGGACACAGAGCCCTTGGGGCCTCCATGTAGAGACAGGTTTGCTACTTCCGCGAGATGCTGTTGCAACTGCTGGGACCCACCTCTTCCACTGTCATGAGCAGCAACTGCTGCATCTCACACAGTGGTTTGCGGCAGCTGGCTTGGCTTTCCCCAATCTCTGTATAAAGATGGGGAAGA
>NW_008795129.1:14897326-14914614 GCF_000699145.1 Aptenodytes forsteri
TGGCTTTCCCAAATCTCTGTATATAGATGGAGACGAGTTGCTAGTTGGCTCCTGCCAACAGCAGACCCTGCTGGTGGAGAGCTGCTTTGCTTTACCTAAAGCTGACAAGGGCATGGACAACTCATGGAGATAGAAAGTTCTCCTCAAGCACCTTGAGATCACAGCATGAAGGCAGATAGATAGGCAGGGGACAGCTCAGATGCTCTGAAAAACACCTATGCGTCAAGAATTCAGCAGAATCTTCTTGTGCGAAAAGTCCCTGTGTTCACACTTCCTCGGAGGCAGCAAGACTTACTCTGCTGGGAGGCAGAAAAATATTCTGCGGGAGCCCAAAGCAAGTTCAACCCAAAAAGGGGGGAAAAGCAACCCCTTTGCTATACCCTCTCTGTACCCTGCAGCTGGTGACAGCTGGCATCATCACAAATAAAAAGCAAGAAATAAGCTCTAGCATTTGAATCTTTGAACCAGTACCTCTACAGAACCCTTAGTGACACGAGATCTCGTAGCATCTCCACATTGCTGATGAGCCTTTCGTTTTAACAGTCACTGAGATTAAGACCTCCTGTTACTGTCCCACCCATACAAGAATGTAATGTGTCCTAGTAGACTTTTTCATTGAAAATAAAGTTTTTCCTAAGGATGTTTTACATCAGGTGACAGTTTCTGGATAGAATCAAAACATCCTCCAGGGACATAACCAACCTTCCTAGCCAGCTGGCTGGCTGAATGACATCATCCATTTAGTGACAAGTTTCACAGTCTTTTTCATGATCATGTTTTACTACAGTTTCAGAAATGCAAAATTCCTCATAAAACAGAAATTCTATTTTTCCAGCCAGCTAAGTAGGTTCATCATGGTGTAAATTTCCCCTGTCAACTCCCAAGCTCTCCAGGAGTCCTGGAGAGGCCTCAAAGAGTATCTTTGACATCTGTACTGTCACTGCCTGAACAATCTTCATTATTTCACAGGCTTGTGCTTCTGCCTAGAAGGGGTGGTTGGGAAAAAACACAAAACAAAATAAAACCTCACACACATTGAAAGTTCAGGGATAAAACTGAAATTCAATTCAGTCATCTGCAGGGTCACTTGGAAATGTTTCAGACACGTTTTCACTTTAGAAAATGCAACCTGCCAAAGCAAAACTTTTCAGAAAAGCTCCTGAACAGAATTTCCTGGCAGAACATCAGAAGGAGCAGATTAGTTAGTTCTGGGAAGATATCCACCTGAGATGTGAAAGCATCCTTCCACCTAACCCTGGAGAGGACAGCATATAGCAGGATAGTCAGCTAAAGTACTGATGCATTTGTAGCTGTCTAAGCATTAAAACAACAGCTGGGGCTGTTATTGCAGCCACCACCAATATACTGAAATTAGTTTCAATCAAATCTTTTTACAGCAAGGCAAACACAGAGATAGTCATTCTCAAATGACACCAAACTTCAATTTAGGAGCCTCCTCCACCTGAAGAGAGCTCTCTGAGCCACTATACTTCTTATTGTGGGGTGATGCTCTCCTTCAGCCCTTCAAACTCTGCTCAGGTGTAGCACGGAAAGAGATGTTTAATAATGCAACTACACTCATGATTATGGAGGAGGGTAATAGATTCACCAGCAATTTGACTAATCAAGCTGACAAAGTGATTGGGTTCAAAAAGGGAAGGACTCTCCCAGCAGCAGTTCATTAAAATAAAAATGAAACTCTGCACATTTCCAGTGTAACAAAAAGGATTTACCAGTCCATAAAAGGGAAGGAAAGGGAATAGCCTGGATAATCTCAACTATCAGCAATATATAGATAATAAAAATCAGGTATAGGGTGCAGCTAAGACTGGACTGGCTCTTCTAGCTTCACTGCAGAGGATCAGCAAACAAAATCTGCAAAGAAGAGGTTCTGCAAGGAACCTTGTACCTATAGAACCATTTAGGTCAGATGATTGTAAACAGTAGCTGAAGGTGACAGGTTTTCTCATAGCAATGGAGCCAACCGTGGCTCTGAGGGAGGGCCATGACAAACCTCAGAAAGTGAGCTAGGTTTTGTATGAGAAATGTGTGGATACAAGAAAAAAATAAAGCTACTTTGAAAATGGAAAGCTGACTCATCCACACACAGCACAGCAGTGGTCCCACGAAGTTATCAATACTGCATGAGGTTGCTGAGAGTCAAGAAACTCAGGCTGGGTGGTAGTGTGAGAATATATTAAAATAAGTGTATTTTTGTAGGAACGTTTTATTTATGAGAGTAGAACAGAACTGTCGGAGACAATGAAATAAAACTCCTGTGTTTTGGGTTTTTTTTTAATTTCACGTTAAGACTTAATGGGAAAAATCCTAAAGTTATTAATGGTTAAAAAACTACGGGTTTTATTGGATTCCTGAGCTGCTAACAATTTTTAAACAGGACATTTCAAAATGGTGTATAGGAGATGTGATAGATGTGGGGCCGTTCTGTAATAGTTTGTTCTGGCTTGGTTTGTGGGGTGTTTGCTGTAAGAACAGACTAGTGGTATTTAAGAGAGAAGCTGCTGGTGAAGAGAACAGAGGAAATAAGCAAGGAGAAAAGATGGCTCAGGAAAAGCTACCTCTTAAATGGCACTTAAGGATCATTAAGGGACATTGACAGAATCAGGTAGAGGAAGGGATTTGACCCGAGGGTGAAGGAGCAATTGTGTCTGCAGGAGAGGAACTGTGTTACAATCCAAACTAGTTCAAACCACCCTGAAAATCTCTCAGGAAGGCATCTAAGTGGGACAAACATTCCCAAACAACAGCCACCAAAGAAGGGACTACTGTCCCAAGACTGGCTTTATGGCTTGGTCACTGATGTGGGAGAGTAGAAGAGGGAACCTAAGGGTGAGAGAGAAATTGCACACTCCAAAATTTCTCGTTGCAACACCAGATACAAAACCCCTTGCTACAAAAAATTGCCCTGAACTACTTTACCATTGGATATGCCAGACATGCTTTCATCACCTGGAGATTTACAATATTCTTTCTAAACTTTTCTTCTTACTGTTTAAACAAAAAAACTTCAGTTTGAGGAAGCTTACCTTTGTATTCACCAGTGGTTTACAGACACCAAAAGAAAAGAGCATATGTTACCAAATTTCTTCAGCCACATTGATAAGCATGGAAGAATACAAACTGTATTTAGGCCAAGACTCAGGAAGATAATTGAATTCTGCAGGACAGATGTAGCCATCAATGCTGGGAGCTCTTAGTGGCCAGGAAGTGGAAATATGGCTAGTCTTGGGACCATGAAACTCTTACATTCCCACTTTTACATTCCAGACATTTACAATCATTTGGGAAATTGCTGTGGATTAGGTCCCAGTTCTGCTTTACTGAGTTTCTCTTCAGAGTGAAGGAGATGTTTAACTCACGTCACCATTCCCAAATGTGATGTTGGCTCAACTATCCAAAAGAAATGGACAGCCGGGGCAAAACACCTGGTGTTATATCTCCGCATTTGAGCCTGACGGAGCTCAAATGTATCTTCTGAGGGCTGTGGCAAGGTGAGCAGGAAAAGGAATCTTATTCTGTAGGGAAACAGAGAGGGACAAATGGAAAACTAGTGATTGCATTGTCACCCCTGAAACACGAGGCCTCTTTTGCCTCTGCGAATTAAGGCTATTGAGCTAGGTTAGAGGCTGAACTGTCGTCAACCACTGGACTTGTGCATAATGATTAACTCCTAGCTCATCTAAATAAAACCTTCAAATAAAACACCTCCTTTGGGTATTCAGGAAGGGAGATACCAGCTCAGCTAATTAGACATAGTTGTCATAGCAGCTAATCAGCATACCTACATTCATCCCAGTTATTGGTACCAGCTGGGGAATTATTTCAAAATGAACCAGGGAATTAAGAAACCACACCTTTGGGACCTGCTGGAATAGAAGTCTTTGGCTGACAGCAAAAAAGATGCAGGAAATGAAGCAGCAGCTAAGATTAAAGTTTGCTTTAGAAAATTAGGAGTGAAGACAGGCAGAAGTGATTCTTGTGGCAATTGATAGACCATCTGATCTGCAGCGCTGGTGGGCAACTCAGTAGTAAAGAGTCTACTTAAGGGGAAGCACTGGTAACTAAGCATAATAAATTATTAATTCCAGAAAGTCAGCCTAGAGTGCAGCAAATGACAGCGCTGGAACACAAACAGTGAGTAAATCACATACACCCCTGCCTGGGGATGGGCAATAGATCTGTTCTCTATCTCCAGACAAACCCACTCCTAGTCTGTTATTCCAACTAATGGAACAATTATGCTGAATGAAGACATTATTGCTTGTCTATTCTGTGACTTTGGCAGAAAGGCAACACTAACAGTGCATCTTCCTTACTGTACCACTGGGCATTAACTCAGCTGACAGTGCTGACAAGTCCTGTCCGATTCAGAGGCTGGCAAGTTCAGCTCAAGTGTAACTACCTCATTTTTGCAGGACTCTATCCGTAGAAGAGTTATGCTGCCAGCCCTGTTCCTACAAAGAATCTAGGCCTCTTGGTAGTTTGTCCTATCCTTACTTTTTTTGTATTTAGACATTACAGAGTGATATTTAAGACATAGTTGAGTTTCTGAACAAATTGTTCTGTGAGCTCAGTGAATTAGCAGCAGCAAGCTTGGGCCTTTTAGCAGAACTATTGCCAGCTCATGATCTGCACAGATGAGAGTCATCTCCCACAGGTCTCTGCCACAGCTGTACAGCAATGTTACAGCCATATACTAGGCACAGCTGGTGACTTAAAAATCAGGGCAACCACCTGCACCCACTACACAGAACCACAGAGCAAGCAAGAGGCCATGGCACTCTGCTGCAGAGGAGCAGGAGCTAGGTTTGGTCAGGAGAGTCTAACAGTTACTCTGGGATGCCTGATGAATTTTTTCCTTTTTGTCTCCCAGAGAGGGCACAGTGATCCCAATAACGCATCAGCAAGGACAACACCTTAGCCGGCCATTGACCGAACTTACCCACCTGCACCCATTTAATTTCTCTGACACAGCACAGCAGCTGCCAATCAGATACTAAAAAAAAGAAAAAGAGTCCTTTAGCCTCAGTCAAATTCTTCCTTAGAATTTACCTCTGCCTTAACATCTCCAATCCCTTGGACAAAAAGCCTATTCATGCTATTGAGGCAACTGAGTTTGATTCTCCGTAGAGCCCTCTGGGTTCACTAACCTCTGTTACTAACTTTAGCCCCATTCACACACTTCAGATCCTTCCTAGGAACCAGATGCCAACAGCAAATGGTGTGAACTCCTCCAAGAAGTAGGGCAGCAAGCTGTGAGTCATTGCCTGATGTGCCAGCAACACTTCCTTCCCCACTGCATGGGGCTCACCTGTCTGCTGTATCCACCTGACTTGCTAGATACTCAGCTGCAACAGTTCCAGTGCAAGGGCTGCTTTCATAGGAGGTACATTACTGGTAGGTGCCCAAACAAACAGAAAGGAGCATACCATTTTACAAACAATAATTCAATTTATAAGAACTTTGTGTACTTATGGATGGCACAGAAAAGACAAAACAGAGCAGAAAACAACATTCTGTCTCTTTGGACAAGAAGAACTGGTAACGAGCCTGATCCAAAGCTTACTGAAGTCTGTACAAGCCTTTCCACAGACTTAATTACAGTTTACAGGAGTCTGTATAATTGTCATATATAATTACATAAAAGCCTGTTAGAGGTGTAGTGATTGAGAAGACAAATGTTTATGACATCTGCATTCAGCAAAGTTCTGGACTCTTATGTGATGTTACATAAGAAAATATAAATGTATTACATTGCTTTCAGAACAGACATAAAACTGCCAGAGAAGCAGCATTTTAGGAAGGAAAGGAAGAGACAAACCTATGTGGGAGAACAGGATGACAATGACCAGTGAGATATTGTTAAGACATGTACATGATGACTGTCAAGTGTAGGCCAAATACACATGCAAATTAAGGCTCTAAGGCATCTGAGATGTTGCTGATTCACTTGGCATCCTCTGCCCTTCCTGGGTGGATTTGAGCTCAGTAAGTGCAGCTGGAAGACATCAGTTCCTATGTGAACTAAAACAGGTGCCAAAATGAATGGAATTATGCAGCCAGATTTACACCACACATCTCGTGTACTTTCCCTATGTGCCAGACTGAGCTATGACCTTTTTTGTGTTTTCCAAAGTAATAGAAATCCTTCCATCAAGACTAGATCCTTAAAGTTACTAACATAGGTATCAATGCTCAATCTTTTAAGTAGAGGTGGGGAGTTCCTGCATAAGGGCAGGTAGACACAGTGACTGTTGGTATCATTCTATGTATGACATTACCTGGAGCCACTAAGAGTAATGCTGGCAATAACTACATGATTCCCCTTTTCCCCAACTTTCCTCTCCGTCAGTGAATAGATATTTTGCAGCCAGTAGAGGCTGGCTCATCATATCAGATGGTGAATATCTAGGCTTTACAGAAGCTAAGGCTGCCTTTCAGTTTTCATTCTCAGAACAGACAGGACACAGCTTGCTAGAATTTTAACTCCCTCTGCTTTTTCCTTTCTGACCAAGGTTTCTGCATGTACTTTTGGGGGGGCTCTTTCTCATGGGAAGTTGATTTATCAAACAGGGAAGAAGGAGGTAGATTCAATTCTCTACATCACATTCAACCAGAAGGCAGTGCAGTCATCACTAGGTTCATTCAGAAAATTAAACTAATCAACAAGCCAAAAAGGTCCCCGTTGTAGGTTCAGGCATACTAATTAAATAAAGCCAATAATCCCCGTTGTAGGTTCAGGCATACTAATTAAATAGGAGTCACTGATGTGTTGAGTCATGTGTCCCAAGTAACTGGGTCTGAGTCAAGGTCATTGCCCCCTCTCTGAAGAGAAAAATATTTCTGAGGTGGTAGGAACAATATGGCCAGCCTGGAAGCAATACAGAGCTGAAGATCATCCAGGACCACCACCACTTTATTCTTCCATGCTTCCATTTTCTAGTAAGCAGCATGGTACAAATCTGTACAGCACGAAGTTTACTAAAGAACCAGAATTTTTCCTTACTGCTTAATGGAGCTTTCCAAAGTCATCCCTTTTACTTTCTTCATTCATTAAAAGGATAAGGCAATGCTTAAAAAGCAATCAATAAAACTCGAAAGACAGTCTGTTCTCCATCTGCCATATGGAGCTCCTTGCCCTAAAGGATACAAAATTGCACTTGTATGTAGCATTTACTTCTTTTTCATTTCCATAGGGCACTCCATCCAACATGGGGAGTGGCAAGTTCATTTGATAAGATAAAATACAGCTGGGTGAATTTGCTTTCATCACACAGCAGGACTTCACATATACAAAGAGGTCTGTTAAACACTTCTGCTGTTTTATAAAGTCCTGGAGCTAGAAGTCAGTATTAGCTCAAAGGCTACATCAGGAAAGTATCACACACGCTTGGCCTTGTTCTTATACCCATTCTTGCCCTTCATACAACTGAAATGAACCTCCCTTATTCAATGATCAATTCTTACTGACTTGATGGGATTACTTACAATAAAAAAGGCTAGAGTGCTAGCTGTTATAACAGGAGTAAATAGCCTCAGACCTTCCCTCAGCTAAATGAGACACACTTGGATTTTGGATTTGGTTTGGATGAAAGTTCCAACATGCAGCTCCCCATCACTGGAATCCATTTCATGAATAATTCTAGAACTTTCATTTTCTCCCATACCAAACTAACAAAAAAAAAAATTTTTCCCTCTTTTTCAGAGCACTAACCAGCATTCCAGGAGTTACTGCACATCAGTGATAACCCACACACATAAAACTAGGTTATTATATCACTATACAAGTTTTTTTCAAGCAATTTCAACAGAAATTCTGCAAATTAACAAGCCTTGTTTACTCTGAGAGTTTTATTCCATCTTCTTTCTAAACCAATTGACTCAGCAGGTTTCTTCTGAAACAATAAAGAGCAACTGAATGTAAGAGAAGCCAACTGCCAAACCCAACGCCTTTTTAATTATGTTAGTAGAGGGGCTGGACAATGAATTTATACTTATTACAATACTGACCATTATTTTCTAATGGGACATAGATTGAATAGACTTTATAGCTACACCTACTGTATTTTCAACCACCTTTTCTGTTTACTTTGCATTTTGATAATGCTAAAAAGGTAAGCGGTAATAGCAGCTATGAAAATAATATCAATAGTAAGAAGAAAAGCCTAAGAAGAGTGATGCTGCTTTTATATCAGCGGCCAGAAGTCACTTCTGGAGCAGATCAAGAGCTAGTAGAAAGTGGTGCAATTTCACTCAGGTCAGTGAATTAATACCAGTTTCTACAAGCAGAAGAGCTGACTCCTCATGCAACCCCTCTAACCTTAACCATGTCTGATCTATTTTGCTTCAAAAACTAGATTTCCTCCCCCACCTCTCTTTAGTACTTGTCATTTTTCACCTGGCCTGAGCAATCTCTTGCCCACTTTACTCCACCATTCATGATATATTTTCTTTCCTTTGTTTCACCTCCCAAGTCATTATTCTTATAAATAGACACCAAACTTGGTTCACTTGCAATTTCAAGCATTTGCTATATGCATGACCTTAAGGGGATGTTTCAGATCTGTTTAATTTTATGTCTACTCTTTAATTCAAATCAACATTTCACAAATTAACCTTGTGCTGAATTGGGTAATTTGGAATGAATTAACGTAAAATAATTATCTTAGCAAAATGGAAATGAGCAAATTTAGCTATGAGATGCAACTACATCACAATAGCGATACTTCCATTGAGTACATTTACCTATAGAGAGTTCTGTGCTACCACAACATCAGGGTGGGCATCTCGTGTCGGTGCGGAAGTTCATTTAGCTCAGTACCCTGTCTCTGATACAGATATCTGTGTAAGACCTCAGGAAGCATGAATTCGTATTTCCTCTAAATATTCTCCCAGCCTCCAACTGGGATTGGAGTTGGGATTCTGTGACTTTCTGTGCCACAGATGGCATCCTTTGTAGGCATATTTAGATTGTTTCTGGAGTATAGAAACATCCTGAACAGTGCAATGCACTGTTGCACTTTCAATTCTACCCAGAAATCCCACGCTGGGTGCAGAGTTTTGTTGAAAATTGTACATTTGGCATGAAAAACTTTGTGACAATCAGTGTCTTAAAATAAATGTTTCGTAGTTTTAATTTTCTTTTTAATTTCTTTACAAATTCAACTCCTGGCTCCTTAGCTTACACAGCCATTGATCAAAGCAACCCATTTTGGCCCCTTCACAATGGGACATGATGTTCAGTTCTTTGCCTATTCCAGCTCCTATGCACTGTCCGATCACAGCTCTTCACCGTGCTGTAAGTAGACAGCATATAGTACTGATAGTACAAGCTTTGTACTATTATGCTTTGTCGGACTAAAACACATTTCTTCAAGTGAGCTCAGCTTACCAAGTAATCCATTTGCTCACTGTGACTACATCAGGTCTCTTTATGATTCACTACCCTGCCTGTCTTAAAACTTGGAAATTATACCAGATTTATTACCAGACTAATGACAAAAATGCCCTATATGACTGCACCTAGAACTAACCTTACAGAATATCATTAGAAATATCTTGCCAGGAGAGGATTCCTTGCAGCTGACTTTTGATACACATTAATTTGCTGATTCTTAATTATGCCTAACCAAATATTTCATCATCTAATAGCCACAAACCCATGCAGTGACAGAACACAAATCTCCCAACCTCAGCCAGTATCCTGTTCTCTGAACCATGCAGCTCTCTTGTATCACAGTAAGTTCATTCATACTCCTACTCGCTCAGATCACAAACTGGGCTGATTAACTCACAAAGAAACACTAAATAAGAAGTAGAATCCCTGTTCTGAATCCAGGGCCCTTCTGCCCCAATCAAACAAATTACTGTGTTGAGGAAGAAAAGTCAGGAGATTGAAAATAACTCCTCCAAGTCTCTCCTAAAACTGCATTTGGCTTCCAAACGCTGTTATGCATCATCTTAATAAAGCACTTAGGGAAATAAATCAAAAGCTATTAAAACACTTGTGACATCACACTTGCTTCTTTGAGTAACATCCACGTCTTGAATTTACAGTACATGTGTGCTGAGTAGGTGGTGGACTTTAAAGAAAAAATAAAAAATGTATTGGCTTCTTCCTCCTTTGGCTCCTTTACCAGAGATAAAGCAGACTGGAATTGTAATGTGCTTTTCTTACAAAAGAGTTAGCATTGTGAAAGCTGTTAACATACAAAGAGAGATTACAAAGA
The DNA here is from genome assembly GCF_000699145.1 of Aptenodytes forsteri. Taxonomy (NCBI): domain Eukaryota; kingdom Metazoa; phylum Chordata; class Aves; order Sphenisciformes; family Spheniscidae; genus Aptenodytes; species Aptenodytes forsteri. The sequence goes on from NW_008795129.1 coordinate 14,907,577, forward strand.
ATAAGACCATTTACCTTTGAAAAGGGAACACTTAGAAGGGAAATTTACTGAGGTATTTAAGTTTCTTTCTTACTACCTTCATCGTGACTAGCCTCTTAATTTTATGCTGCCTCATAACAATAGAGCACATCGTCACTCGAGCACCGGCAGGGAAGTGAAGAGAAATTATATTTCCACACTGCCTGTAGTCAGTGCACACTGCTCACAACAAAACGAGGTCAGAGTCTTGCAAGCCACAGATGTGCTTACTGGAAAGGGCTAATAATTTAATAGTCTGTAATATATGTATAACTTACATTTTTAACTAGGTATTAATGTTAATATGGCAAGTCATCAAAACTCATGTTTCAGGGCATAAGCTGATTTCTCTAGCGGGACAAGAAAGAAAAGTTATCCCAAAGGTAGTAGGTTTCTTATTGAGAGCTTAACACTGATAATAGCTGTCATTTATTGGGCACTGCTGGAGGCAGGCTAGGGAAAAAAAGCAGACCACGCCTTGAAGGTTCTAGCAAGGAAAACTCATTTTGAGGAAGAACTGTGCAAAAACTTCACATTCTTACCTACTCCATAGTATGGAAGGGCGTTGCTACCACTTAGGCAGTGCTACCATGGAGTAAGGAGGAAAAAAGGCAGCAGTTCTGCCTCCTTCACCTCCCCAAAACCACAAGAACAGAGGAGCTGAGAAGTTACAAACACAGTTAGGAAAAAAGGTTGTTTCATATCTTCATAAAAAAACAACTATTGCAAGTGAGGTTCATAAAGATTTTATTTTGCTGCTACCTCTAGTGCTTCTCCCATCTAGTAGCTCTTCCCAGCAATGCCACACAGTCCATGGTCATAAAACATCTTCTATGTTGACTTTCCTTCCTTGGAAAGGGAACTGACTATTTAAAAGCAATGGTTTTCAATCTCATTTCTTACCCTTGTGCAAGGATTAGCCTCTGTTCGGGCAGAATCCAAACTAAAGATGTCATAAATTGACCCAAAGATGACAATCCACCCTTGCAAAGATATCCAAGAGTTTCTCAAGGTCCTGTTAGGTATTGGATGAGAATATACCAGAAGTTTGGCTTGGTAAAGCATAGGCTAAATCTGTGTTAGGCTTCAGCCACGGATGGAGACTATAGGCTTATGCAGCTGTGTTTCCGCTCTAACTCTTCCAGGACTATTTTTATTAGCCAGTTTCATCCAAAACTCTCAGCTCATTTACTGCAGATGGACAGGTAACATAACCCCATTACCCATACATGCCATGGTGAAGAAGCTTGCCTAAAGCTGTATGTAAGAACACTAGGACTCACAGCTGTGGTTCTCATTCCACAGCTCTAAACAGAAGATATGTTGCTTCCTACAAGCAAGGACAGAAATAAATAGAGGAGACGAAAAACGTGTGGTTTGCAGCCTCCTAGATTGATCCTTCGGAGCTGAGACAGCCTGGGACAACGTAAACACACCTGAACTATCAGTAAGAACAGTGACTTGTTGGTAAGGCACAATGGGAGCTTAGACCTGCTTACAGCTTCCTTTTATACTCCTGTCTTACAGAAGAGTTATTTAGCAGACAGTTCTTCTGGCCTCCTGTTTCCCTTTTAGCTTATTTTAAAAAGGTTTTGTATTCAAATGTAAAAGGACAATGCTGGCCCGATTTTGATTGCAGTCCCTTTCTCTCCAGAGGTTACAGTGCCGATCAGACTGGCAGCTGAGTGCTGTGCAGACTTTAAAGCCTGCAGCTTAACAAAAATCTCTCGGGGACTCAAGACCGGCAGTCACAGCCTGCTGGGGAAGACTGGCAGCTTTTAATAAGTGACAAGGAACCTGCCATCTCCTCAGACTGCCTTCCAGTGTCTGTGTCCTTTCCACCCAGATGTGTTTCTCCCTTACATATGGGAAATACCTCGTTCTCAGTTAACTCTGAGGGGGTGTCTCCTCTCCTCCTGTTCTGCCTTAGGAGAGAGAGCAACTTTGTAGCATTACCACCATGAAAGAGCAAAAACCTCCAGTTTTAGCAGAAGTAAACAAAAATTGCTTTTGTTCACCAGCAGAACAGGAAGAAGTTTTGTGGTTTTTTTAATTGATGGACAGTGTAATCACGTAAGCCAACAATCAACATTCAGCTGGTTTGCAGGAAAGCCAGGCTCAAGGCTCTGCTTGGCCTGATCAGAGCTGTGATCCGAACCTGAGCCTTCAGTATGACAAAGCAGCATCTACACGTCCAGTTCACGGAGGAATCCACCCCATTCTGATTCCCCTTCCATCCCATCCTGATCTGCCTTTCCAGCCAAGATACCTTAAGCAATGAAGAAAAAAGCTCTCAGGAACCAAGTGTGAAGAATCTACATTTGGGCTTTCCCATCTGTACAGCAGTTGGAGCCATTCAATTTTCTCTTCATCATGTGAAAACCAGGAAGTGGGGCTTTCTGCCACCACAGAAAAGCTGAGATTGCGAGCAGTCACCTGATTCCAGGAGCTCAGGCTTGAAGGAAAAACAGAAGGAAATGCATGGGAACACATACACAGATATGTACATAGAGTCTGGAAATAACAGCAGTAAAAGCAAGTTAGTAGAACGAACAACACTGTCTTTCTGCAAGAATTTTGCCTTGGGGAAGAGTGGATATCAGTCTCTCTATCTCTCCTTATGAAGTAATTTAATACACAATACATGTGGCGTCTGAATTTCTGTTACTTTTCAACTCAGCATCTCTCATAAACACACTATCTATCTAGATTGCAAGATCATTGAAAAGAGGTTTTATCTTCACACGCAACTACACAGCACACAGTAAAATGCATGCTAGGGAAATTCATGCAACTTCCTTACAGAAGAAACTCATTTTGGGGATAGGGGGAAATAACGGGTGAAAGACAGAAGGAAGGTTTTTTACCTCCCATTGACAAAGCACTGCATCGGTTTAGAGTACATTACAATTGATGTTCATAATCAACAGGACATAGCTTCACCCACCACTTAATGCATCTCACCAGTGAAATGACTCGGTGCAATAGCAAGGGGAGGCTGCCAGCCAGACAGGATAGAAAAGTTCCTGAATCCCCACATGCCTCCTCCAAGCCTTCATAAGGGGAAGTCGAGCTGCAGACTAATTCCTTGCTCACCAGGAATCGAGTCTCCCACAAGTTGTCCCTGTCATACAAGCACAAACCTTCTTAGTGCTGAGCACACATAGACCCTCAATGGTACATCCTATTGACAAGGGGCAAAATGAACCTTCCTTGCCCTAATTGCTCCAGCTCCCTGCAAAGCACAGTATTCACTAACAATACTGGTGCACACACACAGATCTGGAGTCTCACCCAGTGGCCCCGGGCCTTTCTAAAAGACTCTGGACCTTCCTAATGAGCAGCTCATGCATTGATGTCCTACTTTCCCACACACACACACTAAGCTTCTGACATGAGAAAGAAAAACCCACTGCTGCTGAGAACTACATTGTGCTCCGAGGCACAGGAGCTGCTCGCAGGATCACACTCAAAAGCTGGCTTTGCTATCACTATTGAAGACGCAAGCTGATTAAGTGTGGGCTTTATTTCTCCTTTTCTGTTTTGTCCAATTATTATTTGGTAAGTTAAGAGAAATCAGAAAAAAAGGACGCTTCCAAGCAAGCCACTATGTTTTGCTGTAAACCGTGGTCAGTTTATGCTGCACAACAAACATACCATTGATATATATTTAAATAAGCATTTTTACAGCACATAGTTTCCAGGCACTGATTAAGTGTGGGCTTTATTTCTCCTTTTCTGTTTTGTCCAATTATTATTTGGTAAGTTAAGAGAAATCAGAAAAAAAGGACGCTTCCAAGCAAGCCACTATGTTTTGCTGTAAACCGTGGTCAGTTTATGCTGCACAACAAACATACCATTGATATATATTTAAATAAGCATTTTTACAGCACATAGTTTCCAGGTGTTTCACTAAGTCCTTCAAGAGAGACCTATTGACATACATCTGGCTCTTTCTGTAGCAACAATAAACTTTGAATGTTTGCCTGGATAATTCCCAAGGTGCAGATGCAGAAATATTTGGGACCTGGATCTGAAGACCTTAGAGTTCAGATCTCAAGCTAGTATAACTCACTCAACTGGAATAGTTTTTTGTTTACCCAAGCTCAGCCCCAAATACATTCTTTCCTTTTTGTGATTAGTGGAGGATATATCCCTCTGAAAAGATAAGTACAATTTTACCCAGCTTTGCAAAAGGAAGAGTGACTGCATAGATATGAAAGGGATGGAAATATCAGAACATAAAGGGTGTTTTGCTTTCTGTTTATGAACTGGTAACTACTGTGCTGTTTGTCTTTCCTCTTAGATATCAGCTCCAGTCTAGCTTGTCTGCAGTTATTACACAGCCACAACAAACGGATGAACCCCATGGACTGGAACCAGAGATAGTTCTGCTGTGTTTTACCAATATCATTTGCACAAACAGGTACAGTCTAGGAAACAGATGTGCAAGTTCATCTTCTAATTTGCAGAACAAGAATGACAAAGTGCATTTAAACATTGTATGTCTATAAAGCGGCATGAACACTGTGCATCTGTTATTTCCAGTATATTGATAATATATGTCAGTATTAATATTATTTTGATTTACATGTTTTTTCATGCAGAAAATGGATTGGGGTTCTTTTTGATTTACTTGATAACACCCCTACATTTCATGACTGGCTGCAACAGAGAACACATTTTCAATATGCTTAATAAATGTGCATTGTCATTAGTGCTGAATATTTTATCCACACAGATCAGACAATGAGGAGCACATCACTAAATCCTCAACCAACATCCTTCAAGATATCAGGGTATGATTCTTCAAGCTATGTCAAGGAAGAACTTCCTTGAGATTGATTAAACAAAGACAGATGTTATGCCACAAAATGCAAGGGTTATACTGGCCCTCATTCTTCAGGAAAGGTAAGAATGTGGTAAAATTCAATAAGATTTAAGTTTCCTGCTAAATTAGGATCTATTTAAGCATCTGCTATGGGTTGTTTCTTAGGTAGGTCTTTTTTGGGTTTTTGGGTGGGTTTTTTGTTTGATTGGTTAGCTGTTCCCCCCCGCCCCCACCAGCTTTATTTGGGCTCTTTTTGATAGCAGGCAAAACATCCCAGCAAACTTTGGCAACCAACTAGAAGAGTTGACTGTGCTAGAAGTTTTTATTACTGTTAGTCACCAGAGTAAAATGAGGCCTCTCATGTAAAAAATTGATAGCTATAGAAACTGCTAGGTCCCTAGGGGTCCTGATGGCTGAATAGCGTCCCATCACACAGGAAAAAGGCTGCACTCAGCTCCACACTCAGTCAGTGCACGAAATCCATGTTTTAAGCCTGCTTCCAGTGCAAGCAGATCTCCCACTGCGATCAAACCATAAAAAGACACTGCTTCCTACGCGAACAGCTGAGTGTGCAAACTCATTCTTCCTTCCCCCCCAGATGCCCTCCAGTATCTATACACAGAGCAGCCAATGGCTCATATGTTTGCAGGAATGAAAATGAAAAAAAGTTAAAATAAAAGACACAAGGAAATGTCATTGTTACAATTTCACTAAATGCCCATGGGAGATAATGTAGCAGCATTTATCAAGCTCTGATATTCAGTTAAGAAAAGTGACTTACTCACACTGAGCAACCGAAGCACCATATTTATAGATAAAAGCATTTCAAATAGTCCTTTTCAAGTTCCCCTTTCCCACAAAACTGCTGGTTAAAATGTGCTTAATGAGACTTTCCTTCCCCTCACTTTGTCAGTTCCTCTCATATAGATTTGCTTCTCTTACCTACTTCAGCTAAAAGACCCTAATCTGCTGTTGCAGAGCGCACTGTGTCACTAACCCACAAGTTATGACCTTATTAATGTGGCTCAGCAGGTAGAAAATAAATGCGAGTTGAGAACAGCCCATCTGCAAAACAGACGTAAGGAACCAGCATAAAATGAGTAGAAGAATGATGAATACAATAACAGACATATCCTGGAAGTTCCCCTCAAAGGAAGTAAGCAAATACTGACAATCTTTCAAGTCTCCTGTTGCAAGAACTCTCTAGTCTAGAGAAGAAAATCTTCACAAACACATCAACAATACTGAAGGTGACATGGGTGGCTATAGCTCCAATCTGTAGGGAGGGCATTCTTACATAGCAAGGAGCCAGAAAATTGCATGCAGAAACATAAATATGTGAGGCTTCAAAGCATCTATAGTATTTATAACCACATAGCTGGGGTCAACTCACAGCCAAGACTTTGCAAGCAACAGGATTCAAGGGAGAGAATGATGGGTAACAGATTATCTGGCTAATATTGCAAGGTTGTATTCAGATATGATCCTCAATCTACATCTACCTCTCTCCCTGAGGCTTCTATCCCTAGAGCAGCTGCAAGAGAAAAGAACACATTCCTGTTGGCCGTTGCTCCTTTTCAGTATCTGACATACTAATGCAAACCCATCTCCAACAATAAGTGTTTTCACCAAAACACTCCCATGCATAATGGAGATTATGGAACTACCCAACCTACAGACATAACACAATGGTACTTAAACCTTAGTACCAAGTACCTTGGTCTACCTTAGCCCAATATCTTGTCTCCAGCAGTGGCTGAGAGCAGAAGAGGATAAGAACACAGTAAGGACAGTGAATTCTTTATTTCATCTAGTTGTCCCAAGGAACAAATGAAGGTTATTCCTATACTGAGAGGCAGAGATGCTCTAAGGGATCTGATTCTTCTCTGGCTTACATACCCAATTTCCCTTCTTGAAAGGACAGAGTTGCAGGATGATGTGCATTGGCAGTGTTAGAAGGTGGGGATGAGTAAACTGATGGAGGAGTTAAAACACTAGTTCAAGGTTAAACAAAAAGGCCATGAAAAAGCTAGAAACAGAGCCTTGGAGTTCTGAGAATTTTTATCCTGCTGTGACCTCTGTAATATTTATTACCAGACAATCTTCAAAATATTGCAGATGCCAGTTTTCTAAATCCATTCTAAGCTCTCCGGGGCCAGGGAGGGGGGGGAGGGGGGGGCGCGGGGAGG
>NW_008795129.1:14915683-14924926 GCF_000699145.1 Aptenodytes forsteri
AGTTAGCTAATCCATTCTAAGCTCTCCCGGGCCGGGGAGGGGGGGGAGGGGGGGGAGCAGGACAGCAACTAATAGAACCCCCCGCTTTACATATGGGAAGTTAAAGCTAGGTCTATATGACACATAGGTATTTTTTGGAGTCCTTGAGATTCCTTTATGGCATATGTGCTAAAGCTTCCTTACTGCAGAAACCAGGAGCAGTGAAGGACAGGCTGGAATTGTTAAGCACTCCTTAACTGGGGAGCTCAGAGTTCAGGCACAGTGTTGGAGTGTAGGAGTATCATCAAAAACTTGCAGAACTAACAGAGCAACAGATCGTAATTTAGAACATAAATGCTCTCAAACCAAGCAAACTCTACATTTTCCTACTTTCTGGCTGAAAAGCAAAGTTTAATTACTGCTATTTTTACAGCAAGTTCCATGAAATTACTCGTTCCTGATCAAATACAGAGCTATAAGAAGGCAAAGAGGTGAATGGCAGCACTCATTGCTTGTCAGCCCCTCAAGGCCCCAAGGGAAAGTGTCCTGCATGCGCATCTTTCCAGAGCATCATATTTACAGAAACAGAAAAAAGATTAGTCCTCCCCCACAGCCGTCTGCAGCTCATGGATACCATAGTCACTATTCTGACATTTTTATTTATTGGAAACGTAAGCTTATCTTACTCCAGTGGTAAAAAACATCTTCTTCTAACTCTCACAGCTTAATCCTCTTTGTGATCTGAGAGATATCTAGGAGAGGAAGAGAAATAAATCCAATACACTCAGTTAATTGCTCAGTGACAGATAATCTTTTCTCCTTCATTTTCTTCCTCTTCTATAAAAAGAATAACAAAAAGTAAATAAAAAGCTCTCAACTAAAACTGTGAAAGAAGTCTGCTGAGAGGATAACAGCATAATTAAAGTCAGACCCAGCCTGATGCAAAATCTCATTTACCGTGTACAGCAGCTCACTTGCCATCCAAAGCCTGGTAAGCACAGAGCCTTAGCACTCTAGAAGATTGTATAGATTCTCCCCGTCTCTTTTCTCTTACTGTATTTCATCCCTTCATGCCTGTCACCAGTGGTCTCAATTCATCGGTAGTTTTAGAAGGGCGATCTCCATCCATTAGTGCTGCAGCCAGCTGTAGTTAAACTGGCTGAAAAATTACAAAGAAATGCCATCCTAGCAGGTAGTAGTGTGTTTATAAAGAAGACAGATTCATATCTTGTAGGCGATGGCATAGTTGTGTTATAGATGGTTACAGTCCCATCAGTCACCTTAAAGTCACCTGCTTAAATCACCCAACTACACCTTCGAATGACAGATGTGCTTATAACCAGCTATAGCATAAATGACTCGTGTCTGTGACATGCTTCTAAACAGCCCCTCATCATTCATCAACCTTTTGAGAATGCACTCTGCACAGGAGGCGAGAATGGTATTTGTTTGTCATGTATTCAAGGCAGAGATTCCTCTTCAGTTGTGGGTACCTGCAGAACTACCTGTCTTTCTCCTCTATCCTTCAGAAACAGAACTCTTGACATCAGAAATCAAACCAGACATGAGATCATGCTTTCTTCCATTCCCCAGCATCAAACCTAGAGGCATGAAATAAATTAAAGTGCAAGATGTTTCTCCCTTTCTCTCAGTTCTATTTTTTTCTATCCTTTTTAAACAAGCAGGGAGATTTAAATTAACATGTCACTTAAGCAGCCAGGAGGAGCAACAGCTAATAACCTCTCCGTCAGATACGTTAAATAATAAGATATGCCCATCTTGTCATTTCTTTCCATTACACTAAGAACAGAGAAGCTGTCCTGGGATCTTCACAGGGATATTTATTAGTGACCTGAAGGCATGCCTGCATGGTGAGCGGGGATCTAACAGCAGAGGCAGACTCAGGACAGAGCACAACGTAACCTCCTGAGGCTAATGTAAGGCAACAGGATCGAGGCACTGGCAGTGCACTGGCAACTTTCAGAGCAGTCATGAGCACTGAAGAGGCAATCAAGAATAATGAAGTACTGCAAAGACAAGTGGGTTGATTTTAGCTATCCTGGTTCTCCTTCAACATTTCCCAGTACAAAGCATTTGCCCAGGGATTCTGGGTGCTTGGCCATGCAACTGTAACCAAGTCCTGACAAGTGACATGTGGCAAGGGAACCTGAAGCTGACGGGTTCAAAGAAAGACAAGTGGTTCCTCAAATAATCTATGGAGCTGCTTGCTCTAAGATGTCACAAGTACTAAAAGTTTTAACACACTCCAAGAGATACTAAGAAAGTTAGCTCATGGGATATTAATCCCCGGGTATATACTAAAACAAAAAAAATTATTCAGACCCTGATAGACCTTAAACTGAAGGTTGAGGAAGGACCCTAAACTTCAACCCTAAGAATGAATGCTAGGAGAATGCTAGGAGGAAGTGTCAGATATGATAATCCTGTTTGTATATTCTTTATTAGACTGCTTTTTGGTAATAGGATACTGGGCTAGAGGAAACAATCAGACTATTACTATATTGTTAATCATGTTCTGACATTACAACTGTCTGAAGTCCACTGCACTCACTGGCTTTAGGACTGCTACATTGCCAAAACCCCAGCTTCTGGTACATCCTCCAGTGAAATCCCCACAGCCCTTTCTCTTTTAATCAGGGTAAAACTTATGCCATTGTGGTATGGTCCACAGAAACCAACTCTGAAACAAACAACAGCATAAGGTCATCAGCACAATTTTGTGCCCACGTTCATACACCTCAACAAGAAGTGTTTTTTCCACTCTGACGTGGCTGTCCTATTTTCAGTCCCAAACCAGTATTTCAACACAATCTTACATTGCATCACGTGAGTAAAGTAGTTCTTCAGCAATGTCAGCAATGGGGAAGGACCATACCTTCTCCATTGACTGATGAAATAGAGATGAGTATTTCTCAGGGTGAAATGTCTGAGGGTAGTAAGAGGAAATAAAAAAATATATTTAATATTTACGAATATTCTTTCTTGAAACCATTGAGAAATGAAACACTCTAGCCCAAACCCCCTTCAGAAAAATATTGCCAAAGCCACGGTCCTGAAAGGCCCTTTACTATGGCGTGCACACCATAGTAAAGACAAAGGCAGTAGAGAAAATAGGATTACTTTTGATCTCAAGCCATAGTGGCAACATATATGAAATGGAAAGACCTGATTATACCCCCACAGCAGGATGAGAAACCGTTTATTCAGCCCCACAAAATACTAATACTTTTGAGTGTTCCTGTTGCTGTTCATAACAAATCCTAGAAGTTTTGTGTTTCTTTAGGTTTTTGGGGTTTTGGTTTGGTTTTTTTTTTGTTTTATTTCTTCAGACCAGTGGGTAGAGCACTAGCCTGAGTTCAGAATATACTCCATATCAAATCCCTCCTCTGTCATTGTCTTAAAACCCTGCTCAATTCCTTGAACAGAAAGGTTATTTGTTCTACTTCTGACCCAAAATTCTTCCTTGGAAATGAAAAACCTTTCCTAAACAAGTTTATCAAAACAAGTTCATCCTAACAAGAAGTTTTAGTTTTAAATACCCAAAGTTTTCTTGTATCAAGATGGTAGCCTGTCCACCTCCATCAATGACCTGCATAAAGAAAACCCTAGACTTCCCACCAAAGTTTCACAGATGGAACCATGACAAAACCTCCCTTTCATTCAGTACAGCTCATGAAAGTACCACTAGGGACACGTGAAGTAAACACCCCTTAGATCCATTTTTCAGAGAGATAAAAACAGGCACCATCTGCTCTCATTAAATCCAAATAAGAGCCTTAAGAAATAGACCATGGCCGAACTCTTTCCTTTGGTTCACAGAGTGCATGATATGCTTTGAAATCATGAAAGTATCAAGGCATTCCCTATAAATCAGTCTAGTAAGTCAGCATCACACAAGTGGAAATCAATTATCTGGTACTAATACTATCAGTTCTGAATAAACAGACATTGAATACTCGCTCACAGGTATTCCCCGAGTTGTAGTAGCACTGACTTTTCATAAGGATCATTTGGGCGGTAGACAGCCATGAGATCCTTCATTATAAACAAGGACTTAAGGCTGTTGAGTTCTCCTAAAAATAAACCAATTGGTTGACTTGATTCTGAATAAGATGGGAAAGGGGAAATCAAATGATAGCACATTCATAAGGTACATTATCTAGCTGAAACAAGACAATCAGACTTCAGGCTCTTTGTCCTTGAGTATGAAAGAACAGAAGTGAGAGAGAGGGTTTAGCTACAAACCTTCCAGCACATTTAAAAAAATCCAATTAAATTCAATAAAAGAATTGTATCAGGCTCTTCCTATTTAAGTAAGGTGGTAATTATTAACTCAATTTATCTCCATACCTCCAAAGAGAGCTCTCTGTGATGCTTCCCAGGTTGTAGTCATACAGCTTTGTCAGAATTAGAATCACCTGAAGGCAAAAGAAGAAATCACGGTTAGTTTCAAACAATTACAATCTCATAGAACTGAAATGACCCCAGGGAGGGCTTAGGATTCCTTTAATGGGTGCTTAACATAATTGAATGAATTGTTAAAAGCATTTGCCTAAACTGACATGGAAAGTATTTGCAGAGATGTATGTTGAGCCAATCAGACCTTTTCTTGCTCAGCTCCTCTGCATGATATCGCCAACAGGTTCTTCCCTTAACCCCAGGAGGCAGCGTGCAGTGGGAAGGAGCTGACGTGCTAGACAATGTTTCAGGATACAAGATGAGATCTGCTGTATGCAGTAGAAATAGTGATTGTTTTCTGCTCTGTTTCACAAGCACTGAAACTGCTGATCTTTTTCACAGCTGTGGTGCACAGATAACCCACTGGCCTGTCTCCAGTCAAACTCTTTTTGGTTCTAGCAGATGATATAACACAAGAAATGATCACCAGTTTTGGCCTGGGAGACTCAGACTGGATATCAGGAAAAAATCTCCATAAGAAAAATAGTTCCACACTGGGACAGGCTACCCCAAACATCTGTAAAGCCTATATGCTTGGAGGTTTTAAAGACCTGGCTGGACAAAGTCATGGCTGACCTGATCTATAACTGGTGATAACCCTGCTTTGAGTAAGAGGTTGAACTAGGGACCTCCAAATATCTCTAACAACCAACATTTCTATGACTTCAGTGAAAAGCTTTAGATTTAGCCAGAATGGAAGTGTTTCCATGTTTAGGAGTTTTATTAGCTCTTTTGATAAACAGCTTTTCCCAGCTGCTAAAACAGATGCTTCTAGAATAAAATTATCTTAACAGGGGGAAGAAAGCAATTTTAGCAAAAAGAATTTCCAGAAAAACATTTCAGCTTGCTCTTTTGTTAATATCTTAAAAAAAAAAAAATATTACTGACTTTCAAGATGATGGGGTCCTTTAACAAGACCCACATTTGGGACATAAACTACCAGACCGTTAATATTGCTACAAATTTATTTTGCTTCTTTCCCTGCCAGGTCACTGTATATCTTATCCTCCTCTCTATCCCATTAAAACTGCAGTAAATTAGAGATACAACACTTCTTATCTGACAAAAATCCTGATCTATATACCTCTACATTACTATTTTCAGCCTGGGTTCCTAAGAAATGAGGCTCACTAATACACATCCCCCTGCTCCCTTGATAACATCACCAACTTCAATCAATTTGGCAGAGCAGCAAAGGACTGGAGGTAATTCAGACCCTATAAGCTCTGCGCAAACTGGCACCAGCATGGCAGACGAATAGCCACGTGGCTGCTTGCACCAGGGGGAGAAGAGCAGACCTCGCTACTGCCACTTCCGAAGGCAAGAGCCGTCCTACCTCTTACACACCAATAGCCCCAAACCAGCCACACCAGGAACTGTCTCCTTCCAATATGCTCAGCAGGTGAAACAAAGCAGAAAGCATGGCGATGCGGGAGCTGAGGACATAAGCGAGCACATAGTTACTGCAATAGAGGAAGGTATAGGGGACAGAACACACACATCTGACAGACATCTGTTTCTACAGCACAACTCTGTTAAACCCCTCATAGCACAGAGAGAGGCTGCCCAAAGCATTTCCTATCTGCATGAACATAAGTCATGTGCAGCTGATAAGGGAGACAGGAGAGGCACCTGAAAAAACAGTGGTTTACCAGGGCCAACCATCACCCAACAATCCTCCAGAAGACAAGCAGCCTCCCTTATTATCTGCTCCCATTTTAATCTCCCACCTCCCACTATGCCCGCTTACTGCTTTACGTCCAAAATGAAAGCCTCATTCTGCTATCCATAAATAACTGGCTGCAAACTCAGGCTATTAAAAAGCAAACCCCATCAGGCAGAAGACAAGGCCGGGGGGAGACACTCCAACTTTGTATCTCAGTGCACCGCACAAACGGCTCCACACAGAAATGAAGACTGTGGAAGAACGTCCCCAGGGAGATGCCTGATGCCCAGGGCTGCCCCCAGCCTGCCCTGCTCCCCGGCTGGGTGTGGGACAGGCCATGGCTGCAAGGCCCTGCCCTGCTGCCCCATGGGGGAGCTGCCAGCCTGCGCTGCCCCTCGCCCTGAGGTACATGTGGGGTACGGTCACAGCAGTGCTGAGGGCGGCCCTGAGGCTCCCGGAGCAGAGACCAAGGGCCTCCCACAAGGCTCCTCCCCAGCACCAGGCCCAGCCTGGCCCTGAACTCCTCCATGACCCCCCAGTCTGTCCCCAGGTCCCAATGTCCTCAGTGGCTCCCTCAGATTTTCCCCCATCAGCCCTGCCCCATGGCCCCGCAGCAGCAAGCCACCCCCAGGCCCCTCCAGGTGCCCTGACCACCAACCCCAGACCCCACCGTGTCCCCCAGCAACACCCACCCTGTGGCAACTGGGGACCAATCCACGGTGACCCCAACCCACTGAGTGGCATGTCCTCCTGAAATAGCCCCACAGTGACTCCTGCCTTGGCCCAGGGCCCAGAGGACAACATGCATCCCCCGCTACGATGGGGGCTGTTCACACAACAGCCATGACCCCTCCTCTGCTCCCCAGGGCACCCTGACATGGATATCCCCTCTGTCCCCCAAAACGCACAACCCCACTGCCATCCGGGAGGTACCTCCCTCCAGCCTGGAGGGTCCCTCTTTGAAGAGGCGGTCAACGTGCAAAGCGCCAGCCGCCTGCCGAGGCGTCAGATGGCAGAGCTGGAGCGTGCACATATGCTTCATGAACCCTTGCACCAATTAGGGCTTTATAACTGCTAAATTTCAATCTCGACCCTCCCAGGAATGCTTATCGGTGACAGCAGCTGTCTGCTCCAGATACAGAACCGTGCCGCTGCCATACCTCACAGCACCCTCTGAATGGGTCTATAAATCCCCTACTTAACAAATAAATAAAAATTAAGGGGGGGGGGATAAAAAGGAAGAGGAAGGGGTGTGCACATAAAGCCTTTCTGAATAACTACTCTCCCGATGAAAGGTAGCAGTGAACTCAATGAGATTCAGCACCAGCCTGCATGGAGACCTTCTATACGACATGGGAGTTGCACGCACCCTCGGCTTCAAGCCTCCCTTGAATCTGCAAAGCAGCTGGACAGTTGCTTATGTCTTTTTCCAAGCCTTGTTGTCTCCTCTTGGCCCGCTCCTCCTCTGCTTGCCAGAGGAACCAGAGATGTAAATGACTCTAATGAATATTCCCCTAATGAATATTTTGACATCTGGTAGTTTTAGAAGCAGACCTGAAGATAACACACATAGAAACTCAGAACAGCAAATAGGAAAAATAGTGGGGTTTTCTCCCCATTTTTTGCCACTGGTTGATGTAATCTTGAGGAAGATCCTACAAGAATCAAGAAACACCTTCCCCATCTGTAAAACCCAAGAATTATAAATCAGGCTAATTTTTGTGGAATACTAAGATTAGCAGTGTGTAATTACTGCTGTTAAATAGACTGAGAATAATTTTTCACAAATTACTCAGATTTTTACTTTTTTCAACTGAGAAAAATTCACAAATCTCAAAACTTCCATGAAAGAAAACTCCATTGAGAATTCTAATCTCCTCACTTGAGAAAAAAAAATTGTAACTGACATCCCAAAAAGAATATGAAATGACAAAAAAATTAAAAGTGCCAATATGAGAAATCAAAATATTTTACTTCCAGAGCTGAAACGTGTCTTTTGTTCTTTTTTCTTCCCCCAGAAATTTCAGTAAAACCCACACAATCTTAGAGTGCTGTAGTTCTCTTGGAATTGATGGGGGACAAAAACCCAGCTGCATTCCATCATACTTCTTTTTGTTATAGCTCTAATAATCCTTCTGCAGAGGCATTCCTGGACCCATCCAAATATGCACGTTAGTTGCAGACTAGCTACATCTAGAACCGCAACCATGGACTTCCGGAGGACGGACTTTGGCCTGTTCAGGATGCTGGTTGAGAGGGTCCCTTGGGAGACGGTCCTGAAGGGCAAAGGGGTCCAGGAAGGCTGGACGATCTTCAAGAAGGAAGTCTAAAGGCGCAGGAGCAGGCTGTCCCTGTACGCCGTAAGAAGAATGGGCGGGGAAGACGACCGGCCTGGCTGAATGGGGAGCTCTTGCTGGGACTCAGGAAAAAAAGGAGAGTTTACCGCTTGTGGAAGAAGGGGCAGGCGACTCTAGAAGAGTACAGGGATCTCGTTAGGTCATGCAGAGAAGAAATGAGAAAGGCAAAAGCCCAGCTAGAACGCAATCTGGCCGCTGTCGTTAAAGACAACAAAAAAAGTTTTTACAAATATATTAATGACAAAAAGAGAGCCAAGGAGAATCTCCATCCCTTACTGGATGCGGGGGGGAACATTGTCACCGAGGATGAGGAAAAGGCTGAGGTACTCAATGCCTTCTTTGCCTCAGTCTTTAACAGGCAGACCAGTTATCCTCAGGGTACTCGGCCCCCTGAGCTGGAAGACAGGGACGGCGAGCAGGATGAACCCCCCATAATCCAAGAGGAAGCAGTCAATGACCTGCTATGCCACCTGGACACTCACAAGTCTATGGGGCCGGATGGGATACACCCGAGAGTGCTGAGGGAGCTAGTGGAGGAGCTTGCCAAGCCACTCTCCATCATTTATCAGCAGTCCTGGTTAACGAGGGAGGTCCCGGACGACTGGAGGCTTGCCAATGTGACGCCCATCCACAAGAAGGGCCGGAAGGAGGATCCAGGGAACTACAGGCCTGTCAGCCTGACCCTGGTGCCGGGGAAGATTATGGAGCGTTTCATCTTGAGGGCACTCACAAGGCATGTGTGGGACAACCAGGGGATCAGGC
>NW_008795129.1:14926577-14950764 GCF_000699145.1 Aptenodytes forsteri
ATGGTGGTGTTGGGTTGACGGTTGGACTCGATGATCTTAGAGGTCTTTTCCAACCTCAATGATTCTATGATTCTAGAACCCTAAATAATATTGCTATATCCTAGCTTCTTAGTAAATTTAGGATAAAATCTTAACATTTAACATTTCCAAGCTAATTTGTATTTGTGTTTGACACCATGCTGCAGCATAGATATGCACCAGGTTGTTGGGTAATAGCTTAGATCTATCTCCACTTGGTGCAGATATCCTATTTCCAAAACGCATCAGGCCTTTCCTATAGGAAGCTTTCTCATTTTTGTGGACCTCGATCAGCTCCCGAATATCTTTAAGCCTATCTCTAGTTTCAGCAGTCTCCTTTTGTCATTTACTGTGGTTCAAATACTAGCAATAGATCTGCTTAAACATATATGTGCAAAACAAACAAGTCATTGGGCAGAAAATTAGTTATTTCTGCCCTAGAGTTCAGTATTCTCTTTTCCCCTTTGTAATGATATTTGAATAACCTATGCAAGGCCTTGATTTTGGTTATATTTACTTTTTCAGAAAACATATTTCTCCTTTGCTGTTCTCATTTCTTTATTTAGCCTGCAAAGGTTAGTTCATGTTTAAGATTGTTTCTTTTTCTTTTCTTCTTTTTTTTTCCCCCCCTCTGTGGCTGTCACTATGTAGTACTGAGGAACCTAATGAACAGAGGCATACATATTATGTTGTTCTGAATGTCAGAATAGGGGCTGTAAAGCAGCACAGTAATGAAATGAAAAATACTGTCTCGCCTTTTTTTTATTTCTGCCTTTGTTTTTGTTTTCTGGGATTGTGTGTTTTTCTCCCTTCTTTACCCACTTACCAATCAATGCAAGCTAACAAGATCAAGAAGAAAAGAACAAGCAAACTAGAGATACAATGAAAAGGAGCTGAAAATCCAGTCTTATGCCAGCTCTGCTGTGAATACAGATAACCCTTCCTATTGCATAGAAATGCAAGGCTTCAGAATGTCTGTTCTTCATCAGGATCAGCAGTTGAAGTGGGTTATTCTGCCATAGCAGGTAGGGAAGAGAAGGAGAGAGAAAACTTCATCACTTCTGCATTGATAGCTCAGAGCAAAAGATATTTGAGCCTGGGTTTACCACATCCCCAGTGAGTGCACTAACCACGAGCTATAGCACTAAAAATGTTTTGTTTGAGTTACTTATACAAAGTGGAAAAGCCCCAGCAGGCAAGAAACGGACAGAAGGCTTAGTGGGTTAGCACACTCACCTGGGAAAAGACAGACTGACAAAAGAGGTACTTAAACCTGGCTCCCCCATCTCCCAAAGGAAACCAGTTCCCAGTGGCTATTCTAGGAAGGATAGGATATTTGCATCTTGGACACCGTTATGGTTTTCTTCAGATCACAACAGCATTTTCAAGAAAAACACACTTTGTTAATCACTCCTGACCTGTGATTGCTTTTTAAGACTTGGGATGTGAAGGCCTATCTATAGGTTTCAAGATGGAAACCAGTGGCTGGACAGAAGAGACTGCTCTGTGAATTTGCCAGTTTAGGCCCTAGGAGGCTCTATGCTACCTTGGGAGAAATTCTAGGGTAAGCATGGCTAAATTTTTCCCAGACCTACCTTGGCTCATGTTCAACTGGTCCACACTGTCTCACCACACCCTTCCTTGCACTTCTGATGCAGGTTTAGTACTGGCTTAAATCTTTGTCTTGACCTTGTTTTCAACTGCTCTACAAATGTATCTAGCAAGGCTCCTACAGGGTGTCGGCCAAAGCTCATCCTTTACTGCAGTGCCAGTTCCAAATGTAATGCAAGGATTACCTTTAACCTGACTTTCCTCCCCTAGCAAAAAATATTCATGTCATCAAACAGTGCTGAACTAGCTGGCCAGGAAGGTAGTGAACAGAAGTCTGCACACTGCTGCTGATCAGGTTCATAACACAATAGGAAGGAAGCGACAGGCTACACTCTGTGGCTGTGTAACTCATCTGCTGCTAACGATGTGTGTCCAGAAAGCAAACAAGCCCACACTGAGCTATCTTCTGCCACAGCTACACAGAAACCAGTACCTGAGCCAGCTAATAGCACACTAGGTCAGGGATCTGTAACACTTCGTACTACTCACTGACAATTACAAATTTACTCCTGGGAACACTACATGAGCACTATGTTAAAACGTGTCCATACTTATTCAAGCTAGGCTAAACAAGGACGTGGACGGGAACAATCATTGTGTTCAAGGTTTGATCACCATTATTAAAGACCCACTACGCAAAGTGGTCTGTGATAATCCAACTCAATCTCATAACAATAGTGTTCCTCTCATCTGGGATACATTTTATCAGCTGTATTCTCATCACCACCCCCAGGTCCTCTCTGCAAATGCTTTCCACTTTACGCAGCACAACAGGGTACTAAACTCAAACAGACAACTTTTATAGCTCCATGGTGATAGAGATTTTTCAGACAGAACACCACAAGCAAATTTTTAAAGGCGTTCACTATAACTTCTTGGGCTCTGATTTTTACAATGTTACCTCTAGACCCCCTGTGCCATAAAGATTGTTCCTATAGGATTCAAGTGCTGATTTCAAAACCGCAACAGGCCTTTGCTTATGAAGGCAAAACCAGCACCTCTGCTTTAATGTTTTCAGACTTCCATGCTTTGCATGTATGATTGCATCTGTTTCAGTCAAGACTGCAGCTGTCCTGGGACAAGCCACAGAACTAAAAAACATTTAGTCAATACTCCACTTTCCTGACTTGCACACCATCAGCTCTCAGCATTACTTGTGTACAGACTGCTCCTTACTCAACATTTTGTTGAAATCATTTGAAAGTGATGCAAATGGTATATTTGGTAAAATATTTCTAATACCTGACTGCAAACCACTTACAGCAGCTTTCCGAATCAGTTTGAGAATCTGTTTCTCCTGTAGACTGTTAGTGTGGTGATCAGACATCTCTTTTTGACCACTGAAGTCCCAGAAAAAAAAGGAATGTTGCCCTGCCACCCCCGCAACCCAATGAAAGCCTTCAGGATGCTATTCTGTCCTAACTTCTTGTCTAGCACCATGGATTTTTCTGTCTCAAGCCACAGCCTTAGGAGCATATTAATTTCCAGTATAGGATAACTGAGATGGGTCTTCATGAACTCCAACTTTAGTCCTGGTATTAGAACTAATAACCTGATAGAAAGCTTCTCGTTTCAGTCATGTGCCAGCTACACACTCTACACTACAACCTGATCTTCAGGATGTGCCACAATTTGAGAAAAGAGCAGTCACAACAGTCTCCTCTCTCCTGTGGTACTCTCCACCCATGCAAGGAGCATGCAACACATCCAGAGCTTCTGGGACTCAAAACACCACATGTGCAGTTTGGTTGCTCTATTGTTATAAGCTGCAAACGTTTAGGCATAGGGACTGTCTCACACAGGCACAGAACACAAGCAGTCCTCAATACAACATTATTTTGTTAATAAGGTATTGTAAATACATATAGCTATGTAAAAAACAGTAATGGTGTAACTATCCTTTATAAGACTCTCCTTATGAAACTCCCACACTGCCTTCTAATTGGGAGGACAGAAACAAATATCCAGTCATAATCAGGACAGTTTAAGTACACCTCAATGTGCAGTGATCCGTGAATCCCTTATTAAACTCTCAAGAGCCTCTCCATTGCCTACTTAGCAGGAACATAAGTCAGTAACAAAGAAGCACTAAATTAAGGTTTCACAAGCTTGTTGGTCAGCTATAATTGAGCAGGAGGCTAAACGACTTGAAGCTTTCTTATGCATTATGTGTTAATAAACCATGTTTCTCGGGCTAGACTGCAGTGTTTGAGAGTATGCACCATTCAAAGACTGGAAATAATTGGGCAACACCTATCTGTTCCCTTCTTCATCTCTACCTTCCCAATACAGCACAGAACTTTAGGACTGGGAAAAAAAGGGGGAAACACAACCAGAACACAGGAATATTCTCAATGAGCTGTTTGGTGAGGCAGCTACGTGAGGAAATGTTTTCAAATAAATTCACAAATAAGTCTGAATAATTCATGACTGAGAATTTTACAGGCTGCTCATGAATAAAAAAAGACAAACTCTAGAGAACTCATTATTTGGGGCAAATTACTGGTACAAATTTTGTTCTTCATATTATTATTTAGCAACTTTATACCAGTCAGCAAGTATCAGGGTCTTTAACAACTATGCAAGTACCGAGAACTATGGAGACATGAAGACTTCGTGATTTGCTTTACACCTGGACTGCAGATCAGCAGGCTTCCTTATATAAACACATCAGCAGGCAAAGAAGAGAAGAAAAGTGTGATGATAGAGAAGGAAAGCCACATTGTTACACAGCTAGACTACCAACTCCCCATTTCACCACGGTCTTCGTTATGAAGAATCCATAAAGTAAAAATCCCTTAATTTTCCTGCATCCTTCAATGGACAGAAAAAAGGTCTGATATTGCCTATTATCCCATCTGTGACAGGAGGCGATAGCAGAAGTTTAGAGAGAAAGCATTAAAATTGTCCACGTACAGGGTGATTCTTCCCCTTATTAACTTTCAGCAATCAGATTACACTCTTCCTAATTCAAAAACTATTGCCACTATCGTGCCTAACAATAAAAGGATCGGAGAAAGCAAGCAAGGATGATCAAAGATGTAGAATGGCCTTTTTTTAGTGCGAAATTGCTCCAACTCTCAATCCAAGAAAGGGACAACAAAGGAGACACGAAAGACATCTGTAAAGTCACGAGTGTCCTGAACTCACTGTTTTTCAGTACGTAAAACCTAGGACAGCAGGCGAAACTGGGAGGTTCAAAATACTACACATACATGAGTTGGGAAATTCCTTCCCTCTGTGTTTTGTGGATACTGAAAACTTAACATCGGTTCAAGGGGAGACAGGAGAAGTTCAGGGAAGAGATGTGCACTAAGGTCCATTAAATAAATAAAAATATATCTAGCATAAAGTTTGTGCAAGTTTTCCCAGGCATGCAATTTTAGCCACTGTTGGAGAAGGACTATGGTCCACTATGACAATCCTTTTGTTCTTATAGCTACCATAGGTAGCTTTAGCCCTCATGAATTTGTCTAAATCTGTTTATAGTTATTCATATTTTTGGCATCTACAAAAACCATGCATAGGCAAGAAATTCAATGTTTGCCAAACATGGATACTAGTATTTACTTTCTTAGTCTTGTATAATTCAATCAATAGAGCAAGATGTATGGCAGTTTCTATTATACTCAGCTTACAGGGGTCCCTGGCATGGTGACAACTTTTAGAGGAGACAACAATATGAATTATAATAAAGAGAGGCAAAATGAGGCCTCTCTCTCCCTCAAATCTTTTAAAGGTAGCCCCAGTCTTCATGCTTGTCATCAGGATGAAACAGAAATTTGTTACGGTCTAAAAAGAATTTAAAATACTACCCACCACCAAAGCAGAGAGAAGAAAATTGTGTTTCTGTAATAGCTAAAGCCCAAAGGTCAAGACACTGAGTTACTGCCTCTCCCGGCTCTGAAAGGGACTCAAACCTAGGCCTACCACATTTCAGAAAAACACCTTAGCCACTGACATGCTGAATAACTTATAAAGGGGAATTAATTCCCTGCTTTGAGCCCTTTTTCCAACATTGAAATCCATTTTCACAAATTCCCCTTTCATTCAATGAGAATCTGTTCCATGGAAATATTTCTGAGCAGCTCCATATGTGATTAATGAACTAAAAAAACCCCTCAAACACAATAAATTAAAAGGAGCAAAAGGAAATTCCAGGGAGTATATTACTGTAGGGAAAAAAGCAGAGATATTCAGGTTCCAAAGTAAATGTAGTAACAGATTTTCTTCCAGTGGCAAAAGTAGGCAGGAAAGAGGGGAAGGAGGACAAAAACAAGGAAAAAAACCTGCCTGTCGTCTTGAAATATTTTAATACAAAGGCAAATAGTTAAGAAAGAGACAAGGACTCATTTCAGAAGACAAAAGTTGGTATAGAGAGAATCGATTACACACTATAATTGCATTGATGCTTAAAAGCCATTAGCATGAGAGCTCTGTGCACGTTTCAAGAGGGAAATGCAGTCTTCTGTTTATTCATTTCATTGAATACTCACATAGGCCTTTGGGGGATTATTTCAGAATTAAAACCAGGAGGGTGAAGCCCTATACTGCTTGGAAGGAAATTTCTTCTCTTACACCCTATTGTATTCACTGTCAATCAGCAGCTCTTGCTTAAACATGCAGTTACTGCCAGTGATTTAGAGTGGACACCCAGAAAGGGTGAAAGGGTCAACTGGAGAAAAGCACTAAGCTGTTCTGCGCCTGGCCTGCTCTCAGGCTTGCTATTGAAACACTCAGAGACATTCAGGAGGCTCCGGGCTTTGCCAAGGGACAAAGATTTTAAGTGCTGAAAAGCCATTTCTGAAGCAAATTTGGAAAGCCTGCATATCTACAAGTAAAAACTTGCTTCTGAGGAGTTTCTCAGACACCTGATCTTATGTGCAAACTAGTGCTCCTGCACAGCCACTGGCAGCTAAAAGAGAGCAGCATACAACACTCTCAGAAAAAGAGGGAGCATGCGAGGAGAGACTTTACGAAAACATGCCACTTTGCAAGCTATATTTATGGTGGTGCCTTCCTGGTTAAGACCCAGAAGTTTCTGAAGGATATAAAAATACCCATAAACTCCAAACACACAGAGTATTTCCCAAACCAGTAATCCAAGCCTCCACTTGAACATAATTCACCTGATTCTGTCTGAAGAAAGAATGAAGAGGAAAAATATCACAAAAGGCAACAAAGTTGAGAAAGGCTAAAACTAGAGGTCTTTCCTTGGGAAAGGAACCATGTCCCCGGGGAAGACTGGCGGTGGGGAGATACACACAACCAAAAAACTGGGATTCATGTGGTATATACAGTACCCAGATTGCTTATCCTGGAGCTCACTACAGATATAAAAGTGAAAAATTAGCATGCAATGAATAATTTATTTAGCACTTTACTGTTGTTTAAACAAATCACTTTCATCGGGGAAGACGGCGGTGGGGAGATACACACAACCAAAAAACTGGGATTCATGTGGTATATACAGTACCCAGATTGCTTATCCTGGAGCTCACTACAGATATAAAAGTGAAAAATTAGCATGCAATGAATAATTTATTTAGCACTTTACTGTTGTTTAAACAAATCACTTTCATGAGAGCAGTGTGTATTCAAGCAATAAATCAGTGTTTAGGCTCTGGGGAGATACACACAACCAAAAAACTGGGATTCATGTGGTATATACAGTACCCAGATTGCTTATCCTGGAGCTCACTACAGATATAAAAGTGAAAAATTAGCATGCAATGAATAATTTATTTAGCACTTTACTGTTGTTTAAACAAATCACTTTCATGAGAGCAGTGTGTATTCAAGCAATAAATCAGTGTTTAGGCTCTGTCACAAGCAAAATATACTACTTGACAGAATTACTGAGTGATGTTGCATGGCCACAAGGCAACTACAACAGCGATAAGGATGATGTCCTTGAATAACAGACTGCCTCCCTCTCACCTCAGGGAAGAAATTGACTCTTTAAAGTAAAACTTTCATCCTGGGGCAGCAGGGGTAGTGAAACTTATGACCGTAAGTGCCTTTCATCTTTAGGTCCCAAAAGTGCCCTGAAAACATTAATTGATCACTCCTAACAACAGCTCTGTGATGTAGGTTGGTTTTATTACACACATCAAGCATGCAGAGTTTAAGAGAGTTTGTTACAGAAGGCAGGGAGGGAATACTTGCTCTGATGAACTCCTAGGTCTTCACTCTTGAAATCACTCTTCCCTGTCCTCTAATACATGGAAAGATGGACTTCATAAGGTCCTGACCTGCTCTAACTTTAAATCACAGCTTCCACCTTGTCTAGCTCTAACAGGGCATGAGTCAAATTCAAGCTGTCTATTCCCCTTCCTGTAATCCTACTGTCTTTCCGCATCAACACAGATGGGAACATACACTTTTTCAACTGCTCTTCAGTCAGTGATGAACAGCACTATACTAAGAGACACAAGGTATGTTTCCCAGAAACTGCAAAAACAAACAAGCTTGGTGCAAACATGATTTTTATTCAGCACAGTGTTTCATTACACTGTGTTGGGGACATCTACTCTTCCAAATACCGGTTCCCCTGAAAACACTTTTCTATTGCTCCCTACGCATCTTACACTAACGCATGACAATAAAATGCATCACTCCATAGACAAACGTGGTAGGTCTCATCTTATGGCAACCCTTTGTTCACGGAGTTAAATTAGAAATTAATTTGGCTTAGGCCTAGGATTCAGAAAGTGCCTTATGAGCTCTCTGGCTGCCAACACTAATTTGGTCACTTGTTACTCCTCAATAGTGCTAAGAAGAAAGATGCAAAATCAAGTCCTTGTTCTCAGCTTCTCCCAAATCAGCAGAAATCTCAGGGCCAAATTCAGCACAACACTTACTTCAGTTTGTGTGTTAATCACATGAACAACAAAACAATGCAAGAATTTAGTGCGCTTGGTTTGCATGAACAAATGAGACAAACCATCCATTCAGCTTGCACTCACTGGTCACCACAGCCATGGAAGTGGGAGGAATTAGAGTAACATAGGGCTTTCTAGTATCTATGAACAGAATCGCCACTTGCTCTAGAAAGAGGGCAGAACGTAAGGACAACTAACCTTAACTAATTGGACATCTTTATTACCGAAAATTAGATGACCCCAAAACTCCAGAGGAGTGAGCCCAGTCTCAAAAAGAGACATTTCAGCCATCACCCAGTACATTTTGTCATCTGAGATTTGTCTGATTATACAAGAAAAGTTCTTCAGTTCCTTGCATTCTTTCACCCACTCCAGCTGCAACAAAATCTGCCAGCAGCAGCTGTTTGTAATAAGCTGGAAGGCATCTTGAGACCAATTGTAATGCAAAGGTCATATTTTCTGAGCTGTTTATAGACGGTAATTTGTAAGGTTGTAATGTCACATGTTGTCAATAATTCAAGGTGGGAAATTGAAACAGTTAATAGGTCATCAATTCTTCACTTTCCCACCTTATCTCTTTCTCCCCAAAGAGCTGTTAAACCATGTTTCATCTGAGCATATTTCTTGAACCTCAGAATCAAAGGTTTCATTTGTTTATGGAAAGAAACTTAGGATGGTAAGATGTAAGTAATCCCTTAACAGGCACCCAGGGAACATAACAGATATAAAGTGCACATTTCAGACTTGGGATATAAATTCCTGTTAAAGGTCTATTCTCACTGGGGCTCTATATTCTGTAGAACAGGTTGATGCTGTCAGAACAAAAACTGTTGTATTTTAGCAAAGAGAGGAGGACTTAGTCAAAAACAACTTGTTAAAGGAAGCGAGATATATTCAAAGTAAGATCCTTCCCCCAGTTCTTTTGGGAAACAAAGAAACAACCAAAAAAATCTCTCATTAAAACATGAATTATGGGTTGTTTCTTTTTCTCTCCCCTCCCCCCCCCCCCCCATTTAAACAAACATGCAAAAGAGGAAAAAAATTGGGATCATCAACTCTGACAGCCAGCCGGGGCAACCCCAGTAACAAGCACAAGCATTGATATAACAACAATGCATAAGGTTTTCACCTTGGAAAGCTGCACCCACTGAGTGGGACCTCTTGCTACACTCCCACCTAGGATCCCCATGAAATTAGTACTGGCAAAACAACACTTTGGGAAACTGAGAACATCGGCTGACCTGCAGCACTGATTAAAACTTCCTCAAGAAGCAGATCACACAAACCTTAAAATGGAGCTGCATCATCATATCCCCTTAGAAAGCCTAAAATTGTGTCTATTACATCAGAACAATGCAAGTGACCCTACTATATAAGTCAAGACATATTAACGCTAAATATCTTTAGGGAAGGTATTAGTCCTGAGATACTTTCAGCAGCACTGTAGCCAAAATGACAAGTTAAAAAAAAAAAAAAAAAACAAGGTTTTTATTCTTTAAAAAGGTCCTCATTGGCCTCTACACCTTTGCCTCCCCCCTGCAAACTCCAGTCTCGTATTTCTCTTGCTATATTTTTTAACCATGCTGGAGGAGAAAAGGGGGAGAGATTAGATATGGTGGAACAGGTGGAGGTTTTCCACCAACCAATGAGGGATAGGAGCTGCACCCCTTCAGGACTCTGAGCAAGACAAGGAAGGATGAGGGGGATAAAAGGAGGATAAAAGAGAATAAAAAGAGGATAAAACAATCAAGACACTGTAATTACAAGACATTCTGACCTGGGGTCCTTCCTATCTGTTAGGAAGAGAACTTGCTAGATTTTAGCTGCCTCCTAGTTATAAAATACAAAGACACATACCTATCTCCTGCAGAGGGTTCATCTCTTAAAATTAAGGGGCAGGATGGTAACTTGGACCTCACATCTCCTCTTTCCCCCTGCACGCATTTTATTAGGAAGCCAACTCAAAAGGAGGGGGAAGTCAAAGCATATTACAAACCAACGCACAAAAATCTTATTAACCCACTAAGATGTGTGACTAAGATCCTATTATTTGAAGGATAACAAACCTAAGCTGCCTTCTGCCTACATCCTCAAGGCTTTGGCAGAAAGTGTAGGAGAGGCACAGTAGTCCCAAGTGACTGGTGACCTTTATCTTCATTTCTCCTCCTTCTCCTTATCCTTCACTGTGAAGTGGGATGTAGGGGGAGATATTCTCATTTTACTATATATAAACTATTTAAGTTTGGGGTTTTCATGCAGTCTTTTTGGACTGAAAAAGCCAAGTCAGTTCCTGACTTCCTCTCTCAGCAGAGGGCAAAACCAAGAACAAAAGGCTACTGGGTGGAAGCCCATTACCAGAACTGCAGCACCCAAATCACTGACCATTTTTTACGGCATCTGACTAGTACTGTCTTCCAGGTGGAACAATGATGGTTAAGATCTTCCTATGGAATCCGATGTCCTTTTGGACTTCCAGACATAATGATAAGAGCGAGCACTGGTTTGCTCATTTCCACTAGTGAGAGTATCTTCGCTCTCTAAAAAAGCATAAACTCCTTTGTCTGTCTCTCCATCACTTCCTTCATCTCCTTTAGCTATGCTTTGGGCCAAACCCCCAGCTCTTACATTAAACAAAAGCAGACCAACACACAGGGGCAAGGAGAATTTCCTTATGGGGTATCATCTTGAGCCTAGAACTAGCCCACGCATCCCAATCTCCCTGTTGGTTTTGCCATATCACTTAAGGTTGTTAAAAATGGAAAGTGGTGTATTAACCGTCATTTTCAAAATTCCTGTAACTTTAAAAAATTACTGTTAGTGCTTATCAACAAAATTAATGACTCTGCCTAAAGGGTGTAGCATAGAAAAATGGCCTGTTCTTCTCAACACACTGCAGAGAAGTGTATTGTTTCATCAGCTGTATCAATGCAACAGTGAAAGATGGAGGAAACATATTTTGAGCTCTTCTGAGAAGTTCAGACTCTGTAATACAAATGTTTTAGACTGAAACCTTTGGGGTTTCAGGATTTCTAGGTGTTCTTCCACAGCATGTTAACATCATACAAGTTCCTTCCTACAAATACAGAAGTATTGATTCCCAAGCTCTCCATGGGCAAGATTCATCCCTTAAAGTCTGACGAGGGATCCAGACACTTGAAGCTCTGGCAAGTCACAGATAATCTGGGAGCACTAGAACACTGGTTTACAGATTTCATTTCAGAAGCACTCAACAGCTTGAAAATTATTTCTCCACCCTCAGATACGCCTTTCCTACAAAAGAAACACTTTATTTCTGAATGCAAACCTACAGCCAAATAAGCACCTCTCTCCCACTTACACCACATTTCTCATTTTCCAGCATTGCATTCCCAAATTCTAGTACACTGATCTTTCCACTCAACCTTATTAAACTTCACCTTACAGCAAACCAATCTGCCCTTGGCCTCAACTAAGAAGGGGTTTTAGAGATCTGAATTTTGCCCCAAAGCTGGACATTGCTTCCATACCTCTCTCACCTGCAAGCCATTACCCCCCAAAAACACTAGAGAAATACCATGGTTTCATTTATTATAGCAGAGAATCCTCCTGAATTATTACTAACAGAAACTTTCAGCCCTGTCACTAGTTCACTGACCCATCTACTAAACTAATTTGTCTTACACTTACAGTCATCCATTTATCAAGACACAGGTATGGAATGAAGCTTTATATTCCATTCCCTTTGACTTATGTTTTACATTTGACACGTGTGCCTCCAGGGAAGCACATACAATTTTTTCCCACCATCTCTTCTGCTTGTTCAACACCTGTTCTCAGGGAGAATGGTATTTCTGTATTTCTGCCTTTGAGCTACCCAAGCAACTGAATAAGTAGGTCTTATGGAAGAAAAATACTCTCATCATGTCACCTACCACCTTTATCCTCAGCTGCCTGTTCAATAAAGCTCAGTAGGGAAAGTAGATTCTTAGCCTTTACCCTTGGCTTGCTGTTAATCAAGTAGCTCAGTGTTGTACCATAAGCACCACTAGCAGTGTATATTCCCCAAAGAGATTAAAGAGATAGGAGACAAACTGGTATCACTCTATAGGTTTCCAGTGGAGTACTGATAATTTCCACCAGTTGGGGATATTGTTCAGGGAAGGCAAGACATTCTGAGAAATTCCTACAACTGGGGTAATGCACTCTGAGGACCAAATCTTTAGCCAGTGGAAAGCAGCAGAACATCATGAATTATTGCCTGCAATGTCCTTCACAGAAAGATTTGCCTCACTAAGAAACACACACAACTGGGAAAGCCCAAATGAAAGAGATGACGTGCCCCAGGGCTGCAACTCTTCTGCCCCACAAACTTAGTGCCCACTGCCCTAGGCACTAAGCCCAGGAGACCCCCAAAAAAGTTTATAAAATGCAGTAAACTCAGCTCTCCAAGGGCTTTCCCTTTTTTTTTTTTCCACTGCAGAGAAAGTTTAATGCATACATTTGAAGGCTACACCCCAAACTGAAACAAAGAAAGAAATTCTGTTAGTACTGAACTTAGTAAAATTAAATTTGTCAGAAAAACTAATGAAAGCCACTTCCTAATTTGTAAAGGACAACACTGATGCTATTTGCACCATGCTCACAGAAAACACATACCTGATAGTGGAGGGTGACTGGGGAAGCAACACTGCATGTACGTTCACTGTGAGAAAGCTCCCTCAATATTACCACAGGTCTTGCAATATCTGCTGTACTAAAGAGTTATCTGACACTACAGCAGGGGCTTATGCGTGGTTTTATGAAATTAAAAAAGATTGCTTTCCCATTTGTGTCAAAAAGATAGGAACTATGATTTTTAAAAAAATCTCATGAAGCAGAGACAAACATATACATCTTTCATCTGGAAAAAGTCTCATGAACCTAAAACCTGTCATGATTTTTTTGAATAGTGAAGCTGTAATACCAAGACACAGCTACCAGACAGTGGCCTCTCCTTTTTCTGGGGTAAGTTGCAGCCAGCGTGAAAAGGTATCAGCTCTACAGATTTACTTGTGATGACCCAAAATAAAATTCAGCTCTAAGTAATGAGCTTCCCATCATTTTAAAAGGGATTATCACTGCACAAATGCATCTAACTATTAAAGACTACTCAGCTGTAACTGACTGACATGTCATTAAACCAGTAAAATCTTTCCATAAAAACTGTCTTATCCTTATTCCTTTTAAACCAGGTTCTTCTTCAATGGAAAAAAGAATGTTAAGCATTTTAGAAGATGATTAAAGCAAAACCAGGCTGAAAAAGAAAATGTCACATTATTTCCCAAAGAACGAACTCAGGTCCTTTGGCTTTAATTTCCTTCACAGAGAAAACATGTTATTTAATGTTAGCTCCATGTTAAATTTCTAGCACAGTTTGAAAAGGTGCAGAAAATATCAGCACAAAATGAGCCAGAACATTTTACTTGAGAAGAAACAGATGAAGAGGCAATAACTCTGGTTCACCGATACCGATCTTGCCAGGAAAAGGCAGACACCCTGGAGTCAAAGACAGAGCCAAAGAGGTTTTTGTTGTTTGTTTCCTCCCAGTTTTTCCTGTTCCTTCCTCCCAGTTTTTCCTGTTCCTTCCTCCCTCTGTATGCAGAAAGCAAAGCGATTGCTCATGTCAAACTAGTAAAGTGACAAGGAAATCTACACCTGGCAGAAAGAAAGGCACAAATTCAATGCAATCCTTGCCATCGGCTGTACAAAGCACAGGTCAGCCCGGCCAGCCACAGCAGCACTGGAAACACAGGATGGCACACAAACGGCAGCCTGATGCCGCTGCACCCAGGAAACCCCCAGTAATCAGCCCCAGCGCCCCTGCAAACCCCTGCCGTGCTCCTCCCCAAAGGGTTAGTCCCCATAAGAAGTGCCAGGTGAGAGAGCAACAACACGCTGATGTTTGTCTTCATTCTTGTTCAATAGGAAGCATCAAACTGCCAACATCATTCACAGGTGAAAAGTTACACAGCTTGGAGTTCCTCAAGAAAACACCTTTCTCTCTCTCAATTGGGAGCATGTGTGCAAAAAAATCAGGAGGGAACAGAGCAGCTCCTGGTTGAACAGCACTGACTGTTTAGAGGAAAACCTCTCCGATACTCGGTTGTCTTTTCCAGACCCACTGGGCTATCCTTGGACTTCTGAAACTCCATGCTGCCACAGCAAAGAGTGATCGGTCCCACTGAGGTCATCTGCACCAAAGGGTAGGCTATTGTGGAAAAGGCCACTTTAAGTAAATCAAGTGCAACCCATTTTCATTGCAGCTTTTGCAGATGAGGAAATCATGGTCATAGTTTCCACACCCAGTTACCCAGCTTGCACTGGCAATTACACTAATTCCATGCACAAATTAGACATGGCACTGCACAAGCATGTTGTTTATGCAGTGATCTGCATTTTCAATTACTTTTTTTTTTTTTTAATCTGGCCCTAAAGCTTTTAGTGGCCGATATTGAAGACTGGTAGGCAGGAAACGCAGTAGAACATGGTTTTTCTGGAGATGCCTGTTTATTTCATAGAGATACTGCTGTTTTGCTGGATAACAAATTCACTTTCTTCTTTTTCACTTCCTGAGGACCAAAGTTCTAAGTTCTGCCTTCAAGTACTTTGAAAAAAAAGCGGTGTATAGATAGCAATAGGACCTAGCCTTATGGTGACAAGCAGTTTACATTAGTACAGGAATAAACTATTGCTTCAATTCTAGATGACTAGCAAAGCTGATTAATACCATTCCTCCTTCCATATGTACAACGAACAATTCACAGTAAAGATTTCAGCAGGTTTTTTGGGTTGTTTGGGGTTTGGGTTTTTTTTGGAAGGGAGGGGCAGAACATCAAGATAGTATGAAACAAAAATCTGTATCTCATATCAAATGATAGTCTCACTACTCACAGGAAATAGATAAGTTTTACTGTGCTTTGCCCTCCAAAAACTCTTTCCTATATTACTTGGTAGAAAAGAATAGAAGATAAATATAGGACAATGGAGTAGGAAGAGGAAGGAAAGCTCCCAAAGGAAAACTAAAAAACCCAAACCCATACAACAGGCAGGAGAAAAGCTTTCAAAAAAAATCAAGTGTTACAATTCAAAACTGAGAGTTTGTTGGTTTTTTTAGGTGCAAATCAAAACATATACATCTTCTGAATTTTGATGGAAAATTAGCAGTGAAAAATATTTTTCTCAGTTTAGCTTGAGTTCTAATCCAGAGTCTCAGATATGTTTCTCTTTCTGCTTGCCTGCCTACGCTGACCAGCGATGTGACCCTGCATGGACAGAGGTCCCCAAGGAAGCACTTAACAGCCATATTGATTGCGTTGGTCAAACTTGGTCAAGGGACAGCAGCGCTACTTCCATCATAGCGATGCAATTCACTGTCTTGTCAACACACCCATATATGTGTTTAGAGAGTACTTTACCAATACAATATATAAAAATATCTATATATGCAAAGGATTTTTAGCATAGACTTATAGCCTCAGTTATGCAAGTACCCTATCAGCAGTCTCTAGATCGAGGGCAACTGCTCTGCAATTAAATAAAATACTTTCTACTTATTAAACAAAATGCCGTATTTAATTTCTTTTTTTCTTTTTTTCTTCTTAAGTAAATAGACTATTATGACTGCAGGTTCTTAAATTGCTTTTAAATACTGATGATTTGGCTAGAATAGAAATAAGCAATCTAAACTCCCTTCAAGTGCACTGTTCAAGCTCAACTGAACTTGTCTATTTTTACATTAAAAAGGCACGGTCTCATTCACTATTCCCAAAGAAAATCAAATTGAATTATTCAACAGCTTTAAAAAATCTCCAAACAGCTGTTTTCTCCACTTATCCATTTTCTTTAAACTGTTCCATCCTTCCCTCCTCCCCCTCCAGATAAAACCCCAAACCAACAAAACATGAAAACACACAGTGAAATCCCCTGCAGCAAGGGGTTCACAATCAGTTATCCTGTGAGCTGTTTAATTCTTAACATTTCAAACAGTCATCTACTCCAAGGTATCATTACTTATTCCAGCCACCACAGTTACAGAGACCCAGACCCTTGGTAGGATTTCAGTTCCTGGTTCTCAATGGTGTCTTGGTGAATTAGGCAACTAAAAACATTTGTGACTGGAGAACTGAGTTTTTCCACCCCACCTTAATGTGTTAAATAAGAAATGATGTTATTGTCTTTTGCTTTCTACTTACAGAACAAGTAATCTCATTTTATGCAGGGTTTTAAAGAAATAAAGCAAGCTACGTGAAAAAAATAGGTTCACCTTTCATTCTGACTGTAAGACAGTGTCATTTTTTTTGTGTCCAAATCTAGCTTCTGCAAGCCTGTCATTTGCATTTATGAGTCACCTTCTATTGGCAGCTGTCGTCTTTCTTTCTAGAGGAACAAAAGAATGAAGTCCCAGAAATTTGTTTCTCAAAGAAAAAAAAAAAATTAAAAAATCAAACCTAGTCAAACAGTCTTTCCTCTCTCCCTTTTTTGAAGGGATATAGCTTTAGATATCTGGAAACAAAAGGATGGAGATGTCCATGTAAAAATATAAAGTGAATAAGAACTCGGCATGTCACATCTCCTAGGTGACTTTGAACTCTTCAGGCATCATGTGAAAGATAAGGTGAGATGAAGAGTTTCCAAGTGCTGGTGTTCAAGGAAAACAGGGGGCAGCAACATCAAACAGAAAATTAAGCTGTATTTGTGGACTGTTTCTTTGTGTTTCATTCCATGATATTTTCACTGGCTATAACACTGACATTTATTAGCTCTTGGCCTGTAAAGCAGACACAAGACTTATCACAGTCCTAAAATCAGATATCAAAAGTAATTTTTCTCCCTGGTTTAGACTGAAATCACCTCAGAATCTGTATAGCAGTGCCAGAGCCCCCAAAAGCAAGTTTTGAGAATGCAACTGTCCGTTGGAAGCAAACTATCTTCAGACCTGCAGCATCATCCACAGGGCCATTGGAGTAACACAACACAAGAATGCTAGTCATCTCTCGTCTCATTTTTAGGCAACCTTGTAGTCTAAAATCTAAGCGATGGAAATAAACATCAGCCATACAAAACTCAATGATCAGCACCATAAGCTTGCACTTCAGATCCCCAGTTTCTGTCATCCTCTCCAAAAAGGGTGCTGTTATTACCTGAGCCTCATCATTTGCACATTAAGGTGGATAGATGAATTATTTCCATTAGCCAGCCAAGCATTATGAATCTCATGTGGGAGTTTCTGCTGAACCCTTAGTTTGAAATGCAGTAGTGGTTAAAATGCAAGCCTATGGTTCTCAGAAGGGGCCTTATACTTCATAGTCTCAGAGAAAGACAGACGTGTCCGTATCATCTTTCTGGCCAAATATATTTTCAGGTGCACATTAGCAGTGCTTAGCTTGGATTCTACTTCATGAGCTGTAGTCTTACATGCACTGAGCAGTAGAAAATCTCCTATAACCTTTGGCTATTTCATGTAAAAGGTGTGTGGAAATGGTGCTGTTTTGGGGTGCTGCCTGCATGAAAAGATGCAGGAGGGGACATCATAGACCTGCCTACTCAGCCCACCGCTTACAAGACAGACACGGATCTGCCATCTGCTCCCAGTTTTCTTTTAGACACCACAGTGCAAAGCAGCACATTATCTAACTGCCCTTAGTTATTGGGCATAATTGACTTGCGCATGGTAAGTAGCTCAGAAGCCTCACTGTGAGCTGGAAATGTCAGGCCAGATCTTCCAACCCCCTGCCTTACAGCCAAATCATCCCCAGGTCTCACACCAGAAAACTACATTTCTGTAGTTATGTAGCTCTGTTGAACAGGTGTCTATTAGTAACCAGCTTTTTATTTTCTGCACATCTGTTTCTTTGCAAGCTCACACCTTACCTACTGATGTTATTATTATCGCCCTTGCCAGAAAAGAAGCAGCACAATTTATAAGTGCTTTATGAGAAAAGTCCTGAAGTTTTTCATAAGAATTGAAATAGACAACTTCTAGAAATTTTAATATTGGGCTATGTAAAGAAGTTAGTTTAAAATCCCATACAATTTCAGAAATATTTCCTCTGGACTGAGTTTTTGCAACCACTATACAGAAACTAACTGCATGGACATAATTTGATATTAAATTCTTAGTATTAGTTAAAATACAAGTCAGCTTTTATGATTTTTTTCCAGTTCTTGATACTTACGGGTTCATGTTTATCATAGAATAAGATTGATGTCTTTAATAATTCATTAAATTGCATTCCAGTGTGCAAGTTTTGTAAATGCTGTGATAAACTGTAATTGAAGTGAATTGTTTACAAACTAGACACAAATCCCTTCAAATAGTTTGTTTTGATTTGGAACAAGAATAAAATACCAGGCACCATTTTATTTAAAGCAAGCAGCCAAGACTCAGTGTGATGCTATGACCAAGCAGTAGTCATGCAACCAAGCCCTGCTGTGCTTTCGTGAGACCACAAGAAAATATTCTGTTGCAGCCAGAAAAGGAAGACAGGTCCATAAAACAGTGAGAGCGTAAGGCAAGCACGCGAGAACATTCACACAGGAAGAAAGGCTAAACAGGTCGTGGACATAGAAAAAAAAAATTGGTCAAGCTCTTACAAGCTAATTGGTTTTTTCCCAATACAGCATCAAGCCAGGGCACCAAATCACAACCAATATTTACTTCAACACTTTTTATCAAACTGTAAATAACAACGGACTGCTCATCTCTGGACCTTGTCAGTCTCTGGGAGGTTTTCACACACTACGTCTCAGCACATACTCTGCAGCCTCCTGTTCTGGCAACTTTCTTCATCTGCACACACACAAGTACTTAGAGAAATCATTCACACAAACTAACATAAAGGGCTTTAAAGGGCGCTCACAAGGCATGTGTGGGACAACCAGGGGATCAGGCCCAGCCAGCATGGGTTCATGAGAGGCAGGTCCTGCTTGACCAACCTGATCTCCTTCTATGACCAGGTGACCCGCCTAGTGGATGAGGGAAAGGCTGTGGATGTGGTCTACCTGGACTTCAGTAAGGCCTTTGACACCGTCTCCCGCAGCATTCTCCTCGAGAAGCTGGCGGCTCACGGCTTAGACAGGTGTGCTCTGCGCTGGGTCAAAAACTGGCTGGACGGCCGGGCCCAGAGAGTTGTGGTGAATGGAGTTACATCCAGTTGGCGGCCGGTCATGAGTGGTGTTCCCCAGGGCTCAGTTTTGGGGCCGGTCTTGTTCAATATCTTTATCAATGATCTGGATGAGGGGATTGAGTGCACCCTCAGTAAGTTTGCAGACGACACCAAGTTGGGCGGGCGTGTTGATCTGCTTGAGGGTAGGAAGGCTCTGCAGAGGGACCTGGACAGGCTGGATCGATGGGCCCAGGCCAACTGTATGAGGTTCAACAAGGCCAAATGCCGGGTCCTGCACTTCGGCCACAACAACCCCATGCAACGCTACAGGCTTGGGGAAGAGTGGCTGGAAAGCTGCCTGGCGGAAAAGGACCTGGGGGTGCTGGTTGACAGCCGGCTGAACATGAGCCAGCAGTGTGCCCAGGCGGCCAAGAAGGCCAATGGCATCCTGGCCTGTATCAGAAATAGTGTGGCCAGCAGGAGCAGGGAAGTGATCGTGCCCCTGGACTCGGCACTGGTGAGGCCGCACCTCGAATACTGTGTTCAGTTTTGGGCCCCTCACTACAAGAAGGACATTGAGGTGTTAGAGCGTGTCCAGAGGGGGGCAACGAGGCTGGTGAGGGGTCTGGAGAACAAGTCTTATGAGGAGCGGCTGAGGGAACTGGGGTTGTTTAGCATGGAGAAAAGGAGGCTGAGGGGAGACCTCATCGCTCTCTACAACTCCCTGAAAGGAGGTTGTAGCGAGGTGGGTGTCGGTCTCTTCTCCCAAGTAACAAGCGATAGGACGAGAGGAAATGGCCCCCAGTTGCACCAGGGGAGGTTTAGATTGTACGTGAGGAAAAATGTCTTTACTGGAAGAGTGGTGAAACATTGGAACAGGCTGCCCAGGGAAGTGGGTGAGGCACCATCCCTGGAGGTATTTAAAAGGCGTGTAGATGAGGCACTTAGGGACATGTTTTAGTGGACATGGTGGTGTTGGGTTGACGGCTGGACTCGATGATCTTAGAGGTCTCTTCCAACCTTAATGATTCTATGATTCTATCTGCAGGCAAAAATACACTACTCGAAATGACAGTGTTTCTCAGTAACAGCATAACAACTGCTTTAGCAACAGAGGTGGGAATTAATATCTCGAGAAGGAAACATTACATGATCACAAGTATTCCCCAGGGAGAAAGTGGCAAAACCCTATGCTGACTGGATTTGGCACATCACACAATACAATACCCTCAAAGCCAAAAGGACCAGTCAGATTCTCAAAGCCCCCAATATCTCCTTAGTCAGAAACTGGTGTGATATGAAGGTGACCAGCTGGAGGTGAGGGGATGAGACAAACACATGACATGGTACTGGGATGAGTGCATCCACACAGCTTATAGCTTGATACCATAAAGCTACACTTGCTCATCTGGTTACCTCTGGTATTTCTAAGCTAGCACTGCCTGAGAGATGTATTCTAAAGCACTCTGAACTAGACTGTCAGTACAAGCTGGCAAATTTTTCACTTACAATGTTTTTTGGACCAAACATGCAGTGACAAGAAGTTATTTCATTGATCCATTTTCAGTTGAACTGTTTGCTCTTTTTGTAGTCAAAAAAATACCAAAAATATAAGAGGGATTCCATGTAAACGGCATACGTAGAGTGTGTTTTTGTAATAAGAATTACTTCTTTGCCTTGAAAGCTCCTTCAGTTTTGCTAATTAACACACTGATGATGAATACTTCACACTGAGTCTGGTGATCCATCTCGAACAAAAGAATTTAACTGGATATCAAATATTTTGAGTGAAGGACATTTCAGCCTTTTAATGTCCCTAATTGTCTTTCTCAGTCAACCCATACAATGCCCTTCTCCCTGTTGTTTGCCTTTAAGATGACTAAACAGAAATATCAGTTATCCATACAGCTGCACCTCTAGGTGGAACTCCCGCTACTTTAAAAAAAAAAAAAAACAAATAAAAAACCACACCACAAAAACCAGACAATTTCCACAGGTTCCCATGGGCTCTGTCCCAGCAACTCTCTTAATCATTTCAAGCAAAATGTGATTCTACTAATTAGAAGTACATAACAGGTTTTACTTATGGAAGTTTAGTAACCCTTGAAAAGAACTTGGGGGATGAGAGTCTGGCCCTAACTTTGGACTTCAGAGTTTAATTTTAGGTACCGCAGTTTGAAAAGACTAGCCATAATATATAGATAACACAAAACATATATGGAAGCACTTCAGGTTCCTCGAGCAGAAAGGAGTAGTTGATTTATCTATCAATGACACACTTGCAACGGTATCGTATGCTGTATAAAACATTACCCTGGGCGCATGTAACATAAAAGTTTATTTCCCTGAATTCTGTACAACTTTATGGCAAACATTGGAGGAAAACTTTGAGGAAAAAAAAATAAAAAAGCTTGTCAGATTTCCTGAGCCTTGACACTACAAGGTGTAGTTTGAAGGCTGGAAATTTGTAAGGTCACATTATCAAGGAGAGAAAAGGGGAAAAGCAGCAACTGGAAAACATTAGATCACTGCAGGATTACAATAAAGTTATCTCTGTGATGGAGCACAGCACTGCCAGAAGTAATTAGTACTCTATGTGGAAGATGTATACTACCAGCAAGAGATCTGTGATTACTTTTAGTTGGGCTAATGAAAGACCCGTGCTTATCCTTATTCCAATTCATTTCTATTCTCTCCTATCCGGCTTTATCAGCATTGGGATTAACATCAGTAATAGGGCTGTGTGCATATTTACACATTGTAATTAAGTGCTGGGGGAAGACGGAAGGGAGCTCTTTAAGATCATTTATTAAAATGCAGGCACACTGCTAATCAGAGTCAAAATTCAGGGAGAAGTTATTAGAAAATAAAAACCCACTCCAGGATGAGAAAACAAGAGTTCTCTGGAGCCCTCCTTGGGTAGATGAATTAAGCAGGGTTCACTGACAGCATCAAAGGGCCTCAACAGAAAATGCTAGAGTACCATCTGAAAATCTGTGTTACAGTTAAGGTTGGCTCAAAAGCTCAGTGTCTTAAGGAGAGGAGTAGTAATTCACCTGGTAGATGCTACCCATCGTATCAATGAAAGGTGAAGAACTCAGACATTATGGCCTGGATTCAGCAAAGCACTTAAACACATTCTTTACCTTTAACATCTCCTTGATATCATCCCAATCTGGCAAACTGCATAAAAATATGCTTAATTCCAAGAGCAATTTCCCTTGCACTGACAGGATTTAAGCCTCTGCTTAACTTAACCTGCTGCTAAAGCTGAGTATTGCTGCTTGCAATGCACAATTGGCTATGCAAGTTTGCTGCCAGTGGGCCCCTCGCACTGACAATTTTTGTTTGACATCGTAAGGCAACTCATTCACCGCAATATGTTTTTCACCAAGACCTCACTCTTCAGCAGATTTGCATAAATTTGCTTTCCAGAAAGCATTCTGAAGGCTGGAGCATTTTATTAGGTTTCACTGGATTTATGTAATTGATAGAAAATAGTTTGGCAGAGATTACAGATGGTACAGAAATCCAGCTAAAAAAAAAAAAAAATCCTCTGGCCATTACACCAAAATATGTGTTAAGTATTTGTTACATATCTATTGATACGATTTTTAGCATGTCTATTGATATGATTTATAACATCTTCCACTTACTAACATACTGTAAAATAAGCATTTGAGGCTCAACCAGGATTTCAGTTTCTCCCAACAAGTTAGCACTGAAGTCAATCAGGAGACCACATTTTTCAGTCACGCAGATCCACAAGGTTTCCGGTGAGCTGTTCAGTGTCCTAAAGACGTCTTTCCTCCGAGGGCTATCCTTGAGGGCCAATATTTTCACCCCTCCCATTAAAAAACACCATAAGCCTTCTTCCTTGTTATTTTACCTTCTTGTTTTCCACAGAGCAGTTACATTTCAGTAGCAAAGCCAGTAGCAGCTGCATTAATGCTTTAAAATCTTTAGCAATTAATTGCATTTATATAAATGCCAAGGAATTTTATTCTTAAGACTGCATCTTACTACCCCTTCTGCTGGAGCCAACCTTTGCATGCCACATGCACACACACAAGCCAAAACCCAGAAATAACTCCGCAACAGAGTTATACTCAGCAACAGAGCTACAAACCTCATCAGGGAAACCAAGTACATTATAAACATGAATTAATTTCAGCCACATGCCCTCCTCTGTGAAGTGGGTAATTACTATCCCCATTTAGCACAAGTGGAAAAACTAAAAGAGAATGACTTGCCCAGGTCAAACAAGGTGTACGGCACGGAACAGAGCACTCATAACTCCAGCCCAGCATTCTAGCCAGACAGACATCCTTTTCTTCATATAACCCACATAATTAAATGATTTCAGTCCACTATGCAAATTACTAGAAGTCAATACGATGAAAGCAAGGCTACAATTTCTTCCTCAAACATAAATAACAGGTCCATCTTCTCACTTGCCTACTTTTAGTATTCTCATGAATATTCACATCAGAGTTTTTCTCTCAGAATGCTCTGGAGAAAGAAAAAAAAAAAAGACCTAAAAAAAAAAAA
>NW_008795129.1:14950790-14951675 GCF_000699145.1 Aptenodytes forsteri
TGGAAAAAAAAAAAAAAAAAAAGACCTACTAAAAAAAAAAAAATCTAATGACCTACTGCAACTTGGGAGTCATTTATTGGCTGTAATGTGATTAACTGCTTACATATAGCCTGAGAGACAAAAAGGAAAACCTGTGGACTGAGTCCAAAGTGAGCAACCAGGTTCTGATGATAGAGAGATCTGCCCACAGTAAGTAGGTTTGAACTGGCAACTTGACAGGAGCTTAAGTGATTCACTTCATTTACATATATATTTGGATTTTTTTCTTTTCTTGGGGGGTAAATTATAAACAAACCTAACTTCCTTGCTACAGAAATAGAAGCAGTTTGTTAGTTGATTTCATCAGCAATATAAACCTGCAGCTAATTGTTTCTCTCTGTACCCTGGGGTTACAGGAAATAATTTTGCTGATGGGTTAATTCAATAGGAGAATTAATCCCCATAAACAAAGCTAAGCGAGGCATCCTCAGCAGAGCACACCCAGCAGAGGACTGCCACACTTGGGTTCTGCCCCCATAAACTATGAACCACCTCAATTACAGAGACGAGAGTACTTTGCAGGAACAGAGCTGACTACGCTTCACCCCCTGCTCCCTTCAGAGTGGTGCTTCCCTTCAGCCTGTCTCAGCTCCCTCATCGGTTACAGGTGGAGGCACTAACTTTCTTTTCTAGGTCTGGGTGGTATCAGGATATAAACTGTCCTGAGCGGTCTCTGAAATAACTAGAGGAAGGCAGTGCCTGCAGTGCTGACACTGACTCTGCCACTAAGTTTTTCCATCAGCCTCAGGAACCTCACTTCATACTTCTGTATCACTGCTTTTCCTCTTCATTTTGACATCTCTCTCTCTCTTTTTTTTTTTTTTTTTTTTTTTTTTTTTTTTTTTT
>NW_008795129.1:14951725-14954411 GCF_000699145.1 Aptenodytes forsteri
TCTCCCTTTTTTTTTTTTTTTTTTTTTTTAACACCCATGCCTCTAGAGAAAAATTCCTTCTATTCAGGTCTTCTCAGAGCTTGCTGCACTATTTCATAGCTAAGCTGCGAATCACTCGTTACCTCAGCAATACTGTCAGATGTGACTGAGGAATGTGGTGGTCATGCCATCTCGGCTCATTGGTCCCCCACTAATGCCTTTGC
Source organism: Aptenodytes forsteri (assembly GCF_000699145.1). NCBI lineage: Eukaryota > Metazoa > Chordata > Aves > Sphenisciformes > Spheniscidae > Aptenodytes > Aptenodytes forsteri. The sequence continues at coordinate 14,951,929 of NW_008795129.1, forward strand.
ATGCAGAGCCATTTCTTATTTACAATATATCCTTGACACCATTTCTATTTACATTGAATTAAAATTAATCAGTTGGGCATTTGCCACACCAATCCATGTAACTCAGCTTGGCAGCATGACATTATCACTAGCTAAGCAATATTAGCTTTGTATGATTAGGATCTCCTGGGAACTCATTCCATGAGAGGACTTCAGGTGCTGTAGTCATAAACATTATGCTCCCTCCTAAGCAACTGTATGACAACCTCTCCCAAGGACAGCATAAAAACCTGGAACAGTGCTCAAACCTGATTTATTAGTGAGAACATCAAGGGTATGCAAGTCCTTAAATTATCATCTCATCCTCCAGCAGGAAATCCTGCCCCACATTAACCCTTTCAGTAGGTGTTGTAGTGCTGGTATCCTTACTGCCTGCTGTCGGACATCAGACTGCCTGCAGACCACCATCAGGGAGGTTTTCATTAGCATGGCTTTTTCCCCTACTTATTCTGCCTCCAACAAGTTCAACTCTTCAAACCTTTGAAGCAAATTATCCCCATGTGTTGTAATGACATTTCAGCTCCTTCTATTGTGGGAGCAACCCTGCTTTGCTGTTGTCGGGATAGCTGCCCATGCTGGGCTGCTGGGTATTAGCTTGCTAGGGCTGACCATAACATCTTCTGGTGACCTGCTTGTTTACTAGAAGTAAACACGTGTTTACTCTGAACACACATGCCAGAGAGTTCAGATAACAAGGCACATGTTGCAGGACTCCACCTCTGCCAGAATCCTCCAGGACTGTGAGACAGACACCCATTCTCCTCTTCCTGTCAAGTCTTCCAAGGGCTGGCCAAAAAAACCCACATTCTTTCAAAGTTATTTGCTGACAGACCCCAGCAAACAGGTACAATAGTCACAAGTCTCTGGGTTGTTTTTCCTTTGTCTATCATGGCTGGAGACCAAACTCAACTCTTGACACACAAACCTGGGCTTTGGGAGAGGAGTCTTCAAAATCTCCCAAAACAGCTAGAATGGTCTTTTAAGGAAATCTTTGGGAAATCTTGAATAGAACTGTCTTCCTGACTAAGAGGTCTGCCCACCAAGGAGGAACTGCCCTGAGTGTCCAGCCACTAGCAGATGGTGGCCTTCAACAGAAGTGGCTTATATGAATCCAGAAAATTAATTCTTGTAAATTTTAAATGCATCATTGACACGGACAACCAAGTTGGGAAGGATTTATGTTTCTGATGTTGGCGAAGTCACTGGGCCCAAAAGCCATTACCTACATAATGAATTTGGGCACTATTTTTACATCCATTAGGGAGGGAAAAAAGGCTACTCTCTTTATACAATGCACTGCTTTGCAATTTGTCTTGGGTTTTAATCACAAAGATAATAGACGTCATAATATTAATAGCAAGAAAGATGTGTTATGCAACAGGGAAACAGTTACTCAAATATCCCCAGTGTTTGTCAAAGACTGGCATAAAACTAAGGAAAAAGACACCAATGCATAAAATAAAATGCTTTAAGTTTTCTGTTTGAACTGCAGTCTTAAGGATCGGGATGGGAATTTCAGACCTTGTTTAAGATGGCATCAGAATGGTCAGGACAAACAATGACAGTCTTTGCATTACTGACCCAGACAAGCAGATTGCCCCAGCTACAGGAAAGGTTGCCTAAAGGTACACTTTTGCCTGAATAAAGACAAGCTGTTGTACAGAAAATAGAATCAACTTCATCATCAGACTACAACTTATGTGACAGATTTTTATTTTCCCTTTACTTTCTCTGTTAGCTAAAGAACATTTTTCCACTTACGTTTCATCCCATCTAAGGGCAGGCTATTAACCAGGATGAGTTCCCAGGAAAAGGGCAAAGCACACACACACACAAAAAAACCACCAACATTTTTTCTACTACTAATTTCAGTGCAATCAGAAGAATAAACAAAAACCCATGCCAGCCTACACGATTCCTTTTTTAGAGACAGATATGCTTGACTCTTGACCTGCAAAATTACTAGATTTTCTAGACAGTTATACACGTGTGTATATAAAAACACTTATATAAATTTATACTTGTATATGTGAAAAACAATCTTGTTAAATCAATGTAAAACCCAGTGACACACCCCCTCATTTTTTCATGTATTTTACCGAGGCAGAAACTTTGTGGGGAAAAAGTAATTTACCCACCTGAAACAAATTTTTCCCCTCAAACACTTTTTTTTTGTTTGTTTTCAAAGACAGAGCTTTTTGTTTTGCTGATGTAGGGATGTCCTGGTTTCATCTGGGATAGAGTTAATTTTCTTCCTAGTAGCTGGTACAGTGCTGTGTTTTGGATTTAGTACCAGAACAATGTTGGTAACACACCGATGTTTTAGTTGTTGCTAAGTAGCGCTTACACTAGTCAAGGACTTTTCAGCTTCCCATGCTCTACCGACTGAGAAGGCTGGAGGTGCACAAGAAGCTGGGAGGGGGCACAGCCAGGACAGCTGACCC
>NW_008795129.1:14954614-14963902 GCF_000699145.1 Aptenodytes forsteri
CCCACCAGGGGGAGAATGACTGAGTGGCTGTGTGGTGCTCAGTTGCCAGCTGAGGTTAAACCACAACAAGGGATTTATAACAATTTGGTGAAACTTAAATGAACTTGAGAAACCTTGGAAGTTGCCAAATCAACATCATTCTTGGTGGAAAAATTCAGGAAAAGATGAGTATTTTCTTTCAGCTTTACTTGGAAGTCTGCTACTTCTTTTTTTAATTAGTCATATTGCAGTAGGTTGGATTGGTCATGGAATCTCCTAAAAGCTGCCAGAAAAAGCCTTGCAAATTTACTACTGGTATTACACATAGGTTCGAAGAAGATTGAAGAATTTTGACATTCATAGTCCATATATTATGATGCTGAGCAAAAGACATTACCTGCAATCTTTAAGAGGCTCTTATACCTGAAACAGGACCTATTTGTTTGAGAAAACATTTGTTAATTTTAATTAAATTTAGCAAAGGAAGAGGGATGTTAGAAGTGAATTTTCAGTAGGATCTGAAGAAGAGGGAGAAGGGCCATATTCTGTGCTTATGAAAAACAAGGTTCACAGTCATTATTAGGCATCAAAAAATCCAAAGGATGACTTCATTGCTTTCACAAAGATCTGATTCAATCACATTCAGGAGAACTGCAGTTTTTTACTGCTGCTTGTGGCACTATGAATGTACAGGTGGCTGCAGGGGAGCAGGCTGAGGCTGTGCTCTAACCTGAAATGGATGTGCCTAAAATCTTCCACATTTTTGCTGTTGTCACAGGAATATCAAGGACTGAGCCAGTGTGCTGCAGGCACCCTAAAATAAGAATTTAGAGAAACACAAGCAAATCAAGCCTGGGATATAAATCACTCTGCTAAAACCAAATACTTTTATTCTCACTGCTAGAGTCCTTAACAGCTGGACAAACTCAGCAGATCTTTCAGATCACCAGCAGGAATGGTCACAGCTATTTTTATGGTGGTTTAATTGTAACACACACCAGATTTCAATAAATCATCCATAAGCCTGAGCTGCTATGAAAGAACAAAATGCATCAATGCATGTTGCAATGACCAGGGAAGGTCAATACATGTAACAGGAGGTAACATGGATCACCTATCATGAACCACACTGAGAACCTTTTATTGCTTCTAGATTACCTGCATCATAGTGGTCATTTCTAGCCATATTAAGAAGAGATCAGAGGGATGATGAACATTAAGGTATCCTCTTCATTCTCCAACAATATTCTTCAGCATTCTCTTAAATATTTTCCTACAGCAATTATCAAGACAGCATCCTCTGCTGTCGTGACACTTCAGTATATTATTCCTCTAAATATGTGTTTCAAGAATAAACCTGCTAGTACCAGCAAGTTCACTTGTGTGAGCGGCTGTGGGGGTGCGAGAGTTAAGGAATGGCAACAGGACCACAAGCAAATAAAAGGCTTCTTTTCTGGAGTCTCGACCTATCCATCACTGACTGTACCTTGTGAAAGTGATATAGTCCAATAAACTCAGTACCAGCAGGCCACATTCCTTTAAAATATTAAAATAGCAACGCTGCAAGTACTACAAACTAGAAGAGGATGTGAACCTACCAGCAGACTGCATTTAAACTGGAAGAGGAAAGTGAGTTGTGTTTGTCCTTATTACTCTGGGGGAAAATAAATAATATAATCAGTGTAGCACATCCAAAGCCATTGCATTTTATCATCTCGGGCTTCATTTTTGCAGCCAAAGAAGGATTTATGCTGATTGATTGAAAGCGTTACCTAAAGGTTGTACTATGCTTTATTTATTTATTTGCCAAGGAAGGAGGCTCAGTGCTCATTAGGTATTTATTGCATTGACCAGTTTTATCAAGGCTTTTGAAGTACTATAAAATAGGCTAATCAGGTGAGCAACATTTATATTCATGCTTAGAGAGGTTACAGATGAATTGATCAAGTCCAAGGAAGCTTTCAATAGAGGAGATTTTGCAGTCCAATGCTTAGAGAAGCTGAGGCTCTTCTACACATTACCTTCTTAAGGATATTAAATGGGAACTTCCCTGTGTGAAAAATAAGCTCCTTAGCAAGGTTGTTTTTCCCCACAGAGGGCTGGAAACTTGAAATAGCAGGATTCTGGTACAGTGCAATGTAACTGGTACATCTCTGTAACCTGTGGACAATGGGAGCAAATTAGGTTTTATACTGACGATATGGTGGTAAAAGTCATCTCTGCAGCCATTGAGCATGGACAGACGAAGGCTAATGAATTACACAAGTGCAAGTGTGACCAGGTTCGGCCATGTTATAGTATTTAGAAACAGGCCCATAGGGAACATTGCCATAAGAACACAGCACAACTGCGAGCCCAGGACAGAGCAAAGGCACCATATATTTCTGCTCTCAGCTGGGACTAGAATATGTCAGAGAAGGTATGGCAGTAATTCACTTTATGTGCCCTTCCAGTACTCTGCAGTGTAGGGACAGCCAGCAGAATTTTTTATTATAAAATAACAGGGCAGCATTTTATTCATCTAATACTGAAGCAAAGCTATCTTGTGTCGTGCTTCAGGAATTGTTACCTTTCAGGTCAGATGTAAAGCCAAGGTCCTAACCCCAAGAATCATTAAAGATCCATCCTATTGCATTTTTTCATTAATGTTAATCCCGATGACCTGGCCATATTCCCATTGAGGTAATTGCTATTTGCCTCTGCAAATTCCTTCCTTTGTTTTAACAGGGCCTAAGCAGACCAAATTCATCCCTATCGAACACCACCAGCATGTTTATCCCATTCTTCCCTCAGGTTCTGTGCTGCTTGTACTGGGACGTAGTGTTCTCATGCCTCTCTTAGCAGCAGCAGCAGCATTGCACTACATCATTTCAGCAGTGGATGGAGCAACGACACGTGCAGAATGGAAAGTGGGTTTTTTGTGAACACATAGATTGAGTATCATCTTAGTGCTAAGAATTTCCTAAGTAAGCTGAGACACACATTATACATTATACAATGTTAAGTCCGAATCTCCTTAAGCATGAGAAGAAAAAAAACTGAGACCAACATGACTTTTAGCAAACAGACCACAGAAGCAACCTCCTTGATGAGGAGCGATTGGCAGGTTGAGCACGCAGACACCAGACTCTGCACTGTGCAGCACTCTAGCACCAAACCCCCAGCTTCATGACTTAGGGAGACAGTGTGCTTACCATCTCCTCTCCTTCAGTCTAGTTTTTAAGTGAAGTTATTGTATGTCCAGGAAGGTTGTTATTCACTAAGGGCAGGCTTCATCTCTTGAAAATTAAGTTAAACTTCAGGAATTTAAGTTGGTCATCCTGACACTTTCTCTGGACAATGGTAAGAGAGGCACTCCTACAGGGAAAAATCCTCCATTCTTACAAAAACATTTAAGACATTTTCTGGCTCGTCCTTTGGAGGTTGTATCATCTCCTCTCTGCCCAGCAGGAGCTCAGGCACTAGCTTTTACAGTAGGGCAGATTCTTCTTGCCTAACTTTAAACACAGAAGAGGTGTTTTCATTTAAAAGGGTATTTGTTCAGAGCAAGTGCAGCAGAGACTGATCTCTCCATTCTCCAGAGCTGACAGCACAGTCCCTCCAACAAGTATGAGATGTGGGAAGTCTTTAAAGAAACCTTTAGCCAGCTGCATACAGCACATTGCATGAAACAATATTAGTCAGGCTTGCAAAAGTACTTCACTCACAGAGCAAGCAATCAACTGTACCTACTTTCAGATGATTTAATCACCCACTTCTGTACCCTGAGCTTTCCAAGTTCTCCCTAGACACTGATGCTTGCCAGCTATTCATCTTCAAACATATATCATTAAATACATAGGGTGGAACGGCCTTTCCTTGACATTATTGTTTAATGGCACAAGGTAATACCCATCAAGTTACTATATGAAATCCCAAAATATTCAAAGAAGAGAGGAGGGGCAAGGGAGGAAGCCTACAAACTGTGACCTGTTAAAAGGATGTTGGCTTCTGTTCAGGTTTCAATAATCCATAGGCACAGGGGTTTCACTTTTTACCACTTCAAGCTGGCACAGGTCAGAGAACCCATGTCCTCACCCTCGGGTCACCAGGCTGCAGATGCCAAATACTTTTCAGTTTCTGGGCAAGCAGCAGGTCTCTAGTCTGCACGCAGCATACTCAGATTGCTCAGTGCATAATGAAGTACCTTCTTTTTGCAACCTCATCTCTCCATTAGGTAAAGCATGGACAATTTTAAGGAGCGATCATAAGATTTTTTTCTCTCACTGCTGAGCTAGCACGGCTAACGTATCATCACTCACGTTTTCCCCCTTCCCATCATCGCTTGTCAGTCACAATTAGAATTGCTGCTCAGTTCCTGGGTTGTAGCTTATGAACAAAGGCAACTTTGAAAAACAAAAAAAGCCAACTTCAAACCATCTGATCTCTCCTTTCATCCCCAGCCAACAGCAAACACCACTAAATCACAACAAAAAACAGATGTTCACGCATTCAACAGAAGTGATCAGAGCATGTCACTGTCTTAATCCAAATATTAAAAATGCAACCATCAAAATGAGGTATTAACAAGGGACAAAAGGACTTACAGAGTACACAGGAGTTTTCCTGTCATTACCCAGAAATTACTTTTAAGGTTATTGTGCTTTTTGGAAGTTTAGTAACAGATTATTAATTTGATACAGAGCAGAGGCTTTCACCCAGAGACACACTGACTCCTACATTTTTTATGGTACTAATCTAGCTATAAAATTTGTCAAAATTTTATCAAAATTTATCAAAACAAATTCTTCACTACATTCCAGAAGATGAAAAACACTCTGCAGATTGAATGTTGGATATAATTCAGTCAGTAAAGATATTCATGTTCATCAGAAATCAAAGGTAGTAAATGAGGTTCAGCTTTGCACAGGATGGGCAGAAAAACATCACTTGTCTAATGGGAATTGTGTAGCTATCACTCCACCTAGAAGAACTTGCAATTTGAACGCAACATGACAACTTGCTTTTCATCGGTTCCCATGTTGCTGATGCAACTACAGGATTTGCAGCAGTGGCTGATGGTAATACATGGCCATGGATTAAGCTCAGCATCAGAGACACTGGTACCAGTTTAACTTCCATCTTAGAAAGAAGGTCCAAAGAGGGACCAGAGATGCTAGAGCCTGACTTCTGAAACCGAAGTGAGACAAAACTCCACTACTGATGGTGCTCACACTGCCTCTGTACTTCCACAGCAGTGGCATTAATTTCAATAATTGGTTCTGGTTGATGCTGGTTGTAAGGTCACAATCCAAGTCTCAGTGGGTACCTTGTTGTTGTTCTCTTTCCCCTCCACCCTCACAAAAACATTAGTCTGTGCAGGTCCCAGACATTGTCTCCCTAGTTCAGAGGAAAAATTAAGAAAGAAATTAAGCAAGGAAAACATTAATTGTCAGGAAAAAAAATTCCCTACATCCTAACAAACTGGCACTAACACATCAGGGATAAAATCCAGGACTACACACTAGTCGTAACCACTACACCTATAATTTTAAGATTATGAATATTCAAGATCTTAACTCAAAAAGGAGAAGAACCAAAACAATGCTGAGGGGAAAGGGAAAGAAAACCGATACACAAGTTTTTTGAAAGCAAATCAGTCTTGATGCTTTTGCAGTGGCTACGATTTTGGGATGACTACTGTGTTGATGGGCAAACAACATCAGAGGTCAGAGATGCTCTGTATGCGTGTCACTACCTGCAACACCATTTCATTGCAGCTGACATCTCTACAGCAAGGATCTCCAGCTGCCAATGTTTACTGAGCTGAAAAAGGTCAAAGAAATAAAACTGACCTTTTCACATGGGCCTGCTGGGTAAACATGAGGCATTGCTAGGCTTGAAAATGGATTAAAAGGGGTGGAGGGGGAGGAAAGCTCTTGCAAGAGCCTCTGTGGGTAAAAATCCAGCAGTGCCTCCACTCCATCTAGTGAGATCACTGCCGTCATTTCGGCTCGACTTTGTTGGCTTTCAGAGTAGGGGTTTTTGGCAGAGTGTCACATCTGACAGCAGGAGTGGGTCTATGCAAAGATTGGAAAGCTTTCCTGCTCAGTCACCTAGGAAGGCAGGTCCAAATCAGGTCTACAGCCATATCCTGTACCACGCTGCTGTCACCACTCGTGAGACACACAGGAACAGTGGCATTAGTTTTGCACTGGGTCCCAGTTTCCTCACGGTCCTTCCCTTAGGGACAAGGGAACACTTAGCCTCTCGAGGTTAGGTACAGAGGCCACCGCGACTTTGCATAGCCAGGCTTTTGTAAGGGAGCTCTTCCCACACCCCAACTCTTCAGGCACTAGCTTTCATTTCGGCACTCAGCACCGTGTTCTCTCTTCTGCCCTTCCTGCTACTAAGACTTCTTTAAAAAACATCAATACAACAGGATTGCAGAGAGTCATATTTACCAGATACACAGAACATGCCAGACCCAACATCAACATGCTGCTTCTCTGGCTTTCTACAGAAAACACTGAGCAACTCCAGAAAGCTCGGTGAGGGCAAGCTTAGGCCAACCTTGAGCATTTCTCAAAAATCCCAGCCCAAGAGTTAACATCCAGATTTTCAAGAACTGAGCACCCACAACATTAAAGACTGCATGCAGTATGATAGCAACTTCTGGATGATGTCTTCCTTGGAAAATCCTGACCATGGTTAGATACTGGGAAAAAAGCACAATGCCAGGAAAGCCTGGCCTTTGGATACAAAGCAGTTTTGCTCTCTGCTTTCAGAAGCTTTGCCTCGTTGCCTCCAGATTGTGGAGGATATGTACAGGGTAGAATTAAGGTCCCTACACAAACATGGGACCAGCAATAGCTGCTGTGAAGCAGCAGGTTCAGTGTTGAGCAAACATAAACCCTGCACTTCTGAAGCCATAGTAGGATTTTTAGGAGGACAACTACCCAACTTGTGGTCGTATCAGCACGAAGCAGGTATTGTGAAGCCACAAATAATCACAGACAGCAGCCAACAACACGCAAGTTTCATAATGCCTTCTATTTTTTTTTTAAATAGAGCAAAACACGGACTCAAAAAGTTTATTCATCATAACTATGTAATTCTTTAATATTATTGTATTAAAGTTCATATTTTTTGTGACTTAACAGCCTGCTGATGCAAATGACTGCCACCAAGTCAAATGCACAGAAAATAAACAAGCAGGAAGAGAAATACAGGCTGACTGGTAATACATTTACCTTTACAACTGTCTTGCCATTTGAAGAGCATGTCCTTTCACAAGCCAGAGCAGTATTTCCTTTTGTGTGTGTTTTTTTTTTATTTACTTTTTTCCCCAGAACATTCAAGCGCATCTTTAATATATATTTCAAACAGAAGCAATGATTAATTAATCAAAACTGTGTTGTATAGGGAGAAGAAAACTGGGCTCTTGTGCAACACCCAGCCAGATGCTCCAACTTAAAGGGAATCATAAGGGAGGATGTGTCAGCAATAGTGCTTAATTATGCAATAAAAAATGATGGGATTTCAGAGACAGCCTTTAGGTTTTTAGTAGCATCTCTTTTCAGTGCTTCTCTTCACCATATATAGGCTACATGCCTCCTTCCATATCCCATCTATCAGAGTTATTGCAGCACAGAGCACTTGCTCAAATCTCAGGCAATCTGGCTTGCGCAGAACAATCAGCACCTGGATTCAAAATTAACCAATGGACTGTCCCTAAAATACGTTGCTTTTAGTGATAAGCATCCCTTATGCATGCCTCAGTACTTTTTAGGTAAGGAAGACAGACCTGTATAACAGGCAAGCAATCAAACCTAGAGTCAGGAGGGCTGGTCTCTACTTTTGGCTTTGTTGAGCTATACAAGCCAGCTCATTTCTTGGTGTTTTTTCTTTCCTCTCCCATACTACATCTTTTTAAGGTTGTGAATTTAAGACCTCACCAAAAAAAAAGTCAAAGCATTTAAAATGTTTAAAACCATCCTAATGCATTATCCTAACCCTGTCTAGGACAGGTTTGAGCAGGGCTGTTTCAAAGAGGGAACAAACTGTTCTCCAGGTTTGCAGTGGGCATGACAGGAATCATAGCCTGTAATACCTACAAAGAAAATGCAAGCTAGATATTAAAAGAAACTTTCCTTACAGCAGTAGCAATGAAGCATGAGAACAGGTTATTGAGACTTTCTGTGGAGTGTCTATTCTCAGTAGCCTGGACATCTTGAAGAAGAGGCTGGATGCACTTCTGTCAGAAACAGTTCAGGTTGAGTTGTTCTTGCCACAGGGCAGAGATGAGCTACATGATCTCTTGTGATCTCTTCCAGCTCTACTTTTCTACAATTCAGTATTTTTTAAGAAGAGAAATTTAAAAGTTTTAAATTGTCATATCTTTTTCCAAAGCACTGAGCTCTTCACTGTTTCCATTCATGAAAATATCTATACTTGTCCTAATTAAACTACACATAAGAAATAGGTTTTTCAGATTTTTAATGTTTTGTGCAACACAACGTTTTTGCCTACTGGTTGGTACTTCCAATCAGAAGTTACAGGAAAACATCAGCCCAAAGAACTGATTTTTTTTTTTTTCTGTCATTTAAGGCATGAGGTAAGGTCTTAAGGGATTAAAAATAATGTAATAAAAATAGGGAATGAAGCAACTGTTCACTGTTCACCAGCCCTAGAGCTCAAAGGCCACCAGTTCAGCTCTAACTACTGTCCTTGTTCCCCTTCAGAAGCCCATAAATTAGCAAAAATCACTAAACATCTGGTTCAAGTACATGCAAAAGATGAAGGCAGAAAACAACATATCATTTTGAAGCTTCATATTTTATTACACTTGTCGTGCCCTCTGCCCTGTATTTCTCTCTCTAACCTACTGCATCCTTCCCGAGGTCGCACCTTTCTGCCTCTACAATCACATCTGTTGTCAAAATGCAACATCGTGACATGGTGATGATGTAATGAGACAGCAAGAGCCACTCAGGGAGGAGTTATCCAGGAGGAACAGACCACCATAGCAAAGATGGAGAAGGAGAAGCATAACAGTTTACATTTGAGAGGAACAAGAAAAGAAATTGCAAAAACACATGTAAAACTTTTAGCTCTCGTCTAACATTATTTCATAGAATCATCGAATCATTGAGGTTGGAAAAGACCTCTAAGATCATCAAGTCCAACCGTCAACCCAACACCACCATGCCCACTAAACCATGTCCCTAAGTGCCTCATCTACACGCCTTTTAAATACCTCCAGGGATGGGGACTCCACCACTTCCCTGGGCAGCCTGGTCCAATGTTTAACCACTCTTTCAGTAAAGA
>NW_008795129.1:14964178-14999940 GCF_000699145.1 Aptenodytes forsteri
GCCTCACCAGTGCCGAGTACAGGGGCACGATCACTTCCCACTTTCATTTTTTAGATAAGAGCTGATTGTTCCAGAAACCGCCATAGTCCCTTAGCCAAGCTCTCAGTTGTACCAGCACTGGACACAGGAGACTACAGACATTCTCACTGTCTACTGATCCAGTGCAATTTAATCAGACCCACAGATTTTAAGGTTATTATAATGGTGGTATCTGCTTTTTTCTATAACGCAGATCAAGGAACGTCCTTCAGACTCTCACACTAAACCCAACAGCTCTTTTGGGCTGGAAAATCTCTTGTAGAGAAGCACCAGTCTTGATGAAGGCTTTGTGAGATAGTGAGTCTACCATATCCTTAGATAACTTGTTCCAATGCTTACTTAGCCATACTGTTAAACTTGTTTCTAATTTAACTACCTAAATGGCCAATATGATTTTTGTTTTTCCCAAGAAACCATACACCTGTATGAAGAAACAGGCCATTACCACAAAAAAAAATTAAAATAAATACCCAATAATACACAATATGAGCAAAGGTAACTGCTTGCGGGATACTCTTTCTAGCAGGGAAGTAATTGGCAGAGACAAAACATCTCCCACTAAAGATGCAGCTACCTGTCTGTCCTAAATTTAAAGAGGCAAGATCCAAGAGATCGCTCTGTTTCGCTCCCTTACAACAACAGTGAAATCAGAGTCTGGGAAAAAGTGAAGCTAATTACACATTGTTTGTTCTTTTCCTGAAAGCTGGCAATTGCTAAAGGCAATGTGCAATGATACAGAGGTATCTGAACCCACTCTGCCTGAATCAGCCAATACATCCAGATGGCCTCAGGTGAAAAAAAGGTAACTGAGACCCTGGAACGTAGGTAGCCCTTCTGCATGACCCTACTCTTGAGCTAATTAGCCCTTTCAAGAAGCAGAAATGATTAGTGTAATTTCAGTATTATGCTGCGAAGAGTGCATTACCTCCGGGTACCTCTGCTTGGCACTACAGTAGGCATACCTCGAGAGCTGGACAGCTGTGCTCTTACAGGCATTGTGTCTGTAACATATTGATGCTGGCAAATTGCTAGATCCTTTTCAGAAGCTTAATTTCCTTGCTTATTGCTAGTCCTTCCACATTTGCTCTCTGTTGATATAGACTAAGTATTTTAAGACCTATGCCATAAGGGCTTTGGCTAGTTTCATTTTTAACACTCATGCTGACAGTGTATGGTGATGCAAATTGGGTTGTTACATCATCCTTCTTTGGATCTAGGAAGATGAATTTTACTTAATTCTAGTCAAGACAAAAGCTAACCTATAGATTTACCTATAACCTGATCTTTTTCATGCCAGTGAGTCAGAAATGACTGGTTAGCAAGTGCTAGCTAGACGCATCCTTTGGTTGGTTGTGAACACTAGCGTGTCTTAACCCAGCTAGTCTAAAGCCTTCAAGTTTTTCAGCAGTTGGGGATCTCCCTTAAACCTCTCCCCTTCACTTCTCTAGGAAGAGAGATATGGAGACAAGCCTAATCAAGTAGGTATGTGATTCTGTCCTCTCTTCCAAGCATCCTCCCTGCTGCCCAAAGACATTATAAGGAGTTAGCATCAGAGTCCAGATAACGCTCAAACCAATACAGACAGTCCCAAGAAGAAGCCTGAGCTGATTTTCTCAGTATGTACAGCTCCGTTTACATTTGCTCAGGCACCTCTGTGAGGTGTATGACAAGGAGGTATCTGACTATCATCTAAGGGCAGGCAGGCTGCGGAAGTTTCGATTACAGCTGTCACAAACTTAATGTCCAGAACTACATGGCTGTGTCATTCATGTATGCTCACAGATGGGCCAGTGCTCATCACCAAAGAGTGCGGACAAGCGATAGATTTGGAGTTGAACCCACCTCCACCAGCCAGATACACCCCCAGCCTCACAGCATCCTCAGGCTGGCTCGGTTAGCATGTGTGGTGCTAAAACTGCCAAAACAGACAACAAGGTGTCAGCTTTGTTCTAGGGCACCTTTGACTCCCTATGCACACTTCAGTCAATTAGGAATGACTTCGCACTTAAATTCAGATTTCTGTTGAAACTCCTGCTTTTGACACAAAATCATGTAACTGTCTCCAGTATGGGTACTGTAGAGGCCCATCTCTGCATATCCAGATGCAGGGGGGTCACAGCTATATACAGTCACACTGCCAGGTGACTACCATGGCCAGTTACCAGCCAGTGATCTCTTAATTAATGTGCCTGATCCCTCCTATAGCAGCTCCTCTTTCCCTTGATGGCTCTGCAGCCCAGCCAGTAGATTATCCTTCATTCAGAGGCTCTAGGGTGACCTTTGCCAGCTGCACACTGTCCTGCACCCATTCTTCATCTCCATTTTCTCTACCAAAGTGCTTCAACCAAGATAATGGAAGTAGCCCTTCACACTGGTCAAGGCTGAACATTTAAAAACAAACCACTTATGAGTTCCTCCTCTAGTACTTCCCTTCTGAAAACCCTGGCCAACCTCAGTATCTGATTTCTGAATATAGGAGGGTACCCACTTCCCTGGATCTGCTGACTGTGCTCCTGTTAATACAGCCCAGGATGCTGTTAGCCATCCTCATTACCAGGGCACATGGCTGGCTTACAGTCAGCTCACTGTCTACCAAGACCCCCAGGTGCTTCTCAGCAGACCTGCTCCCCCACCAGTTTGTCCCCAGCCCATATTGCTGCAGGGGTTTATTCCATCCCAGGCTCAGGACTTCATATTTGCCATCGCTCAATTTCGTCCATTTGCTGTTGGCCCACTCCTCCAGCCTGTGTAGGTCCCCCTCTGAATGGCAGCCCTGCCCTTGAGCTATTGCCTAGTACCCCAAATCTGGTATCATTTGGGAAACATTATCTGCAACAGTTTTTGTGTCACAGCCCACTTCTGTTTTCCCCTACACACCCAGCTACTGAAAATCCCATCCTAATCATGGCTTAGCTTCCTCCTGTACTGCCTGACCATATAACAGGAGCCATTCAAAGTCTTAAAATATTTATGTTGCACTCTCATCCTCCAGGAGCATGAGTGAAATAAAGCACAAAACCCTCTTAACTCATCTGCCTCTATGAGGCAGAAAACCAGCATTTTATACATTGCCTTTTAAGGTAGGGGCTCACTTTTTCTCCATGCAACATCCAACCTGAGCAGACAAAGAAAATTGGATCTAGCCTCGCTCAAGACTTTTTGAACATTCCCCTCAGTCAGTGGTGTGTAAACGCAGAGCCATGCCATGCAATGCCACATTGGCAAGCAGCTTTGACTGTCAGAAGCTTCTCCTAGAGAGGTTTGTCAAAACTGCCCTCACATCGTTCATTATCCTTTTGCCCTTGTTTCCAGTGCACCTGACTGCATCACCTTTTCAGCATTTAATTATTCCCTTTTCCACCCAAGCTGAAGACTAAGGTTTGGCCTTGGACCCCTTCGTCTGCTCCACACTAGCTCATTAAAAAGTTGGTGTGCTACGAATGTGAGAAAGAAAGGACAGACAACAGGAGATAAAGAGGTACTAAGAGATAAAACTGGAAAAGATAAAACCACTCAATGTATCCAAAGAACAAGATCAGTGTTTACTCCTAACCCTTCCAGACTAACACTTTTTTGCTCATTTATCTTGAAATGGTTAAGTGTGGACAGCAATAGCGTTCTGCTAGTCAGCAGCATTTCATGAGCTTCCTAACAGAGTTAAAAAAAAAAAAAAAAAAAAAAAAAAAAAAAAAAAAAAAAAAAAAAAAAAAAAAAAAAAAAAAAAAAAAAAAAAAAAAAAAAAAAAAAAAAAAAATGAAAGAAGGTAGGAGTATTTCTGTTAGACTCCCTTACAAAAAAAGCCTGAGCTTTTCTCCATTTTCCATGTATTTCGTCTCTAAAATGGCAACAGGAAGCACTCAGATAGCTCTGAAAGGACCAATACTGAGCTTTGTCAACAAATGCTTGTCTGTCACAGTGAAACCAACTTCCTGAGCATAAATTATTCATGTTCAAGGATAAAAGTGGATGACCCAGAAGATTAGGACATTTCTTGCATAGCACTTTTTTCCTTCTGCAGGGCAGGCTGTTTCCGTTATTCGTAGCTAAGATTTGCCAAGAAAGTTAAACTCAGCCAAGACATCTAAAAGTCTTTCTGGATCACTATTTTGCTTCTCTCCCTCTTACTGTTCATCATACAAAAAGCTGCTTTGACATTTCTCCATCATTCATTCAGACCAGGGATACAAATACAGAACCCAAGGGTTTCAGATCATCAAACACCAGCAGAGTCCAGACTAGGATTTCTACCAGATGGGAGATGTGCACTTGAGCTCACTTCGGACCTTCTTAAATGCCAGTCACTAGTGGCATGATGGAACCATCTTTGGTTTTGTTTGTTAAGGGGCAGGAGGGGGTGCTTTTTTCAACATCTGCAGTGTTCTTTGAGTAGCTTGGGGAGTTTTTAATGCTTTGTAATTGTTGCTATTACCCAATGATGAAAAGTATAGCTGCTCAGGGTTACACGTATGGGGGAAAGGAAGAAATAACTGGAAATTAACTGTGATGATTTTTTTTTAATTAAAAGGTACCATTTGAGGGAAGAATAAGTTACAGATTCTCCCTTTATGTGAATTAGATCATACATTTTTAGGTAAAAAAGTGAATTCTGCTTTCACTTAAATAGGAACATAGAAGATGCAGATCCATTAAAGTAGCCACAGAGGTGAATCAGTTTCCACTCTCAATTAGGGGTCAAATTCACTCATTTCTGCATTTTCTATAAATCTAGAAATTTTCTATAAATCTAGTCTAACCCCTGGCTAAGACATGCTCTCAGCTGTCTGCAGCTAGCCTCTGGGCTGCTTTTTTCAAAGTTTCTCGTTTTGTATTTTGATGCATGATTCATACAAGATATGATTTACCCCTTCATTAACTTGCCTCAAGTAGAGATGGTTGGATGCTATTAGGTCAAAAGCATTTGAAAAATTTCCTTCTTTTTGGTTGATCTACTCAGTGAATCAATATTCTTCCTACTCAACCAGTTCTACTCTCAAGGGAAGTCAGATGTTCATGGCCCTGACCTTAAATATTGGCCCTTAGCCCATCACTTAAAATGATAGACAGTAATTACAGAATTGGTGGACAGAATTGTCAGTTGAGAAAAAGCACACCAGGGAAAGTCAAAGGTGATTGGAAAGAAAACACGGATATGCTGAGATCTGGCTAACAGGATCTCACTAAGAAGGTGATATATTGTAGCTTGCCTCTGATAACAAATACACTGGATCTAATGTTTTTATGAAAACCTACGTATGTTTCAGGCTGGAAGTTATGAACACAAAGAACTTTGATTCAATTCCTTCTATGTCAGACACATTATTCCTTCCCCCCTCAACTCTGCTGGTCACACCCTTGGAATCTCAAGAGCTCTAGTGGTACTGCTTTATTTATATTAGTGTCATCAAAAAGATACTACTGCTAGCTGGTATGAATTCAGACTCTATATTCCAAGAAGATAGCACCTTGCAAACTGTAGTTAGCGCTATTGACTCATTTGAGATGAGCAGGACTATTTGATTTGTTTTCCTCTTGTTTTTGCTTGAAGAAAAACAAGTGCTAGAGTAGTCACCTGAAATCTTCAGTAACACAGAAGCCACGTTCGCATAGTTCAAGATTCAGAAGTCTTCAGTGATCCTGGCTACCCACCTCATTAAGACCTGAAAAGGACTGGGCTTGCATAGGGCAGGTGCTCATACCTCCTGAAAGTCACACAGCTTTGAGATATTTCCTTCTGTGCTTCCAGTCTTTGCTTTTGAAAAATTAAATTGCAGCTACAAATTTCTAAACCAGAACGGAAAAGCATTCTCCCCCTGCATTTCTCCGCCTGGTAAACATTTTGTTGGCATAATGCAGTTTGCAAAAGAGACACCCTAACGCAGTCTACAAAGCAAAAGCTGTGCCTCAGTACTGCTAGAAAGTACAATACTGCTACAGGCATTTTAATATACAGCAGTTCTTTTATGTTGATACCTGCCTCTGAGATCAACAAAACTAATCAATGAAAATATGAAGCATGTTCAGGACGTATTTCCTCCTCACCCCCAACAAGTATGCCATGAAATGCCCCTCACATAATCCATGCCAGATAAACCCTTTGTTTCCTATCGGCCTGTCAGCTTACTGTCACCCCAGCAAACAAGGCTTTGGAGCAGTATTTAAGTCGGAAGCAAAAACTTTAGAGAAGTCTGTTAAAACATATTTGAAAACAAATCCCATTAGCAACTTAAGTGACTTATTTCAATAGGAAATGACAAATGTAGACTTTCTTGTTTTGATGATACCCTGAAAGATGACAGTTACAATTTCTCAAAATAATGCCCCTTTTCCAAAACATTTTCTGCACACTCAAGAGAATCTCTTAACAAAAGCAATTACTCAATTGAGTTCTTATAATTACTCAATTACTCTTGAGTTCAATATTGGTGGCCTAGCGGTACTATTCCTGGTCAGATAAGAGCATGGAAAACTGACAGTTTTCAGTATTCGGGTGAAAAGACATACGTTTGTGATCATAATGTAAAGGTGTGTGGTTTTGCCATAATTATGTTTTACTAGGAGCAGGGAAAAGGTACTAGTCTTCCAGTATATCTGAAAAAAATCTGCAGGTTCAGAAAATTCTTTGAGTCGAAATGGCCCACCAGTTCTGATGGGTTTTTCACTAAGCTTTTGGTTGTGATACTAAGAGCTACAACGCTGTGAACCTCAATTCATATGGACATCACCATCTCATTCACCTTTTCCTCACCTCCCACAAATAGATTTGTACAGAAGACATTTTGACAATTAAAACAAACATGAATATGAAGTCCCAAAACCCTTCCTGACCCTTGCTACAGAAGGAGAATTTAACGACAGTGAATTTAATTTGCTCTTCCGAGTACTTAAAGTGAATTGAGGTTGACAGGCAGGGAAAAAGATATTGCTTTGCTTAAAATAAATGGTTCCCCTGCAACTGCTGAAAGCTCTTCCATGGTACTTACCTCTCTGCTTTGGAACTAAGCAGACAGAGCAACACTGGAGACTGGAGCACTTGGTTGGCACATCAAGTATTTCTAGGCAAAACACTTGTCATGTGCCTTCCCCAAGGTGATCTCCATCCACCTTTTCCACAGTTTGAGCAGACCAGCTTTTTCAGATAGTTTGCAATGCATTCACCAAGTAGCAATGCGTCCTTCACCTGCAAATTGTTAACATGTGATTTATATAAAATAATCAAAGTCTGAGTTCTTCTGACTGGACATATGTGTCCTGTGGTATGTCTCCATACCCTTGGCTACATAAACACAACTCCAAGGTCTCCTCTACACGTATCATATCTCATTATAATTACGTTTTAAATCAATACAGCTAAAGCAAGAAACTCCCTGTGGATGTCACTGCAACTCAGCATAAGGGTATATTTTACTTGTATATCTCATTCCAATATATCTATGAAACTATGCTACACTAGTACAGATGCCTTCCGATCACTATCTCTAGAAATAAAAGAACCTGAATTTGAAAGATTTGCCAGTCCAGGATGATGTTTTTTGACCCAATGCCAGGTTTAATTTACCATGTAAGTCCTGACTAGCAGATACAGTAGTTTTATTTCAGGCAGTGAAGGCTGTTTTATTAAAATAAAAAAATTTAGAGAGAAAACGTCATTGGTAAGTTAATTTTTACAAGTATACAGTTGCATGCTTCAGATACCAATTACAATTTTTTTTTTTTTTAAATACATGGAATATTTTAAATCTGTGATTAGTGCTGCTTTAAAAATTACCTTACCTGGGGCACATTTTTCCTAGGTAACCATGTACTAACAGAGTAAACAGCAGGGTTAGCACAGCAAGTTTGTGCCTTTTTTTTTTTTTTTGTCTTTGACACTTGTGACAAGGTTTATGACAGCTCCAGTTTTTCAGCAGAGAGGATTTTTTGCTTAAATATCAAGCAAGTCTATCACAGGTCAGCTCAAGCATGGATTTGCTTTATAAAAGTGAGCAGAACTGCTTATTCATAACAGGTGCCAACTCTATTTCAAATATCTTTAATATTTACCTTTACATGGCAGTGTTATGAGATGCTGGAAAAGTACCATCCCTAGCCTGAAGATGTATAGCCTGCTTCTGGACTGCTGTCTGCCTCAATAATGAGAGTAGAAAGAGAAAACCTCAGTAAGGTGGTAGATCTTTGATGACCCCTCTCTTCCCACTCCGCATGTAAGCAGGTAATTTAAGTTGGACTCTGTTACAGAAAGATCTCCAAGGATCTAGCTATGATGGTGATTGAATGGCCTTTTCTCTTCCTGACCAAAAAGTGAAGTCAAACTCTTTCTTGTCTTTCAAGCAGTTGATTTTCGTCAGCTATCCACTATATGAATAAAAACCTTTGAAACAGCTGGTCCAAAAGGAAGTACATCTCACCTGTCAAGAAAGACGTGGCAAGAATAGGTCTGCAGACTGCACAGGCTTTTAAGCATTCATGAGCTTTTTATGCAAGTATGAAAACATCATCCTCAGTTTCCAGATCAAACTGCCACACAGAAAAATGCTATCTACATGAGGGAAATCATACCTGCAGATTTTAAGAAAGAAGTCTCCCCTACCCTTTAAATTCATGAACGAACAAAAGAGCATGCAAAAATTCAGGGTTAACAGAATCACTGGTAACAGTCTGTCTCCAAGGATTGTGTGAGCAGTTCAGGGAAGATCTGTGTGGATACAATCTCTAAGAGATCTTGGGTCATTTGGAGTGTAGAAGTCACTACTCATTTTCCACAGTAGATGCTACTTGTTACTTAAGACAGAATTCATCTGAGATCATTTTAGTTCTCTAAATGCTCGTTGTCCAGTCTGAACTCATTGCGCAGACTCCTGTTACACTCAATGCAGAAAGACATGCAGCTCCAAAGGGGGCTCTCGCATGTCTGTTGGCATAGTGTCTGTAACAGACGCCATGTCCAACCTGCAGCTAGCTAAATCTTACATATCCCAGTTGAATACAAACTGATATTAAATCCTAAATGAAACATTTCTAAACAAAAAACATTAGCACTTTTGCATTGCAGAGCCATTGCTGGATATTTATATCTGATAGTTACACTTGAGAGGTTTCCTGTTCTAGGATTACTAGAACAGCCAGCATCTCCCACACTACGTGAAACTGAAAACCAGCTGCACATCAGCAGAAGACAGCAACTTAAATATACAGTTTGGTCTAGCAACAACAGTACTGAAGATCAATAACATTTTTTGAGGCCAAGAAAGAGCAAGACCCCAGCACAGGACAAGGAAACAGACTCTTCTGGGTTTGATCTCAACTTGCCTTTCTCACAGCCTTGGACAATTCAGCAAAATCAACACTGCAGCAAGAGTAGAGTCAATGAAATGTCAACATACACAAGCTAAGTTTGAGAAGAATTCCCAATTCCCACTGATGTTAGCAAGAAACTTCTCTTACGAGGTTAACTCTTACTTCAGCACCTAACTGCACAGAGTGATAGTAAGGCCTTATTACCTTGACTAGAAAGTTCTGATATACCTTTAGCTTTGTAATCAACGTAATGAGGACAATTACATTTACCTCATGCATTTTAGGGAGCTGTGTGGAGTCATTAATTGCTCTTTACCGTGAAGATGAACGCTGTTCTATGCCAAGTTAGAATACAATCATAAGGCCAAGCAGAAGCAGCCTTATTTAACACAGTTGTAACTGATGAGAGTAGACTTAAAAAACAGGAAAAAACAACCTCCCTTTGGATTACTAAAATAGGTGCAATGCACACAAACCTTTGCAGAAGACAGAAAAAGAGAACGGAAGACACTTAGAGAAACAATAGAAAGAGAAGCCAGTCCTATTGTTAAATCATTCTGGAGAACTTGCCTCAATTCTCTATTTGGCTACAAGCTTTCCTGCCAAAGCTTAGTCCATCTAGCTTCCCTGTACTTCTGTTCCATCTTCCACTCCAGGAAAGACAACAGCACTGCCTTTGTGTTATCCACACTACAGGGGAGGATAACAATGATTAGCCTAATTGGATACTCATTGCAATCTAGCTATGACTACCCAGAACTCTGCATGAACTCATTTTCTTGCTAAAAAACTCAGTGAAGGTCCATCTTTGCTTTTTTTTTTTTTTTTCTCTGAACACTGCACACTTCTGGAAGAAGGGGTCTAACTCTAGTATCTGCAGAGCCCAGGACACAAAACCTGGACCACAATCACAATGCAAAGAACAAATCCAAATAGGGGTCTTTCGTGCACCAGAACTTACTTAGAAGCTCCTCAAAACCCAAGTGCTTTGTGTGAATTTCATTCAGCAACACTTAATTCAGCAGCACCTAAGAACACAGTAAGTTTAACTCTGAAAATTAGACAAAACTTTTTATTATCAAGTGATAAAATTACTTTTTGTTCCATCAATCTTGTCTCTGCCAAGACTGAATCCCTTAGAAACATTTCTTACGAAATCCACTCTAAAAGAATTCTCCCCAAGAATAATTACTGAGCAAGAACTTCCATCTATATTTAATTAAAGATGAAAAAAATCTTATTATAATCAAAGGTAACTTAGACCTTGCACCAAGAACTTAGCACGTATTGCCAATGATAAATTTAAGGACATAGCCTGGGTTGGGTCCATCTTCTTAATAGAAGCATGGAGAACTTTCTACTGTATTTCAAGAAAGAGTTTCAAGGGAGAAGCAATGTTTCATTCAGTCTCTTAACCTAACGAAGGCCTGATCTAAAGCTTATCAGGAGACAAGAATCATTCCAATAATCTTTGTGTGCTTTGAATCAGGCTCTCTGAGAAAGCAATAATTTCTTTTTGTGCCATACTTTTAGACTAGCAAGGGGAAAACCACCTTGCCGTCAGCATCAACAGTAAAGTTTATACTCTTCAATGAGGACTGGATTTCAAAGGATGTTTGTTCCACTCGAACTTCAGATATCTTTGTAGAAAAACAGCTGTTGGTAACACTTGACATAAAGTATTGTGGCAAAAGAGATAGCTGACTTTAAAAATGCTGGTCCCTTCATAAGGCGTAATAGCTAAGTGCCATAGTGAGGTTAGCCCCATGTAATGTCAGTGGAAAGTGGGATAATGGATGGAAGGAGGTGAAATCACGTACAGTGCAACATGGATGCAGTCTAGCTCACAGGCCCTAGGGGTGAGCACTGCAGACCTCAGGAGAAGAGGACCTTAAGGCACAAGAACTACAAAGCTCAAGAGGCATTTTGGTGTCCTTTCAAATTGAACCATTTTTACCAAAAATTTTAATTTTGAGGCCATTTATTTCTAGTTATGTTTGGGCATTTTCCCCCTCTCTTTTTTTTTATTAAGCACTACATTATTCTTTGGAAAGTTAGCACTTTTCACATACACTAAAAGAACAAAACACTGTTAAAAATGGCTTTGTCAAACATCCAGTCAGGGTCCCTCCATCACTGTGCTGAGTTCCCTACAACTCCAATAGTGAGGCAGACCTGGTTCAAAACCATTTACCGAGCAGCACTCCTGAAATATGCACAAATGCCTTTTTGCACATTTCCCCACATAAGTCTTCTCCACTATGACAGAGTCCAACATGTGATGCATTCTCTGGGCTTACTGTTGTCAGCTCACTTACTTGCTGTTTTAGCATTATTCAGCACCTCACACTGAGCTGCTCTTTCTTACTGTGAAGTGCTGCTGGATTTGTACTGCAGTGCTATTTGGTTTCCATTCAAAAAAGAAGAAAGTGGGGGGTTCATTCTGTTTTTAAACAGACAGGCTGCTTGTATCTTCGGAAAACGAATGCTTGAACACCCTCAGAAACAAGATTGTTATTATCTTTTTAAAATAGCAAAACAGATTTTTTTTTTTTTTTTTTTTTTTTTTTGCCAGAGTTGAGAAAGAGCATTCAGTGCTACGGTGGTGAATTCAAACAGTTGCCTCGCAAGCAGGGTGGACTGGGTGCAGAATGGGAGAGCCAGGGAGTAAGGGACTGCTCACGACTCTGCTGGTAACCTGGGTACATCATTTTCCCCGTGCTGCACTGCTTTTCTTGACCTCATCTGAACGCAAGCCCTCTGGGACAGGTTGCCTGGTCTGTGGATTTTCATCACCTAAAGGAATTGTTCCAGTTGTCTAATCTGACACCCCCCAAGGAGTTTAAAACCCTACCAGCCAATCCTTGAGGTACAGTGGAAACAATCTCTATTAATTGGTATAAATCTCAGGGTTTGGATCCCTCCTTTTCTTTGAAATTTCACCCACTCTGCTCATTCTTCTAGACCTTTTTGTTCCCTCTCTCCAAACATCCCCTTCCCTCTTCCTTCTGCAGATCACCCCCTGCACATGTCCCCTTCATAATCCCCTTGTCTCCTGCACGCACCTGGGCCACACATCCCTTCAGTTCCAAAATTTATTTTGGTGGTTCTGTGTGGCAATATTTACAACCCAAAGGCCTGTGGCATGGCACAACCAGGCCATGAGTCTCTAGAGATCATGCTCCCACTGTACAGGCTGCTCCTGTTTTATTGCCAACCTTCCTTTTAAATGGCTACAGCAGCTCACCTGCAGCAAGCTGGAGTCCCATCTTAGACAGGAAAGATGTACATATCACAGACAGTATCTGCAGATCCCTTGTCACATTCAGTAGGTGATATTTATAGGCCAATTTTCTGAGCAGCTGCTTTGTTGGTAACATTTTGTGAAGTAGGTTGTAGTTTCCAGGTAAAAAAAAAAACTAAGCACAAATGCTGCTGTAGCACCAGATTACATGCTTTGGATATAGGATTTGCAAGACAGCTGAAATGGTAACCTCTGCTCCTCAGCTACTCCATCGATTCAAGCTGTTAATGCTGCACACGCGTGAACAGAATCCAAAACTAATGCCAAATCTGCCAGAGCCGAGCCAGCTCCCCATCAACAGAGGTGGGATTTGTAGCAGCTTAGGATCAACAATCTGAGGGTTTAGTTTGAATGAGAAAAGTTTTGATTTGGAAGCACCAGAACTCAAGGGGACATGGCAGATTTTTAAACCAAAACCCCAAATTCTAGCTCTTTAGGCTAGGGATGGTCAGCACTTGTATTAAATTTGCACGGCTATCCAGAGGCACAGATGCAGTGATGCCTATTCTGGCCAATACATTGATGTATTCCACAGACGCCTAACAGCAGAGCTCCCTGCAGTGTGAGGTCTCAAGCCAAGTAACCTGGGTGAATATCACCATTTATGGGTGAATATCTGATGGGCCGCTGAATGCTCATAACCAGCTTCTGGAAGGCACATACCTCCGGGGGCTCCCAGCGAGCCTCTGACCCCACTGAGACTGTCACAGTGGTGGTGCCTCTATGAAGATGCCTCCTGCTGTGCAAGACCATGGGGGCCAATACTGGCCCTGCAGGACCTTAGCAGTCGTCCTCTCCCAAGGGTACAATTCAGTCCCTGAATAGGACCAGACTGACCAAGCTGCAGTTTTACAAATACTAAGTTCATATGAAGATACACACACAGTAAATAAGCACACTGTTCCGTTCCTAAAAACAGCTCTTCACTGGGAGTCCCAACATACTTCAAGGCTGGGTCACGGCCTTTTGCCATAGATATAAAATTGAGAGACAAAGACAAACCAGCTTGTCTTCTGCCATCAGACATGCATAACTGTAACCTAGGTCCTCTAAGCACTACAATAAAGCTCCATCCAGTTGGAACCATTGAGAAGAAAGCATTCTGCAGGAAAAAAAAAAATGTGGTTTTGAGGTATGGGGCATTTCTTCTACCAGAGTGCAGCAGAAGCTTTACCGTGAGTGGTCTTGACTTCCTCACAATCGACCTTCATTTCTTTATTAGAACAATGGTGAATAATTAGTGGTTTGGTTTTTAATTTAACTGGCTGAGGTTTTAATTATTTTGTATACTGTGTCCAGAAGTGCCCATCGTTAGAAAATACTGCATCATTTCAATTTTCCAGGACTTATTTTAATAACAGAACAGAGCACTTCATTTTCCCCCATCTTGGGCAGGATGAGCCATCCTAGTCTCTCTTTCAAGCTGGCACAATAAAGTAAGTGAAAGCTGGCCAGACATTTGCCCAATACCACATTCCACTAGATACCTCTAAGTTCTCCAAAATACTTCCCTTCCCCACATGCAAGGCCCCACACGGCAGCTACGTAATGAGTACATGACAGAGTGGTGGGCCACCTGGTAATCAAGAGTCCATTGCAAGGCCAAACTTTTAATAAAAGTTACTGCTTTATGTCAAGTGTCTAGGGCACGTCTGTGGCCTTTTTCCCCACAATAAAATTAGCTGCTCCAGTTACAGCAGGTCAGCAGATCCCAGCTGTCCGGATAACAGCAGTTCTGTGCTGAAACACATGAGGCTGAGGTCTGGCAGAGTCAAATTCAGCCCATCCCAACAGACTTCCCTGCAGGATGGTTAAACCTGCTTAAAGGAGTCCCACTCAGGACGCAGCTGAAAGGAGAAATATGGGAAAGACTCAGCAGCATGGGCAAGACCAAGCTCACGAGCAGCATCTGAGAAACATGGGACAGTCAGCGCAGTCCAAGCTCCCCACTCCCTGCTGACCCCTGGCACAGCAGCACACACAGGTATGAAGCAGTGCCCTTGGGGCCACAGTGCAGCTCTAGACCAGCCTCTGAGTGCTGTTTTCCTCTCTGGGATGCAGTGCAGGACTCATCCCTGCAAGCAGACCCGAGCAGGTAAACCTGTACTGAACCACACCGAAATTGCCAGCCTGGGCAATCTCTGCCCCACAAGGTATTTCTTAGGACAGACATACCAGTCACTGTCTGCTTCCCACTGCCAGAAGTCCACTGTTTTGTAGGGTAACTACCCTCTGATTAAGGTGACCTGGAAGAAAAGACAATTTACTACGTGGGAAAAAATGGTTTGTCTAGAAAGGAGGAGTCAGGCACTGTCACAGGCAGACATCTGACCTCTCCTAGCTTCCTTCCCTGCAAAGTGAAAATGCACGGTTCTGAGACAAAGGCTCAAAGCAATCTCACTCACAGCACAGAACAATTAGATTAAACACAATGACCAAATTATTTGCATATAACCTGCATCACCCTGGAGTGCAGACTGGGGCTATGTCTCCCCAGCACCACCTGCTCAGATGTCCATTTCCAAACCAGGATTCCTGCATGAAGCCGAGTTCAGCAGTTACATTAACACAACCAGACAATCTAAAGGCTACTGGAATTGGAGAAAAAACTCCCAGGTAGATACAGCTCTGAGCACAATGAAGACCTGTTCTGAGGCTTCTGGTTATTTCTCTGACATAAATAACACTGCCAAATGCAGCTATTCCTGCTCTGGGTATAACCAAATTCAAATTAATACAAAGCGGTTGCTGCTGCTTCCAAGGCAGAGACATTGCAAGCAAGTCAGAAGGGAAAGTTTTCTGCCAAGTTACTGGGTTCACGTACAAGGAAAACTTTTTTCCCCCATTCATCTTTCCAGACTTGGTGGGCAATCTGGCACTCTCCAATCCAGCTGTCCAGCCTGCAAAGCCAAAGGGAGGCTCAGCTCTAAGATAGCAAAGGGATTTAATAACCAATTGCAAAATGCTTCTACCAAATAAAAGCCTGCCCCTTAACGGCTTGAAACATTTTTCATGTGCAGCTTCAATCTAGGAAATTAATCAAAACATCGCAGACAAAAGGAGACTCAGCTTCTGAACAGTAACACAAATATATGCAGGCAATCCAAATAATTCTTGCTGCTTTAACTCCCTGGAGATGCAACTGCAGATATTACACAAAGCTTAGATACTAAAAGTCCATGTTTCCAAGCAATGAAATTGCTGCCATAAACATCCCTGGATCCATTTTTAGAACTACTCAAAATAGCCCATCTCTGTCTTGTTTCGCTGTCAGGTTTCCAGCGTTTTTGTGAGCATCTTGACACTTTGTCTCACCTCTCCCCTTACCTGGGGCATCACTCAGGATTCCTCAGGCTCAACAGCCAGGGCCATGTTCCCAGCACACCTTGGTGACCCTGCCCACATTAGCTCCCAGCTCGCCTCCCTTTACATCCTTTGTGGCTCTACGTGCAACCATGAGTACGTTGCAAGCATAAACCACCCCTGTCTAGCATCTACCACACTGGGTCCTTGTTTTAAGTCCTGGACACTTCTTCAGTGTAAATAGAATAAAATATTAATGCAAGTCTATGCTGCGCTTCTGGCATTTCTGAAGTGTTCATTAGCATAGTGTCCAGATATAAGCAGTTAAAGAGCTGTTCTAACATTCCTCATTGTGTACTTTGAGCCTCATTAAAGCAAAATCCTTTCCTAAGACACTTTTTGTGATTGACTGCTCTTCAAATATTTGAAAAAAATTACTAACTAGTTGGGAATTTTGTGTCAGAAAAATTTGCAGGTGGAAACACTCTTAAAAAGATTTTTCCATAGATCATTTTCAGATCCTCTTCCTTCTCTCCCTTCTGCATCTAAAAGGGATTTTCTACCTGGGGTGGGGGAATCAAACTGATACCTGCCTAGTGAAGCTGACAAGTGGCATCCAAGCAGGCTGATGGAAGCAGAGTGCCCCAATTTCTTCCTCTCAGCTATAAAACCTCCTCTCTTTTAGGTATACCCACGGCTGTCTGTGGAGACAGCCCTGCCTGCCTCCATCTCTGGCAACTGGGTTGGAAGGCTCTTCTTGGCCCCACTTTCTATCTGCAGACAGCTTGTGAATGGGGCATGAACCTTCTAACTAAGCAGAAAGAGAGCTACATTTCATCTCAGTTCTCCCCCAATTTTTTTAACCCTTTGGAAAAAAACTTTTCATATACTGCTAATTATTTTAATGAAATTAAAATTATTTAATGAAAGAAATGCCAGCCAGCTCTGCTGGCAACTGATCCCAAGCAGTCCCTATATTGGCTGTGTTTAGGATATTGTCAATACTATATCCACACACAAACCAATTGTCAGGGCTTCTGCTCAGTAATCACATTCTGCATTAGCTTATGGGGAGCTTTTAGAGTCAGAGGCCATCAGCAGCTACATCATCAGAATACTAAAGTGTTATTGTGTTGTTTTCTGTAATCTCCCACATGAGAAAACTTTGTCTTCTCAGTAAAATGCCTTCCTGTTCTACACTTTTGACCAATGTGATTTTCTAAATGAAAGCACTGACACTACATATTCATAAGACAGTGTATTTAAATATGAAAAAGCTGAGTAGGTACAAACTACCAGTAAGCAACTCAGCCAGTAGGAGCATTATTATTAACCACATTATTCTTTCCAGGAATGAACCCCTCAGCCCTGCAAAGAATTTAAGCAGACTTAAGTAGCCCTATTCAATCAATGGGATCCCACAAATATTTACCTCTTTTCCCGACTCAACCTTTACTCTAGGTATCCCAAAAGAATTTTAAAACTCCTTTTGCCGAGACCTGTAAATCCTTCTTTATCCAAGTAGTCCTTCTTGCATCCCTATTCTCTAAAGTTGCAATTACTTGTTGAGCTAAGATTAGCAGAATTTAACTGGCTCGGTGAAAGAATCAGTTTCCACCACTGATGCACAGCAGCAGTTTAACAGTGAGGATCAACAATACAAGGAGCTGACCTCAAAAAAAAAAAAAAAAAAAAAAAAAAAGAAGAGCATGGCATAGAAATTCAGCTGGAAAAGGGAAAACAAACAAATATTGGAAACAAGTTGGGTCAAAGAGGCTGACTTTGAGTGATCTCACACAGATTACACATAGGAGAAAAGGCAAGACTATACTGCCAGTAAATAGCTACTTTAGCTTTCAATTAACTGCCTATTCATTGCTCATTTTCTCTGCAGCTGCAAGCCCAAAAGCCAGACTCTGCATCTGCAGTAATTCCTGCACCCATGGATTCCTCCACCAGTAAGTGATGTTACTCTGTATTTACACCCTACAGTCAGCTTATTCCCAGCTTCAACTGAGCAGAATCCAAGGAAACAGAAACATAGCTCAGAGGAGTTTCTCTCTGTGCTTCACCCAGACTGACTGTAACAGGGAGAAAGTGTGAACTCCTGAGCTGACTTGATAACAAGCTTAACCACAGCAGGAATACTGCCTAAAGGGTGCAGATGTAGCGATATGTGTATTCACGCACATTGACATTCAAATAGAGGCCACCAGATATGTTCCCCATTCCCTGATCCCCATCTCAAGCCCTCTCTTCAGCTTCCCTTCTTTGCAGTGAGCGATTCCCCAGCTGCTCTCCTAGACTTGCAATGCATTCATCAGCCTAATTTAAAGTGGGGTGCCAAGGTGCACCTGCATTATCTTCAGTCTGTTTGTGGGAGTCCCAGAAGGCAGTGTGCACAAAAGCTGGAACAGCTGAAAAATCCTACAAAACTCTTCCCAATCAGGCAGCCTGTCAGCAGGAAGGAATTACAGCAAGGGGAATTGCAGCAGAGCTATCAACACGAGAGACCTGGGATCAGCTAACTGGTTTTGACAGGCTCTCCTTGGCCTTAAGCACTGAGAAAAATCCATAAACCACACTTTCCTTACAGGAGTATGTCCAGATGCAAAGGGAATGATTAAAAAGGAGAAAGGGATGTGGGCATCCTTAGGACAGCATCACACTAGAGCAGATAAGCAAAGTGTCCAAGTGATTTAGGAGCCTTGATGACAACACCTCTTTCTAACAGTGCCCAAGATAGACACTTGACCCTCACTGCCTGTCTCAGCTCCTCCACCATTTCTCAGCAACAGGTCTGCACTATCATGCTCTGGTTTCCATGTTTTCCAAAGCAAGCAAGGCTTTTGCGCTTGCAAAAGCGCAAAAGTTGCCCTGAGTTTGCATGTGAACATGTCTGCAAGCCTCCCCTCCTGCTGCACCGCTTGAACCTACTGGCTGACTTGGACCAAGTTTTACAGCTACAGTAACACAGAAAAATCTCTAAAAAAGCCAGGCAGCTGGGCAGAAAAGAGACATCCAAGAAACATCCCCTGGGAGTGCTCTTTCTACAGGAAAGGCCAAGCTTACCTCTTATTGAACACCAGTGAATCCTGGAAAGAGAATTAGAAAGAAAACCCTCATGAAGTCCTGGCCCAGGGGGAAAGTTTCAATCAGAGCCGGCAATGAACCACAAGACAAAGCCATTGGAAACCAAGCTCCATTACTTCTACTGCACACAGAACTACTTGTTTAAATTATCTCTTACCTGAAGATCTCAGCAATTTAATTAAGTAAATGGCCCTCAGAGGCAGGTAAGTATCATGATGCTTATGTTACAGATGGCTTGCACTGAAGCACTTGAGCAGTTAATTGCGTTACCCATGACCACGCAGGAGGAGCAGCATAGGAACCCACTAGTCCTGCCTTTCTGGTCTTTTTCTCTGTACAAAAGCACTCAATTTGATTCACATTTGCAGGTCTTTACAGCAGTCCCACAGCACAAAACCCAGATATCCTCATCTGTACAGGAGGCCAGTTGGCACACTGTGATGAAACTGCTAAGTCCTGACTTGTCCTGAACCTCCTCCTGCTTTGGTTCAATCTGAAGGCTGCTGTGTCTCACAGCAAGTTTGCTCAGCTGCATCTCTGCTCTGGTTTTGCATGAAGGACCACAGCCACATCTAGGCCAGGCTTTATAGCTGGGTGCAGGAACAGCTGTAGACATCGGGCATTCAGCAGCTCACCTACCTCTGTGAAGGCAGCGTCTGGCAGGCTATCTTCAGCCACCCCAATGCACAGGCTCTGGAAAGCAACCTCCAGGGCCAGCCTTTCTGACTCGCTATGCATATGGGCAGCGAGTCTGCCCTTGGATGCAGTCCCAAAACTCAGAGCAGATGGAGTTCCTCCTGCAGATGTCCAGGAAAGTGGTAACAAAAGCTTGTCCATCTTTCAATCAGCTGTCCCTGATAATTAGGACTTCATTTTCATTTGAAATAATTCCATCATGTCAGGTCTATTTATTGCTAAATTGTGTTTTTCTTTTCAGTTTCCAGCCCCGTGATTTTTCTTGAGCTCCAAAGCACTCAAAGCTGAGATTTACCTGAAGTCAGAGCATTGCTTCCCAGCTGGCTAGAGATAGGCGGGTAGCACCTTTGAGACCAAAAATGAAAATGTAAGAGAGTGAAAAAATAAAACAGATCCTCCCATTCCTAATTTTACATCTCCCAGTGCTATAAAAGATGTTAAATGTTAGTCACAATCTGCCTGTCCTAGCAGCTGGAAAGCTGGATTGTGCATAACTAAAACAAGACATCAGATATGTCTTGCATGGAATAATTTCAGTCCCCATGAGAAATGAGAACTATAGGAGGACACACCTCCAGCCATGAAATCTATTGTTCATTAAAATAGTACTGCTGGTAACATCATTACAGTTAAAGAATAGCTTTAGCAAAGAAAACAGCATGGTATACAAATAGCTAAGGGATGAAATCAAAGAAAGCAAAGGGTATGTGTAATGAGTAAATATGGGAGTGTGACAAATTATGAAGATGAAACAAATCACAAAACAAAAGTGAAGAAATACATTTTTATTCTATTACTGCATAAATTTGTCACTAAAAATTGAGTCATCTATAGCAGGACTAGGCAAACTATGGGATGACTGACAGTAGAGAACAGGCTTTTGTTGAGCTATTTAAATATTTGTGCTCTGTGAGGCTATAGAGCTTCTGCAGCCCGCCAGAGAACTGAACTGATGGGTTCCAACCCTGCACACAGATCTGGAGCTAGAGACATGTCCATTCATCCAGAGGCAAGACAGAGCACACCAGCTTCATTATCTGTTCCCATGACAATATGTGGGGCTCTTCTGATGGGAAGAGCCCATTGCTAATGCTGTAGCAGGGCAACTGCAGCATGCCAGTGTTTAAAAAAAAAAAAAAACACGTCAAGCACATTCTCAGTCTTGTATTTTTTTATTAAAGCATTAATAAAAATTAATTACAAAGTAATAAAACCCCAGTTGGATAAACCCTAGTTAACAGACCCATGGAGCTTTAACACTACTGAAGTCAAATTTGTTCAGTCTAATGCACCAGTTCAATTAAGCATGAGGGATGATGGTTTCTCTTCAGCCAATCCTCACCTAGCTCAGTCATTCAGAAGTTAAGGTGAAGATTGTTTTTTAACTTAGCAGAGATAGAATTTTACAGCATCTTTGAGAAAAGGAAGGAAGTACATGCAGCATCACTTCTAAGCAACGTCAGAAACAAATGCAAAGGAGAATTTATTATGTTGAAGCAAATATACAATCACATTGAGTAGCAGCTGTTTAAGACTCAGAGACATCTCCTGGATTATCAAATGTGTTCTTAAAGACATCCTGTTCAAGAGGAGAAAGGGGTAAATAAACTCCCTAGACTGGAATTGACTCTGAGCATAGAACATTTCACTAGGGGCTGTTAAGAGGGGTCTTTTTGTTTTTGTATTAAGCCACTCTTGTGCTTCAAACAGTGGCAAGTTGCTAAGCACTCAGAGAAACTCATCTTCTGCATCAGGGTGCCTGAAGGCAACCTCATCTTCTGGACACATGTAACATGGGCAAGTCCACGAACTATGCTGTGTTTATGATCTGCTTCTTGTTACAAGAGCCCAAATTCTCAATAGAGGCTAGGGTCTGCCTGGCTGGGGAGCAGCTCACTGCAGAGGCATAGGGGTCTTGGCAGACAGCGAGCAGAGCACAAGCCAGCCCTGTGCCCTGGCAGCAAAGGTGGCTGGCAGCCTCCCGGGGTGTAAGAACAGGAGCCTGGCCAGCATTGAGGGAAGTGATTATTCCCTTTGCTCAGCACTTGTTAGATACCGTGTACCCCAGCGCAGGGAAGCCTTGGATAAAGTGGAGCAAGCTCAGGGCAGAGCTGCCTGGACAGTGGGGCTGGAACACCTCTGCAGAAAGACCACAGGAGCAGGGCCTGCTCAGCCTGGAGGGGAGATGGCTTTGGGGGGCTCAAGAGTCACCCCCAGAGCCAACAGGGACCTCATCAAGAAAAGTAGGCACGCTCGTCACAGTAGGAGGACCGGTGAACAGGCATAAGTTGAAACACAAGGGGTTCAGCCTGGATACAAGGGAAAAGCATTTCCCACTGTGAGGACAGCCAGGCAGTGGGACAGGTTGCCCAGAGAAGTTATGCAGTCTCCATCTGGGGAGGTTTTCAAGATCCAACCGGGAATAGCTCTGATCCACCTGGCTGGACCTCAAACTGTCCCTGCTTTGAGCAGGAGATTAGACTGGATATTTCCTGAGGTTCCTCCTACTCTGAATTACGGTTTTTTGGGGGCACTCTGCTGCAAAGCAGGCACTCCAAGTTCAAATGTGTGAGCATAAAACTGAAACCTCAGGGACCTCTCTCAGGTTGTATATGTAGGCTGGTGGCTTAACTCATGGACTTGTGGCTATTCTTTGGACCCAGAGTTTAATTTGTCTGTATGGCAAATAAATGCATGCATGCATTTGTATCCACATAGCAGAAGGGAAGCAGTTTCATAGGTGGTTTTCATTTTAGCATAGCTCAAACTGTTGCATGTCTTGCTTACTGCAGTGCAGGAGTGAGCCTGCAGCACCAAAGTCCACACTAGTATCTGCTTGTGAGAAGGACCAGCCCCTGCATTAACCTGCCTTGTCTTTGTTCCACCTGGTACACAGATGCTCAAGTAATTCTTTGGGATTTGTTTTTCCATGAATCCCAGGGTGCTGCATATCATGAGATAACTGGGCTTGGTTCCAAACCAATTTTGTGATTAGATGAGTGCTTATCACTCAGCTCTGAATCATACAATATGCAAAACTCCAAGTACGTCAGCCAAAAATTACAGGTAACTGAAGTAGAATCAATTGTCTGGACTATCAACACCTGTATTTAGTAACTACACAGACACATCATGATGATAGCTTGTGTTTCATTTCAAAATGACACCAACAGCATCAGAAGTGGCCGATCAGTGCAAAGGAAACAAAACTAAGTTAGTTGGAGACAGCACTCCTCTTTCTCTGGAGTGAAGCAAGGGAAAACCCAGCTGTCCTTTCCCCAAGATGCTCTGAATCATCTGCTTCTACTGATAATTAAAGAGTAGTGAATAATCGCAAGTCAAACTTTTTCCTTATTATTCAACTGCTCATAGGTTACTTCAGTTCTTCAGCTGACTCTTTTCCCTGTCACAACCCCTGCTTCCCCTTTCCAGCATCATCCAAGCAGCTTGCTGCAAGTCCAACTGCCATGGTCATATTCATGACTTAACACCGGAGGATGGAAAACATGCAAACCACATCTTACTTCTTGCCTTTTACTCCTCCTCCACTGCAAGTCTCTTTCTTAATTTCTGCCTCTCAGTCCTTCACTGAATGTGGGGAAAAAAATAAGCCACCAGGAGCTCCATACAATTCATGTTGATCATGAAGAACTGACCTCCCACGAAGAGCTCGGCTGCTCCATAGCTCCTTTCTATTTCATTTTGATAGACCAAGACTCCCTGGAGTTTTACTAACATATTTATGCACCGGGTGGGTTATCCCAACAGCCACCAATAAATCTTACTATCTTTCCTCCACAAGTCTTGATAGCACTGAGTGATTGATGCACTAAAACTTGGTATAAGCATGGAGATAAACATCTGCCATTCCTTTCCTTCCTTGTCTTTACAGCACCAGCATTTTAGAAGTGACAACCCATTGTTTCACTTTTAGCACAGCTGTTCTAAAACTGCCTGAATAACAACAGAGGCTATGCAGAAACATCAATCTTTACTTCTTGGGGGAAATAATGGCTTTACAGAGCTCATCCCCTACCACAGCCCCCCTTCTTTTTAAAGGAAAGTGCATGGATAGCACTCTTAAAATTGGAGATGATCGGATGCCTAACAGCAGCATCTAAAGGAGTGGTACCCAACTTCTGGCTCCTGGAGACTGGTATACCAGACTCAGGCCACGTGAAGCAGTCATGCCTTCCTTGGGAGGGAGGAAAAGATTCAGCCAGTCCAGGGTATTAGGTGCTGATCAGTAGGTAAAAATACAGAGCAAGGCATGCAGACCACTGACCCAGAGAGTCCAAAAGAAACATAACCATCCCATGGAAAGCTGCTGCCTCAAAGACCTGGCAGTACAAATAGACACCAGTGGAGCAACTTACTAGAGGTTGCTCAGCAGGGTCAGCAAGCTGTGAACCAAACCAGCTGCCCTAATTCCATTCTTGGTTTCTATCCAAGAGAGATCGGTTCCCCCAACATATAGGCATCTGAAATACATGATCACTTAGTCTGCTAGAATAGAAATTACCTGGCAGAGAAAAAACCTGAAGGATGTAATGAGAGCTATTGTTTCAAATCTGAACGCTTGTGTAGATTTTACCCTGCTACTGAGGTTCTCTTCCATAGTTTCTTAGACTCTGTCCAA
This sequence comes from Aptenodytes forsteri, assembly GCF_000699145.1. Lineage (NCBI taxonomy): Eukaryota > Metazoa > Chordata > Aves > Sphenisciformes > Spheniscidae > Aptenodytes > Aptenodytes forsteri. Next base: position 14,988,547 of record NW_008795129.1, read on the forward strand.
TCCTGGACATGGGCAGGACTGAACATCCCTCCCCACCCCACCGACACTGCAACCCATAGCTCATGCTTTAGAAAATCTCCAAGTGTACGCATACACATAGTCCTTCAATGTCCTTTCTCAGTTGACTTTCTTTGGTCCACAACACATGACAAAAGACACCCATACATTAAAGTGAACTCAAAGCATAAGAGAAGGCACAGCGAGCAGCGAAGACTAGTTTATGAGAAAGGACCAAAAAAGATATATTCTGCCAGAGCCAGATGCTGTGCTGCTCTCCATAGGATTCAAAAACCTGAAGCAGTGTAAGGAATTCCAGTGTGCTGGCTGCAGGATAAGTCTGTGTTAAAATATATCCCAGCTTGAGAAATTAATTTGTTTGGCCCCAAACAGGAATGCTATGATGGGACAGGAAATTGAACCAAAGCATCCCGAGGTTCCAGCCCTGGGAGGCATCAATCATTAATCAATCTTCTGACTCAAAGGACAAAAAAAAGTGGAAATTAAGTGAAGTATCAGTATCCCTTTGCCTTCTGATAGTCCCCTTTGTTATTAGTAATGAGAGTTGGTCAGAAAACCTATGGCTTTCTTTCCCAGGAAACACATCAGAGAAAAATAATCCCTCTCTGAAAATGTTTATTGAAATTTCTTGATTGAATTTTGATTTATTTGATTTCTAGACTGAGTTTTCCTTTGACTTGTTTGAAAAAGGAATGTTTCTTTACATTTCATTTCAAAACAGCATTTAGAGTATATGGGGAGAGCACAGAGAAGAAAGGGGAATAGGGACTACTTTTGCATTTTCTATTTCTTAAATATTTACAGTAGAAAAACTGGAAAAGGGTAGGGGCAAAAATCCAGAAAGAATAACAGGGTTAGGATGATACTGTTTAATTGAAACCAGAAACAGGAGCTTTAGCCAAAATGAAGGAAGCAGTGTTTAACTGTTTTCTTCATTTAACATGACTGAAACATACAATGCTGTCAAAACAAACATGATTTTGCAGTTAGTTATCTATGCTTCCAAAAAGTATTAGCCTCTGAAATATTTAATGTTGACAGAAAATATTAATTTCATCTTTTTTTTAAATCCCTGGAAATAATTAAAACAGCAGTTCATCAGTTCTACATGGTTTAAAGGAAAGCAGACGTCCAGTACATCACATTAGTTTATCACACTGGAGAATGAAACATGAAACCAGTGGGAATTTAATGGCTAAATACCATCACCACAAGTTTGCCTCCCCTTTTACCTTGGTGGTAAGTTAAATATACTAAGCTGAGGAGATTAAGGAGTGCATTGACGTACACAGGAGGGCTAAGCATGGAAGTAGATTCATTTCACCTGACTGGCAGTTTGGCCAAAGTCAGAGGGTGCATCAGGACAGCAGGGGATGGTGTTGCATCATGGTGAAATTAATATCTGCTCTTCCTCTACCTTTTTAGGGCCACAAAACCAGTAGGTATTTGCTGTAAACTAAATCAATCATCAGAAAAGTGTCCCAGGATCGGGAGGGAGCATCAGCTCCTCTCCCACCATAGCAGAGACATGTGCTGGCTTCTTACCAGCAGTCAAGGCAGCGTCACCAAGCCTATCACTCAGCATCATCTGTAATAAAATAAAACCAGGCATTACAGAAACCCCAAAGAAACTTATTTTTTCAAAAACACAAAAGATTCTCATCCTGAAGTGTTTATTTCTATTTAGTTGTTTTTCAGTTTTGCTCAGTTCCCGCCACAGACTCTAGAGCAGCAGGGAAAAAGCACTTAAACTGTCAACTCCGATGTGCCGCGCCACACTTACACCTACGAGAGCCACAGGGGTGGCACAGCTTGCTGACAACCTCAACAGAAACAAACGGGGCACCTGAGCTGCTGGGTTTAATGCATTGGTGGCTTAGGGGTCATTTCAGCAAGACCCAATGGGTTTGCTTTGGCATCTGAAATGAAAGAGTTTGCCAACTGCATCCTCTCCCAGAGTAATCATCCACAGCATTAGCAGGAAGTTAAACACTTCGCTATTCCAGCCCAACACAGGATTTTAATCTATTAGTAGAAAATTAGATGCCTCCATCCATATTATGAGTACACACACTCACCTGCCTATATATAAAGCCCTTCATTTTATGATCAGTATACTATTCTGTGATAGAGCAGGCTATAATATTTTATTAATGTTAAACTTGTCCACCTGGGAATCTATACAAATCACTGTAATTTTGTCTCACTAATGTTTGTTATCAATCTTCTCTGCTCAATAAAATGGGAGCAAAATATTGCAGAAGTCCCTCTCAGAATTTATTCTTTCTTTTTTTTTTATTTTTCACCCCTCTCTCTCCCCTTATTGTCTGGGCTTCTGTCCAAAGTCGCAATGAGTTGAGAATAGGATGTTCAGAAAGTATTTTATAATTCTTTAATCAGCACACTTTGACACACTTTAGTCATTTGGGCCAGCGCATTTTGATATAAGCAGATCCCATGTAGAGACAGAATCAGGTCAGCAAGGCAATTAATCATCCCTGCATTTACACTCAGCAAAACAATACAAAAACAAAAGAATGGATAGAGAAGAGGGGAGGAGGGCCACTGTAACCTCGCTCTGATGGGCAAATAATTGGCTTGGCTTTGCTTCTGCAGTCACAGCGGAAATAGGGAAGGGGAGGAGGGCCACTGTAACCTCGCTCTGATGGGCAAATAATTGGCTTGGCTTTGCTTCTGCAGTCACAGCGGAAAGGTGCACAGCTCACATTTATTAATACATTTGCACAGCCAGCCTCTGGGAACACACAGCAGTATGTGGGTGGCTCAGAGTGTCCACTAGAATTTCAGCAGCAGGCTGCTGCAATTTTCTGGGTTTAGGTCTTCTCCTTGCATTGATAGGGGCTTTGTATCCTAAAACAGGGAGTTTGATACCTCAGCTTTTAAATACTGCGTAGTGCCTAAGGCTTGAGAACTACAGTTTTGTGCTAGTGTTTCAACACACTCGATGGCAGAAGTAACAGTACAGACAAGCATGCTGTTTTTCCACAGAATGGCTGTATTTCCCAGTGTATACAAACCCACACATGTTCCCTACTTTCACCTACATGGGAAAATTTCATCAGTGGTTTTGGTTTTAAAATTCTTATTAATAGTGCCCCTCTAACTATCCTCTTGATCTATTTTTCTATGAACTCAGAGAAGTATGTACAAGCAGTTTTCACAATAGCATGAGCAGGCTGCCCAAAATGTCTTGCAAATGGTCTTCAAATTAAATCCCACCAAAAGAAATACTACTCTCTCCTTTTCCACTCCAGTACCTCTAGGAAATAGATCTTGTTGCATCCAGGAGTAAACTGAGGCACAGAAAGAGTATGGACATGGAAACTTGGGAATCCAGCAGCACCATTGATCTTTTTCCTGCTCGGCCACTCAGCTGAGCAGCACCCCCAGAAGCAGAATAAACTCACCAGCACAAAGCTGATGATGAGATAGAGATCTACCCAGTACAAGGTAGGTCTAAACAGGGTTTGAGCAAGTCCAGGCGTGATTGTTCCCCCCAGTTCATGGGGACTTGAGCATGCACAGTGCTTCTGGAATATGTAACCTAGACCAGACATTGAAATGAAAAGATCATAGGGTATGAAGTCTGGGGGTCAGTTCTCATCATGCCTGTCTTCCACATGGTGACAGGTTTCCTCACCCAAACACTTGCAGAAAAGCACTTTCCCCAGACATTATCCGTCCCTTGTCCCCACAAAACACATTCACACACTGACTTACAGGAAGCCAAAAATGACCCTTGAGAGATCTTCCAGAGGCCAAATGCGTATGAGGTAGCTTCTGATTTCAGGACACCTGCTCCGATATCCAGCAGCCTGGATATTTGCACACAACATCACACACACACACCCCCAGAGCTGTGCAAACTCAAACATCTGAAGACTTGGGGAAACTCAGAAATCACTTTTCACCACTCCATATAGCCATTCAGAAAGTTTACTGAGCAACACCAAACTCTCACTGCATTCCTCTCTTCCAGCCCCATTGATCAAAGAGAGCCAAGAAACGAGCTCTCCGCAGTGCCATCACTGCCCTGGTACTGCCAGTAGTAGTTCAGTCAGTTAAGAATTACGTGTACAGAGCCAAGATCAATAAAGCTATAGTATGGCAGAGGCAGCTCAGGCAGGCTCACAGAGGGCATAACTAGGAGTGATGGGCTGAAATTAAGCTGAAGGAAAATTTTGGCTGAATAGCAAGAGAAATTTGCTTTGCTAATGGGTCAATCAATTAGACCGAGCACACACCTCTCAAGGGAAGCACGTGGGGAAACCTGTCACTGGGATCACTTAAAACTGGAGTGAAGGAGCTCCAGAGGTTGTCACTGCATAAGCAATTCTGCAGTTTGCGTTTCTAGAGCGCTGCAATTCCCTCTAGCCTGTGGGATCACAGCCGAAGCTGTCCAGCTTACACTACCTTCAAAGGTCTTCATAACCCTTTCATATCCATAACAAGTCCACATTCCCAAAGGTAACACAGCTCTATTCTCCCTCCTCTCGTATTTAATCCTCCTGTACTCTCAGAATGGCATTCATCTAGCTAACAGTCATTGAACATTAGGGTGTTAATTATCTGAAATCTAGCTACCTTATCACCTATCACTGACAGAGCAAGCTATTGAAATAGGAATTTATGATAGAAAGTACTTACGTCTCTCCAACAGCCATCCAGAGAGTCTGCAATAATAATTGTCCAATTTTTAAAGAGCTAAACTTTTACTGATTGAGTTACCTGTGGGACCTTAACTTCTTAAAATCCTAATTCAGTTGCTGCAATCATGTGGCCATGCCATAAAAGACCTTTGCTTGTTTACCAAGCAAAATAGAGACTACAAAAGGACAGGACTTTTGCTTCTAAATAGAAGGTGGCAGCGTAAATACCGCAGAGTGAAAATTAAAAGATTGTGTTGGCAGAACAGTAAATAGATAAACAAGATCTAAATATAATTATACTGGGCAGTATAATTTTTTCAATGGACAGATCAGAAAGATTTAAGTGCTCTCCAACAAATATTGTAGGGCAAAGCATTTAAACCCATCAGTGAAACAGATCTTGGTCCATCAGTGCAAGGGCTATGTGTTTCCCACAGCAGCAGGGATCAGATCTTGTTGACTTAAGAGACCATTACCTATTATATTCTTGCAGTACCATTGCTTATCAATAGTGAGACTTGAACTTTGGCCTGCAGGCCCAGTGCTCCTAGCAAGAAATGACTTGTTATTGGAGGAGGAGCGCAGGGAAGACAAAAAGTACTGGTGATGTACAGCTGCAGGAACAGCACAAAAATGCAATGGGTGAGAGTACCAGAGAAACAGGGAGAAACCCATAATGTAGCAGAATAAGTAAGAGTTAGGAGATAATTTCACACTAGATGTCTCAATAGGCTCTACATGTGCAAATTTCCTGAAACATGCTAGGGAGGCCACTAATCTGATCAGGAGGAGTCAGCCCTAATCAAACCATGCTTGTCCTGAAATTACTTAGGATCATGACCACTCTCCAACCCTGAGATGTGCCTTGAAGTCAGTCTTCTGCTAACAATGATAATTCCTCTGCCTTTTATTCAAGCTATACGGTTTTCTTTTTCCTAAAAGATCAAGAAAGTAAAATATCCCATTCTTCACCCAAATTTCTCAGACATGCTAGTTCAAGATTGACTCAAGGCACTAGACATGCCTATCTCCTCAGCTGCAAATTGTTTCTTGGCTGTTGCCCTTGTCCTGTTGATGTGACAGAACCTGCCATGGCCAAGGTACCATTTTGACATTTGAATCTTTGTCTGCTTGCCCCCTTTTAAATGGTTCACTGCATTTCTTGAAGGTACCTTTTGAAACAAGGCACAATCCCCCAGGCAAAGACTCCAGGCTGCTGTAAGTTAAATAACAAGCAGGTTGTCTAGGCACATTTTCACTTTAAACTATAGCTAGAAATCAAAAAAGCAAGCAAAAAACCACAAGATTTCACATACTCAAATCAGTGAAGAAACCAATACCTCTGTTTCCCCAATAGATGGTGCTGATAATTTCTCAGATATTCGTAAATAAAAAAGGTGGGTTTCTTTAGTGGAAATGCTGCAGTGAGAGAGCTGTGAAATGGGGCAGAGAAAGCAAAGAGCAGAGTCCCAGCAGGAGCCCTGGGGATTCCCATAATAAAGATGTGAAATGAGAGTTCTGGCTCACCTCAGCTGCGTTGCTGTGCTTTCTAATTTCTTTTCATTAAGTGTTAAGTTCCTGAAACCTTTCCTGAGTCTTTGCAGCACCCTTTTCCTTATGTGAGTAAGGATGAAAAGTGTTATACTGGTAAAGGAGAAAAATCTACTGGCTTATCAAGGGAAAACAGCAGGAATAACAGCTTCCATCCTCTGTCACTCCTCTGGAATGAATACAACACCCAAGTTGTAGAAACAACAGTTGCTTAGCATTACTGGTTATCAATCAGTAGAACAGTATGCCTTCACTAAGGACCTATTGGAGTTAAAAATATTTTCCCAATTCCCTTGTTTGTTTTTCTCCCCCAAATTCATAAACAAGGATCTGGTTAAACGTACCTCAAAGTGTTAGAAATCTACATTCGGGCTTGAGAACTGGATAATTAAGAAAGAAATTCACTTCCCTAATTTGGGCAAAAAGCAAGACAACAGAATGTGTAAGTAGAAGAAAACTATTGAGAATAATTGCAATGTTAACAATTTCAGTTGTTTCAAGAGCTCTTAGGAAAACTATTACCTTGGCTGCGTCCAATTATTTTTATTTTTTTTAGCACACCAGTGCTGTTGCATTTGTCCTAAACTTCTCATCCTAGGCTTAGGCCATTATCCTACATCCACAGCATAATTTGTCTCAACTTACATTCCCAAGTGGCTGCCTTAAAACTTCAATATTCCTGCTGTATTTTCTCAACTACAGCTTTGCCAGCCACAAGGGCTATTCAGTTGTTCCAGACCTTGAGCAGTGCTGAAGCAGACATGAAGAACAAATGACAGGGTCAAGTAATTTTTAAGCACTATATAGTTTACTCAGCTACACTGGTTTATGCATTAGGACTAGAAAGTAATGGGAAACCCAGGCAGTCAGACACAGATGGGGTTTTAACAGCAGAGGTGCCATGGTCTGAAATGTAATGTTTTCTTCCAGGAAAGTGAGAGCAGGAAGCAGGCAGAAAACATCCCTGTGGAGCACATAGCAAATGGAAACTGCATTCAGTCATTCACGTTCTCTCCAGATGAAGCAGCACTCATGGACAATACCAGAGGGATCTGGCCAAAGAGCCTCTTTGCAGAAAATGGTCAGCACAGGAGCAAAACATGGGACAAAAAGCCATCCTTTGCCTGGCACTTCAGGAAGGGGTACTGTCTTGAGATACACAGGCAGCGGGTCTTCCCTACCCCATATGAATGTGTTGAGCACTTTGTAGCTGGTCCCAGTGTTCCCTGTACTGTGCGGTATGGAACAAATATAGGGCGAGGAAAAAAAAACGAGGAAGACCAGTAGACCCAGACAGTCAGGGCACGTGCCTTGGTACCTGCAGTATTCCTCATACCACAGGAATTTGCATTTGCACAACTCAACCAGCTGTCCTTCAGCAAGTAAGGCTACTTCTTCATTAAATACTCCACAAGATCCGAGTCTGAAGAGAAATACACTCCTGAAATGCTGTGCACAATAACGTCCACCCACAGGCAATGCTCAGGCTGTGAAACTTAACTAGCCACATGAACCCATGGGCACGGTCCCATGGCAACCTTGGCCACCCCATCCCCTGCTGAGGTCCAACTTTCCCTATTGCTCCCAAAACACAATCCTCTTTCCTTCCTTCCACCAGGAAGGGACAGGACCAAGCCGGGACAGTAGGAGCAATTGCTTAGATGAGCTTCATGGAACTAACCGCTGCAGAAATGGTCCTTATCTAATTCAGTGGACACTTCCATAAATTAAAATTAATGCTTCTTGCTGAGCTCTGTTCAAGCTGACTGTCATGCTCAGAGAACAAAAATCAAGGGAGTTGAAGCAACATCCAAAATAAGCCTTTGGAAAGAATTACATATGACTAGAATAGGTGCTTTGCCAATAAGCACTAGGAGATCTTCTCCCTCTACCTTTGCATCTTATTAACAGAGTATTTTAGTGCACCACAGCCTTTGAAGAGATTTAGATTAATGGGTCCCATGGGAAGCAGGGCAAGGATTTTAATATGCATGCTACAATTCAGGAAACTGAGTCACCACAAGGCACAGGGATTTTCTGGAAAACACATAGGAACTCTGCAGCAGAGCAGATAACTGAACTGAGATTTCCCAAGCCTCAGCTTAGACCCACAAGCACATGAACTGTCCTACCTCCCTTCTGCCTATGAGACAGCTTTCCCAAAGTAAATACACATATACCTGGGTATGAAATCAGATGCAAATCCCTTGCTCTACAGAACTCAGAGGTATTCTGAGATTAGCATGGGGGAAGGGAAGAATACTCTTGAGCTGCAAATGAATAGAAATCAAGCTAACGTATATCATATATTGCTGATTCTCACATGCTTGAGTCTAAGCTCTGATCCACAGAGAAAATGGCTCTAAAATATTAACCACAGGCATTATGGAAGGCTCACTTCTGACAATGTGTCTTATGGTTCATTTACCAAGAAAAAATGGATGCAATTTTAGCCAGTGTTAAAATTAATCTGCTTTTATCAGAGAAAGGAAACTAATCCCACCTGCCCAGCTCTTCTGTTCTGTGTTTTCAGAGGAGACTAAGACAGAGGCAAGAGGTTTTAAATAACCAGGCTTTTCATTGAACCTGGGATTCTGTAGGTTTTTGCTCATCTAGGTTGAAAAAAATCTTCCCAAGAGTGAGGCCAACCACCTAGCCTAGACAAGCACAACTCCTACAAGGCCAAGTTCATCACCAGTGCTGACCCTGGTCTGACTCAAATTGGGTGCCCACAACAAGACTTTTAATTTCTTCTTTGGGGAAGGTCAGATCACAGAAGCCAGTCAAATCTGTGATATCTAGAAGGAATAAAGGCAGCAGTAACATCCTACTGTACACTCAGCATCACCCACACACAGTCCCCAGTCACAGGCAACCCTGCAGCAGCTTTATAAACCCTTTCACACACACTGAGTTCACTCAAACTTCTCTCTAAGCTCTTGAACTCCTGCTCCAGCCCTGCTCAAGACAGAGATGAAACTTCAGCTGTTGAGTCAGAAGAGGGTTTCCTGGGGAAAGAGGAGAAAGACAGGAGGGCTGTGAGGAGGCAGAGTTCCCACCCCTTTAGAGCAGCGCTCTAAGTCACACATCATTGAGCAGCTGGCATATCCCCATTGAAAGGGTCCGGGGTGGAGTTGAATGACCCCATTCAAACCACGCAAGGACCTGGCTTCAGAGACTGAGCAGATCCCTCTAGTTCCTGTCTGTCTTCAGCCTCTTTTTGCATCCAGAAAGCATTAAAGTTTAGCAGCAGAACTGAAATTTCATCACTCACTCTCTAGGCTTGAGTTCTCTTTAGATTGTTGCTATTGACAGCAAACCCTGGCAGAATTATTATTTTTTATTACTATTATTATTTTCCAGTACTGCATGCATAACAATAGCTCTCTAGATACAGCAAATAGATACAAGCAAATGAATGGAACCATAACTGCCTCACGTCCTTCATTTAAAACAGACTGATTTTAGTCCTTTTGTTCAGAAACAAATTTAACAAGAATTTAGGAGCTGTGTGTTGGAGCTGAAATAAATCAGGTGGATAGCAGGAGAGGAGAGCTTGCTATGACTTCAAAGTACAAGAACACTATGGGACTTGGTGGAATAAGAAAACTAAGGCTGAATTCAATACAAATGGTTCCATTGTTATCAAAGGTTCTGTACAAGTTCTAATGATAATTCAATTGCATTGTTCATTGGGAAGAAGGTAGATGGAGATCATTTAATGTTCTTTAATTAGCAAAATATTTCAACCTGGCTACAATTTACCTTCTGTGTGAGGGAACAGAAATGGTGCCAATGGCAGGTTGCAGCTAGCTGTGGCTATGTGGACAGACCTGCAGTCTGCTTATGCACGCGCTAGGGGAAACACTATTCAGTGGCGATAGACACCATCAACTGGAGGAGTCTTGTCAAGACTTCTGCATAGTTCTCGTGATGTCTCACCTGCGCATAACGGATGGGATTGCTGGAGCATTTCACTTCTGATAATAGGACTGAGCCGGGAATAAGCACTTCTCCCACACACCTTAAAATACTGTTTTTCTATTCCAAAGTGAACACTTCAGATTTAAGAAGTCAGGGGTATGTTGAATTGAATTAAAAGGCAAGACAAGTGCTAAGTCCTGTCTTGAACAAGTCACTTCCTAACCGGAAGAGGATGACAAGGAAAGCCTGGCACCTCAATAGAAATGCAGCACAAGATATTATTCCAGACCTCCACCAAGATGGTCCCTTTATTCCAACACGATCACAGCCAAACAAAAAATATTAGACCTACTCATTCTCATCTTTCTAATGGCAAAAAGTAATGGAAAGCCTAAAAACTCAAAGGCCAGAAGAGAAATAACAAGACCCAAATCAATTGATTTCTGAAAATTACTTCCAGGTTAGTCCAAGAGCTTATGCCAGCAGAGCAGCTAATGTGCCCTGTTATATCTGCAGAGCACAGTTCTATACAATAAGCTCTCCTAGCAGATCAGCAATAAGCAAACAGATGATTATTGTGACTGAGGTATCTGGAGTAGCTGCACCATTGGCCGCTTGATGCTTTGGCCCATGCAACTTCTATGCCTTAACCTTGCTAGACTGACAGCTACATCATCTTCTGGGAAGACACGATTTGTCATTTTCTTACATATGGGTTGGTGATACCATTTGTCTTGTGACACCAACAGGAGTGGTGCTGGTGTAACAGGTGGATGAAGGGGCAGTTGAGATGCTATCATCTGTCCATTACCATTCACCAATGGAAGTGGCCATCCTCACTGCCTTTCAATGCACACAAACATGCCGAGGACTAGACTACAGAGCGAGCTAAACACATCCTTAGTAAAGATCAACAAAAAGAGTGGTCCATCTAAGTACAGATTTGCTTTCACATCTCGTACAACACAAATCATGAAGAAAATTCAAAAACCCTTTTGACCTCAAGGCACATATCTGAAAACCTTCTAAGTAGAACTATGAACAGTAGTGCGAGATCTGTCCCTTCTACTCTCCAGAAGGAACTATGCAGTATGAAGACAGAAGGTCTCCTGCCAAAACACTGGCTAGAAAGAAGATAGTTGTGTGTTAACGTGGGTGTTGGCAGATCTTCAAGAGAAGGAAGCCAAGCTGTGCTTCACTTTCACAAGTTAAAGAAGTTGGAATGAATGGG